>NC_044035.1:7454487-8054487 GCF_901765095.1 Microcaecilia unicolor
GAATCCCAACAGTAGCAAGATTCTGGAATCCCAAACACTACTACTACTACTTATCATTTCTATAGCACTAGTAGATGTACGCAGCGCTGTACACTTGGACATGAAGAGACAGTCCCTGCTCCACAGAGCTTACAATCTAATCAGGACAAACAGGACAAATAAGGCATAAGGACAAAGAGTAGCAGGATTCCGGAATCCCAGAGTAGCAAGATTCTATTCCGGAAGCCCAAAGAGTAGCAAGATTTTACTACTTATCATTTCTAAAGCGCTACTAGACGTACGCAGCGCTGTACACTTGAACATGAAGAGACAGTCCCTGCTCGACAGAGCCTACAATCTAATTAGGACAGACAGGACAAATAAGGGATAAAGACAAAGAGTAGCAAGATTCTGGATTCCCAAAGAGTAGCAAAATTCCGTGCAGAATCCCAACAGTAGCAAGATTCTGGAATCCCAAACACTACTACTACTACTTATCATTTCTATAGCACTAGTAGATGTACGCAGCGCTGTACACTTGGACATGAAGAGACAGTCCCTGCTCGACAGAGCCTACAATCTAATTAGGACAGACAGGACAAATAAGGGATAAAGACAAAGAGTAGCAAGATTCTGGATTCCCAAAGAGTAGCAAAATTCCGTGCAGAATCCCAACAGTAGCAAGATTCTGGAATCCCAAACACTACTACTACTACTTATCATTTCTATAGCACTAGTAGATGTACGCAGCGCTGTACACTTGGACATGAAGAGACAGTCCCTGCTCCACAGAGCTTACAATCTAATCAGGACAAACAGGACAAATAAGGCATAAGGACAAAGAGTAGCAGGATTCCGGAATCCCAGTGTAGCAAGATTCTATTCCGGAAGCCCAAAGAGTAGCAAGATTTTACTACTTATCATTTCTAAAGCGCTACTAGACGTACGCAGCGCTGTACACTTGAACATGAAGAGACAGTCCCTGCTCGACAGAGCTTACAATCTAATTAGGACAGACAGGACAAATAAGGGATAAAGACAAAGAGTAGCAAGATTCTGGATTCCCAAAGAGTAGCAAAATTCCGTGCAGAATCCCAACAGTAGCAAGATTCTGGAATCCCAAACACTACTACTACTACTTATCATTTCTATAGCACTAGTAGATGTACGCAGCGCTGTACACTTGGACATGAAGAGACAGTCCCTGCTCGACAGATCTTACAATCTAATTAGGACAGACAAACAGGACAAACAAGAGATAAGGGAATATTAAAGTGAGGATGATAAAATAAGGGTTCTGAACAAGTGAATAAGGGTTAGGAGTTAAAAGCAGCATCAAAAAGGTGGGCTTTTAGCTTAGATTAGAAGACGGCCAGAGATGGAGCTTGACGTACCGGCTCAGGAAGTCTATTCCAGGCATATGGTGCAGCAAGATAAAAGGAACGGAGTCTGGAGTTAGTGGTGGAGGAGAAGGGTGCAGATAAGAGAGATTTACCCAGTGAACGGAGTTCCCGGGGAGGAATGTAAGGAGAGATGAGAGTAGAGAGGTACTGAGGAGCTGCAGAGTGAATGCACTAGTAAATGCCATAAGGAACCATCTAGTTTTAGGCTCCAAATACAGATTAACACATGCGTCCATCTTTTCCTACATGAGCACACAGCTGTGGAATGCTTTGCCATTTGACATGAAAACAATGTGTGACCTAATCAACTTTCGGAAATCACTGAAAACTTACCTCTTCAACAAGGCATACCACAATGAACCATCGTAGGAACTGTAACGCATCACCGCTTACCTGATATTCCGAATGTGATCTCTCTATACCTGATTGCTTAATTCTATTATGTTATCCATGTTCTTTATGTAATACCAATTGTATCTTTTACTCTGGAATGGCGATTGCCATGACGGAACATTGTAAGCCACATTGAGCCTGCAAAAGAGGTGGGAAAATGTGGGATACAAATGCAACAAATAAATAAAATAAATAAATAAATATTCCATTTCTTTATGAAAATAAGAATAGCCATACTGGGTCAGACCAATGGTCCATCTAGCCCAGTATCCTTCTTCCAACAGTGGCCAATCCAGGCCACGAGCACTTGGCAGAAACACAAACCTACCTCACACTCCACTTCCCTAAATGCCAGGGCCTAAAATATAAAACCTCTTACACAACAAGTTTCACCTACATATGCACCAAAAACTGGAACTCCCTCCCAAGGGACCTAAAATACAAGAACGACTACCTACAATTCAGAAAACACCTGAAAGCCCACTTCTACAAAACAACCTATGATCCCACAACCACGCTACTAATCAGGCAACACCCGTACAATCATGATCCTCAAAAAGTACATAAGTAATGCCACACTGGGAAAAGACCAAGGGTCCATCGAGCCCAGCATCCTGTCCACGACAGTGGCCAATCCAGGCCAAGGGCACCTGGCAAGCTTCCCAAACGTACAAACATTCTATACAATCAAGCCATTGTGACATCACTAATGAGGTTGGCTCTTATTGGTGGAATGAGCCACTATGACATCACAATAGGTTAAATCACTGCTCTATGTAATAAAAGTGAGCCAAATAGAGGGCATAAGTACATAAGTAATGCCACACTGGGAAAAGACCAAGGGTCCATCGAGCCCAGCATCCTGTCCACGACAGCGGCCAATCCAGGCCAAGGGCACCTGGCGAGCTTCCCAACGTACAAACATTCTATACATGTTATTCCCGGAATTGTGGATTTTTCCCAAGTCCATTTAGTAGCAGTTTATGGACTTGTCCTTTAGGAAACCGTCTAACCCCCTTTTAAACTCTGCTAAGCTAACCGCCTTCACCACGTTCTCCGGCAATGAATTCCAGAGTTTAATTATGCGTTGGGTGAAGAAACATTTTCTCCGATTTGTTTTAAATTTACTACACTGTAGTTTCATTGCATGTCCCCTAGTCCTAGTATTTTTGGAAAGCGTGGACAGACGCTTCACATCCACTTGTTCCACTCCACTCAAAAAAAAAGGAATGAGCAAAACAAAGAAAGAAGAAGTGAAACTGGACCACACTCAATCACACCAGAAGACCCAGAACACTCGACCCTCCTAAAAAAAACCACATCTCATCTTTTCTATGTCTTTGAACCTGCAAACTGCTATTCTCTTTACTAACTATAAGCCACATTGAACCTTCCACTAGGAAGCAGTGGCGTAGCCAAGGGTGGGCCCGGGTGGGCCCAGGCCCACCCACTTTGGGTTCAGGCCCATGCAGTAGCAGCACACCTATGATGCCCCACCAGCTGAAAACTTCCAACGACTGTCCCTCCTGCATACCTTGTAAATAGCAGATCTACGCCTGCAGCGAGCAGCAGCTGATAAATACTACTCACACCAGCCCCACAGCCTTCCCTCTGACGTATTCCTGCCTATGTGGAAATAGGAAGTTGCATCAGTGGGAAGGCTGTGGAGCCAACATGAGCAGTGTGTATTAGTTGCTGCTCGCTGCCAGTGAAAATCTGCTATGTAAAAGATATGCCGGAGAGGGGGGATGTTTGAGAGACCATATGACATGCAGGTGAGAGAAAGAGAGACCAAATCACTTGTGGAATGGGGCGGGATTCTTCTGCCCACCCATCTTGGGCCCAGGTCCACCAAAAATTGGGTGTCTGGTTACGCTCCTGCTAGGAAGGAAAATGTGGGGTACAAATGCAATTAAATAAATAGTAGCTTATGCAAGTAAATGATCTCTTAACAGAATACCAACTAGCAGGAAAATATGCACCAGGATTTGATGGTGCATGCTTTGGTGGTGGAGTTTGGGAGGAGGGACAAGGATGCCTGTAACAGGGGCGTAGCCAGACAACAGATTTTGGGTGGGCCTAGGTAAGAAGTGGGTGGGCACCAATTGTTCTCCCCTCCATCCCCCAACCACCACCCAAAAAATATCTCAGCTGGTGGGAAAACGCTTCTTTCCACCTTGGCAGTCTGCAGCAGGCATGCGCTGAAAACTGAGCATGCGCAGGTGCCGGTATCATGGAGAGTAGCGTTTTCGTTACCATCAGGGGGAAGTCTTCAGCTGGCCGAGCTTGGGATCCCACCAGCTACCACTAAACGTGTGCTACTGTTGGGTGGGCTTGAGCCCTAAGTGGGCGAGCCCCGGCCCACCCAGGCCCACCTGTGGCTACGCCACTGGCCTGTAAATAATAGAATTCTATCATTTACTCGCATTTGTGGATATTTCCCCCAGATAGTACTGGAAGTACCTTACAGCAAATATAAGTGCATTTCTGGCCACTTGTACTAGTATTTCTATAAATAAAAGTGGGTTCCTACTTTTTTAAATCTTTAGTATAGGCATCATAACCAGCGCATTTATTAGGAACCCTGCTACAGAATTATCCTTCACATGACCCCATGAATAATGGAAAAGGACCCTAAATCGAGGATTGGCTCAGTTCATCCTTGATTGGATGAAGCTAGCTGATAACCCATCTGGGACAAATGAACTTCTCTTTGCCTGAGCTGGACAGAACCAGGGGTTTACAGAAGTGAGCTCCATGAATTCAAAGTGCTACTTTTGCAAAAATATTTTAAACACTCTAAGTGGTTGCCCTATACTTGTTGCCAGTGAATCAGAGATGAATCAAACACACTGGTTATCTATTTAATCCACCTTATCTGTGGGAAGGTCACGCAGGAATGACTGATACATCAGGCAGGAATTCCATCTGTCTCTTTGATATCTTTTATAAGATTGTTCCAGTCTACAACCTCTCCAGCCTCATCGCCTTCTATCCTCCCTCCCTCCCAGTCCTTACCCGAATCTTACCATTCCTGTTAGAAAGCGTTTCTTCTGCTGAGCATCTGGACTAGCTTCTCATTCTCTCTCAGTATTCAGATCCTAGCAGGAAATGAACTTTTCCCTCTCACCCCTGATTCTTCCCATGGAATCACCGGCCATTTTCCAGAGGTTGGTAGATAAAGTTCTCCACCAACTCCAAAAGGCTTCCTTTCGTTCTTTATTCCCTTCATTTTGTGATACATTTGTACAATAGATTCAATTTTTTTTTTGTCTCAGCGTACATACCTCTTGCTTTTTAGGATCCAAATAATCAAAAGCTTTTTTTTTCCTACAAATGCTAAGCAGTATCCTTTGAATGCTTTCATACCTTTCACTGCATCAGCAAAATAACTAGCTAAAACTTTTGCGTACATAAGCGATCAGATATGTGGTTTCAAACCCAGAGTTGCTATCTTGGCCCAAAAGAAAGTGTCAGAGTCAGCTACAGTAAGTGTCTGTTCACTTTCCTCCAAGTGCAGGACAGCAACTAGACTTCTCTGCAGAATGGAGAACACCCTTTGATACATGTGCAGTGTGGAAGGAGTAAATGTAAATTGGTTGTTTGGACAAGATCTTGGAGGAAAAGTCCATAAAACATAATTTATTTATTTATTTATTACATTTGTATCCCACATTTTCCCACCTATTTGTAGGCTCAATGCGGCTTACATAGTACCGGAGAGACGTTTGCAGACTCCGGTGTAAACAAATACAAAGTGATGCTGTGGTAGGATAAAGTTCATGTGGCCCAGCCACACTAGAGAATCGTACAACGGAAGAGTTGTGTTATGTCCATTACGTACTTTAGTTTTGTTGTGTTGCAGGGATCGGGCATTTAAGTTGTTATTAAGGTGGACCTGGGGAAATCCACCACTTATCCCTGGGGGGACCTGGCATTGAACCTATCTACAGAGTCATCTAAATACTTCCATAGTATAAATGTGCAGGAGTCTGGCCTCTTTCAAATCGAAGGAAGTTATGGAACAAGAGAGCACTGGATGAAGGTGAAAGGAATAATTTAAGGAAATATTTCTTCACGGAAAGGCAGGTAGATATATGGAACAGCCTCCTAGCAGAGATGACGGAGGATGGTATCTGAATTTAAGAAGGCATGAGAGAGGCATAGAGGATCTCAAAAGAAGAGGAAAGGATTGTGGAGGGCAGACTTGTACGGTCTGTGCCAGAGCCGGTGGTTGGGAGGCGGGGCTGGTGGTTGGGAGGCGGGGATAGTGCTGGGCAGACTTATACGGTCTGTGCCAGAGCCGGTGGTTGGGAGGCGGGGCTGGTGGTTGGGAGGCGGGGATAGTGCTGGGCAGACTTATATGGTCTGTGCCCTGAAGAGGACAGGTACAAATCAAAGTAGGGTATACACAAAAAGTAGCAAATATGAGTTTATCTTGTTGGGCAGACTGGATGGACCGTGCAGGTCTTTTTCTGCCGTCATCTACTATGTTACTATGTAGGTTATTAGTTGGTATGGAGAGCCAGACTGGAAAGGCCGTTTGGTCTCCAGCTGCCGTCCTTTTCTCTGTTTCTGTGTTACCTTTTGATCTGGTTTGGCCACTGTTGGAAACAGCTTGAAGAACCTTCGACTGACCCAGTATGGCAATCCCATCTTCTTATGTCACTGAGTCACAGTTATAAAAATGGATTTGGGCTGAGCTCTTTGTGAACCTGGATAGAGCACCGCTCTGGAAGGACAACTGCCAATATGGGCGGATCAGAGCCAGCATGGAAAAGAAAGAACTGAGCTCGCTCGGCATTCATGAATTGCCAAAAAGTAGACAGTCGGCAGGTTTACATCCTCCTCTAGCAGCTTCCTACCATGGCCGCCTTTTGTCCAAGCTAAAGAACCCTAACCTTCTCAGCCTTTCCTCATAGAGAAGTCGTTCCATTCCCTTTATCATTTTCGTTGCCCTTCTCTGCACCTTCTCTAATTCCTTTATATCTTTTTTGAGCTGCGGCGACCAGAACTGGGCATAATATTCGAGGTGCGGTCGAACCATGGAGCGATACAATGGTATTATAACATCCTTGTGTTTGTTTTCCATCCCTTTCCTAATGATACCCAACATTCTGTGCGCTTTCTCAGCTGCCGCAGCACACTGAGCAGAAGTTTTCAACGTCTAATCCACGATGACTCCCAGATCCCTTTCTAGGTCTGTGACTCCTAACGCGGAACCTTGCACAGCATAGCTGTAATTCGGGTTCCTCTTTCCCACATGCATCACTTTGCACTTGTCAACATTGAACTTCATCTGCCACTTGCACGCCCAATCCCCCAGTCTCGCGAGGTCCTCCTGTAATCTTTCACACTCCTCCTGTGACTTGACGACCCTGAATAATTTTGTGTCATCTGCGAATTTAATTACCTCACTAGTTACTCCCATCTCTAGGTCTTCTACTGTAATAAAACTCACCCTCAATGTTCTGAGGACACTGACGTCAGTGAAGCCAAGCCCTGACTTCCTTCAAAAAGGTTCGAAGGTTCGTGGTGGTGAAGCCACCAAAATCGCTCCGGGCCCCGCCCTCGAGGGCGGAGCAATGGCAGAACAACGAAGGGGTTGGCAGGGAGGGAGGCAGGGAGGTGTGGGGGGGGGGGAATTGCTCCGGGCCCCGCCCTCGAGGGCGGAGCAATGGCAGAACAACGAAGGGGTTGGCAGGGAGGGAGGCAGGGAGGTGTGGGGGGGGGGAATTGCTCCAGGCCCCGCCCTCGAGGGCGGAGCAATGGCAGAACAATGAAGGGGTTGGCAGGGAGGGAGGGGGGGGGTGTTGGCGACGAACACCTTGCTAGCGCCTGTTTCATTTGATCTGAAACGGGCCTCTTTTACTAGTTTCTAAATATGTTAAAAAGCAGCGGTCCCAGCACAGAATAAACCCATCCAACTAAAGCACATTGGGGCACATTTCAAGTCATGAATAAAGGAAAAAAAAAAAGAGGAGGTATTTAAAAGGACAAACAAGAGGGCAGATGTAGGTATATAGTAATATAGTGGATGACGGCAGAAAAAGACCTGCATGGTCCATCCAGTCTGCCCAACAAGATAAACTCATATGTGTATACCTTACCTTGATTTGTACCTGCCTTTTTCAGGGCCCAGCAGTATTTCCCGCCTCCCAACCACCAGTCCCGCCTCCCCCCACCGGCTCTGGCACAGACCGTATAAGTCTGCCCTCCACTATCCTCGCCTCCCAACCACCAACCTCTCTTCCCCCACCTGCTTCGCCACCCAATTTCGGCTAAGCTTCTGAGGATCCATTCCTTCTGCACAGGATTCCTTTATGTTTATCCCACGCATGTTTGAATTCCGTTACCGTTTTCATCTCCACCACCTCCCGCAGGAGGGCATTCCAAGCATCCACCACCCTCTCCTTGAAAAAATACTTCCTGACATCTTTTTTGAGTCTGCCCCCCTTCAATCTCATTTCAAGGTTTGCCCCAGAGGTATCAATATCTTGCTATTTTCAGTGAGCAATCTGGAGCACATCTTGCCTACATCTGCCCCCGGAATCTTCCAGCATCTTTAAAGCATTCCTACAACACAAAGGTCATTCAAATAGTGTATGGGGTTCTTCCCTCCCCCCCCCCCCTTTACTGCTGGAAGCACAAAGCTGATTATGAATAATATTTGGCCGTAGCCATCATGGCGTGGACCGAGCCGCCTCTCTGAGTAATAAATAAATGTTCTAAATGTTTGCTCTCTGAGGTCTTTTCCTGAACTCAAATGTAAGTTATCTAAACAGTTGAAAAGAGATTTATAGTTACGGAGAGGGCCTCTCTGTCAGGCAAGGTTTTATGATATAGCAATAAATGGATGCAGGTGACTGTGGAATTTGTGGCTTTTAATGCTTTAATACTGCACTAAAGGAAACCCCATTATTAAGGTCTTAAAGGGTTAATGCAGAAATATCTGGTACAAATTGTCAGATTAAATAGCTGTTGCAGAGGTCACTCAGTTGCGGAAGGTTTTATTCATTCCATCCGTAAGGAAGGAGACGGACGAATGGCCAAAGGCCCTCCAGACGCCACAGGTCCACTCGGGAAACCAGTCTTATTGGCACATTCACCCCCTCCACCCCCACCCCCACATGCACCTGCTTCTGCCTCGCTCTGCTTTGGGCAGTTGCCACGCAAACGCTGGGCTTCTTTTTTTTACAGAAAGCAAATCGGTGATAGAGGCAGGTAAACAAGATTTGCAATGTATAGGCAGGATATGAAACAGCAATTAGAAAAGGTACAGAGAAGGGCGACGAAAATGATAAAGGGGATGGGACTACTACTACTACTACTATTTAGCATTTCTATAGCGCTACAAGGCGTACGCAGCGCTGCACAAACATAGAAGAAAGATAGTCCCTGCTCAAAGAGCTATGTAATAAAAGTGAGCCAAGTATAGGACAATCAAGCCATTGTGACATCACTGATGAGGTTGGCTCTTATTGGTGGCCTGAGGCATTATGACATCACAACATTAGCTCTGGTTACAAGAGACTACTAACCTACTATTTATCACTTCTATAGCACTACAAGGCGTATGCAGTGCTCAACAAACATAGAAGAAAGACAGTCCCTGCTCAAAGAGCTTACAATCTAGTAGACAAAAAATAAAGCAATCAAATCAATTAATGTGTACAGGAAGGAGGAGAGGAGGGTAGGTGGAGGCGAGTGGTTACAAGTGGTTACGAGTCAAAAGCAATGTTAAAGAGGTGGGCTTTCAGTCTAGATTTAAAGGTGGCCAAGGATGGGACAAGATGTAGGGGCTCAGGAAGTTTATTCCAGGCGTAGGGTGCAGCGAGACAGAAGGCGCGAAGTCTGGAGTTGGCAGTAGTGGAGAAGGGAACAGATAAGAAGGATTTATCCATGGAGCGGAGTGCACGGGAAGGGGTGTAGGGAAGGACGAGTGTGGAGAGATACTGGGGAGCAGCAGAGTGAATACATTTATAGGTTAGTAGAAGAAGTTTGAACAGGATGCGAAAACGGATAGGGAGCCAGTGAAGGATCTTGAGGAGAGGGGTAGTATGAGTAAAGCGACACTGGCGGAAGATGAGACGGGCAGCAGAGTTTTGAACCGACTGGAGAGGGGAGAGGTGACTAAGTGGGAGGCCAGCAAGAAGCAGATTGCAGTAGTCTAAATGAGAGGTGACAAGGGTGTGGATGAGGGTTTTGGTAGAGTGGTCGGAAAGAAAGGGGCGGATTTTACGGATGTTGTAAAGAAAGAAACGACAGGTCTTGGCAATCTGCTGGATATGAGCAGAGAAGGAGAGAGAAGAGTCAAAGATGACCCCAAGGTTTCGAGCTGAGGAGACAGGGAGAATGAGGGACGACTTCCCTATGAGGAAAGGCTATAGCGACTAGGGCTCTTCAACTTGGAGAAAAGATGGCTGAGAGGAGATATGATACAGGTCTATAAAATAATGAGTGGAATGGAACGGGTAGACGTGAATCGTTTGTTCACTCTTTCCAAAAATACTAGGACTAGGGGGCATGCGATGAAGATACATTGAGGGGCATAATCGAACGGGGCGTCCCCGCGAAGGGGCGGGGAACCCGTATTATCGAAACAAGATGGACGTCCATCTTTCGTTTCGATAATATGGTCAGGGATGCCCAAATCCTGAAATTTAGGTTGACCTTAGAGATGGTCGTCCACAGATTTTGGCGATAATGGAAATCGAGGACGCCCATCTCAGAAATGACCAAATCCAAGCCCTTTGGTCGTGGGAGGAGCCAGCATTCGTAGTGCACTGGTCCCCATCACATGTCAGGACACCAACCGTGCACCACAGGGGCACTGCAGTGGACTTCAGAAATTGCTCCCAGGGGCATAGCTCCCTTACCTTGGGTGCTGAGCCCCCTAAAACCCACTCCCTTGGAATGCCCTTCCACAAGAGGTGGTAGAGACAAAAACTAACAACATTCAAGAATGCATGCGATAAACGTAATAAAGGATTACTATACAGAAAGAGAATGAAATCAAAAGTGTCACAAAATACCTAGCCACCCACCTGGGGTTACCCATGGCCACTTAGAGGGTCTATCCTCAGCACAGCTCAGGTCCGCCTGCACCTGCCGCTTATGCTCCACACTAGCACCCTCCTCCCACCGATTGGGTCACAACTGCTTCTGAGCGAGTCTCCCGTTCTCAAATTATCCCCCGTGATTTCTTGGTTACTGGAGGCCACATTCCCAGTGGTTCCACAGTTCCCAGAAAGCACTCACAGACCCAACACACAACCACCAGGACTCTTTATCAGTCCAGACAGGCAGAGTCAATAAACAATTATTTATTGTCTTAAAAATGAACAAAGAACAAAATAGTGCAATTAGCAAACAATAACAGCTTTACAACAAAGAAACACCACCTGCTGGCCAAATAGGAGAAATACACTTCAGGACATAATCAAGGCAGGTCAATATCCAATACATTTTACAGCCTTAACCCATTAGTGTCCAATGTTCCCATAATAAGCCGTATGGGAACACTGGGCACTAATGGGTTAAAACACACAGGCCCCCTACTACTGAAGGCGCGCTCATGTTTTTAGCGCACACTAAAATTGTGAGCACGCTAAACGTTAGAGACACCAATGCATTCCTATGGGTGTCTCTTACGATTAGCGCGCCCACTAAAAACGTGAGTGCGCCTTAGTAAAAGAGGGCCACTGTTTCTTCACAAAAAGTTAGCTGTGTTTATGCAGCAAGTTCAGTAGTTGAGAAGTACGGTTAATTGCACACAGTATTCGAGGTGCGGTCGCATCATGGAGCGATACAAAGGCATTATAGCATCCTCATTTTTGTTTTCCATTCCTTTCCTAATAATACCTAACATTCTATTTGCTTTCTTAGCCGCAGCAGCACACTGAGCAGAAGGTTTCAACGTATCATCAACGACGACACCTAGATCCCTTTCTTGGTCCGTGACTCCTAACGTGGAACCTTGCAAGACGTAACTATAGCTCGGGTTCCTCTTTCCCACATTAAGTTCTTTTGAATGTCTATACTTATTTATTTAAGCATTTATATACTGCCTAGACCTAAACGGTTTAACAATTTTCATTACAGGTACTGGCACTGTCCCTAATGGGTTCAGAATCTAAGTAGTATGTTGCACCTGGAGCACTGGAGGGCTAAGTGAGTTGCCCTGAGTCACACAGAGCTGCAGACAGAATTGAACCCGGATCCCCAGGATCTCAACCCACTGCCGACCGTTAGGCAGCAGTGGGAATCAAACCCAATTCTCCAGGTCCACAACCCGCTGCACTAACCATTAGGCCACTCCTCCTCTAAGTGCATCACTCTGCATTAAGTGTTATCTGCCAAACATTAATCCATTCTTTTAATTTTTGTAGATTCCATCTCACGTTGTCTACTCCCTTTGGCGTGTCCACTCTATTACAAACTAGTAAAAAAGCCCCGTTTCTGATGCAAATGAAACGGGGGCTAGCAAGGTTTTCTTCTGTGTGCATGTGGGAGTGCCTGTGCTCTCTGTCCTCTCTGTCCCCTCCCCCCTCGGAGTCAAGTCCTTCAGGGTTAAGTTTCCTGCTGTGTTTGTGTTACAGAGATAGTGAGGGCTTCTGCCCTCTCTCCCCTCCCCCCTCTGAGTCCTTCACTGTTACAGAGAGAGCGATTTGATTTCGTGCTTTGCTGTGTTTTCCTTCACTGTTTGTGTTACAGAGAGAGCGAGGGCGGGGCAGACACTCATGGGGAAACCGGATATCTCTCCCCCTTCACACTTCCAGCTGGAGGCTTCATTTAGAACGTTGGTGGTGCCTTTTATATATAGAGATATTCATGTGATTCGTAAATAGACAATTCTTTTTCCTTTTAACCCTCTGGCAACGTCGCTGACAAACATATTGAATAGAATTGGCCCCGATACTGATCCATGAGGAACTCTGCTACTCATCTTCCATTTACTACCAACCATTGCCACGTATCAGTCAACCAATTTCTGATCCGGTTTACCACCTGAAGTCCCATCCCCAAGCCACTCGGTTTACTTATAAGCCTCTTATGAAGAACAGTATCAAAGTCTTTGCTGAAAATTAAATAAACCACATCCAGTTCTTTTGTCACCCAGACAAAGAAGTCAATGAGATTTATTTGACACGATTTGCCTTTGGTAAAGCCACTCCATACTACAAATCCCAGGGCAAGCAGTTGCTTCTCATGTCTGTCTCAATAACAGACTATGAACTTTTCCTCCAGGAATTTGTCCAAACCTTTTTTAAACCCAGATACACTAACCGCTGTTACCGCATCCTCCGGCAAAGAGTTCCAGAGCTTAACTATTCGTCGAGTGAAAAAATATTTCCTCCTATTTATTTTAAAAGTATTTCCGTGTAGCTTCCTTGAGTGTCCCCTAGTCTTTGTACTTTTGGAATGAGTAAAAAATTCACTTCTACTCGTTCTACACCACTCAGGATTTTGTAGACCTCAATCATATCTCTCCTCATCCGTCTCTTTTCCAAGCTGAAGAGCCCTAACCTCTTTAGCCTTTCCCCATACGAGAGGAGTTCCATCCCCTTTATCATTTTGGTCGCTTTTCTTTGAACCTTTTCTAATTCCACCATATCTTTTTTGAGATACGGCGACCAGAACTGAGCACAATACTCAAGGTGCGGACAAAGGCGATACAATGACATTATAGTATTTTCGGTCTTATTCACCATCCCTTTCCTAATAATTCCTAGCATCCTGTTTGCTTTTTTGGCTGCCGCCACCACCACACACTGAGCAGAAGATTTCAGCGTACATTATCTGCAACAACACCTAGATCTTTTTCTTGAGTGCTGACCCCCAAGGTGGACCCTATGATGAAGGATGTTAAATGGAAACGGTGCAAAGAAAAGCTACGAGAATGGTATGGGATTTGCGTTACAAGACGTATGAGGAGAGGCTTGCGGACCTGAACATGTATACCCTGGAGGAAAGGAGAAACAGGGGTGATATGATACAGACGTTCAAATATCTGAAAGGTATTAATCCGCAAACAAATCTTTTCCGGAGATGGGAAGGCGGTAGAACGAGAGGACATGAAACGAGATTGAAGGGGGGCAGACTCAAGAAAAATGTCAGGAAGTATTTTTTCATGGTGAGAGTGGTGGATGCTTGGAATGCCCTCCCGCGGGAGGTGGTGGAGAGGAAAACGGTAACGGAATTCAAACATGCGTGGGATAAACATAAAGGAATCCTGTTCAGAAGGAAGGGATCCTCAGGAGCTTAGCCGAGATTGGGTGGCAGAGCCAGTGGTGGGAGGCGGGACTGGTGGTTGGGAGGCGGGGATAGTGCTGGGCAGACTTACACGGTCTGTGCCCTGAAAGGACAGGTACAAATCAAGGTAAGGTATACACAAAAAGTAGCACATGTGAGTTTATCTTGTTGGGCAGACTGGATGGACCGTGCAGGTCTTTTTCTGCCGTCATCTACTATGTTACTATGATTCAGATTATTCTTTCCAACGTGCATCATCTTTCATTTGTCTACATTAAATTTCATCTGCCGTTTGGACGCCCAGTCTTCCAATTTCCTAAGGTCTTCCTGCAATATTTCACAGTCCGCAAGTGTTTTAACAATTTTGAATAATGTCTATTCAGAGTTTAGAATACAAAATAGAAATGCGATTTTACAATCTGGCATTTAAAAAATAAACCAGTGTCTCTGGGAATGCTCACGAGTTAATGTTTATTTTGTGTTATGGAGTCAGAAATGGAAAGGGAGAAAGGAGTGTTCCATATTATCTTGATGTCTGTTCTACTGGCATTTTCTTAACTGGTTCTTCATGTGTTCCAAATTTTGTTTTATCTCTATCTTGCACATCAGAAGGATCTTTTTTGTGTTACGTTTCTGTGTGCGGACTCCAGACACAAATAAAATTAAAGGAAAAAAGAAATGTCTAAGACCTCCGAGACCTTAGAAAAGGCTCGAAAAACTGTTCAATATGATTTGACTGTGACCGCTCAATCCCTTAAATTATAGAAAGAATTGCTTTCCTTTCTTAGCAGAGAAAATATTGTTCTTCAGAGACAGCTTGAAAAATAAAATGAAGACTATTGGCGCGGAAGGCACCCTTAAGGGGTCTTCGCAAAAGGAATTACAGCTCTTTTAGTGAAAACGTTAAAAGTGAGGTTTGACGCTAGCCTTCAGAATGAAAAGAGGTACAAAACTGAAAACTCAAAGAATACAATCTTGAACTGGTTTTCTTCTTGCCCTATTTTTAAAAAATTTTTTTTGTTACATTTGTACCCCACGCTGCTTTCCCACTCATGGCAGGCTCAATGCGGCTTACATGGGGCAATGGAGGGTTAAGTGACTTGCCCAGAGTCACAAGGAGCTGCCTGTGCCTGAAGTGGGAATCGAACTCAGTTCCTCAGTTCCCCAGGACCAAAGTCCACCACCCTAACCACTAGGCCACTCCTCCACTGTTGCTACTATTGGAGATTCTACATGGAATGTTGCTATTCCACTAGCAACATTCCATGTAGAAGTCGGCCCTTGCAGATCACCAATGTGGCCGCGCAGGCTTCTGCTTCTGTGAGTCTGATGTCCTGCACGTACGTCAGACTCACAGAAACAGAAGCCTGTGCAGCCTTCTACATGGAATGTTGCTAGTGGAATAGCAACATTCCATGTAGAATCTCCAATAGTAGCAACATTCCATGTAGAATCTCCAATAGTATCTATTTTGTTTTTGTTACATTTGTACCCTGCGCTTTCCCACTCATGGCAGTCTCAATGCGGCTTACATGGGGCAATGGAGGGTTAAGTGACTTGCCCAGTGTCACAAGGAGCTGCCTGTGCCTGAAGTGGGAATCCAACTCAGTTCCTCAGTTCCCCAGGACCAAAGTCCACCACCCTAACCACTAGGCCACTCCTCCACTGTTGTTACTATTTGAGATTCTACATGGAATGTTGCTATTCCACTACAAGTCGGCCCTTGCAGATCACCAATGTGGCCGCGCAGGCTTCTGCTTCTGTGAGTCTGACGTCCTGCACGTATGTGCAGGACGTCAGACTCACAGAAACAGAAGCCTGCGCAGCCTTCTACATGGAATGTTGCTAGTGGAATAGCAACATTCCATGTAGAATCTCCAATAGTAGCAACATTCCATGTAGAATCTCCAATAGTATCTATTTTGTTACATTTGTACCCTGCGCTTTCCCACTCATGGCAGGCTCAATGCAGCTTACATGGGGCAATGGAGGGTTAAGTGACTTGCCCAGAGTCACAAGGAGCTGCCTGTGCCTGAAGTGGGAATTGAACTCAGTTCCTCAGTTCCCCAGGACCAAAGTCCACCACCCTAACCACTAGGCCACTCCTCCACTCTATGTCTAATCTCTCAGATAGTGAAAAACTATTACAAACATTGGAAGGCTGAGTTCCTCAAAGTGAAGTCGTTAGCTCTCCCTACACCCAAACTAAATAAATTCTCTCTGGAACCCCAGCCTGAATTTTTAGATTTATATTTATTGGGATTTATTAACTGCCTTTATGAAGAGATTCCCCCTGGGTCTACTAAGCGGATGCAAAATGATGAGGTGTCCTAGGCGAATCTTCAGCCTTGCACTCCTCCCCACACTCAAGTAACTTCAAGGCCCCTAGCAGCCCCCTGAGATTTTGATAAATCCAACAATCAAGATCAGCTGAATTCCACTCCTCCCAGAACCATCCTGGAAACAGTATAGGGTCTGCAGCAGTGATTTCATTGGGCAGGATCAGGAACTACAATTCTCACAATGCTTTGGAATGGAAGTTGAAAACCAGGACTGACCAAAAAAGTCTCCAGACTGGAACTAGGTAACTTGGCATCTCTGAGGTAGCCAATGCAGGACTATAAGCAAAGGAGTCGACTTGACCCAGCTTTTGCTACCCATGTGAGATTAGATGTGACAATGGGGTAAACCAAATTTTACAAATAAATATATTTCTCCCATACTGTGAAATTTGACCATATGTCTTACATAAGTACATAAGCACCGCCATACTGGGAAAGACCAAGGGTCCATCAAGCCCAGCATACTGTCTCCGACAGCGGCCAATCCAGGCTTCAAAAACCCGGCACCCCCCCCCCCCCCCCCCCAAAATGAATAATGTTCAATGGACTTTTCCCTCAGGAATCTGTCCAAACCCCCTTTAAATTCTGTAAGGCCAGCTGCTGTCACTACATTCTCCGCCAATGAGTTCCAGAGTCTAACTACACCCTGAGTAAAGAAAAACGTTCTCCTATTTGTTTTAAATCTATCATATTCTAGCTTCATCTTGTGTCCCCTGGTTTTGTTGTTGTTTGAAAGTGTAAACAAACGCTTCACATCTGTCCGCTCTACTCCGCTCATTATCTTGTAGACTTCTATGATATCACCCCTCAGCCGCCTTTTCTCCAAGCTGAAGAGCCCTAACCTTCTCAGCCTTTATATTTCATTTGACTCCAAGGATGGATTGTGAACAAACATCAGCCCAGCATGAGGATCCTGTCCCTAGCCCCTCCTCCTCTCCCCTCAGTCTCTCTCTCCTTCCTCCCACTCTCCTAACTTTGCCCTCCTCTCCCCTCAGGCTCTCTCTCCTTCCTCCTTACTGTTTTCATCTCCACCACCTCCCACGGGAGGACATTCCAGGTATCTCCCACCCTCTCCGTGAAAAAGAGCTTCCTGACGTTATTCCCTCTGCAAAATAAATTCATGTCCTCTAGTTCTACTACCTTCCTATCTCTGGAAAAGGTTTGCAAATATTTGAACATCTGTATCATATCACCCCTGTCTCTCCTTTCCTCAAGTCTCTATTCATACCACACAAACTCCATACCATTTGGGGGGTATTTGTGGTATGGATGGAGCATGGTTTGTGCATGCCAAAATATACACATACATTCCCTATTTTACATTTTCAACATTGGCTTTTATACCTTCCCTGAGTCATGCACAAGTGCCAGTTTGAAGGCCCCCAACACCTCCTCTTGATATAGAGAGCAAGACTCCTCTCTTCCAATGGTCCCCCTGACATGAAGTGCAAGACCCATCACCTCACCCCCGACATGAAGAGCAGGACCCTCACCCCCTAGACCCTATCAACAAGCTGTTATTTGGGAACTGGACTCCTAGTGGTAGCACCAAAACTACTGCCAAGGGTCAGAGGCACCTTTTTGAACCCAGACACCTACAGAGCAGGAGCGACTGACAGTTTCTCCTGCTCCCATTTGACCACCAGAGAATCCCCGGTAGCTACGGTGGTGTCAAGAAATGGGGCCAGAGAATCCCCGGTAGCTACGGTGGTGTCAAGAAATGGGGAGAGATGGTTTCTGGGGGGGTGTTTGGGAAGGGTGAGAACTTTGCTCCATTTCAAAGAGGGATGTCAAGGGAGTCAGGAGGTTGGCAAGTCTTGCTCTTAATGTCAGTGAGTGTTCCTATTGTTGCTCTTTATGTTGGAGAAAGGGGTGTCAGGGGGATGGAAATAATATCAACTGCTGTTAGAAGAGAAATTTTGGAGAAAAAATTGAGAGATGTCCATGTCAGTAGTTTAAGTGTGAAGTGGCTACTTAGGATCCAAGCAGAAAGAAACTGTTACCCTTGGCACTCAAAAACCTCAAACAAGATCAAAAAGATTAATAATAACCTCCACCACACTTTCCACCAGTGTGAAAATGACCTTGAGCCAACCTATCCAGGTCCCTGTTCTCAGACCATTGTGCACTCAGGGTGAGGAAATATGAGTTAATCTTTCATACTAGCACAGTACCTCCAGTTACAAGTGCGTCTTCTTTGTCCACTTTATACTTGGTTTAACTTTATTTCTCCAGCTTGTTACAACAAAGAATAACTTTCCCAGCAGGCAGAGCGCTATGTAAATGAACTCAGCTCCTTCTCTGGTGGAGCTGGGAAATATGCAAATTAGGTTGCTTTAGCAATTAGCCCTTGTCACAAACAGCTGACCTTAATGGGGATTTATAGGTCAATATCCAAAAAAACAAGACTGACTCATCCTCTTTTCCATTGGCAGTTCCTCTCAGGCTGTGGGGCGCCTCTTTCTTACTCCTTTCATATGCTCCAGTGGGGAACTGGCACTTCCCTCCCCATTCTTCTCTGTGCCACTCAGCTGGCTAATCCCTGGGTCATGTGGTTAGGCTGCTTGTGACCATAACTCTACCCAGTCTTCCTCTGTGCACAACTAGCAGGTTTTGCCATAGAGTATTCTCCCCGCCCCCAATCTTTAAAGAGACACACACACTCTGTTCCTTTAAACGCCAGCTGAGTCAGCACTTTCTCCTCATGGGCTCCCTAACTGTCCTGGGCAGGCTCTGTTCCCTGTTGCACTGTATTAATGTTTCAGTAATATGAAGTTTTGGAGTTTATGGGGACCTACATGGACCCCATAATAAGTGACAGTAGATAAAGCCAGGATGGTCTATTCAGTCTCCCAGTAACATGTTTAGGATTGCAACAGCTACTCTCTACAGGCCAGCCCGTTCCTTCTGCCTCCAGTCCGGCCACTGCTTCAGTAGAACACTGCCATTTACTTGCTAAAGTGCTGCATGTAGGTGCATTTATACCTGACGTAAACATGAAATAAGTGGGCGACTAAACATTGGTGTCCAAATGGGTTACCATATGGCTCCAGAAAAAGGAGGACGGATTGAGCCAGCCGGGTTTTACTTCCATTGCTTTGAAAGCAATGGAAGTAAAACCCGGCTGGCTCAATTACTTCCATTGAAAGCAATTGCTTTCCATGGAAAGCAATGGAAGTAAAACCCGGCTGGCTCAATCCGTCCTCCTTTTTCTGGAGCCATATGGTAACCCTACCAAATGGCAACTTCCACTAGTATTCTATGAGGACTCTGGGCACCCTGGAATTGCTGCTCTATAGGGCCGCCGAGAGACTAAGCTGGGCCCGGGGCAAGGCCACCCCCCACCCCACTGACGCCACCTTCACCCCCTCGCAGACTCCCTTGCCGCCGCCCTCGGCTCCGTCCACCATCGGGCCCCCTGCATTAAAATCGGCAGTTCCTCAGCTGAGCTCCGTTTGGAAAGGCAGATCGCCTCCCTTCGGGCCTTCCCTCACTGAGTCCTGCCCTTGTCTGATGTAACTTCCGGTTTCCGGAAGGGCAGGTCATAGGGAGGGCCCGAAGGGAGGCGATCTGCCTTTCCAAATGGAGCTCAGCTGAGGCGCTGCCGATTTTAATGCAGAGGGCCCGGTAGCGGATGGAGCCGAGGGCAGGCAGGTGAGACTGGGAACTGCAGCGCCGGCGGCCTGACCCTAGCGCCAGGCCTGGGAAATTTTGTCCCCTCTGCCCCCCCCCCCCTCACGGCAGCCCTGCTGCTCTAGAATTTGCACTCAGCGTGCTGCCATTTACCATCCTTTATAGAATCAGCCCCTATGTAGTCTAAAGACGTTTACTCGTGTGAAATCCAATGAATACAACCAAAGACTTTATAGATGGCGACAGTGAGCAGGTATTAGCAAACTGAAACACTGGCTATCAAGAGTTTTGTATTAAACCCATGCAAGTCATATTTCTCTTTCCCAGCTACTACTAACTTCAGCTGAGTTGTCCCCTTTCACTCTTTCCACACACAGTTATTGTATTTTAGAAACAGAGCCCACACTTTCTCCCAGTAAGACATGAGGAAACAAACATTTCCACCTACATTTTCCTGGCATGCTGGAGCTCTGAGATCGCCTTTTCCGCTGCTTCATTCCTGTAAAAATGTCAAATAACACCTGTTTATTAGGATACTGTATCACTGAGTGTCCTGGAGTATCTCCTGTCTGTCACCAAACTACTCCTTGGGCTTATGCCTTGGAAAGATTGCAGGACAGTACTAGGGAAGGCACTGTTCCAGTGGCAAAGCCAGAAGACCATTTTTGGGGGGTCCCAAAGATGGACTGAGTGGGGCCAGGCATTCTCTCCCCGGTCTATAAAATATTGAGTGGAGTTGAACGGGTAGATGTGAAGTGTCTGTTTATGCTTTCCAAAAATACTAAGACTAGGAGGCATGCGATGAAACTACAAAGTAGTAAATTTAAAATGAATCGGAGCAAATATTTCTTCACTCAATGTGTAATTAAACTCTGGAATTCGTTGCCAGAGAATGTGGTAAAGGTGGTTAGCTTAGTGGAGTTTAAAAAGGGTCTGGATGGCTTCCTAAAGGAAAAGTCCATAGACCATTATTAAATTGACTTGGGTAAAATCTACTGCTTATTTCTAGGATAAGCAGCATACTACTACTACTACTTAACATTTCTAGAGCGCTACTAGGGTTACGCAGCGCTGTACAAATTCACAAAGAAGGACGGTCCCTGCTCAAAGGAGCTTACAATCTAAAGAACGAAATGTCAAGTTGGGCAGTCTAGATTTCCTGGGTAGAGGTGTAGAGGTTAGGTGCCGAAGGCGACATTGAAGAGGTGGGTCTCCCACTTAGCCACCTATCCCCCCTTCAGTCCATTCAGAACTCTGCTGCACGTCTTATCTTCCGCCTGAACCGCTACACTCATATCACCCCTCTCCTCAAGTCACTTCATTGGCTTCCGATCAGATACCGAATTCAATTCAAGCTTCTGCTACTAACCTACAAATGTACTCGATCTGCAGCCCCTCCTTACCTCTCAACCCTCATCTCCCCTTACGTTCCTACCCGTAACCTCCGCTCTCAAGACAAATCCCTCCTTTCAGTACCCTTCTCCACCACCGCCAACTCCAGGCTCCGCCCTTTCTGCCTCGCCTCACCCCACACGTGGAACAAACTCCCCGAGCCCATATGCCAGGCCCCCTCCCTGCCCATCTTCAAATCTCTGCTTAAAACCCACCTCTTCAACGTCGCCTTCGGCACCTAACCTCTACACCTCTACCCAGGAAATCTAGACTGCCCAACTTGACATTTCGTTCTTTAGATTGTAAGCTCCTTTGAGCAGGGACCATCCTTCTTTATTTTGTACAGCGCTGCGTAACCCTAGTAGCGCTCTAGAAATGTTAAGTAGTAGTAGTAGATTTGAAGATGGGGAGGGAGGGGGCCTGACGTATGGGCTCGGGGAGTTTGTTCCACGCGTGGGGTGAGGCAAGGCAGAAAGGGCGGAGCCTGGAGTTGGTGGTGGTGGAGAAGGGTACTGAAAGGAGGGATTTGTCTTGAGAGCGGAGGTTACGGGTAGGAACGTAAGGGGAGATGAGGGTTGAGAGGTAAGGAGGGGCTGTAGATCGAGTACATTTGTAGGTTAGTAGCAGAAGCTTGAATTGAATGCGGTACCTGATCGGAAGCCAATGAAGTGACTTGAGGAGAGGGGTGATGTGAGTGTATCGGTTCAGGCGGAAGATAAGACGTGCAGCAGAGTTCTGAACGGACTGAAGGGGGGATAGGTGGCTAAGTGGGAGACCAGTGAGGAGTAGGTTGCAGTAGTCAAGGCGAGAGGTAACGAGAGAGTGGATGAGAGTTCGGGTGGTGTGCTCAGAGAGGAAAGGGCGGATTTTGCTAATGTTATAGAGGAAGAAGCGACAGGTCTTGGCTATCTGCTGGATGTGCGCAGAGAAGGAGAGGGAGGAGTCGAAGATGACACCGAGGTTGCGGGCAGATGAGACAGGGACGATGAGGGTGTTATCAACTGAGATAGAGAGTGGAGGTAGAGGAGAAGTGGGTTTGGGTGGGAAGACAAGAAGTTCGGTCTTGGCCATGTTCAGTTTCAGGTAGCGGTTTGTACTGTTTCAGGATCTTGCCAGGTACCTGTAACCTGGATTGGCCACTGTTGGAAACAGGATGCTGGGCTTGATGGACCTTTGGTCTGTCCCACTATGGCAATACTTATGTACTTGGGATTCTGAATGGAATCTTGCTACTCTTTGAGGTTCTAAATGGAATGTTGCTACACTTTGAAATTCTGCATGGAATCTTGTTATTCTTTAGAATTCTAGAATCTTGCTATTCTTTGAGGTTCTATATGGAATGTTGCTACACTTTGAAATTCTGCATGGAATCTTGTTATTCTTTAGAATTCTAGAATCTTGCTACTCTTTGGGGTTCTACATGGAATGTTGCTACTATTTGGGTTTCTGCCAGGTACTTGTAACCTGGATTGGCCACTGTTGGAAACAGGATGCTGGGCTTGATGGACCTTCGGTCTGTCCCAGTGTGGCAATACTTATGTACTTATGTCATCACTGCCTCATTATAATATACCTTTTCTGGTGGGAATTCCAAGCTCCGCCAGCAGAAGACGTCTCCTGTGTGAGTCCCGCCTGTGCTGCCAGAGCAGCACTCAAGTTGGCAGTGCACTTCAGCCGTCGACGTTGGCACTCCTACACATGCTCAGTTCAGTCACTGAACTGAGCATGAGCAAGAGAGCTGGAACTGGTTGCCAAAGCGCACCTGCTGACTTAAGTGCTGCACAGACAGCACAGGCAGGACTTGCCCAGAAGATGTCTTCGGCTGGCAGGGCTTAGCATCCTCACCGGCCATTAAACCATAGGGGCCAGAGACGAAGATGAGGGGGCCAAGTCCCGAGGCACCCCTCCCCCCATGGCTACACTACTGCACTGCACTGTTGGAGGCGCTGTCCTTCCAGTGCTGCCTTAGAAGATGAAGAGCTGGAGGCTCTGCCAAGCAAAGTACTAAATGTATTTATTTGAAAGGATTTATAATGAGAAATCAATACTGATATTTACTGCTTCCATTTTTTCCCAATTTTCAAAAAGGAAGTATGTTCATGCTTTCCTTTTGAAAACTGGCCTGGACAAAATATTCGCAGAGATTTGCAGCTGCTTCTATAGGAATTTTACCAGGGGGAAAGTATACATATATATATATAATTTAAAATATTTATTGTCTACAGCTCTGGACAGAACACATGAAAACATACATAAAGATTAATAAAAACAAACAAAAATGAGTAATAATCATTCATAAAATTGCCTGTAAAAATACTTCACATCAAGGTTTCAGTCATATCAAAAGGCTTTTGACAATAAAAGAGTTTTAAAATTCTTCTTAAAAGTGTCCAAAAGCTAACACAACCCCAGGAACATCTCCTTCAGTCCGGTGTATGCAAGCTGCTGATCCCCAGGCCGACTTTTAGCCTGGCAAAAAGAGGGGCAAGTATTCAGTTTACCTGGTTAATCAGCACAGTAATAAGCAGCATTAGAAAACCAGTCTTAGGATGCCTGCAGTTTTCCAGTGCTCCCCCTGCAAATTTTAAATCAGCATCCCTCCTCTCCCTCCCCCACCTCGTATCCCTCCCTTCCCCATCACACCTGCTGCTGCCACAAACCTGCTTCCACCTGGACCTGGAACAAAATCAGCATGATGCAGGGCCTTGTTCCACAGGTGCCACGCCCTGCCCCACCCCCTCTAACTTTCTGACAGAGACACCAGGATATGGCAGGGCTTAAGCACGGTCCTCGCCCCACCAGGATAAGCAAGGTAAGCATTTGGGGAGGGGAGGTGTCCTCTGTTCCTGCCTGCGCCTCTTTTCACACTTACCATCAACCAGTGGCGTAGCTACGTGGGGCCACGGGGGCCTGGGCCCCCGTAGATTTGGCCTGGACCTCCCTGCCGATGACCCTCTCGACCCCCCCCTCCTGCCAATGACCCTCTCAACCCCCCCTCCGGCCGCCAACCCTTCCCCGTTGTCGCCGTGGGCTACCTTTGCTGGCAGGGGACCCCAATCCACGCCAGCCGAGGTCCTCTTCTCCCCGCGAAGGCTTTGTTCTGTTTCTGACACCCATGGTGACAACAGCGGTGGCGGGCGAGGTTCGTCAGCGGCGGGGGTCGAGGGGGTCGGCGGCGGGAGGGACGGTCAAGAGGGTCGTCGGCAGGGGTCGTCAAAGTTGGTGGTGGTGGCGGCGGCAGGAGGGTCGGCAGTGGCGGGGGGGGGGGGGGGGGCTAAAATGTGCCCCTCACCTCGGGCTCTGGACCCCCCTCCCGCCAAAGTCTGGCTACGTCCCTGCCATCAACATGTTGTACCTGCACTAGTTGTATCACAGGGATCAGCATAAAAACAAATAATATTTTCCAAGCCTGCACCCAGCATTCAAAGCTTTCTGAATTTATAAGATGGACTTTATCATTACCGTTCATCCTGTATCCTTGTCAGCAAGGTGAAGTAGGGAATCCGTGTGACCTCCTCGGATGGCTGTGAGCATATGGCTGAGTTCCCAGTAAAGCGTGGACTGTAAACAGCGGCTACAGAGACACAGCAAGCAGCAAACAGTCACATCTCTGTCAGGAACAGCTAAGTTCAAGGTTCTTTATATCTGACATACCGCACTACAGTCGAGCCATCCAGGCAGTTACAATACAACCAAAAGACAGAAAAGTAACTGTGAAATATGATTTATATATAGGAAAGAGAAGGAAAAGAAAAGCACCAGGGCTGCCGAGAGACACAGCTGGGCCTGGGGCAAGACTGGTCCCCCCACCAAGACCTCCCCAAACACACACTCGTGACACCCCTCACATTCAGGCCCTGCCCTCTTGCCTTCCTCGGTCTGTCGCAAGGAGTACATAAGTACATAAATATTGCCATACTGGGACAGACCAAAGGTCCATCGAGCCCAGCATCCTGTTTCCAACAGTGGCCAATCCAGCTCACAAATACCTGGCAAGATCCCCCGCAAAAAAGTTCAAATCATTTTATGCTGCATATCCCAGAAATAAGCAGTGGATTTTCCCCAAGTCACTTTAATAATGGTCTATGGACTTTTTTTCTTCAGGAAGCCGTAAAGACCTTTTTAAAACCCCACTAAGCTAACCACCTTTACCACATTCTCTGGCAACGAATTCCAGAATTTAATTGCACGTTGAGTGAAGAAAAATTTTCCCCGATTCGTTTTACATTTACTACATTGTAGCTTCATCGCATGCCCCCTAGTCCTATTATTTTTGGAAAGCGTAAACAGACGCTTCACATCTATCCGTTCAACTCCACTCATTATTTTATAGACCTCTATCATATCTCCCATCAGCTGCCTTTTCTCCAAGTTGAAAAGCCCTAGCTGCTTTAGCCTTTCCTCACTCAACGTGTAATTCAACTCTGGAATTGCCAGAGAATGTGGTAAAGGCAGTTAGCTTAGCAGGGTTTAAAAAAGGTTTGGATGGCTTGCTAAAGGAAAAGTCCACAGAACATTATTAAAGTGACTTGTGGAAAATCCACTGCTTATTTCTGGGATAAGCAACATAATCTGGGATCTTGCCAAGTATTTGTGACCTGGATTGGCCACTGTTGGAAACAGGATACTAGGCTTGATGGACCTTTGGTCTGTCCCAGTATGGCAATACTTATGTACTTATGACTGAAGCAGACAGTTCTACTCGTGGTGCTCTGTCCTAGAGGAGGCTACATGCCATGATTATAAAGGGCAAAGAGATTCTTGTAGCTCTCAGTGCAGGACATCCCATCCTGGCGAGCACTACAAGGAGAGCCAAAAGAACTTTAACGATTTCAAATCACAGAGGAGTCAGTGAGACAGAGAGTTCCTGAGATGCATCTTTCCCTGCGAGATCGTCAGCCCCATTTCTGTACATCCAGATAGATATGAGACAGAAGTCTCTCTACATACAAAGCAAGGTCCCTGCATTTATCAGAACTACTACAGACATAGAAAAGAAAGCGTGTAGGCTGATAGGATAAAGTTGGTTAATTCCTTTTCAATGCTTGTTGCATTAGCCGATGAAGATTACAAACAAAAATAAAACAAACCAAAAAAATCACATTACTTTCAAGAAGATTTCATTCAACATGACTAAAGGATTCTGGTTCTGTAATGAGTGATGAAATGCGGGAGGCAGGAGGGAGTAGAGATCAGTGCCATAGCGAGGGCTAATGGCACCCGGGGCGGGTCGGACCGCATTCTTACCTGCGGGAGGGCCGATCCGCCCCGAGTGCACGTCACTCGGAGCTGCGTCGGCCCCGCTGGTTCCCTGCTCTCTCTGCCCCGGAACAGGAAGTAACCTGTTCCGGGGCAGAAGGAGCAGGGAACCAGCGGGGCCGGCACCCCCCGAACGCGTGCACCCTGGGCGGACCCCCCCTCCCGCCCCCCCCTTCCTATGCCACTGGTAGAGATATCCCAGCATTAAAAGATTACGGCTCTCACATCCGGGGGCTGTTTCAAGATTCTCTTTGTTTTCTCCCGCACTCGGGAAAGTGCTCTCCATCGAATGCTTGCGGTTCGTGGGTAAGAGATCACTTCGAGGGCGCAGGAGATCTTATCGGGGTGTAATCCAACAGAATCCCAGGCGATCCTCAAATGCCCCATAATTGAAACACGATTCCGTTCGTTGTTCAGTGATGTGAAAAAGTTCCACCCCCCCCCCCCCCCCATTTCCCCTCTTACTGCATATATATCACTCTGAATGGTTTCGGATCTTTAAACAAAACATAACATGAGACAAAGGGAACCGCAATAAACACGTAATACAGTTTCCCCAGATTCTATATATGGTGCTAAAAATTGCGTGCAATTTGAGTAACAAGCCAATTGATGCGAATAATTGGGTGCTAACAATCAATTAGTGGTGTTAATTGGCAACAATTTGGATCTGCACCTGCATCTTGCTACAAGTCAGGGGCAGGAGGGGGGCCCAGAGCCCGAGATGAGGGGGCACATTTTAGACCCCCCCCTGATGCCGCTGATCCCCCCCAGACACTTTTGAGCCCCCCCCAGTGCTGCCGCCCCTCCCCCGTCCCTTTCAACCCCCCCCCCTCCCTTGCCAGGTAAATTTCCTCTCATTTCTCCTCATCCCCCACTCAATGGAAAAAGTACAGTGCCAGACCCCAATGACAAAGGGCTGGAGGGGCTTGGAAGAGACCCTCAGGGCATCTCTTCAGCTCAGGAGTGGCACCACGAGATGGGGAATCTAAACCCAGGTCCTGCCTAGAAGCAGGAGTCACAGGGACCAGGTCCTCAGTGCATGGTTAAACGTACCGTAAATCTCCTCCGCAATGAGTTTTACCAGTTCTGAGTACACTCCTAGCTCAGGTACCAGCCTGTCCAGGATCTGGAACACCATCTTTATTCGTACTTCTGATGGTTCTTCCAAGGAGATGGATTTTTTGACTTCCAGCAACTGAACCAGGTACAGATTAGCTGTCAAAAGAAATACAGCCAGTGAATAGTTAAAAGAGGAAAAAGCCCGACAGCACACACAGAAATCTCTCTCTTTATCCCATAAGCCTTCAGCTAAGCAACTGGCGAGTTTTCTCTTAGCAATAAATTCAAATATGTAAGAACTCCAGAGTAATCAACTATCTATGGAACCGTAGAATGATAGGACTGGAGAGAAACTGAGGAGGCAAAAAACAGGATACACCCTAGAAATACAAGCGTTCTCACCTGCTGTTTAAAACCAGCATGAGCCATCAGTTCCAGTGCTTGCTCGCCCTCACAACGAGAAAAGTCTTCCTAAACTCTTAACTTCAGTCTCCCCTGCTTCATATTTTTACACTGATGACATCTTTCTGGTTGTCCCTCACTATTGTCCCACCCCTGATCTCTCATGCATTCTGAGTGGAGGAGTAGCCTAGTGGTTAGTGCAGTGGACTTTGATCCTGGGGAACTGAGTTTGATTCCCACTGCAGCTCCTTGTGACTCTGGGCAGGGCCGCCGAGAGGGGGGGGACAGGGGGGTCAAAAGTCCCAGGGCCCGGGCCCCCGCCCTCCGTCACTCCCAGAACTAACCTTAAGCCTCCTTTCACTTCGCAGCAAGCAGCAGCAGGGCAGGCCACTCCTTCCTTCCATGTCCCGCCCTCGCCTGACGTAACGTCTGTGAGGGCGGGGCACGGAAGGAAGGAGGAGAGGTCTGCCCTGCCAATGCTTGCTGCGAAGTGAAAGGAGGCTTAAGGTTAGTTCGGAGGGCCTGGCCCGATAGCGGGTGGAGGGGGGCCCGGCGACCTCAGGTGGGTGGGCGGCGGGGGGGCCTGGCGATCTCGGGTGGGCGGTGACCTCAGGTGGGCGGTGACCTCAGGTGGGGGGGGGGGGCAGGGGCGGCCTTGTCCCGCACCCGGCTCCAGCTCTCGGCGGCCCTGACTCTGGGCAAGTCACTTAACCCTCCATTGCCCCTGGTACAAAATAAGTACCTGAATATATGTAAACTGCTTTGAATGTAGTTGCAAAACCTCAGAAAGGCGGTATGTCAAGTCCCGGTTCCCTTTCCCCATTTGAGATTCTAGATGGAATGCTGCTACTATTTGAGATTCTACATGGAATGTTGCTATTCCACTAGCATTCCATGTAGAAGCCTGCCCTTGCAGATCAGCAAAGCGGCCGCGCAGGCTTCTGTTTCTGTGAGTCTGACGTGCAGGACGTCAGACTCACAGAAACAGAAACAGAAGCCTGCGCGGCCACATTGCTGATCTGCAAGGACAGGATTCTACATGGAATGATGCTAGTGGAGGAGTAGCCTAGTGGTTAGTGCAGTGGACTTTGATCCTGGGGAACTGGGTTCAATTCCCACTGCAGCTCCTTGTGACTCTGCGCAAGTCACCTAACCTTCAATTGCTTCTGGTACAAAATAAGTACCTGAATATATGTAAACCACTTTGAAAGTAGTTGCAAAAACCTCAGAAAGGCGGTATGTCAAGTCCCAGTTCCCTTTCCCTACATCTTTCAGATGTGCCTTGATGCAACTTCTTCCTGGCTTGGTTCCAAATAGTTGTTTCTGAATCCCACAGTCACTTATTGGGTATCTTCCTTTGTATCATTTTTGTTTGGCTCTACACTAAACCTGGTTGATAGTTCCGAGTATCTGGGCATCATCCTTGATCAGGCCCTCACTTTTGAATGTAGAGTGTCTGTGTTTCTGGGCTTCGAGCCAGTTTTGCTCCATCCATTGCTACCTCTCACCCTCATCTCAGCATGTGCTTCTCTGTGCTCAAGTAGCTTGCAGGCTTGATTACTGTACCGTCTACATTGGCCATGCTAAAACGACTGCAGTCAGTGCAAAACTCTGGAATCTGTGTTTTGTGTCGTCTGCGCAGATCAGACCATATCACCCCTCTACGTTCCTGTCATCACTGGTTACCTGCTACCTACTGAATCCAGTTTAAGATTTTGACCCTTGTACATAAAGAGGGGCATTTTCAATATGACGTATTATTTATTTATTTATTAGGATTTATTTACCGCCTTTTTGAAGGAATTCACACAAGGCGGTGTACAGTAAGAATAGATCAAACATGAGCAATAGACAGTTACAGGCCCATACCCCCTTTACCTGTTACGTTATAATTGATAGCGAAGGGTAAAGCAAAGATGTAACATATAGATAGGTATTAAGTCAGACTTCAGACGTTTTGCGCTAAACGTCTAAATTCCAAACAGCAAAATGCCTATCTTTTATTTTCAAAAATGGCCACATGCAAGATGTTTTCATGCTCTGTGTGTATCTTTTTGGGACATTTTCGAAAAAAAAAAAAAAAAGTCCAAGTGAAAAATCAAGCCATTGGAATGTAGGAAGAGTCATCATTCCTAGTAGACTGGCCACACTGACATCCTAGGAGAGCAATGGGGCACCCTAGGGGGCACAGCAGTGGACTTCATATAAAAGCTTTGAGGTACACACCTCACTGTTACCCCCTTATACTATGTGGTGAGCCCTCCAAAACCCACCAAAACCTACTGTACACCTCTACAATAGCTCTTATGGGTGAAGGGGTCACCTATATGTGGGTACAGTAGGTTTTGGAGGACTGTGGGAGGGCTCACACTTTCCACCACAACTGTAACAGGTAGAATGGGATATGGGCCTGGGTCTTCCTCTCTACAGTGCACTCCACTGACCACTACACTACTCCAGGGACTCACTTGCTAGTCTAATAGACCTGGCTATAACATCTGAAGCTGTCATACAGGCTGGTAAGTGATCTTTTTAATCGTATATTTGGGGGGGGGTGTTGGGGGGGGGGTCATCTGGGGGGGGGGGGGAGTCATCCCTGATTCCCTCCAGTGGTCATCTGGTCATTTAGGGCACCTTTTGTGGAGTGGAGTAGCCTAGTGGTTAGTGCAATGGACTTTGCTCCTGAGGAACTGAGTTCAATTCCCACTGCAGCTCCTTGTGACACTGGGCAAGTCACTTAACCCTCCATTGCCCCTGGTACAAAATAAGTACCTGAATATATGTAAACCGCTTTGAATGTAGTTTCAAAAACCTCAGAAAGGAGGTATATCATTTCCCTTTCCCTTAAATCACTGTCATATATAATAAAAGTGAGTCAAGTACAGGACAATCAAGCCATTGTGACATCACTGATGAGGTTGGCTGTTAGGCATTGGTGGAATGAGGCATTATGACATCACAGTATCAGCTCTGGTTACCAAAGACTGAACCTCTTCACACTAAGGGGGGAAAGTGAGCCAAGTATAGGACAGTTGAGCCATTGTGACATCACTGATGAGGTTGGCTCTTATTGGTGGAATGAGGCATTATGACATCAGAGTATCAGCTCCAGTGGCGGAGCAGCAGACTCTGATTCTGGGGAACTGAGTTCAATTCCCACTGCAGCTCCTTGTGACTCTCGGCAAGTCACTTAACCCTCCATTGCCCCAAGTGGTTAGTGCAGTAGACTTTAAACCAAGGGACCCAGTTCAAATCTCACTTGTCTTTAACTCAATTTTTTGTTAAACCAGAAACAGAAATATATTTCCTGTACCTAAATATATAAGCCACTTGCAACTCTGAAGTAGAGAGCTGCACGGGAACAGGGTTCGCGGGAAGCCCGCGGAACCTGCGAGATTCCCGCAGGGACGGAAGCAGTTCTGCGGGGACGGAAGCAGTTCCTGCGGGGACGGAAGCAGTTCCTGCGGGGTTCCTGTGGAAGTGTATGCTGCACCTGCACCAGCCTCTCATCTACCAAGTACCAAGTTCTTTGAATGCTGTCTCCTCCTCCTCCTCTTCTTCTTCCTTGCTTTGACAGCACAAATGTGGAAAGTCTTCCATTAAGGAAGTGGTAGAGACACAAATGATGACGGAATTCAAAAAGGCATGGGATGAACACAGAGGATCTCTAATTAGAAAACTGAAGTTATTAAAAAAACCTAAACTTAAATGGCTGCATGTGTGTTGATGTGTTGCATGACACTTAGATGTTGACTCTGGCTGTGATGAACTAGGGCTGATACCAGGAGACCTGTACGGTCTGTGTCTCATATGTGGCAATCTGGTTTAGGATGGGCTGGAAAGGGTTTAGAGAGCAACTTTAGTGGCTGGAACATGAGGACAGTGCTGGACAGACTTTTATGGTCTGTGTCCCGCAAATGAGAAGATGAATAGGTTGGAGTGGGCTTTGAGGGCAACTCCAGCAGTTGGAACATAAGGATAGGGCCAGGCGGACTTCTATGGTCTATGTCCCAGAAACGCCACAGAAAGACCATAATCAAGTATATAATATCACATTCATTGTTGATTTAATCATGAATTGATAATGAGTGTGACTATTGGGCAGACTGGATGGACCGTTCAGGTCTTTATTTGCTGTCACTTACTATGTTACAATTAATCCTCTTTGCTCCCGGGCTGATGCGCAGACCTCAGCTCTGACACAGGCATGAGCATCGGATGTCACCTGATCTACTGGCGTGTGCATGTGGTGACCTCTCAGCACACAGTGCCAGTAAATCAGAGACAAATCTTACATGTGCACACCAGAGTGTTCCAAGTTTCAGCTTCCATTCCTTCCTTGCCTGCAGTGCTGTGGCTCAAATCCAGAGAGAGACTGAGGGAGCTGACTGGAATTTTCTTTTACGTACCATTAAATTCTTACCGGGACGGGTGGGGATGGGTTAAATTCTTGCGGGGGGGGGGGGGGGGGGGAGGGGAGGGATGGGTAAGATTCCAGTAGGGATGGGTGGAGACAGGTAAGGTTCCAGCAGGGAGGGAAGGGATGGGTCAGATTTCTGTCCCCATGCAACTCTCTACTCTGAAGGCTATTGAAGTGGTGTACATTCAGGTGCAGCAGGTATTTTTCTATTCCTGGAGGGCTCACAATTACAAAATAAAAGTTAAAGTGGGATTTGAACCAGGGTCCTTGGTTAAAGTCTACTGCACTAACCACTAGGCTTCCCTTCTGCTCTGTCTGGACATCTGTGTGGCCATTTTTCTCAAAATAATGCCAGTCAGATGTCCTTATCCTTGTTTTTTTTTTTTTGTGGCTCATAAGTTCAACGTTTCATTTTGGAAAACGGTTATTCATTTTGGACACTCTCAGCACAAAAATGTCCATCTCACAGTCATTTCCAAACAGAAAACCTGGACATTTTTCCTGTTTGAAATTGACTTTGAGATGTTTTTTTTTTGGACATTATGAGCAGGACGTCCCAATTCTGACTGAGACGACTTTTCAAAAATGCCCCTCCATGTGACTAGCTTTCAAAGGCGATGGACTACTTCTTTTTCGGGTCAAAAATGACGACAAATAACAGAATAAATAACTGAAATATAAAAGCATTCCAATGACTGTCTCGTGGGGAAAGGTATGGGTAGGGGAGAGATGGATGAGTGATCAGAGAGTAAAAAAGCAGTATAATTATAATGTGATAGGAAACCCAGATCTTTCTTAAGTCCTGTCTGGTAGGTGTCAAAATATTTCATTATTTTAACTTCAAAAGTCTTCCGTTCATGGATTGCTTTATCATTTCCTCTTAGTGTTCTGCACGTTCGACAAGTGGGAAGAAAAGACAAATTTTATATCAGCAGGAAAGTACTGGGAGATGGATGAGAAAATATTCAAAAAAATACCAAAAAGCACATAGAACAATGCCATTCATCAAGATACCCAGGCCTGGGGTACAAATAAATACCTGAATGTGAGCCAGTGCTGAGCACTATGAATTTTTCATGAATGAGAAGCATTGCCCAGCATAAGAAAAAGAGAATGTGGAAGAGACTATTAGGAAAGTAGCAACCAAACCACGACCAGTACTAAACACAGCACTGTGATAAATATTCAGACATACGTGGCCTTGCTCAGAGAGCTTACAATCTCACGTGGATACCTGAAGCAGTGGGAGAAAAGTGGCTTGCCCAAGGTCACAAGGAATGGCAGGATTAGAACCCTGAATTCCCTGGGACTCAGCTCATCATTCTAACCACTAGGTCACTTCCTCTCCATACCTGGTTAGGGAAAATCCAGTCTGAAGTGCTGGAAAAGATAATGGGCTAATTCTATAAATTGGCACCAAGATGGAGATGCCACAATGGAGGAAATGGCACCAATTTTATAAGGGTGTGGTAACATAAACGAGGGCAGGCCCTGGAGTCAGGATAGACTGGAGCCACAGAGGGGTCAAGATCAGCAAAATAATTATACTTTATTAAAGGTGCAGGTATGGGGGTCCTGTTAGCTTCACAAGCAAGAGGAAAATAACACAAAATAGTCATGGGCAACCCAGAATCCCATCCCAGACAGGCAAGGCTCCAAAGCACTATAACATAGGTGGGGCACAGAAGTCGTAATGGCCATCAGCATCGCACGGTATCACATCACATTGGTAGGCAGCAAAGTAGAGTCTCCGCCTGTTTTCCATCTTCATCGTAGTCATCACCCAACCCATCAGCTTCTGGGTCTGGATCACAGGCATCCTGGTCGTCTGCACTGAATCCCTCATCAGTGTCCTCCTCCTCCTCCACATTGGTCCCTTGTCCAAGTGTTAAATGCGGTAACCTATCCATGTCCATGGTTGTTGGAAGCTCAGCTTCAGGACCTTGCATTATTATCGACGTGAACTTATAGTCCATGCTTGGCTCATTCATTTTTACCTGCCAGGAAACTTCCCAAAAGTCAGCTTGGGTTTGTAATTCAATGGCATGGACTTTGGTTGGTAGGCTAGCAGATCTGAGGCTCCTGGGGTAGTTGTCATGGCCCCAACCAGGCTCTTGCCGTTCTGGTCTAACCTGCTGGTAGGTGTGGTTGTAACAAAGGGAAATCTCCAGCTATGGAAATCACTGCCCTGGGTATCTCCTTTGCCATGGCCCTTGGATTCATGAATTTCCTGCTTCCTGGGAGGCTTCAGCCAGTTGAGTCCAGCTGTGGGCTGGCGACAGACAGGCTGCCTAGGCTTTCTGGCTGTGACAGTGCCTTCACTTCCCACTCTAGTTTGCTTTTCCACTTGATATCCTCCTTGGTTCTTCCTCACTATTTTGTTCGTCACTCATGGTCATGTGAGGTTTGCTGCTCCTTTTGCTTGTCTTGCTTTTCCACACTGCAGCTCCATGGCACCTCTGGGATAAGGGTGACCTCAATGGATACTGGCTTCTCTCCACAGTCTTTCTTGAAGCCAGCAACAAGCATTGAATTGTACTTGCTCCTCAACCTTTGATGCAAAACAGAGTTTGTCTCACCAGATACATTGCTTGGATTCTCCCCTTTTCCTTGCCCAGATCCCTCATTGCCATGTTTTCTGTTGCCACAAACAGTTGCGTGAGAGCGAGCTTAGCCTTGTGAACTTCATCACCAGGTAGGACTTTGATCGCTCAGGTTCTCATCCCCGGTATCTGGCAGGTTTCCTCTTCTCCTGCAGGAGACCCTGGTTAACCCTCCTGGGTGGAGGTGCAGTTCACTCTTAACAACCTGGATCTCCCGGTTAGAGTAGTCCTGAACTCCCAGTGGGCTTCCTTCGGTACTGCTCAGGACTTCACTGGGCTCCTTGAAGGGGTCTTTCCTCATGGAAGTTTCCCCAAGCTTGATAGCGAAGTTCTCCAGCTCCTTGTGATTCTCATGGTTAGATGCTTCCATCTGGGCCAGCTGAGCCTGGATCTGCCCCAAATGTTCCCACAGGACCTATGCACCATAGTTCAGCTCTGCTGCTCTCCCCTGAAATTCTTGAACTTGTATTTGTAGTGCAGTATTCATGCTGGCCAGCATTTAGACTCATTCTAGTGCCATATTATTAACTCCACCAGGCTTCACCAGCTCGGAGTTCTACCGCAGGGGTACTGTGCCTGCCAGCTCCTGCTGCAGCCACTTAACCTCTCCTCTGACACTTTCATATCATTCTTCGGTTGCCTGGGCATTCTGTTTGGCTTCCTGCAGTTCCTTGAGCAGTTCCTCGGCTTGTTCTAGTAGAATCTTCTGGGAAGGTCTCATGAGGTTCAGTTGCTCTGGCTCCTGGGTCATCTCTGCAGTCTAGGTTTCCAAACTAAGTTTTAACTCTGCAATATCCCACTGCTTTTCCTGGGATACTGATGGGACTTTCAGAAACTTAGAGTCCAACTTCAGTCATGCTTGTGCAAGGTCCTCTTCCAATGGTTTGGTCCCCAACTGACTTATTTCTTCAGCCTGCTACTCAATGGTTTCCAACAACCCTTTCCTCTCTTCGTCTACTGCATCATGGATGGACTGAAGGTCAGCCATAAATGTATAAGGTTCTCAGGCTGTCCTCATATTCTCTCATTTCGATTGCTTCCTAATCTTGCTCTGAGCTTCCGTCAGTTGAATGTGGAGGGAGTCCTTCTCTTCTCTTAGTTTTCTTATACATCTATCTGCTTGCCTTGAGTCCTCCTGAAATATAGTGGTTAGTTCTCCCTGCCTCGTTGTATTGACTGAGGGTCATTCCTGATCTCCCACTGGTTGGCCTGGGAGGGGGGGGGGGGTCCTTCTCCTCCCATGAATGATATACCATTACTAACAGACAATCCAGGGAGGGCTCCCTTTTTCTCATCTGTGAGTTCTTTTTCCATTCTGCTCAGACTCTTCAAAGGGCTTCAGCAACTGTAACTCCTAAATTTAGAGGGCAGGGCAGTTCCTCTAACTGCCACTGATGGCAGGGTTTAGGCAGTTTTGGGTTCTCTGTATACTCCTTGGTGGGGTGGGGGTTTGGATGGGATAAAAGTATCTGCATTACTGAGAGTGTGGTCTTTGGTTGCCCTAAGCCCCGCCAGGACCCGGCTTCAGAAGCAAGGGGCTGCTGTTGCACCTTGACCTCTGCTGGAGAGCAAAGGCTGAAATGAGGAGGCTCCGAAACGGGGAGAAAGAGAGACCCCTCCCCCCCCCCCCCCCGAGTGGAACAGGGAAGAGACCTGAGCACCTCTCACTTATATAAAGCATAGCATTGGGAGGGTATACAGGAAATAAGGTATAAACAGAGCTTCCAACAGCAGCACACAGAATTCTGTAACATATACGAGGTACTGCTGCTTAAATGTAGGTGCTACCTTATAGAACTGCCTTTTAATTATTTTAAATTTCTCTTCAGCTTCAGACATTCCCAACCAAGGAAAGAGGGATCAGGCTGATTTTGTTCCGTGATAACCCCGATATCCAGATCATATCTCATATTCTACACAGAAAAATTGTATTTATCACAGCTGCTTAAACTTGAATTTCTCTCACTGGTTCAGACACTGGCTCATATCTGCCTTTACCACACACTCAACAGAGATTTTTTTTTTTTTTTTTACAAAGTCTCCCAGTCACATCTGTCTGGCAGCGTTCAAGATGTTTCCAGTAGCTGTACCTGGTGAGCAGCCTCCCACTATGTCCGAGGGGCTGGTTCCTTTCTGTTTCCGAGAGGTTTCCAGCGCCATCCTGCTGACACTTAACTAGAAAGGAGAAAGGAACCGTGTTAGGAAAATACTTCCAAGCACCTGAAATGACAGATGTTTAGCAAAACTTAAATGGAACTGCATGCGCTGGGGTAAAATCGAGAGCATGGAACAGAAAACCGTGGTCCTCTATTTAGAAATAAGGCCCCAATTAAGAAGGTAGCCCTGCTTTCACAAGCTGTTTGGATTTTGATCATTATGCAACATTTCAGTCTCCATCTTAATCTTGCTGGGAGTAGCCTTACTAGGAGTAGCCTAGTGGTTAGTGCAGTGGACTTTGATCCTGGGGAACTGAGTTCGATTCCCACTGCAGCTCCTTGTGACTCTGGGCAAGTCACTTAACCAACCCTCCATTGCCCCTAGTACAAAATCAGTACCTGAATATATGTAAACCACTTTGAATGTAGTTGCAAAAACCTCAGAAAGGCGGTATATCAAGTCGAATTTCCCTTTCCCTATTTGAGATTCTACATGGAATGTTGCAGTTGCCACTATTTGAGATTCTACATAGAATGTTAATGTTGCTATTCCACTAGCAACATTCCATGTAGAAGCCTGCTCTTGCAGATCAGCAATGCAGCCACAAAGGCTTCTGTTTCTGTGAGTCTGACGTCCTGCACGTACGTGCAGGACGTCAGACTCACAGAAACAGAAGCCTGTGCAGCCGCATTGCTGATCTGCAAGGGCCAACTTCTACATGGAATGTTGCCAGTGGAGGAGTAGCCTAGTGGTCAGTGCAGCGGACTCTGATTCTGGGGAACTGGGTTCAATTCCCACTGCAGCTCCTTGTGACACTGGGCAAGTCACTTAACCTTCCATTGCTCCTGGTACAAAATAAGTACCTGAATATATGTAAACCACTTTGAATGTACTGTAGTTGCAAAAACCTCAGAAAGGCAGCATGTCAAGTCCCATTTCCCTTTCCCTATTTCATCTGAAACACCAAGAGGCCAAAGTGGTATCCTCTGGAAAATGTTGTAAAGGTCACTGCTAAAACATTAAATAACAGGGCATTTCTATAACAGAGGAGGCCATTTTTATGCATGTGTTACACATATAGATGTTTTGAATAATGTTGTATAGGTGTGTATGTTCACACATAAGCATATAAGTGCAAAACTTCTGCCTAAACGTTATTCTGCAAATACTCACTTATCTTACATAGCGCAGATTTGAAAGGGGAATGTACACAGGAATTGAGCATTGGCCAGACTCCCACATACACGGGCATGTTAGTTACATGAGTACCAGCCGCATTCTGTTCAAGCTTCTTCTACTAACCTATAAATGTACTCACTCTGCTGCTCCCCAGTATCTCTCCACACTCGTCCTTCCCTACACCCCTTCCCGTGCACTCCGCGCCATGGATAAATCCTTCTTATCTGTTCCCTTCTACACTACTGCCAACTCCAGACTTCGCGCCTTCTGTCTCGCTGCACCCTACGCCTGGAATAAACTTCCTGAGCCCCTACGTCTTGCCCCTTCCTTGCCCACCTTTAAATCTAGATTGAAAGCCCACCTCTTTAACATTGCTTTTGACTCATAACCACTCGCCTCCACCTACTCTCCTCTCCTCCTTCCTGTACACATTAATTGATTTGATTTGCTTACTTTATTTCTTGTCTATTAGATTGTAAGCTCTTTGAGCAGGGACTGTCTTTCTTCTATGTTTGTGCAGCGCTGCGTACGCCTTGTAGCGCTATAGAAATGCTAAATAGTAGTAGTAATACATAGGAGCAGGCATTAAGGGCCAGATTCAGTAAACGGAGCTGGGAAAAATGTGCGCTCTGGGCTGAGTGCTCTTCACAGAATGGCACAGCTTTCCAGCTTTGGGGCGTGAGGACTTTCACCAACCGAAACTTGGTGTAAATCCTGGCACGCAGCTCCCAAATTCTGTAACACTGCGCATAATTCTTTGGAACACCCCTGACATGCCCATGCCCCTCCTATAGCCACACCCACTTTTGAGTTGCATGTGAGAAGATTTGCACCTGGATTTAAATTTTAAATTTAAAAAAGTACATTTAAAACGAATCGGAGATAATTTTTCTTCACTCAATGTGTAATTAAATTCTGAAATTCATTGCCAGAGAATGTGGCAAAGGCGGTTAGCTTAGCCGAGTTTTAAAAAGGTTTGGAAGTCTTCCTAAAGGAAAAGTCCATAGACCATTATTAAATGGACTTGGGGAAAATCCACTATTTCTGGGATTAGCAGTATAAAATGTTTTGTACTTTTTTTTTTGGGGGGGGGGGGGGGGGTGGGATCTTGCCAGGTATTTGTGACCTGGATTGGCCACTGTTGGAAACAGGATGCTGGGCTTGATGGACCTTTGGTCTGTCCCAGTATGGCAATGCTTATGTACTTACTGTATATACTATGGATTCTGAATGGAATGTTGCTACACTTTGAAATTCTGCATGGAATCTTGTTATTCTTTAGAATTCTAGAATCTTGCTACTCTTTGGGGTTCTACATGGAATGTTGCTACTCTTTGATGTTCTAAATGGAATGTTGCTACACTTTGAAATTCTGCATGGAATCTTGTTATTCTTTAGAATTCTAGAATCTTGCTATTCTTTGCAGTTATTATTATTATTTGTTGCATTTGTATCCCACATTTTCCCACCTCTTTGCAGGCTCAATGTGGCTTACATAGTACCGGAATCGGTTAACCGATTCCGGTATGAAAAAACAGAAGGTGTGAGTAATATCAAGGTGATATTATGGTAGAGTGAGATACATGTATGGTAAAGACAATTGGGGAGAACTTAGTGAGGGTTATTTTCAGCCGCACTGACCAGTTAAAGTGGTGCTGAAAATGACCGGTTAGCACTGAACAGCCAATTTAACCAGCTAGTAAAATCGCTTTGAATATCGACCCCTATATGAATGAGTAGATTCTCTGAGCATTCTGGAAGAACAATCTCTGCAAAGTGCCAGTTACCAATATGAGATATACAAACCGGACGAATTACAAATTGCCCAGTTCCAGGAGGGAGACTTTTTGGCCAGTCCTGTTTTGATCTTACCTCCCAAAGCAGTGTGGGATTTGTAGTCCCTCATTGTACCCACTGAACTGAGTACTGTAATTCCCATAATGTATAACGAGGGTGGCAGAAATCCAGGACTGACCTAAAAGCTCCCTCCTGGAACTGGAAAGCGCCAAACCCCTCCGAGAAAAACTGCACTGGCTCCCAATCAAAAAACGTATTGCTTTCAAAATCTGCACCCTGGTTCATAAAATTATCTACGGTGATGCCCCGGGATACATGACAGACCTCATAGACCTACCAACCAGAAACACAACAGGATCAACGAACTCACTTAAATCTCCACTACCCAAACTGCAAAGGACTCAAATACAAATCAACTTATGCATCCAGCTTTTCCTACTTAAGCACACAACTATGGAACGCATTACCAAAAGCTGTGAAAACAACTTATGATCACTTAAACTTCCGGAAATCATTAAAAATTAACCTGTTCAAAAAGGCATACCCTACTGACCCAACTTAAATGCCTGAACCCTGCAACACAACGAAACCAAAGCTCGTAATGGACATATAATAACTCTTCCTCTCTACGATTCCCTAATGTGTCTGTACACACAAACCTTATTCTACCACAACATTACTGTATTTGTTCATACCGGAATTGGCGAACGCCTTTACGGTGCTATGTAAGCCACATTGAGCCTGCAAAGAGGTGGGAAAATGTGGGATACAAATGTAACAAATAAATAAACAACTTGGAAGCTCAGCAGTTAATATGCTAACTATGGATGAATGAGAAATTCAGCAATTAAAGAAAAAGTTATTTTAAATTATAGGGAGCCAGTACAATTCATAAAGACGTTTCTATATCAGATAATAGACTGCAGCTGAAAAAGACAGCGAGTGAATGAGGAAAGGCAGAAGATTTATCAACAAAGGCTTATCCACACGGGGCAGCAACATTCCCAGTCTCTCTTTTTAATCCTTATGCCTGGGCAATGGCTGTAAGGTTCTCGTGTCCTTGGGAGGTCAGGTGTCACCATATTGTACAGGTGCTTGGTCTGGGGACAGTCTTCAGCTCCTGGCTCAGGCCCTGCACTTGGATCTTAGCAGAAAGGCTGAGATCTGACAGCTGAGATCAAATGAAGGATCCAAGACCTGAGCTCAGCCCAGTTCCTTCTTGGTCCTTCCGGCTGAGACTGAGAACCTGCGTAGTCTGGAGAGGGGGGTTTAATGCCCTCCTGCTTACACTTTAATACAGGATGAACAAGGAAGGATTCCCTATGGAGAAAATTACTATCAAATGAAGTAGGGAGCGGACGTAGGTCAACCAAAACAAGTGGGGCTCTAGAGATAGGTAAGTAAAAGTCTTTATTACCAAACAACAGATATTCTGTCATCTTCCACATTTGCTTATTTCCGATCTGACGAAGAAGGGCAACCTTCGAAAGCTAATCAAGAAATGTATTAAGTTATGTCCAATAAAAAAGGTATCATCTTATTTTCTTTTCCATGTTTTATTTTGTTTGATTTCTATTGATAACCTTTAAGAGTGGACTAACACGGCTACCACACCTCTCTGTTTAAAATTCATGAAATAGTGAAAAACAAAAGCAGCCTGTAGGTCTAAACACAGAAATACAGTGTGCTGTCAGGCAGGACCGGCAGCAGGCCAGTGGCTGGAGACAATATGCAGCCGACTCACCACTCCTGGACCCTGGGCACTTCTGGTCACTCTCAGAGCCCCAGTTCCCTGCACACCTTGCTTCCCAGGGAGATGCCCTGTCCTTGTGCTCACTGAGCTGAGGTTTGTGTTCCTGCAGCTCCTAGGTTGTTATGGGAACCAGGGAGGGTTTAACTCCAGCGCTGGCCCCAGGCCCAGAACCTGGGAATGAAAGCTTTCCCAGACTGGCCAGCTCAGACAGGCTGGACCAGTTCCCATCGCCATGGCATGATGGGATTTGTAGTCCTTTCATGTAACAGGGCAAGAAAAGCCCTAAGCCTGTACCACTGCTTGGCAAGAGAGCTTTTCTCCTTAATTTTAACTGTGTACATGCTTGGTTGAAAAGTAGTATATCACATGAATAAATTAAAACATATAGCAGGATCCTTTAATTATAGTGGAAACACGTGCGTAGCAACCTCAGAGGTGAATGGCAACTTTCAAAAGAAACACAATAGCATCGTTATTTGCCATTTGAGGCACAGGGTGATAACACATTGTGCTCTGGGGTACATAATGTGCCAAAGAACTTCACATCCATATTGGATGCTCCTTAAAGCGCTACAAATAAAAAGGTAACATTAAAGTTAACCAGTTACGATTTGGAAAAACTGAGGTCCAAAACACTTCCAGCATAGAATATAGATAGGCACGTATCCAGAAAATTGCAGGGAAATAATTTTCCTTTTATAGTAACATAGTAAATGACGGCAGATAAAGGACCTGAACAGTCTATCCAGTCTGCCAAACGATAAACTCATTTACGTGGTATGTGATACTTTATACCCGAGTTTGATTTGTCCTTGCCATTCTCAGGGCACAGACCGTAGAAGTCTGCCCAGCACTGTTCTTGTGCTAAAAGTTCTTAAGATTCTGGAATCCTAAAGAGTTACAAGATTCCGGAATCCCAATTAGTAGCAACATTCCATGTAGAACCCCAAAGAATAACATAGTAACTTAGTAAATGACGGCAGATAAAGACCTGTATGGTCCATCCAGTCTGCCAACAAGATAAACTCATTTTACATGGTATGTGATACTTTATACCCGAGTTTGATTTGTCCTTGCCTTTCTCAGGGCACAGACCGTAGAAGTCTGCCCAGCACTGTTCTTGTGCTAAAAGTTCTTAAGATTCTGGAATAAAGAGTTACAAGATTCCGGAATCCCAATTAGTAGCAACATTCCATGTAGAACCCCAAAGAATAACATAGTAACTTAGTAAATGACGGCAGATAAAGACCTGTATGGTCCATCCAGTCTGCCAACAAGATAAACTCATTTTACATGGTATGTAATACTTTATATGTATATCCGAGTTTGATTTGTCCTTGCCTTTCTCAGGGCACAGACCTTAAAAGTCTGCCCAGAATCTTTCTTGAACTTTCCATATCTTTTCAGTTACGATCAGGGCGTAGACCGTAGAAGTCTGCCCAGCACTGGTTCTGCTTCCCCAGTGTTGCCACCCAATCTCCACTAAGATTCCGTAGATCCATTCCTTCTAAACAGGATTCTTTTGTGTTTATGCAACGCATGTTTGAATTCAATTACGGTTTTCATCTCCACCACCTCCCGCGGGAGGGCATTTCATGTATCCACCACCCTTTCCGTGAAAAAATACTTCCTGACATCTTTCCTGAGGCTGCCCCCCTTCAACCTCATTTCATATCTTCACATTCTACCACCTTCCCGTCTCCAGAAAAGGTGCATTTGCGGATTAATACCTTTCAAATATTTGAACGTCTGTATCATGTCACCCCTTTTTCTCCTTTCCTCCAAGGTACACATGTTCAGGTCGGCAAGTCTCTCCTCGTATGGTTTGCAACGCCAATCCCATACCATTTTTTGTAGCTTTTCTTTGCATTCCCATCCCATCCTTCCTGTCTCTGCTCATCATTCAGGGTTAACCTTTTCGTCTGGAGCAGCTTCCACTGAGTAGCATCATCCATGATTCCAATAACAATTCTATCCCATATGATTAAATCCTCTAGATCTCCGTACCGGGTCGTCTTTATTAGACACTTAACTTACTACTACTACTACTACTACTATTTAGCATTTCTATAGCGCTACAAGGCATACGCAGCGCTGCACAAACATAGAAGACAGTCCCTGCTCAAAGAGCTTACAATCTGTTAGATACATGTCAGAAGATTAATTTGTGTCCTGCAGCCTGTTAGTCAGGATGTACCTTTCCTAAGTCCCATTTATTTCTCCAGTGCAGTAATTTTCAAAAGCGTCAAGGATCTGGGTGACTCACCCCACTGGTGCTCCTCCAATTTTTACCCTGTGCAGCTGCACTACTCACACAGTCCTTGGAACAATGCTGGCAGGGCCAGTGTTAGATGGTGGCAACCGGGGCAGTTGCCCTAAATTCCCATGACAGAGGAGGCCCCAAGCCTGCCTCAAACTGAAGGAAGTATAGCCTGAAGGTGGGCTTTGAGACCCCCTTTCCAGTTTCTGCACTGGGGCCTCTATACGCTGGTCTCCAATATGCACTCATGGTGCTTCTGGGCTCCAATCCATCTTCCTTTCGTGGACGTGAAACCAGTTGCAGCTTTAGTCTCTACGTCTCCCTGTGGACAGGATCCTCCCAGATGATTCCTTTTTTCTCCTCTGTTTGTGGCACCTTGTGCCTCTAGGTTCAGGCAGGCTTCCAACCCCTCATCCTCTCCACACTCCTTTCTTATTTGAAACAGGCCTCAATCCTGCCCCTTCCCTTCTTCCCCCCCGAACCTCTGAAAGAACCAAGGTCCTGATGAGCCCTAGGGTGGAAACCCCACCACACCTCCCATTACACGGATGCTCCGACTTCTCCCTTGCTCCCTCTCTCACTCCCTCCTCCACCTTTGAAAGAAAGACAGAAGGAAGATCCTACACCTAGGTATAACTCCCCCGGGAGATGTCTCTGTTTCAGAGCCGGGGGGGGGGGGGGGGGGGGAGAGTAGAAGAACCTTCTGGGGTTTACTATGGTGAACCAAGGAGGTGGAGTTGGGAGACTGGTACAGTTGTGGATGTTAGGAAAAGATGATTGACAGTGTTCTTATGCACGGAGGTGGGGGTTTGGATGGGATAAAAGCATCTTCATTACTGAGAGCGTGGTCTTTGGTTGCCTTAACCCCCACCAGGACCGGTGGAGTTGAGGGGGTATCCTACCTGGCTTCAGAAGCAAGGGGCAACTGTGGCACATTGACCTCTGCTGCAGAGCAGAGGCTGAAGAGGGAGAGAGACCCTCCCCCTACCGAGTTGAACAGGGAAGAGACCTGTTCGGTCCAGAGGTGGGTAAGAGGAGCCGCACCTCTGGGGGAAGGACAGGGTCCTGGGTCCAGTCAGCAGCTGGGCGGAAAGCCCAGCAGGATGCTTGCCTGGCAAGTGAGCGGACAAGCTGCAGCCCCAGGTTGTCCTGCTGGGTGAGATGGGTCTGAATGTCCAGCGCAGAGTGGACATTTAATGAGACTGAATCTGAGCCACTAAGAACAGACTCAGGCCCTCTGTGAGTTACACTTCATGAGACTATGAACATGGTTGTTCTTTCAAGTTTTTATTATGTTCCTGTTAGTAAGTTTCACACTAATAAAAAAGCAACCCGGGTGTGAGACTGGATTCTTTCCAAGACTGTGTTAAAGCTGCTTCTTGCTGGCCTCCCACTTAGTCACCTCTCCCCTCTCCAATCGGTTCAAACTCTGCTGCCCGTCTCGTCTTCCGCCAGGGTCGCTTTACTCATACTACCCCTCTCCTCAAGACCCTTCACTGGCTCCCTATCCGTTTTCGCATCCTGTTCAAACTTCTTCTACTAACCTATAAATGTACTCACTCTGCTGCTCCCCAGTATCTCTCCACACTCGTCCTTCCCTACACCCCTTCCCGTGCACTCCGCTCCATGGATAAATCCTTCTTATCTGTTCCCTTCTCCACTACTGCCAACTCCAGACTTCGCGCCTTCTGTCTCGCTGCACCCTACACCTGGAATAAACTTCCTGAGCCCCTACGTCTTGCCCCATCCTTGGCCACCTTTAAATCTAGACTGAAAGCCCACCTCTTTAACATTGCTTTTGACTCGTAACCACTCGCCTCCACCTACCCTCCTCTCCTCCTTCCTGTACACATTAATTGATTTGATTTGCTTACTTTATTTTTTGTCTATTAGATTGTAAGCTCTTTGAGCAGGGACTGTCTTTCTTCTATGTTTGTGCAGCGCTGCGTACGCCTTGTAGCGCTATAGAAATGCTAAATAGTAGTAGTAGTAGAAAAGGGTGGTGGGAAAACCGTACGGCACCAGCCTGTTACCAGCTCATCAGAGATGTCTGATCCAAAGAGCGTAGCCAGCATCCTGGACTAATTAAGAGGGGGAGGGTTGCATAGGTTTTATACTTCCCTCCATTTCTAAAGAACTAGACAGCCCCTTCATTATTTTGACTGGCAGTACTCCAGAGCAGCCAAACTACCAAGTTACCCAATCTAGGAGGAAAAGGTTTTGGCCGGTCCTGGATTTCTGCCCAACCTCTTCCTGGTGCACTATTGGGCTCACTTTCGAAAGAGAAGGATGCCCATCTTTCGTCATAAATCGGAAGATGGACGTCCTTCTCCCAGGGACGTCCAAATCGGTATAATCGAAAGCCGATTTTGGACGTCCCCAACTGCACTCCGTCGCAGGGACGGCCAAAGTTCAAGGGGGCGTGTCGGAGGCATAGCGAAGGCGGGGCTTGGGCGTGCCTAACACTTGGACGTCCTTGACCCATAATCGAAAAAAAGAAGGACGTTCCTGACGAAAACTTGGACGTTTTCACCCAGACCTGTTTTTCTTATAACTAAGGCACAAAAAGGTGCCCGAAATGACCAGATGACCACTGGAGAGAATTGGGGATGACCTCTCGTTACCCTCAGTGGTCTCTAACCCCCTCCCACCCTCAAAAAACATCTTTCAAAATATGTCGTGGCAGCCTCACATGTCATACTCAGGTCCATGACAGCAGTATGCAGGTCCCTGGAGCAGTTTTAGTGGGTGAGTGCACTTTAGACAGGCGGACCCAGCCCCATCCCCCCCCCTACCTGTTACGTTTGTGGAGGAAACAGCGAGCCCTTCAAAACTCACCACAAACCCACTGTACCCACATCTAGGTGCCCCCCTTCACCCGTAAGGGCTATGGTAGTGGTGTACAGTTGTGGGTAGTGGGTTTTGGGGGGCTCAACACACAAGGTAAGGGAGCTATGTACCTAGGAGCAATTTATGAAGTCCACTGCAGTGCCCCCTAGGGTGCCTGGTTGGTGTTCTGGCATGTCAGGGGGACCAGTACCCTACAAATGCTGGCTCCTCCCACGACCAAATGGCTTGCATTTGGTCGTTTCTGAGATGGACGTCCTTGGTTTCGAAAATCGCTGAAAATCAGAAACGACCATGTCTAGGGACGTCCAACTCTAAGGACGAACAAATTTAAGGATTTGATGGTATTTTTGAAACGAAAGAAGGATGTCCATCTTGTTTCGATAATACGGATATCCCCGCCCCTGGATCGGGGTGTTTTGCAAGGATGTCCAAATCGAAACGTGGACGTCCCTTTCGAAAATGCCCCTCCACGTGACCTGCAGCACTGATTTCAATGGGTAGAATCATGGAGTGCAAATACTACATTGCTTTGGGATGTATGTTTAAAACCAGGACACACCAGAAATCACTGCGGATACCCAGGCCAAAGTCTCGGCCTGCTTATCCGACATTGTTGCCTGGATGTCCAACCGCCACCTGAAACTGAACATGGCCAAGACTGAACTTATTGTTTTCCCACCCAAACCCACTTCCCCTCTCCCTTCACTCTCTATCTCAGTTGATAACACCCTCATCGTCCCCGTCTCATCTGCCCGCAACCTCGGTGTCATCTTCGACTCCTCCCTCTCCTTTTCTGCGCACATCCAGCAGATAGCCAAGACCTGTCGCTTCTTCCTCTATAACATCAGCAAAATTCGCCCCTTCCTCTCTGAGCACACCACCCGAACTCTCATCCACTCTCTCATTACCTCTCGCCTTGACTACTGCAACCTACTCCTGACCGGCCTCCCACGTAGCCATCTATCCCCCCTTCAGTCCATCCAGAACTCTGCCGCACGTCTTATCTTCCGCCTTAACCGATATACTCATATCACCCCTCTCCTCAAGTCACTTCACTGGCTCCCAATCAGATACCGCATACAGTTCAAGCTTCTCTTACTCACCTACAAATGCACTCGATCTGTGGCCCCTCCGTACCTCTCTACCCTCATCTCCCCTTACGTCCCTACCTGTAACCTCCGCTCTCAAGACAAATCCCTCCTTTCAGTACCCTTCTCCACCACCTCCAACTCCAGGCTCCGCCCCTTCTGTCTCGCCTCACCCCATGCCTGGAACAAACTCCCTGAGCCCATACGCCGTGCCCCCTCCCTACCCATCTTCAAATCAATGCTCAAAGCCCACCTCTTCAATGTCGCCTTCGGCACCTAATCACTACACCTCTTCTCAGGAAAACTTATCTACCCCAACTTGACATTTCGTCCTTTAGATTGTAAGCTCTTCCGAGCAGGGACCGTCCTTAATTATTAATTTGTACAGCGCTGCGTAACCCTAGTAGCGCTCTAGAAATGTTAAGTAGTAGAGCAGAAAGTCTCCCTCCTGGGAATGGGTAACTTGGCAGCTCTGGAGCAGGGACCCAGCACATTCCTCCTGTTACTGCAAGGTTGGGATTACCATATGGCTCCAGAAAAAAAGAGGACAGGTTGAGATAGTCCGTATTTTACTTCTATTGAAAGCACTGGAAGTAAAACCCGGACTGGATCAATCTGTCCTTCTTTTTCTGGAGCCATATGGTAACCCCATTGTGGCATTCTTATATATGGAGTTGTAAGGTTGCATGGGGAGAAGCACAGTACTTTTTAGGTCACTTTCCCAGTTTTTGTCCTTCTCAAAGATTATGTATGATGGAGTCAGCAACCCTACACATTTCTTTTGTAAATGCACATCAGCCACAGAAGACTCATATACAAGTAATTTTTTTGCTGGGGCAACTTTTTTCTTACATTTTTCCATATGTGACTCATCTGAAAATGATCTTATGCTTATTGGAGCAAGGCCATTTTTAGTGTGGGGGGGGTGGGGGAGGCCATACTCCATTTTTCTTTCCATCCCAATTTTTGGCAGTTTGTGAACATTCACAAACATCATCGTTCCCCGTAAGACAGATAGATTGAATCACTGCTATTGCCCTTTCAGTCTTGTTTGTAAAATGCTACAAACCTGTGATGAGTTATTGATTTTTATAGAAAGTTGTAATCCAATCGACTGCCAGCCATGACCCAGAACACCAGGTTTTTTTTTTTTTATTTAGGTCAGAAGTTCAGGTGTATTTACTCTCTCAAAAAACAATTCCAACTATTTTTATAAACTCTGAAGGATAAGAAAGGGCAATGCTGTTTTAAAAGTAGAGGAGGGCATTCTGAAACTAAGTTACCTCCACCCTACTGGTGGCTTTAAAAATTGAAGGTTATCCATATTTTAGAAAACAGCTCTCCCAACAAGAACCACATCCAACACTTTAAAAAAACTAGCCAAGCAAGCCTGTAGATTCACTAAACTTTATTGGCACAACAATCTGTACAACCCTGCAGCAGCAACAGAGACCACTAGAATTCAGCATTTGGGGAAACTTAATTGGCATGACAATATGCACAACCTGCAGTAGAAGAGACAAAGGAGGTTTAATTGACAGAGATGGCGGGAGTCATTAACCCATTATTTGGCCTGAAGCCAGTAGGCGGAGCTTGCCACCATAGTGAGTCACCCAAAACACCTATGTGGGGCTTAGAGTGGATCAATAGTTTGATTTGGTTTGAGTGTATCAAGATTGCGGCTACAGCGTCCGCGCCTTGTCATATGACACCATCTCCTGTCACTAAAATTTCCTTTGCAGAGACCACTAGAATTTAGCATTCACAAAACTTTATTGACATGACCATCTATACAACCTGCAAGAGCAACATCAGAGACCACTACAATTCAACATTCAGGAAACTTTATTGACATGACCATCTGTACAACCTGTAATAGCAGAGACCACTAGAATTCAGCATTCAGGAAATGTTATTGAGTCGAGAAGACCATATATATAACCTGCACGAACATCAGAGACAACTAGAATTCAACATTGACAAAACTTTATTGACATGACCATCTGCACAATCTACAGCTGAATCAGAGAGCACTAGAATTCAACATTCAGGAAACTTTATCGACATGACCATCTGTACAACCTGCAACAACATCAAAGAGCACTAGAATTCAATGTTGAAGAAAGTTTATAGGCATGAGAATCAGTAGAACCTGCAACAGCAGCACCAAAGAGCAGCAGAATTCAGCATTCAGGAAGCTTTATTGGCATGACAACGAATCCGTCCAACCTGCAGCAGCATCAGAGACCACTTAGTACTATCTGTCCAACCTACAGCAGCAAAGACGTGGAGGATTCAGGATGCAGAGACAACTTTATTCTTTCCTCGTATGTTGCCAAATGTAAAGTGCTTAAAGTAATCCTCCCACTCCGATTCCTGCTCATCAAACAAACTCTGCAGCGGGAGGCGCGGCCCCGCCCAATCAACAACGAGCGCCCGCCTTCCCCGAGAGCAGCAGCAACGCAGCCAATGGAAGAGGAGCGGACGACTGGGCGCGTCCAATCCGGGGCCGCCTTACAGAAGCCAGAAGTGGTGGCAGGTCGGTAGGTTCCTCCGCAGAGAGAGTGCGCGTTTGGCTCATTGTATCTCAGAGCCCCGGAGCCTGGCATAGGGCCGAGGATGAGTCCTTGAAGCCCTCCCCGGGGGGGGCTGCCCTGGGCCCCCCCCGCCAGTCCCCCTCCTCCACGATGCTGCTGTCAGACCAGGCCCAGAGGTGGCTCCCCACCCACGTGCAGGTGACGGTCCTGCAGGCCAGGGAGCTGTTGGCCAAGGGCAAGAGCGGCAGCAACGACGCCTATACCCTGATCCAGCTGGGCAGGGAGAAGTACTCCACCTCGGTGGCCGAGAAGAGCCTGAGCCCCGTCTGGAAGGAGGAGGCGTCCTTCGAGCTGCCCGGGCTGCTGGGCCAGTACGTGCTGCAGCTGATGGTCCTGCACAGGTCCCTGGTCGGCCTGGATAAGTTCCTGGGCCAGGTCTGCATCAGCCTCAATGACATCTTTGAGGATAAAGAGCGCAGAAAAACCCAGTGAGTAAAGCAAGCACATGGAAGGCTTATCTATGGAAATCAAATAGGGTCAAGCATGGGTGGGGCCTTTTTTCTGGGACATAACTTAATACATTTCTTGATTGGGGAAGGTGTCAGCTTGTTTTCTTTGATTTGATTTCGATCGATCACCTTTAAGAGTGGACTAACACGGCTACCACACCTCTCTACTTAGGTGCCCTTAGCAAACTTTCAGCCTGGCTCCCTCCTTTCCAACTACATCCACCCGGCCCAAAATAATGTGGTTTCTGGTTTACTCTTTGGGACATTTTAAAGAATGATTCCTCTTCCAGGAGTGAAATCTCCTCCCACCCCGCTGGGCTGTTTTTTCCACCTTCTCCAGGTCTCTTTTATCCTTTCCCGGCTTTCTCTGTGTCTTCTCCAGGATGATTACTTCCATTTTCTTTCTTCTCCTCCCCCTCCTCCACAATGCTGCTGTCAGACCAGGCCCAGAGGTGGTTCCCCACCCACGTGCAGGTGACGGTCCTGCAGGCCAGGGAGCTGTTGGCCAAGGGCAAGAGCGGCAGCAACGACGCCTATACCCTGATCCAGCTGGGCAGGGAGAAGTACTCCACCTCGGTGGCCGAGAAGAGCCTGAGCCCCGTCTGGAAGGAGGAGGCGTCCTTCGAGCTGCCCGGGCTGCTGGGCCAGTACGTGCTGCAGCTGATGGTCCTGCACAGGTCCCTGGTCGGCCTGGATAAGTTCCTGGGCCAGGTCTGCATCAGCCTCAATGACATCTTTGAGGATAAAGAGCGCAGAAAAACCCAGTGAGTAAAGCAAGCACATGGAAGGCTTATCTATGGAAATCAAATAGGGTCAAGCATGGGTGGGGCCTTTTTTCTGGGACATAACTTAATACATTTCTTGATTGGGGAAGGTGTCAGCTTGTTTTCTTTGATTTGATTTCGATCGATCACCTTTAAGAGTGGACTAACACGGCTACCACACCTCTCTACTTAGGTGCCCTTAGCAAACTTTCAGCCTGGCTCCCTCCTTTCCAACTACACCACCCGGCCCAAAATAATGTGGTTTCTGGTTTACTCTTTGGGACATTTTAAAGAATGATTCCTCTTCCAGGAGTGAAATCTCCTCCCACCCCGCTGGGCTGTTTTTTCCACCTTCTCCAGGTCTCTTTTATCCTTTCCCGGCTTTCTCTGTGTCTTCTCCAGGATGATTACTTCCATTTTCTTTCTTCTCCTCCCCCTCCTCCACAATGCTGCTGTCAGACCAGGCCCAGAGGTGGTTCCCCACCCACGTGCAGGTGACGGTCCTGCAGGCCAGGGAGCTGTTGGCCAAGGGCAAGAGCGGCAGCAACGACGCCTATACCCTGATCCAGCTGGGCAGGGAGAAGTACTCCACCTCGGTGGCCGAGAAGAGCCTGAGCCCCGTCTGGAAGGAGGAGGCGTCCTTCGAGCTGCCCGGGCTGCTGGGCCAGTACGTGCTGCAGCTGATGGTCCTGCACAGGTCCCTGGTCGGCCTGGATAAGTTCCTGGGCCAGGTCTGCATCAGCCTCAATGACATCTTTGAGGATAAAGAGCGCAGAAAAACCCAGTGAGTAAAGCAAGCACATGGAAGGCTTATCTATGGAAATCAAATAGGGTCAAGCATGGGTGGGGCCTTTTTTCTGGGACATAACTTAATACATTTCTTGATTGGGGAAGGTGTCAGCTTGTTTTCTTTGATTTCGATCGATCACCTTTAAGAGTGGACTAACACGGCTACCACACCTCTCTACTTAGGTGCCCTTAGCAAACTTTCAGCCTGGCTCCCTCCTTTCCAACTACACCACCCGGCCCAAAATAATGTGGTTTCTGGTTTACTCTTTGGGACATTTTAAAGAATGATTCCTCTTCCAGGAGTGAAATCTCCTCCCACCCCGCTGGGCTGTTTTTTCCACCTTCTCCAGGTCTCTTTTATCCTTTCCCGGCTTTCTCTGTGTCTTCTCCAGGATGATTACTTCCATTTTCTTTCTTCTCCTCCCCCTCCTCCACGATGCTGCTGTCAGACCAGGCCCAGAGGTGGCTCCCCACCCACGTGCAGGTGACGGTCCTGCAGGCCAGGGAGCTGTTGGCCAAGGGCAAGAGCGGCAGCAACGACGCCTATACCCTGATCCAGCTGGGCAGGGAGAAGTACTCCACCTCGGTGGCCGAGAAGAGCCTGAGCCCCGTCTGGAAGGAGGAGGCGTCCTTCGAGCTGCCCGGGCTGCTGGGCCAGTACGTGCTGCAGCTGATGGTCCTGCACAGGTCCCTGGTCGGCCTGGATAAGTTCCTGGGCCAGGTCTGCATCAGCCTCAATGACATCTTTGAGGATAAAGAGCGCAGAAAAACCCAGTGAGTAAAGCAAGCACATGGAAGGCTTATCTATGGAAATCAAATAGGGTCAAGCATGGGTGGGGCCTTTTTTCTGGGACATAACTTAATACATTTCTTGATTGGGGAAGGTGTCAGCTTGTTTTCTTTGATTTCGATCGATCACCTTTAAGAGTGGACTAACACGGCTACCACACCTCTCTACTTAGGTGCCCTTAGCAAACTTTCAGCCTGGCTCCCTCCTTTCCAACTACACCACCCGGCCCAAAATAATGTGGTTTCTGGTTTACTCTTTGGGACATTTTAAAGAATGATTCCTCTTCCAGGAGTGAAATCTCCTCCCACCCCGCTGGGCTGTTTTTTCCACCTTCTCCAGGTCTCTTTTATCCTTTCCCGGCTTTCTCTGTGTCTTCTCCAGGATGATTACTTCCATTTTCTTTCTTCTCCTCCCCCTCCTCCACGATGCTGCTGTCAGACCAGGCCCAGAGGTGGTTCCCCACCCACGTGCAGGTGACGGTCCTGCAGGCCAGGGAGCTGTTGGCCAAGGGCAAGAGCGGCAGCAACGACGCCTATACCCTGATCCAGCTGGGCAGGGAGAAGTACTCCACCTCGGTGGCCGAGAAGAGCCTGAGCCCCGTCTGGAAGGAGGAGGCGTCCTTCGAGCTGCCCGGGCTGCTGGGCCAGTACGTGCTGCAGCTGATGGTCCTGCACAGGTCCCTGGTCGGCCTGGATAAGTTCCTGGGCCAGGTCTGCATCAGCCTCAATGACATCTTTGAGGATAAAGAGCGCAGAAAAACCCAGTGAGTAAAGCAAGCACATGGAAGGCTTATCTATGGAAATCAAATAGGGTCAAGCATGGGTGGGGCCTTTTTTCTGGGACATAACTTAATACATTTCTTGATTGGGGAAGGTGTCAGCTTGTTTTCTTTGATTTCGATCGATCACCTTTAAGAGTGGACTAACACGGCTACCACACCTCTCTACTTAGGTGCCCTTAGCAAACTTTCAGCCTGGCTCCCTCCTTTCCAACTACACCACCCGGCCCAAAATAATGTGGTTTCTGGTTTACTCTTTGGGACATTTTAAAGAATGATTCCTCTTCCAGGAGTGAAATCTCCTCCCACCCCGCTGGGCTGTTTTTTCCACCTTCTCCAGGTCTCTTTTATCCTTTCCCGGCTTTCTCTGTGTCTTCTCCAGGATGATTACTTCCATTTTCTTTCTTCTCCTCCCCCTCCTCCACAATGCTGCTGTCAGACCAGGCCCAGAGGTGGTTCCCCACCCACGTGCAGGTGACGGTCCTGCAGGCCAGGGAGCTGTTGGCCAAGGGCAAGAGCGGCAGCAACGACGCCTATACCCTGATCCAGCTGGGCAGGGAGAAGTACTCCACCTCGGTGGCCGAGAAGAGCCTGAGCCCCGTCTGGAAGGAGGAGGCGTCCTTCGAGCTGCCCGGGCTGCTGGGCCAGTACGTGCTGCAGCTGATGGTCCTGCACAGGTCCCTGGTCGGCCTGGATAAGTTCCTGGGCCAGGTCTGCATCAGCCTCAATGACATCTTTGAGGATAAAGAGCGCAGAAAAACCCAGTGAGTAAAGCAAGCACATGGAAGGCTTATCTATGGAAATCAAATAGGGTCAAGCATGGGTGGGGCCTTTTTTCTGGGACATAACTTAATACATTTCTTGATTGGGGAAGGTGTCAGCTTGTTTTCTTTGATTTCGATCGATCACCTTTAAGAGTGGACTAACACGGCTACCACACCTCTCTACTTAGGTGCCCTTAGCAAACTTTCAGCCTGGCTCCCTCCTTTCCAACTACACCACCCGGCCCAAAATAATGTCGTTTCTGGTTTACTCTTTGGGACATTCATCACCTTTTAAAGAATGATTCCTCTTCCAGGAGTGAAATCTCCTCCCACCCCGCTGGGCTGTTTTTTCCACCTTCTCCAGGTCTCTTTTATCCTTTCCCGGCTTTCTCTGTGTCTTCTCCAGGATGATTACTTCCATTTTCTTTCTTCTCCTCCCCCTCCTCCACGATGCTGCTGTCAGACCAGGCCCAGAGGTGGCTCCCCACCCACGTGCAGGTGACGGTCCTGCAGGCCAGGGAGCTGTTGGCCAAGGGCAAGAGCGGCAGCAACGACGCCTATACCCTGATCCAGCTGGGCAGGGAGAAGTACTCCACCTCGGTGGCCGAGAAGAGCCTGAGCCCCGTCTGGAAGGAGGAGGCGTCCTTCGAGCTGCCCGGGCTGCTGGGCCAGTACGTGCTGCAGCTGATGGTCCTGCACAGGTCCCTGGTCGGCCTGGATAAGTTCCTGGGCCAGGTCTGCATCAGCCTCAATGACATCTTTGAGGATAAAGAGCGCAGAAAAACCCAGTGAGTAAAGCAAGCACATGGAAGGCTTATCTATGGAAATCAAATAGGGTCAAGCATGGGTGGGGCCTTTTTTCTGGGACATAACTTAATACATTTCCAATGGGGAAGGTGTCATCTTCTTTTCTTTCCTTTGATTTCTACTGATAACCTTTAAGAGTGGACTAACACACCTCTCTACTTAGGTGCCCTTAGCAAACTTTCAGCTTTGCTCCCTCCTTTCCAACTACACCACCCGGCCCAAAATAATGTGGTTTCTGGTTTACTCTTTGGGACATTCAACACCTTTTAAAGAATGATTCCTCTTCCAGGAGTGAAATCTCCTCCCACCCCGCTGAGCTCTTTTTCCACCTCCTCCAGGTCTCTTTTATCCTTTCCCTTCCTGTGGTAGGTAAGTTCAACCCCGGCTTTCTCTGTGGATTACTTCCATTTTCTTTCTTCTCCGCCCCCTCCCTCACTATCACCCCACCTCCTTACATTTCACCTGTTATTTATCCTCTTGCAGCTCTCCGTGTCCTCACCATTCTGACTCCCAGCAAGACCCAAGTTCTGTCCATCCCCAAGGCACAAACCCACATCTCACCGTTTTCTTACCCCAATCCCCATGTCGCCCATGTCCCACTTACCTTTCTGCAGCCCTCCCCATTTTAATGGCACACACACCCTATCCAACTTTCCCCAGCACTATGGTTGGACTGGCCTTGATTATATTTAAGTACAATAAGTACTTCTCCTGTCCCTGGAAAGCTTACAATCTAAGAGGCCAATAGTCAGAACTACTACCAGTGTTAACATGTAGTTATGGTCAGGTTTGCATGCACATTATTGTGCATTGAATGATGGAATAGTTTCAGCATGGGTATTGACTCACACTGAAACCATTACCACAGACCACGTTAACATGCATGTCAATGCGGTCATTAGGTATCCCGCAGCCATGCATAACAGGAAACATTTTGCCAGGTCCAGGGCAGCATAGAAGGGTTGGTTCAGAGGAGCGGGTATCTGGCAGCACCCCTTCTCCCTCTCCAACCTGACTTCCCTGTCCTGCTTCCTTCATTGGCACCAGCCTCCCTCCCTTCCCCAAATATATATTAAAAAAAAAAACATATCCTGATGGTTTAATGATGACCTGACCCCCCCCCCCCCCCTTCCGTAAAATAAAATATTCCCTTGTGGTCCAGTGGCCCCCACCCCCTGACTCCCCTGTGCCTTAATATGAGGCATGAGCGATGCTCACTTGCTCCTATCTCTGGGTGCTGTCATTTGCAAAGTGGCGACATTCTGCCCCATGTGGCAGGGCTTATCTTCCATATAAGGGAATTCCCTTATATGGTGAATAGGTCCTTCCTAGTGCATCCCATACCGTGTGGGGTAGGGCTGTGCCATTTTGCAGATGGTGGCACCCAGCGGCAGAAATTCACATCACTCTTGCCTCCTATCAGGTATGGAGTCGGGGGGCCTTGGGTTGGGGTTGTGAGATGAGGTGGGGTGGTCGACTAGACTACTAGGAAGTTTTTTTTTAATGGGAGTGGGGAACACCCTAGACTCCCAGAAAATTTGTATGGCAAGGAGGAAGTGGGGATCTTTTTATTTATTTATTTTTAAATATTGGGAGAGGGTGAGCAAGGGGGTGCCAGATCTGGCCAGAAGAGGGAGCTGGGGTGGGTGCCGCTGGGCACCAGGGATATTTTTAGGGGTGGTGGGAAGAGGTGATGAGTTGGGGGTAAGTATGCTGAGACATTTCTTTTCCTTTTTAAATGTCAACTTTTCCGAGCCAGTCGCTGCTCAGGCACTGACAGGGAAGTTGACATTTAGCGCTAAGCAGAAGATTACTGCTGCAATTTTAACACGGCAGTAATTTGTTTCCTGAGGCAGTGGAGGGTTATATAAATGACTTGCCCAAGGTCACGAGGAGTATCAGTGGACTTTGAACCCTGGCTTCTTTCGAGCCCTTTACCTACATTCCTCCCCAAGTTTCATTTGTCACGGCACAAAAAAGTTGAACTAGAACAAATATGACGCTTGTGAGCAGTCTCTGGTTTATTTATGTATTTGTTGCATTTGTAACCCACATTTCCCCACCTTTTTGCAGGCTCATTGTGGCTTACATTATGCCGTGATGGCGATCGCCATTTCCGGAATGAGAAATAGTTATGTTAAAGATCATAGATATTAAAGTAAACTATAAATTCACTTTCTGTATCTCCTTTCATCATTCAGTGCCAACAAAGTGGTTTTCATTAAGCTTAAAATAAAATTCACAAACATGAGTAACCTGTACAGTTAAAAATACAAGAATACATAAAATTAAACACATGATTAGCCATGCACAGATGAGAACATACATTGAGATTCGATTGGGATCTTTAAATCAGAATAACAGACATAGAAGTGCCTCAAAGGCATTCAACTTCTAGAGTTGGTGCTACTGTTTACATCTACTAATCCAACCTCCATTTTTGTCTCTCTCCATGCAGGCAATATAGAACATTTGTCTGTAAGATTTCTTGTAAACGCTGAGTTTGAAAGTGGTAGGAGCTGGTAAAGACTGGTCTGCTTTTGATTGCAACTTAACTGTAGGGTTTATTTATTTTGCTTATTAGGATTTATTTACCGCCTTTTTGAAGGAATTCACTCAAGGCGGTGTACAGTAAGAAGTCAAACAAGAGCAATAGACAATTGCAACAGTAAAATTATTCAAATAACAATACAAAGTATGGCATAGTGTACTAACAATGTCAACACAATACGTAATAGAAACATTTTAATTGACAGTGTAGGGTATAAGCAAAGATGTAAAATATAGATACAGTAGGTAAGAGAATAAGAGGAGTTAGAAAGTAAGGTAGTTAAAGAAAGTTGCACATGAGGCCAGAGAGATGGTTAAATATTATCTTAGCTAGGGTAGGAGTGGATAAACATGTTCTGCTTCAGTATGTGTAGCCCATGTCACTCCTTGTGTGAGTGAGACTAGCAAGTTAGTTACTACTTCCATTAAAGGCCTGGTTGAAGAGCCAAGCTTTCGCCTGCTTCCTGAAGTAGAAATCTCAAGATCTGAGCACAACTGCACAAGGAGGCAGTGACAGAACAGCTATCTGTACCTGGGAAGTGCCCCAGTACCTCATGAAGATAGTGTGTTTGCAGGCCAGCTGATGATGAAACCCAGTGACCATCATCTAACAGTATTGTATTTGGGTTTGCAAATTGCACAAAATTGTGCTATGGTTATTGTTGGGACTGTCCAGATTTGAGCATGAGTCCTCATCTTTTTAAATTGGATTGGCTGCCGGTTGAGTTTATTTTAAAGTTCATACTGCTTTTATTAGTACACTAGTAAAAAAAAGGCCCGTTTCTGACACACATGAAACGGGGGCTAGCAAGGTTTTCCTCGGACATTTGGGACTGTATCGCAATTCTTCCTTTTAGTTGTGTAATGCTATACAGCCCTGTTTGCAATTTGACAGCACCCAAGGCAGTCCGAGTCTTGACACATGTAGACACTACTATAATGCTCTGTTTGCAGGACACCCAGTGAGAGAAATTGTGAAAATCATTTCAGGTGTGGTAAAATTTGATCATGTCTCCATACTGTTGAGAACCAAACCCATTCAATTCCGTATATAATATAAACTTCTTACATTGATCTATGGTGTTAAATCCTCTAGAATACCATCACGCTTCTTGATATCTTATACAGCTGCCCGTCCCCGTTGCTCCTCCCAAAAGAAGACTCCACGTTCCCTCCTTTCGTTATTGTTTTCTGGAGAAGTTTAGAGAATGTATGTTCTCAGTGGTTGGTCCCACCCTCTGGAACAATCTTCCTGTAATCTCTGGAGCCTTCCTTTGAGAAGTTTAAAGCACAGTTGAAGACTCTCCTTTTCCGTGAGGCTTATGGATGTTAATCACCCCTCTTCTTATCCCCGTCAAAGCCCACGGGGCATGTCGATGTAGAGGTGTGGTTTGCTGCAGTGGCAGCGTGATGTTTTCTCCTTTTCTGTCCTGTATTAATTGTATTTGTTCCCATCTGTCACCCCCTTACCTTCAGTCCTTTCTGCAACAGTCTGTCAAGAGGAGGTTCAGGTTTTGTCTTTTCACCACAGCAGCCAATTCCCTTCCTCGGCCTTTCCTCATGGTCTTCATTCCAACTACGGACCCTTTACTCTCTGTCAAAAACACTTTCAGGAATGCGGTCTACGTTCTGCTCACTTGACCCAGTCCCACCTTCTTGGTTTAAAATCTCTGAGTTGCAGAGTACCAAAGATTCTATCTGTATTCAATACTAACCTTTTGACCGGGTAGGTTTTAACTTCTTGGAAATCTGGACTACTATGCCCTATTTAAATAAAACAAACCTTCACTAGACCCTCGCGTTCCTTCTTATCTGTTCCCTTCTCCACTACTGCCAACTCCAGACTTCGCGCCTTCTGTCTCGCTGCACCCTACGCCTGGAATAAACTTCCTGAGCCCCTACGTCTTGCCCCATTCTTGGCCACCTTTAAATCTAGACTGAAAGCCCATCTCTTTAACATTGCTTTTGACTCGTAACCACTCGCCTCCACCTACTCTCCTCTCTTCCTTCCCGTTCACATTAATTGATTTGATTTGCTTACTTTATTTTTTGTCTATTAGATTGTAAGCTCTTTGAGCAGGGACTGTCTTTCTTCTATGTTTGTGCAGCGCTGCGTATGCCTTGTAGCGCTATAGAAATGCTAAATAGTAGTAGTTCCAGCCCACTACTGACCTGAATCAAATTTATGCTTTCTTTCTAAAGTGTTGGAAAAAATAATCTATATCTAGCTGTCCTTTTTCATTGAAAAATTGCTTGCTTTTCTCCCCAATCTGGCTTTAGAGCCTCCTTAGTAAGGTTTATTTACATCTAGATAAACATAACATTGTTCTTGTAGTATCACTTGATCTTTCTGCTGCCTTGGATTTTGGTCATCCACTTCTCATCTCTTGTCGCTTGGGTTTCGTCCTTCCTTTCAAATCGCTCTTATAGGGTCATCCCTGCTTCATTCACTTCTCCCCTACCCATCCCCTGACCTGTGGGGTTCCTCTGGGATTAGACTTGTCTCCACTTCTTTTAAATTAATTTTTAACTAATGAACGTATTCTTATATCCCACATTATCCAAAAAGCTAATTTTGGTTCAAAGTGGCTTTTACAATAAAATAGTGAATATAACAGTGTCCATATATTGGAATGAGATTTCTACATTAATGATTACATAGAGAAATATATTTTTTAAAGCGTTTCAGAATAGAAGATAGGAGCTTAAGCTTCAACTTTTTTTTTTTTGAATGAGATTCTAACATTTAGAACCTAGATAACCAAATCCTGCTGTTTTAAAAAGTCTTGTGTGTTACATTTTTATATTTAACTAGGTAGATGTAATAGCAGACCCCTTGCCACACGTATTCAGTCTGCTGGTATCTCATTTCATTCTAACGCAGATGATATCCTACTGCTGTTTCCCACAAATCCATTTACTCCAACCATTGGCCTAGACTTAGTCTCAAATTGGCTGTCTGAGATGAGTTTTGAACAAGCAAAAAAAAAAAAACACCCAGTGGCCTGCTGATTTACTGGAGGTCTCCCCATACCAACCACTACTCTAAACTGTTTTGGGACTTCCATTTCACCTATAGACTCCTTCCATTATCTAGGAATTCTTTGCAAGTCGCTTTCACTCCATGGATATCTAACCTATGTAAGACTGGCTTCTTTGTCCTCTGGCAACTGTGTTCAGTGCAGCGATGTTTTGTCCATGATACATTTCATTCACTTATTCTCTCTTTATTAATCTCTAGGCTAGATTACTGCAATATTGTATATTTAGGTTGTTCCCGTGCTAATTTGAGAAAATTCCAATCCATTCAAAATACAGCTGTTAGAGTACTGTGCCACGCCTAGAGATTTGAGCACGTTTCCCTAGTACAAAATTATTATTGGCTCCCTATTGAGCAGCAAATAACTTTTAAACTATGGACGCCTACTTTCAGGGCCCATAGGACTAACTTCCCACATTATCTGGCAACTTTTACTATTCCGCACTCTCCCACCTGTCTTCTTTGTTCCATAAATGATCGTCGTCTGGGTCTTCCTGGCCCCAAGTTTGCTTAGTTTGAAGCTACCAGACAATTCCTTTCTTTTGGAAGACCCTCCTCCTGCTGAATTATCATTTAAAAACTTCAAATCTGGTATAAAAGCTGTCTTTCTCAGCAAGCTTTTAATTCTACCTAAAGTTCCACATCAGATCACTACAGCTGAATTTACTGCTTTTCGAGCACCTCTTCCCCATCTTCCCTATCTGTCTCTCCTCCCTTTTTTTTTTATTTTGTTGATGTTCTCCGACTTTGACTGCTTCTTAGGACGAGTGTATTGCTTTTTTCTGTCTTTTGTTGTAGTTCCTTTCCTACTCTGAAATTTGTCTGTAGCTTGTAAACCACTTAGATGTGCAAGTTAGCCCAGGCGGTATAGAAAATTCTATTTAACTATAAACTATTTGCGGTGTTTTGTAAACTGCTTGGATGTACCTTTGTGGACTTTACATTCTCAGCATGAATGGTGACTTGTTGTACCTGATTTTCATCAGTTACACCCTGTACAGACCAAACAGGGAATGGAACTTATTACATCTGCCCTGGCTGCTGGTTTCCCATTCTTCTGTGCGCCCTCCAGCCCTTCTTCCATTAGTGCTTAGGCTGCATCGGGCTACTGCTTCATTCAAGAAATCATTGAAGCGGCATCTCTTTTGTTTGGCATATGCATTATTTTTGGACCACTGATGGGACTGGATTATTTTGTGCTGTAATAAGGATGTGTCTGTATGTGTTTTGTATTTGTTGTTATGATTGTGTGTGTGCTTTTTGTACTCTGCCTTGGACAAAGTAATAATTCATCGATGAGTATTTTAAAGGTTACTCAGGAGATCCGCCTTAAAGGGGGTCGACAGGGAGTGCAATGTCTGTCTCTGAGGAGGAGAGAATACATGTTTTCTCCCCAAGTCTTAGTACCTTTTTGTGGTGACCCATTGCTTAAAATCCTTTCCAGTTCGGGACACATACTGGCTGAACGTCACCCAGGCTGAAAAGGTGCCTACCTGTGCCCAGTAAGGCTGAATGTGGTGGTGGAGAAAATATCATCCCTGGCATGGGAATAGGCTATGGTGAACATCTTCATGAGCCCACTGCAGCTGAAGATAAAACATGAGAAACGAATGGAAACGTTAAGAGGACTAAAAACAGCAGAACTCCAGATTCATAAACCCTATATTTGGTTGTCGGAGAGCTTGCCAAAAAAATGGAAGAGGAAGCTCTATGAGACGATGCGAGTGTTAGCAGTATATTGACGAGATATGCTTGGCTTTCTTCACTGTCATGGTGTGTACAAAACTAATCCATTTGGAGACACTGCCTCTAAAATAAACCCTTTCTTTTTTTACCTGCAGGTACAGAGGGAGAAAGTGACTGGTTATGGTCACTCAGAGCCAGGGGTAGAGTTGACATAGGGAGATAAGAAAGCTGTTCACTGACCTGCAGTAACCTGTGTTGTTTACTGTGGACTGTATTCTTTTGAACTGAGGCTTATTGACTAAATTACAAAACGTATGAGGAGAGACTTGCTGACATGAACATGTATACCCTGGAGGAAAGGAGAAACAGGGGTGATATGATACAGGCGTTCAAGTATTTGAAAGGTATTAATCCGCAAACGAACCTTTTCCCGGAGATGGGAAAGTGGTAGAACTAGAGGGCATGAATTGAGGTTGAAGGGGGGCAGACTCAAGAAAAATGTCAGGAAGTATTTTTTCACGGAGAGAGTGGTGGATACTTGGAATGCCCTCCCGCGGGAGGTGGTGGAGATGAAAACGGTAACGGGATTCAAACATGCGTGGGATAAACATAAAGGAATCCTGTTCGGAAGAAATGGATCCTCCGATGCTTAGCAGAGATTGGGTGGCAGCACCGGTGGTTAGAAGGCGGGGCTAGTGGTTGGGAGGCGGGGCTAGTACTGGGCAGACTTCTGTGGTGTGTTCCCTGAAAATGGTAGATACAAATCAAGGTCTACATATAAAGTAGCACATATGAGTTTATCTTTTTGGGCAGACTGCATGAACTGTACAGGTCTTTTTCTGCTGTCTCCTACTATGTTAACTGCATTAATGTGAACACAGGTCAGTGAATAACCCTCAAAGTGCGTATTTCCTAACCTCCCCAATATTCAACCGGCAGCGGGTCATGTCTGGGCACCAGCACTGAATATTGGGGGATAATTTTGGGCGGGCTGTGCTCCGGAACTTACGCAGGTCCAGTCGATATTCAGCCAGGGCCTGCGGAAGAGTTATGCATCCTGGCTGAATATCGAATCAGGACCCACATTTTTTTTTTTTTTTTAAAAGGTCCCTGGAGTCCCCTGCTTCCTGTCCCCCCCCCCCCCCCCCCAAGCCTACCTGTATCCCCAGTGGTCCAGCGGTGGTCATTTGGAACAGGAGCGCAGCCTCTTCACTCGTGCCCCATGTGGCGCCATTCCAAAATTAATGCTGTGATGATTTCTCACTCCTGCCCCTTTGTGGTGCTGTTCCAAAATGGCTGTTTCAACCTCTCGCACCTACATTTTGGAATGGTGCCGCAAAGGGGCAGAAGCGAGGAGGCTGCGCTCCTGCCCCCAGCGACCAGCAGAGATACAGGTAGGCCTGAGGGGGTGGGGGGTGTTCCAGTGAGGTTTCTTATTGATGAGAGGGAGGGAAAGAGAGGGCTCTGGAGGTTTTTTTGTTTTTAAGTTACATGGATGCTGACAATATTCAGTAGCAGTACCTGCATAGCTAAGCGGTCTTAGGACTAAATTAAGCCGCTTAGCTATGCAGGTGCCGGCACCCGCATAACCTCGGACTCCTCCCCAGCGCCGCCCCTGATCTTCCCACTTTTTTGTTTGGGCGGCCTGTGGGGATATTCAGGGGCACTCTCTAGTTAAGTGCCGCTGTGTATCCCACGATTTAAGCGAGCAGGAGAGGCTCCTGCTCGCTTAAATTGCTTTGAATATCAGTTCATAAGTGTTTTTCCCCCCCCATAGACATGGAATTGGAGAAAACTCTACTCCATCCTGCACCAGAACTCTTTCCAGAACCCTAAATCAGGCCACGAGACGTTGGTAGTGTGCGATGACTGGGCTTACTTGGGAGCGGAAGCCCTGACCTGCCAGTCAAACTCGGGCCCGCATTCAGTAGGCCAGCACAGAGCTTCTTTTGCTATGGAAGTCTTAACCTTGCTTTCTGGTATTTTGTAGTCTTGCTTCAGTAGTAAAATTAGTCTGAGTGAGTTAAAATAAGTCTCGCCTACACAAAAAGAGAAAACTAACCATTATGTCAAAAAAATCCAAAACGGTGGAAAAACTGATATATCATACTAACACAGTAAATGACGGCAGATAGAGTAGCATTTGCCCATCCAGTCTGCTGAGAAAGGTGACCGGGGTTGTACCTGCCGCTCTGTGCAGGTTACCCCCTTCTTTGCTTTTTTTAAGCGTGGAATGCTCTATATTTTTATTCTATCCCCTTGTGGTATAGAGACCCTCTGTGTTTATCCCATGTCTTTTTTTTTTTTTTTTAATCCCCATCACCTCCCACAGAAGAACATTCCCAGCATCCACTTTTTTTTTTGTGAAAAAGTATTTCTTAAAGCGTGCTCTTCCGTGGGAAGTGGTAGTGGCAAAAACATGTGTCCATCATCTCAAACTTTCAACTGCAGTCTTTCCAGATGCTGCACAGTATTTAATTTGACCACTTTTCAATAGCAAAACTAAAATACAAATTGTAATTGATGAAAAGCTGTTGGGAAAACTTAACAGAATATCATGATCCACTTTTTTTCACTCAAAGTACAAAGACTAGGGGACACTCAATGAAACTACTACTTAACATTTCTAGAGCGCTACTAGGGTTACGCAGTGCTGTACAAATTAACAATTAAGGACGGTCCCTGCTCAGAAGAGCTTACAATCTAAAGGACGAAATGTCAAGTTGGGGGTAGTTAAGATTTCCTGAGAAGAGGTGTAGTGATTAGGTGCCGAAGGCGACATTGAAGAGGTGGGCTTTGAGCAATGATTTGAAGATGGGTAGGGAGGGGGCCCGGTGTATGGGCTCAGGGAGTTTGTTCCAGGCATGGGGTGAGACGAGGCAGAAAGGGCGGAGCCTGGAGTTGGAGGTGGTGGACAAGGGTACTGAAACTGAATGGAAATACTTTTAAAACAAATAGGAGGAAATATTTTTTCACTCAATGAATGGTTAAGCTCTGCGGTTAGCGTATTTGGATTAAAAAAAATGTTTGAGCAAGTTCCTGGAAGAAAAGTCCATGTTCTGTTATTGAGATAGAAATGGGGGAAGCCACGGCTTGCCCTGAGTTTGGTAGCATGAGATGTTGCTACTAATTGGGTTTCTGCCAGGTACTTGTGACCTGGATTGGCCACTGCTGGAAGTAGGACACCGGATAGATGGACCATTGGTCTGACCCAGTATGGCCATTCTTATGTTCTTAGACCAGTGCTGGGGAAATTTCTACGATCTGTGACCCGAAAATAGCAAGGATAGATCAAGAATAAGAATGCGTATTTTGTATCTCGGAGGAAGAGGGAAAAAGACACATCAAGGTTGATGGTGAGTAAAGTGTTAAATTGCAGGTTTAATGAAATATTGACAGCTGCTAAAACTAGCAACCTCGGCCCTCGCTGGTCTAGTAAGTCCAGGAGGAATTAAAAGTCTGGGTGTTAGGGCAACTGCCTTGCTAGTTTTAGCAGGCTGTTTAGATTGTTATAAAGCTTAGCAGTAAGAGTGCTCGGAAAGAAAGGGGCGGATTGTGCAACATCCGTAAAATCCGCCCCTTTCTTTCCGAGCACTCTACCAAAACCCTCATCCACACCCTTGTCACCTCTCGTTTAGACTACTGCAATCTGCTTCTTGCTGGCCTCCCACTTAGTCACCTCTCCCCCCTCCAGTCGGTTCAAAACTCTGCTGCCCGTCTCGTCTTCCGCCAGGGTCGCTTTACTCATACTACCCCTCTCCTCAAGACCCTTCACTGGCTCCCTATCCGTTTTCGCATCCTGTTCAAACTTCTTCTACTAACCTATAAATGTACTCACTCTGCTGCTCCCCAGTATCTCTCCACACTCGTCCTTCCCTACACCCCTTCCCGTGCACTCCGCTCCATGGATAAATCCTTCTTATCTGTTCCCTTCTCCACTACTGCCAACTCCAGACTTCGCGCCTTCTGTCTCGCTGCACCTTACACCTGGAATAAACTTCCTGAGCCCCTACGTCTTGCCCCATCCTTGGCCACCTTTAAATCTAGACTGAAAGCCCACCTATTTAACATTGCTTTTGACTCATAACCACTTGTAACCACTCACCTCCACCTACCCTCCTCTCCTCCTTCCTGTACACATTAATTGATTTGATTTGCTTACTTTTTTTTTGTCTATTAGATTGTAAGCTCTTTGAGCAGGGACTGTCTTTCTTCTATGTTTGTGCAGCGCTGCGTACGCCTTGTAGCGCTATAGAAATGCTAAATAGTAGTAGTAGTAGAATGAGACAGTGCTGTAACCACAATTAGAAAACCACTCTTCCAAGATTGTATCAAATAGCAAACATAAATAGCGAGTTATTTCATGGCAAATTGCCGACTTCCCTATTTGTAGTGCCATTACTTAATCATAGGGAGTGTAACCTGCATGGAGTGGCACATTGTTGGGCAAATTGAATGAACCATGCCACTCTTTTACCTGTCACTCACTAAGTTACTTTTCCCAAACTATGGTATACCAAGCAGCTTTAATTTGCAGTTCTTTCCCATTGGAAATTCAGTGTCCAGATAAATTGTACGATCTCTTGTAAGAAGCTGAAAACCCATCTTTGGAATAAATATTTAATTGTTGACAAATGTTTTAAAAATTTGTTTAATCTAGAAATGCCTAGTTTCTCCTTATCTGCCCGAGGCCATTTTTTTTGGTAGTTTGCAGAATATAATTCGTATTGTACCACATAACATCTCGGGATCTGAATAGCTTTGCTAAAAAAAAACGGCATCACATTGTCGGTAAGCTTAAGGGATTCTACGGTTCTGCTTTCTGTAAAGTAAGGGGAGCTGCTGAACCTGCGTCAGTCTGCTTCTGGTGAGTTAGGTGAGTGATGCTTTCGCATTCAGAGGATGCTTTCCGTCCATATCTCACATCATATGCAGCTGCTCACTCAGTGCTAGTTTGCGATTTGCATTCACTGTGTCAAGGAACTGATGTGTACGGGATATTTGCATAGCGATATCTACAAAGGTTGTTTTTTTTTTTCCCATTAGATATTTAAAATGCAAATATATGTTAAGCTTTCTGAGAACCATCAGTTGTAGCTCTTTGATCTGGAGGGGACTCGCAGGTCAACTCTTCAGCTTGACTGTAAACAGGAACAACCCCCAAAATATTGTCTGGGTAAAGTGGTCTGGTCAGAGGCAGAGAACCATATGGAATAACTCATGTGTATGGATTGCTGGGAGTTCCTCGTACACTTGGCCTCTCTCCCAGCGAGCTAGATTAGAAAGCTTTCCACCTTGAACTTTTCGCTTCTTCTTTTGGCTTTGGAAGTGTTTAATGCTAGTGAATCATTTTCCTCCTTACCTGACTATTGATCAGTTTTCTGAGTCTAATAACAGGCACTCATTAATTTTATATATATATATATATATATATATATATATATATATATATAAACACCCCCCCCCCCCCCCCCCCAAGCACATCAACTCCCTTGCCACCTGCAGCTGCCACTGGTAACGCTGTTCGGCCGCTGCTGCTTCTCCTGTTGAGCAGCAGCGGCCGCTACAAAAAGAAAAAAAGCAATAAACGTTTTTAAACCTGAAACGCGGCACTGTTGACAGCCATCAGGCATTGGCTGTCAGCTCTGCAGCCGCTCCTCCTCTCGCATCTCATGTCGCTGCGCTCCTCCGGGGTTTTACTCCAGCGTCAGTGACGTGGAGGCGAGAGGAGGAGCGGCTGCAGAGCTGACAGCCAATGCCTGATGGCTGTCAACAGTGCCGCGTTTCAGGTTTAAAAACGTTTATTGCTTTTTTTCTTTTTGTAGCGGCCGCTGCTGCTCCTCCTCTCGCCTCCACGTCACTGACGCTGGAGTAAAACCCCGGAGGAGCGCAGCGACATGAGATGCGAGAGGAGGAGCGGCTGCAGAGCTGACAGCCAATGCCTGATGGCTGTCAACAGTGCCGCGTTTCAGGTTTAAAAACATTTATTGCTTTTTTTCTTTTTGTAGCGGCCGCTGCTGCTCAACAGGAGAAGCAGCAGCGGCCGAACAGCGTTACCAGTGGCAGCTGTAGGTGACAAGGGGGTTGATGTGCTTCGGGGGGAGGGGGTGCTCGTTACCAGTGGCAGCTGCGGGTGGCAAGGGGGTTGATGTGCTTCGTGGGGGGGGGCTTTGGTGATGCGCAGAGGCGGTGTTTGAGCGGAGCACTCACAGCTGATTCCCAGGCAGGGGGAGGAGTAGGGAAACACGCGGAGCAAGTGTTTCCCTACACCTCCCCCTGCCTGGGAATCAGCTGTGAGTGACGTCAGCCTGGCTACGGAGCCTAGCTCAGCAACTCCAGGAGCCACGGACACAGGCAGTCCCACATTAGAACGTTGGTGGTGAGAATTATTATATAGGATGAGGAGTGTCATTAAAAAAGCTGCATGACATTTCAGCAAGGCCTTTGGCACAGTTCCACACATGCACCTCATACATAAGCTGAGCAGTAAAACCAAAGAGAGACTGACTAGGTTAGAAACTACTGAGGTTTGCCAGACAGACGTTTGCAGTTCATCATTCTTACTGAGGATTTCACAGAGTTTCAACAGTAAGAATCTTGAATTTACTCTTATGTTAAGCTTTTCACTATAACACAAGAGATTTACCTGACCCCCGAGGCAGGTCTTTGTGCCGAAACACGGCCGTGTCGGGTCATTTTCATGCTGTTTACATTAAAGACTTCTTGAAGTCCTCCTTGGACTCTCCTCACTTTTTTGTTTGCCACTCGCGATCACGTGAGGTTTTTCCTCTTCCCCTATTTTTTGCAGAGCAGAAAGTAACAAGAGTTGTGATAAATGGAGTTAATTTTGAAGAAAATGGAGTTATCAATGCTGTGCCACAGGGATCGGTTCTTGCGCTGCTTTTTTTGTGGAATAATACAAAAATGTGCAATAGCGTAGTCTCTGAGGAAGCTGTGGAAGACATGAGGTGGGATCCAGTGAGCCTTGAGGAATGGTATTTTACTAACTGAAACATCCAAATTATGAATGCCAAAAGTCCAGGGACAATGATGTCTAGTAGCATTTTTGCAATGATGGTCACACGAACGTCCTTGCAGAGCAGAGGGTCAGCCTATTGGTCAGTGCAGTGGATTGTAAATCAGAGCACCCAGGTTCATATCCCTCTATAACTCTTAAATGCTGAGTCCTCCAGGAACAGGGAAATACCTACTGTACTGTACTGTAACCACCTCATTAGCCTTCAGGTTTGCAGGTGTCATAAATATTTAGATACAGTAGGTAATGCGGAGTTCCAAAGGGATCCTCCTTCTCACCGACCTTATTCAACTTAATGATGATACCATTGGCCAAACTACTAGCAAACCAAAACCTCAACCCATACTTATACGCAGACGACGTAACGATCTACATTCCATTTAAACAAGATGTAAAGGAAATTTCCAATGACGTCAACCAGAGTTTACATATCATGCACTCATGGGCGGATGCATTTAAGCTGAAACTCAATGCAGAAAAAACTCAATGCCTAATACTCACCTCTCAACATAACACGAACAAATTCACCACCATCAATACACCAAAACTAAATCTCCCAATTTCGGACACCCTAAAAATTCTTGGGGTTACTATTGATCAACACGTAACACTTGAGAATCACGCGAAGAACACAACCAAGAAGATGTTCCACTTAATGTGGAAGTTAAAAAGAGTAAGACCTTTCTTCCCAAGGACCGTCTTCCGCAACCTGATACAATCAATGGTACTCAGCCATCTAGACTATTGCATCGCTCTCTATGCTGGCTGCAAAGAGCAAATAATCAAGAAATTACAAACAGCCCAAAACACTGCAGCCAGACTCGTATTCGGAAAAACAAAATATGAAAGTGCTAAACCCCTACGAGAAAAACTACACTGGCTCCCACTTAAAGAACACATCACGTTCAAAATATGTACCCTAGTTCACAAAATCATTCATGGAGATGCTCCAGCCTACATGTTAGACCTGATAGACTTACCACCCAGGAATGCTAAAAAATTATCCCGCACATTCTTCAATCTTCACTTCCCCAACTGCAGAGGTCTAAAATACAAACTAACGCATGCATCAACCTTTTCCTACTTGAGCACACAATTCTGGAACGCTCTGCCGCGCAATTTGAAGACGATCCATGAACTAACCAACTTTCGCAAACTACTGAAGACCCATCTCTTTGACAAGGCATACCACAAAGATCAACAAATGTGAACCATTACACAAATATCCAGAACTGCTTAAAGAAATTCGACTCACGAAATTAGTTTGTTACTCTACTATCCTGCTTAACTATTTTCATGTTACCCAAGATCCTTAAGCAACACTAAATGTATATTTTCTTATAGATTTCCACTATTCATAATGTAATGTAAGCCACATTGGGCCTGCAAAGAGATGGGAAAATGTGGGGTACAAATGCAATAAATAATAAAAATAATAATGTTTCTGGAGGGCTCACAATTTAAAGGGGAATAAAAAGAGCTGAAATGTGAATTGAACCTGGGGCCACCGGTTTACAGTCCACCACACTGACCACTGGGGCTACTCCTCAGACCCACTTTCTTCAGAATGCCTATCTGATGCTGTCATAGAGCCTGGTTTTACTTTCCAGTTTCACTTTCAGGGGAGAGGGAGGGGAACGGCAGCCATTGGGGGATTCATGAGGGGTCACGCTTTAATCCGTTCAGTGGTCAGTCGCTCAATCAGAACACCTTTTTGTACCGTGGATGTAACTGAAAAAAGGTCTAAGTAAAAATGTCCTTATTTTTTAGACTTGGATGTTTCTTTCTGTTCGATTATTGCTGTTGGATGTTCTAGTCCTGCCCTCAGCATGCCCCCCCTTTCTATTTGGATGAACTGCAGTGTAGGACATCCAAATTCTGCTGTTCAAAATTGCAAATTAGATGTTTTTGGCAAACAGACTTTTTTTTAGTTCCAATATTTTTATTGTGTTTTATAAATGATAACAAATGGCTAAAATAAAGCAATTAGCCAGCTTCAGCTTAAAATCTTCTCGACCTAATATCTCAATTTAAACTTTGTGATATATGGAGAATTACACATACGACAGAACATGATTATACCTTTTATTCAAATCCCCATAACTCATACTCCAGGATCGATTATTTTTTAATATCGTCATCTTTGATAGCTGACGTACTTAACGCGGACATTGTCAATATTTTATTATCAGATCACGCACACATTACGCTGCAGCTCAGCATCAACCAAACACAAATAAATAGATATCGTTGGAGATTTAATTCCACACTCCTAACTAATCCTAATTTCATAGAATATATATCAAAAGCAATGCAAGAATATTTTCACTTCAACTCGCCAAATCACACTTCTTAGACTTTTTTTTTTTTTTATAACCATTTTGAGACGTCCCTGTGCTTTGAAATAAGCCTTATATTCAAGAACCACATAGGACCTCATTTTCAAAGTTCCATAGGCTAGTTTGTAAGTCCAAGTGCTTTGAAAATATGCCTCATACTGTACTGAAACATAAATATAAAACTAGTAGACATAGACACAAGTCTTTCACTCTGGTTCTTCAACGAAGTCCTTTTCAGCTTTTACCATGATACTTGCTGAGACGTCAGTAAAAATGTCTTGCAGCTTTGCTAATGCAAAGAGAAAATATTAATATGGATTTTTTTTAGCTTGCTTTTCTGAATAATAGTTAAGACTGACATTATTAAAATTCAAATCTGAGCTCCAGTTTAAGTTCCTATTATGGGAGTGGGAATGAAAGTGGCTTGTCCAAGGTCAGAGGCAGTGTCAGTGAGTAGAGGTTGCCGGGGTCTCTGTCTGCCCGATTTCTCTATCCATTAAGCCAGTCCACCTTGAATCAGACTTCGACTTACTGTGCCGTTTCTTGTACTACCCTTTTGTTTGTGATAGGAGACCTCCAAAAGCAGGGCAAAGGTCACATGGCTCCCGCGTGTTAATCTGCTGTGGAGTGTGGAAATACAGTTAAAACATAAAACAAAGAAAAAAAAGTCAGTGCATTTACTTTTAGACTGACTTTCTTCATTCAAAAGCAATTTTCACCTAATGTGGCTTGTCCAGCACTGAAAGTTGTTTTTTTTTTTTTTTTTTTTAAATCTGTTGGGAGAAATACTTGACTATTTTAGTCTTGGAAGAAAGTCAGCTTTAACATGACATATGTTTTGCACAGAGTACTACAGGTCGTATGGCATAAACTTGTACCATAGCTTTAGGCCGAGCTGTATCCAGAATAAGTGTAGGAAATACTACTACTACTATTTAGCATTTCTATAGCGCTACAAGGCGTACGCAGCGCTGCACAAACATAGAAGAAAGACAGTCCCTGCTCAAAGAGCTTACAATCTAATAGACAAAAAATAAAGCAAATCAAATCAATTAATATGTACAGAGAGGAGGGGAGGTGGAGGCGAGTGGTTACAAGTGGTTACGAGTCAAAAGCAATGTTAAAGTGGTGGGCTTTCAGTCTAGATTTAAAGGTGGTGGTTTTATCTATAATTATACAGTGGCCAAGGGTGGGGCAAGACGTAGGGGCTCAGGAAGTTTATTCCAGGCGTAGGGTGCAGCGAGACAGAAGGCGCGAAGTCTGGAGTTGGCAGTAGTGGAGAAGGGAACAGATAAGAAGGATTTATCCATGGACCGGAGTGCATGGGAAGGGGTGTAGGGAAGGACGAGTGTGGAGAGATACTGGGGAGCAGCAGAGTGAATACATTTATAGGTTAGTAGAAGAAGTTTGAACAGGATGCGAAAACAGGGAGCCAGTGAAGTGACTTGAGGAGAGGAGTAGTATGAGTAAAGTGACCCTGGCGGAAGACAAGACGGGCAGCAGAGTTTTGAACCGATTGGAGAGGGGAGAGGTGACTAAGTGGGAGGCCATCAAGAAGCAGATTGCAGTAGTCTAAACAAGAGGTGACAAGGGTGTGAATGAGGGTTTTGGTAGAGTGCTCGGAAAGAAAGGGGCGGATTTTACGGATGTTGTAAAGAAAGAAACGACAGGTCTTGGCGATCTGCTGGATATGAGCAGAGAAGGAGAGAGAAGAGTCAAAGATGACCCCAAGGTTTCGAGCTGAGGAGACAGGGAGAATGAGAGAGCCATCAACAGAAATAGAAAACGGGGGGAGCGGGGAGGTGGGTTTGGGGGGGAAAATGAGAAGCTCGGTTTTGGTCATATTTAATTTCAGGTGGCGTTGAGACATCCAGGCAGCAATGTCAGACAAGCACGCTGAAACTTTGGTTTGGATGCAAGGTGAGATATCAGGGGTAGAAAGGTAGATTTGGGAGTCATCAGCATAGAGATGGTAGGAAAAGCCATGGGATGAGATTAATGAACCAAGGGAAGAAGTGTAGATAGAAAAGAGGAGGGGACCAAGAACAGAACCCTGAGGTACGCCGACAGGCAGAGGGATAGAAGTAGAAGAGGATCCACCAGAGAGCACTGAAGGTGCGGAGGGAGAGGTAGGAAGAGAACCAGGAAAGGACAGAGCCCTGGAATCCAAGTGAGGTCAAGGTATCGAGGAGTATGCAAAGCAAAGTTGCTTATCCACTGTTCAAGGGGTTCCATGTAGATTACAGGATAAACCAGACTTGAGTTGGGTTGATATGGTGTTGACAGGGATCCCATTCTCTCAGAGCTCTGAGATACCATTTTAAGCATGTATGGGGATTCCTGTGTGCACAGCTGCCTCTGCACTTCCTCAGTTGCTTATCTACCATGGAGGGGGTTCCATGTAGATTACAGGATAAATCAGATGAGTTGGGTTGATATGGTGTTGACAGGGATCCCATTCTCTCAGAGCTCTGACATGCCATTTTAAGCATGTATGGGGATTCCTGTGTGCACAGCTGCCTCTGCACTTCCTCAGTTGCTTATCTACCATGGAGGGGGTTCCATGTAGATTACAGGATAAATCAGATGAGTTGGGTTGATATGGTGTTGACAGGGATCCCATTCTCTCAGAGCTCTGACATGCCATTTTAAGCATTTATGGGGATTCCTGTGTGCATGGCTGCCTCTGAACTTCCCTCAGACTGTCCTTGCATCTTAAGTGTCAACTCCCTGGGATGGGCAGGTAGGTTTGTGTGTCTCATTGGACCTACTGTCTATGGAGAACTCACATTACATATGAGCAACTTCTTTCTTTCTGAATATGCAGGTTAAAATCAGCCATATAAGTGAGAAATCCCATAGTTGTGCGAGGCCTGGTGCTGGCTGGGCTGCAGGATCCCTAAAAAGCGTTGTCTGATCAACCTCTGACCACCAGCCGGCAGGTGTCTATAGGCTCCACTTAGTTAACAGGCCAACATAGTCTGCTTTACACCTGCCACTTCCTCTCAGAGGCCATCTTCCTGCCTGGATCTATTGTATATATAAACTCAGCCTTGGTTAGACCTCTTTGAAAAAGCTTAGTCTATACTTCCTAGTGCTGGCTTGTGCTTTGTTTCCTTGTATTCATTCCATACTCTAATTCTCACTGGAAGATTCTTCTACCCTGAACAAACCCCTTTTTGGCCCCAGTTTTGCTTCTGCATTGTGCCTTTTTGGTGAGTGCTGTATGTTTCTTCTTTCTGAGCTCCCATGGTATCTAGTATTCTGCATCAGGCTCTGGGTGCATGTAACAAAGACCTGGTGGAGGTTAATACCGGATGGCTTAGCCCTGTCTCTTGGAACTGGGAAGTCATATCCTGTGAAGAACCTGTCCCTGGACCTGGCCTGTTCATCATTCCTTGTTCTCTCTTGTGACTAGAATCATCACAAGCTGAGGGTGAACTGAAAAAGATGGGAGACTTGGCTGTGAATGGAAGAGAGTATGCAGAATGGTTTGACCACAGGCATTATCTTTTTGAGACATGTTGAGACAGCAGCGAATTGTATGCAAGGCCAGATGGTAGCACTGCAGATTTTTTCTGTTGGCACTAAATGAAGACAAGCAACTGCAGAACCTTAAAACATTATGACCTATCCAGTCTGCCCATCTACACTAACTCGACAATCCCCCCTTCAGTGATCCTCTGTATTTGTCCTATGATTCCTTGAATTCAGAAACTGTTCACCTACTCTACCTTCATTGGGAGTTCATGCCACAAATCCACAACCCTTTGTTTAAAGAAATGTTTCCTCAGAATACTCCCTGAGTCAACCCGCTTTCTCACTTATCCTCTGACACCTCATTTCAGAGTTTTCTTTCAGTGATGAGAACCCACTTTTGTGCTTTTATACCCTAGAGTTATTTAAATGTCGGTCACCACCTCTTCTATCCCACCTTTAATCCAGGGTATAGGTATTTAGATTTTTACCTCTGTCCTCATAAGTTTTATGACAAAAGAACATTGACCAATTTATATCCTTTTGAAGGTGTGGACTTCTTTGAAGACCTATACAGAGACACAATGACCTTCTTTTTCCTATTGGCTATTCCTCCTCTTGTGTATCCATGTATATAATTGGCTTCAGTGGCTTAATACCTTTGTTTAAGAACAGTTGAAGATATTGTTGAAGGCACAAGGGTTTCATATTCTGTAGTTCTTTGATATTGATAGTTTTTTTTGTATGTTTTGTATTTGGTTTTTGTAGAATATGTGGTGATTCTTGAGTATTATGTATTGTTGAATAAAGAGTACAACATTCAAGCACATTTCTACAGTGTATGGCTGGCCTTCAACTTCAAAAATGTTTATGGTAAAACAAAATACATACAAAGAGATCACCAATCCCGAAGGGCATCAAAATATCAAGCAGAAGGTGGTGACTTATCACAAATTTAACAGAATTAAAAAAAACACAACAAACTTTATTAATCTCTTATATTTTCCCAACAATTCCAAATGTCAGGAATGTTCAAAATAAGGTCACAAACTCTCCAACCATAATAGGCAGTCCATTCCAAAAAAGATGATTTGTAAACATTGGAAAGTTTTACAAGTTCATTCTGTTTTTTTTTAGGGGAGAAGAAATTTGAAAGATTACTTGGTACACATTCATCTCCCCAATAGGTTCAGCCCCTCTTTACATCTTGGAGAGTATAAAAAATATGGTAAATGTGTGGTTTGTCAACATACAGTGGAGATACCTATATTTCAACATCCTAGATAGCCTTTGGCGCAGAAGTTGTATAATTGTACTGATTCTGAATCTGAAGGTGTTATTTGTGCGATACAATGTCCTTCCGTCTATTGTATATTGGGAAATTTTTGAGAAAAGTGAAGACTCGCATTATTGGACATTGTTCGTAATTCAGTGTCGCGAGGAATCTGCTCCCCTTACCCAACATGGGAGGAGAAGGGGCATATGACACAGGATTTTAAATTCTGTGTGTTTTGGAAGAATACTATCATAGGGGAGGGGATGCCGATTGTTACAACATGAACAATCTTTTATTTATAAATGGGTAAAGTGGTATGGTAGCCATGTTAGTCCTCTTTTAAAGAATAGGAATAAATCAAAACGTAGAAAATAAAATACCTTTTTTATTGGGCTAACTTAATACATTTTTTGATTAGCTTTCGAAGGTAACCCCTCCCTTCTTCAGATCGGTAATAAAACAATGTTGACAAATATCAGAATATATAAGTGAAGCACAAAAGCATTTCAATGACAGTCTCATAAGAGGAGGGAGGGGTAGGTTAGATGAGAAACGGAGAGCTGAGTGGATGAAAGTCAGGGAGAGAAAAGAGGGTGACAAAGCAGTAGAATTTTATGGTTTATAACGGGCTAGGAAACCTCAGATCTTTGTTAACTCCTGTCTGGTGATTTCAAAGGTCTTACATTCCTGGATTGTCGTCAAATTTCCTTTTAGTATGCTTAACATAAGATCATTGACGCAGTGTTCTGGTTTTGTAAAGTGCTGTCCCACAGAGGTGGCGTCCTGGTTGGCACTGGAATGTTTAATATCATGTCTATGTAAATTGAGTCTCATCTTTAGCATCGGGCTTGTTTCTCCAATATAGCACCTTTCTTCACATTTTTTTGCATTGAATGATATAATACCACATTTGAGGAAGAACATGTAAAGGATCCCTTTATGCTGAATGTTTTCCCCACGTGAGTGATTGTAGGATCCTGTGAGATGTGTTGGCACCGTTTTGCAGCTAGATATATTGTAGGGACGTGTGACATTCTCTTCTTTTTGAGCTTGTATTGGGAGTTTGCTTTTCACTAATTTCTGTTTCAAATTAGGTGGCTGGTGGGGCTGGGAATATCTCTTTCTGTAATTCATCTTCCTGGAGTAGTGTTGTAGATCTCTTATGATTCTTCTCAAATTTTCTAGTACTGGATTATATATCACTTCAAGGGGGATTCTCTCTGTGGCTTTCTTCTCTTATTATTGGAAATTCTTTTGGGGTTGTAGCCTCTTTGTTTAAAGGAACTGGTAGGATTTTGAGATGTTTATCTCTGTCTCTTGGATCAGAGCAGATACGGTGGTATCGTGTGGCTTGGCTGTGTATAATGGATTTTTTTGTATGTGAAGGGTGGAAGCTGGAGTTGTGGAGATAGCTGCATCTGTCCATAGGTTTCCTGTATATCGATGTTTGTATATAGCCATTGCTGATGGAAACTGTGGTGTCTAGGTAGTTGACTTTTTTTCTGGGGTGTAGTTATTTTTCAATTTGATTGGTATATATTGAAGGAACTGTTAAGTTGTTTGAGAGTCTCGTCTTCCTCAGTCCAAATTATTAAAATGGCATCAATATACCAGTAGTATTTTAAGGGTTTAGTTTCCAACAAGATAAACTCATTACATAAGGTATGATCTTGATCTGCCCTTGCCAGTTTCAGGGCATAAACCGTAGAAGTCTGCCCGGTATGGTCCTTGTTCTAAAACTTCAAAGGTTGTCATCAAAGCCCCTGAAAAGCTCCACTCCAACCCATCCAATTCTAATCAGTCGCAACCGTAGAAGTCCGCCCAGCACTGGCCTTGTTCTCCAACTTCCGAAGCCGAATCTTCTAAACAGGATTCCTTTGTGTTTATCCCATGCATTTTTGAATTCCATTACCGTTTTCATCTTCACAACTTCCCACGGAAGGGCATTCCAGGTGTCTAGCATCCTCTCTCGGAAAAAGTACTTCCTGACATTATTCCTGAGTCGGCCCCCCTTCAACCTCAATTTTTGTCCTCTAATTCTACCACCTTCCCCTCTCTGGAAAAGGTTTGTTTGCAGATTAATACCCTTCAAATATTTGAACGTCTGGATGTTATCACCCCTGTTTCTCCTTTCCTCCAGGGTATACATGTTCAGGTCAGCAAGTTTATCCTCGTACATCTTGCTACACAAACCCCATACCATTTTCATATTTTTACATCCTTGGCATGATGTGGCCTCCAAAACTGAACACAATACTCCAGGTGGGGCCTCATGAATAACTTGTACAGGGCCATCATTTGCGCATGTTGAAAATCTGGCACGATTTGGGTTGCCACTGCCTCTGCCAGTTTCTTTCTGTTCATTAGGGCTTTTAGCTCAATCAGCATCAGGGCTGGGGCCCACTGGGAAGAAGTGCAAAGAATTACCAAATAAATCCTTCCTGTTTTTATCATCTTTAAAGCAGTTTCCCTTATATTAACACTCCTCTCCTTGAGCTGATTTGTTAGACAGCACCAAGTATGCTAAAGCAGTCTTCATTTCTTTGCCTTTCTAATATGTGGCATGTGTAGTGGTCGGCCACAATTAATTCTCAATGGATTTTATTTTTCATATGGCTCAGAGGCCGGAAGACTGGACAGCAGAATTAATTTAGTGCAGTAGGAACCTAGTGAAACTTGTAGCAACTTCTGCTATTAAAGCACCTTTTTTTTTATTCAGAAAGGTAAGTGGTGTTTCCTCGTGGACGTCTGTGGCATGCGTTCTCTTTGGATGGGGAGCATTAAATATAGTATCACTTTACTAGGAGAGCTGGGTCCCCCTGCTCTGTATTCAGAGGCACCCTGTGGTTCTGCGCTGTGAGTTGACTTCATACAGAGGTTTGCAGAGTTCAAAAGGTGACGGGTGAATGAATCCTGCTGTGGGGGGGGGGGGGGGGGGGGGTAATTTACGCTATCCACTTTGTCCACCTGTTGTCATTTCACCTTCTAAGATGCTTTTGCCAAGACCACGAGCTTTCATTTTCGTTCTAGTTTGTTTTCTTCTTCTGTCTATTCCTATTTGAGAACTGATACACACTTGGCAGTACATGTAATTTGCTAGCCTAGACTTTTAAATACTTCTGTGACTCATTTAAAAAGTTCCCATTTTTTATCATCTTATTTTGTATATATATGCGAGTTTCTTATTTCCAATTTAGAAATTGCTGTGGGAAGGACATGCTGGTGGTATGATTTTTTTTTCCTCTTCGGCACAGTGGTAAATTAGTTTTCATTACATGCTCCCTCTCTACCTGTGGTTCTTTTTGTCCCTTTGGTTTGTCACTCACTGGACTCCAATAAATGTCCTTAAACGTCGTGGTTTGTCTCCTCATTGTGAGAGATTTGCTGATAATGAGGTTTGTATTATCAAAAAGGGAAAAAAGCAGCTTGGCATTTCTGTTAATTTTACTGCTCCACGTCATGAGATTTCCATGGGGACTGTTCCAGTGCATTCTGGTCCTTGCCTTGCCAAATCATAGTACAAAAAATGACCTGCATCAGAATGCTTAAAGAGGCGGATTTAAGACTTGATTTTGACTCCAAACTTGCTGTGTGAGGAAGTAAGTCTGATAGTAGTGAATGTCACTCCATCACCAAGAACACCAATCCCACATTTGCTTAAACCTATGCAGACAGTGACACTGTGTTGCAGACGTTTATGGATACTGTCACTTCACCACTATTGGAAGGTGTAGGGTGGTTTGTCTCCTTGGCCCAAAGAGAGACTCTCCAATCTGTCCTGGGCAGGGTTGCCATATAAAAAAAAAATTTCCCACACAAAACAGCCCAAAAACCGCAGACACACCATCCCTGACGCCATCAGCCCCGCCCCCACCATCACCCCACCCAAAATATCGGCAAACCCTGCCCAAAACATCACAAACCCCACCTCTGTCACCATTAGCCCCCCCCCCCCCACCAGCCGAAAAACCACCCCAATACCTGCACAAAAAAACAAAACCAGCCCAAAAAACCGCAACCCGCCGCGGGCAAAGGTTTCCCGTGGCGGAAAACCGCCCATCTGGCAACGCTGGATAGAGGATTCATGGAGAGCTCCTCCAACAATAACCTCTAAAAGGAGGTTAGTCAATACAGAGAAGCCCAACTGGGTTTCAAGTCACTCTTTTCTTGCACTCTTACACTCAGGGTGAGGAAGAAAAAAAAAATATCTACTAAATTTTAAATCAGTCACACAAATCCTCCTTTAAAAGAAAAAAAACACAAAATTAAAAAAAAAGAAAAAACACAGTTCGTAGTCTCTTTGAAACTAATAGATACTTCATTAAGCAGAATAATTTCATGAGAAAGGAGGATACATGTAAATATTGTGTTCAATTCTGGTCACCGCATCTCAAAAAAGATATAGTGGAATTAGAAAAGGTACAAAGAAGGTGACGAAAATGATAAAGGGAATGGGACGTCTGCCCTATGAGGAAAGGCTAAAGCAGCGAAGGCTTTTCAGCTCAGAGAAAAGACGGCTGAGGTGAGATATGATAGAGGTCTATAAAATAATGAGTAGAGCGGAACAGGTAGATGTGAATCGCTTGTTTACTCTTTCCAAAAATACTAGGACTAGGGTTCTCTTTGATTCCAAAAAGAGTTGCTATTTTTTTTAAAAGACCACAAAAAAAAAATTCACAATTTCCTTCAATCCGCTGGTCAAAAGCCTTTTCCCTGCCCAGATAGTGTAAGGCAGGAAAAAGGAAGGCCACCACTCACTTGCTTTCAAAGCCAGTTGCTTCCCCAAACTGGCCTTTCTACAAAACGTTTCAGCAAACAGCCAAAAGGAAAATTACCTTGGGGTTTGTAAGATTCCACCTTTATTTCTTCCTGGTTGACCCATTCAGTAATATCCGTTAGAGGTGTAGCCAGGTTTTGATGTCAGGGGGAGCAGACTTTTCTAAAATAGGCGCCAGTTGGTGTCAGCCAGGCAGCGAACTGATGTTTTTTTTTTCCCCAAGTCTATCCTGGTGTACCTCCTTGCCAGTCAAATTTCAGGATATCCACAATGAATATGCATGAGGTTTGTTTACACTTCCTCCATTGTGTGCAAACTTATTTCATGCTGTCACTGACTCAGGGACAACATGAGCTCTTGGGCTGCTGTCGACAAATGGCAGCAGCAGGCAAACCCTCTAACCAGGACTGGACTGAACAAGCAGGACTGGAGCAGACAAGAAGTGCAATAAGAATACAGGAAGAAGCAGACCAGAAGTGCCTAGATCACATAAGCAATACTAAGAAACAAACCAGGATTGGGACTAGGCAGGGAACACAGGGACAGAACCAATTAAAGTCAGAAGAGAAAACACTCAGGCCGCAAGGCCGACCTGGACTCCCATGCACATGAGCCCTCTCGTACGGGCCGCAAGAGAGACTAGGCAGAGCTGTAGACGAGGCAGACTAGGCAGAGCTCTAGGCTGGGCCACACAAACAAACAACAGATCAAACAGGCAATAACCAAGACAGAAGTGCTAACACTAGCACACAGACAAACAGAAGAACTCAGGCAGAAGTGCTACACAAGCACACTGACAAACCTGGAGACCTTTGGCTTTGCAAAGGCCTTGAATGAATGTCCACTAAGGACTAGGTCTAGAATTTTTCCTTCTCTCGTCTGCTCCTGTACAAGCTGCTCCATAAACCTGTCCTTGATTTCATCAAGGAATTTTACCTCCCTAGCGTGCCCTGATGTTACATTTACCCAGTCAATATCAGGGTAATTGAAATCATCCATTATTATTGTGTTGCCCAGTTCGTTTGCGTCCTTTAACATGTCTGTATCCGTCTGTTCATCCTGGCCAGGCGGACGGTAGTACACTCCTATCACTATCCTTTTCCCCTTTACACATGGAATTTCAATCCACAGTGATTCCAAGAAGTGTTTTGTTTCCTGCAGAAATTTCAATCTATTTGATTCAAGGCTCTCGTTAATATACAATGCTACCCCTCCACCAATTCGATCCACCCTATCACTACGGTATAATTTGTACCCCGGTATGACAGTGGCCCACTGGTTATCCTCCTTCCACCAGGTCTCAGAGATGCCTATTATTTCTAATTTTTTATTTACTGCAATATATTCCTACTCTCCCGTCTTACTTCTTAGGCTCCTGGCATTCGCATGTAGACATTTCAAACTGTTTGTTGTTCCTATTTACATCATGCTCAGTACTTGACAGTATTAATTTACAATCTTTTGTCTGCTTTTTATTTTTATTTAAGGACACATGATCTACTACTGTCTCTGCATTTTGGTACACCGGGTTATTTCCCTGTCCCTGGAGAGCTAGAATTACTAACCGTCTCTACTGTGTTAATGTGTTCTTAGTGACCAGGTCCCACTACATTTAATTAATTCATTCATCTCTTATATACTGCCTGCAGGCCTGAAAGCTATCAAAGCAGTGTACATTCTGCATCCCAGTCTAAGTGTACCTGAGCCAATGGAGTGCTCAGTGACTTGCCCAAGATCAGAAGGAGCAACTTTGGGATTAGATCTGGGATCCCTTGGTTTCCAGCCTGCTGTTTTAAAATTAGGCTACTTCTGGGTTCCTGGGGTATATTAATGGGACATGCAGAAAAATAATGCACATAGTATACGTTGGTACCTCTTATCTGTAAGTTTATACCTGAAGCAATAGAGGATTAAGTAACTTGCCCATGGTCAAGTTGGTTGGCTGTTGATTGGTGTCGTAAGCGTGAAGAAAAGACGAAGGCCTGAAGCTTCATTTAGATATTTTTGTCTGAATACTATTTGAATTTCTGAAAGTAGCGACCTTGCTTTTTCATCATTTCCTCTCCAAAGATGCCCTGGGAAAAGATTCTAGGACATTCCTTTGAAGGGCCCTGATTGCCGAGAGTCTTGGGACCCTCTGTGGATTGAATGTGGTATAATAAGATGGCTGATTTATTTATATAGCCCTTATGTCAATGTTCATGGCATGAATGTGGGCCTCGTTATTTGAGGGGGAGGTACTTCAGAGATAGGTCCCTTTCTTCTGTGGGGGGGGGGGGGGGGGGGGGGAGAGCAAGGTGGTTTTCACACAACTCGTATAATGTTCAAGATATTGCCACTAGCATAAGATCCAGAGAGAGTAATTAAAAGTCAGCCACATGGGGCAAAAGATTTTTCCATCACATTTCCCCCCCAAAGATGCCATCGTTGTAGCATTAACTGTGAAGAAAAGAGAGCCCAGGAAGGTAGGAGCACGCCTCCAGCAAAAAGCTAGAGTTTTTGGGACCAACAGATTAATATTGAGACCGTAGATTTTGCAGGGAGCAGCATCTATATTCTTACCTCAGTGGAAAAAGAAAAGAAAATCTCATCACTGAACAAATGCCAGTGGCCCGGGAGTTGTAAAATGCCTGCCACTTCATAGAAGTGGTCAGAAAGGCATTTCAGAAAACAATTGCGTTTGTTGACTTGCCAGCACTGAATGCGGGGACAAAATAAGATGAGATTCTTGTCCCTGGGGCCCTAGGTGTACCACTAGATAGAGGGAAAACAGACCTGATGCTGGCTTTATTTTTGAGCTGGGATGAGAAACAGACAGTGCCATCTTGATGCTTCACCTCCAGAGCATGTGTAAATATTAAAGGGTCATTCTTTTTAAATATCGCTGTGAAGCAAAATACTGGAGAAAGGACTTGTCCTGCTTGAGATTCAAATGTTTGTCTCTGGCTCTTGGAAATTGGTTTAAGCTGTTTATCTTTCAAAGCACAGTGAGACATCGGAGGCAGCACAGCTTGCCGGTGGGTATGTCTGATGCGTTGGCTTGCAGTTCTGTTCTGTGTTTTGCATGAGTTGAGCAACTGTCCTCCACTCAGCCAGTTTCTCTCATTTGCTTAGCTGTAACTCCTTGTTTCTTCTGCCTGGCACCCCATTGAAGGTAGTATATTTTAAATATTAGTATAGTCACAGCTGCTGTGAATCTAACCACATTAACAATTAGCTGATGATCCTCTGAAACTCAGCTTTGACCTAAATCTTGTTTACCCACTTCTCTTGTCTTGGATCTGAAACAAGTGTTTGCATATTTATGGATTGAACTCCATTTGCTAGTGCTGGGCTGTATAGCATGGGAGTAAAGGACTAGGAGTGAATTGGAAGTAGCCATGTATTTGTGGCCTGGATTGGCCACTGTTTGAAGCAGGATGCTGGGCTGGATGGACCATTGGTATGACCCAGTATGGCTATTCTGATGTTATTCTAGTAAGCCTACAGTTGCTGTTTTATGCTTCTCCTCCAGAGCATGCATAAATATTACGGGGGTCATTCTCTTTGAATGTCACTGTGAAGCAAAATATTCATTTACGTGACTGGAGAAGTGATTTCTCCTGTTTAAGATTCAGTCTTTTGTCTCTGGATTTATGGACTGCACAAGAATGAGCATACTATAACGTGGATCTCCCTACCAAGAGAGCTTACTCACTCATGTTTGTGTCTACTAAAGATGGACAAAGATCCAGACCCCTTGCTTTTGTGTTCTTGTGAGTGGATATTCCAGCCTCAGCAGTTGCTGCTTCGTGTCTTTGACGTGGCTTGCCTCTCTCTTGGCAGTTGAGGACTCCTGTTTGGCAAATCAAGCAGGTAGCTAGCTGGTCCATTCTAGCACATCTTATTCTGCCGGAACTGATGTGTGTGTTACTGTCAATCTTTTCTAACATGTCTGCTCTCCTTGTAGGTCTGAAGTAGCTGCAACTGTGTACATTGGATTTATACTGTTTACTTGCACAGGTGACCTTCCTACTGCTGTTTACTAACCATTGACGTTATCACCTAACACCTAATCTATTCTTTACTTTTCTCAGCCTCTTTTATAATGACATGTGAGTAGGAGAGGGTTATGGGGAATGAGTCAGGACTCCGTAACATTGCTACACAAGAGCCGTTAAAATACTCGAGTCCTGTTCTTGGATCTGGCCCTGGTCTTCTAACTTGGGGTTAGAACAAGCAGTGTTATGAGAGCAGCACTTCAAATACTGTCCTCCTAGTGCTACTTCGATTAGAGCTGTAGTGGACAGGATACGAGTTCTGGCTTGTTTCCTCACCTAGAAGTGTCCCCAACTGGGGTTGCTCTTGTGAGAGAGTTGAGTTTGATCTGTAAATCAGCTGGGGCTAAAGCTCAACTTGGCCTTGAGATACCTTGTATACCTGAATATAACTCACCTTGAGCTACTGAATACATAAAAAAAAATACCTGCAGCATTTTTAGTTCTCTTAACCAGAGAGCAAGTTCTGAGAGTACATTTTGTGTTGATTTTGGATCGGTTTTTCAAAAGGCATTTAGGCTCATACTTTACCTTTGAATACTGTCCAGGAAAAATGCAAGCAGAGATTTCTACCTGCTTTTTCTGACAAATGCTTGTAAGTAAATACAGGAAAAATGTGCTTGCACTCTTACCCACATATGAGAGGGATGTTTTTCCAAAAGCCTCTGCACCTGTGTAAGTAGCCATTTGCATCGATGAAGGTGAATGGCTCCTCAACCTAGTCCTCGAAACATACCAAGTCCCAGTGCATGCTCTTCCTCCTTGGCATGCAAATCTATTTCATGCATATTCATTGTGGATATCCAGAAAACCCGATGGGACTTGGTGTGCCCTGAGGACTGGGTTGAGAAGGTCTATTCTAGATGTCCATGGTTGGTGCTAAAAATTCTCCTTGTTTATGCCAAGGGGCCGATGCAGAAAGCATTGCCAGGGGTTTAACATGGTTTTTACCACAGGTTTTGCTGCCTAAGCAGTACAGAAAGTGTTTCAGCGTGGGTGTTAACTTGTGTGAAAATCATTACTGCACACCACATTAAAATGCATGATAATATGGTCATTATCAATTCTGTGGCCATACAGTTTAAAAAAGGGGCAGTGTAGAAGGGTTGCTTGAGAGGAGTGGGTGTCTGTTGGTATTCCCTCTCTCCTTCCAACCATGCTCCAGATTGTTTTCTGCAGTGGCCCTTGGTAGAAACATAGAAAAATGAAGGCAGATGGCCGATCCAGTCTGCCCATCCATGTCCTGTCCCTTAGTGATGCTATGTATGACTTCTCACTGAATTAGGTGGCGTTTTGTCCTTCCCTGGGTTTTCGTCGTCATTGGCAACCAACGATATTCTCACATGACCCAAGAAGCCAATATCCGTAGACATAGAAGCCAACTTTTCAAAATTATTGGGGTGCTAAACCCAGTGGAAATAATCCTTCCTTGGACACATACAAGAAATTTTCTCAATATTGGGGGTGCTCAAGCACCCACAGAGTCTGCTCCTATGTCCACAGATGGGTTAGTATGACAGTGCTGGGGAAGGGAATCACCACACCTCTCTGGAACTCCTAGACTAGGCGTCCATCGTCAAGGATAACATCACTTCCTCCTCCCTCAGTTTATTTACTAGTCATCTATGCAGAACCATGTCGGTCTTTTGCTAAAATCTAACTTTACCACATCTAGAACTCTCTCCTGATCAAACTTTCTAGTTACCCAGTCAAAGAAGTTAATTAGATTTGTCTGACAAGATTGCCTCTAGTGGAACCATGCTGCCTCGGGTTCTCCATTGGATTCTAGAAACTTCAGTATTCTCTATTTTTAAAAGCGCTTCCATTAATTTACTTACCATAGAAGTTAGACTTACCAGTCAGTAGTTCCCAACCTCTTCCTTTCTTCTGCTTTTGTGGAGAGGGACTACATCTGCCTTTATCCAGTCTTCCAGCAGCACCGCTCCCAACTAGTGGAGCCACCAGAACTTCCCTAAGTTCCTTTGTACTCTTGGATGTTTGCCATCCGGCTGCATCGCTTTGTCCCCCTTTAGCTTAACTAGCTTCTCACAGACAGTCTTCTGAAAATCGTTCAGGTTCTACCATTCCTATTTCTGTTTGTGTTCTGCAGTCCTGTGCCTGGCCCTTCAGGTTTGAACAGCAACAAGATGTAGTGAGGTAATCAAGGATGAGGAAACCAAGTTTGTAATTTAGATAGTCTTTATTGCGTATCGTTCCTAAAGGCCTATTGAGGGAAGACTTGACACGGCTGTGTTTTGGCTAGTGTACCTTCATGTGAAACTCTGCTTCCTTGATAGAGGCTTGTTTGCATGACATTTGATGTACTTTGTGTGTACCCAGTTATTGCTTTGTTTATCCTGTATTGCCAGTTGCTCGGGGATCGAGGCTCCTGATGAAGGCACACTAGCCAAAACACAGCCATGTCAAGTCTTCCCACAATAGGCCTTTAGGAATGATAAGCACAATACTAAGTGTATCTGATATCATGTAATGACTATGCCATAACAAACTATGTAAGCCACATTGAGCCTGCAAATAGGTGGGAAAATGTGGGATACAAATGCAATAAAATAAAGACTGTCTAAATTACAAGCTTGGTTTCCTCATCCTTGTTACTGTTCAATTTTGCAGCAGAAATATTTTGTTAAGCCTTACCTTTATTAGTTTCTATATATTCCTCTCTCTCACCTTTTGAGTCTCACAATCCCACTTTTGCATTTCCTCCTATCATTAACATATCTCAAAAAAAAAAAAGTCTTATCTCCCCACCCCCCACCCCCCACCCCCATTGGTTATTTTTTTCTTCCTTTTGTATCTTTGCTTTCCTGACTACCATTTTGTCTTAGTTTTTCCAGATATTGTCGCCTGTCTTTATATGACAGACTGACTATGCCCAATGCATCCCATGATGCACCTTGAGGGGTTGGGGGCTGCCATTTTTGAAATCGGAACTGGAAGCAGGAATGAGTTGGCATCACTCTTGCCTCATTTAAGGTATGAAGTCTGGTGGTGGGGGGGGGGGGGGGGCTGGACAAGGAGTCATGGGGTGAAGTGGGGGGGTCCCACTCGATACAAGGAAGGCTTTTTTTTTGTTTTTTTGTTAAGTCAGGTCAAGAGTGATGAGAGAGGATGGGTGCCACTGGACAACGGGGAATTTTTTTGCAAGTTGGGGGTAGGTAGGGAGGGAGAACCAATGGACAATCTGGGTATATGTATTTTTTAAGGTGGGTAGGGTGCAGTGGGGAAGGTAGATCATGGGAATCCTACTTAAGACCAATGCAAACTGCCAGACTTTGTTTTTAAATGTCACCGCCTGAGCCAATGAGCTGTGTGTTGCTGCTGCGATTTTAACATGGCTGTAATTGTATACTCTTGTAGCATGCTGTGATATATATATATTTTTTTTTTTTTTTTGAGTACTAATTTTGTGGTGGAGTACAGGCTGTATCACGAGGCTTTCTTTGTCACTCTGAATATTTTAGAAGTCTATAGAAGGAAGTACATTAGGACACTGACTATCTGAACTTTGATTATCTGGATTGCTTCTGTTCTTTATTTTAAAAATGTTTTTATCATAATCTCTGTATCATTGTTATCACATGCCTGATATACAGTAAAAACAAAATTATAACTTCACAAATAGTTTGGTATTTTTCCCCATTTATTATTGAAAGCAAAAGGTAATGCTCAACATGTAACTCTCAAAGCGTGTGCTCTTTTCAAAAAGGAATGTGTACTCATCTGGATTTTCCATTATCTGGATTGCTCTCTGCTGAGGTTAGTCTGGATAATCGACGTTCTCCTGTAATTTTCCAGACTGTAGCTGTGCGGTTCTTGCAGTACTTATCTGTGTAGCCACCAAACCCTCTGCTCAGTGTGCTATCACACCTTGAGTACTGGTCACCACATCTCAAAAAAGACATTAGAAAAGGTACGGAGAAGGATAACCAAAAATGATAACGGGACTGGGACATCTTTCCTGTGAAGAAAGGCTAAAGAGTATATAAAATACAGAGTGGAGTGGAACAGGCAGATGTGAATCTCTTGTTTACCCTTTCCAAAACATATTAGGACTAGGTGGGCATGCAGTGAAGCTAATTAGTAGTAAATTTAGAACAAACCAGAGAAAACATTCCTTATGTGTAATTAAACTTTGGAATTTGTTGCTAAAGAATGTGGTAAAAGCAGTTAGCTTAGCGGTGTTTAAAAAAAAGTTTGGCTAATTTCCTAAAAGAAAAGTTCATAAGCCATTATCAAGGTGGACTTGGGGAAAATCCACTCCGTATTTGTAGGATAAGCAGGCTAAAATCTGTTTTATTCTTTTGGGATCTTGCCAGGTACTTGTGACCTGGATTGGCCACTGTTGGAAAGAAGATACTGGGCTTCATGGACCTTCGGCCTGGCCCAGTATGTCAATGCTTATGTTCTTATGCGATATTCAGTGGCACTTAGCTGATTAAGTGCCACTGAATCTTAGCGGCTAGCCTTGACTGAGCGATTTAATCAGTCACTGGCCAGCTAAATTATGTTGAATATCAGGCAGCAAAATTAATAGTTTGGAATTTTATCCAACCTTTCCAAGTTCCTCTGGTTTCAAATGTCACTGATGCACTCTTTGGCCTACTACTACTACTACTATTTAACATTTCTAAAGCGCTACCAGGGTTACGCAGTGCTGTCACTTCACTCACCATTTCCTCAGGTAGAGACTTGAACTGTAAACTTTCCAGGGCCAAGGAAATACCTACCATAACTGAATGGAACTTGCTTTGTATTACTAGCTGGAAAGTCATGAGTTAAACCTCAAATAGTGGTCAAGGTGGGTTACAGTATTAGTAATTCAGGTATAATAATTAGCTGTCTATGTCAAAGAGCTTTACAGTTCAAGTGGGTACCAGAGGCACTGGGAAGTGAAAAGACTTGCCCGAGGTCACAAGGGTCACAAGGGCTGTTGGTGGAAGTGAGATATGAATTCTAGTTAAAATACTGGGCCATGCCTTCCCTATTACTCAGACTGCTAATGTTGCCCATGTGAAATAAAGATTTTCCTATTCATCGTGAACAAAGATTACATGAAGCCAAGTTACAAGACAAAATGAAAAGGCTGAGAATGTTCTATTAATGCTAAACATTTTAAGTTGGATAAATAAAAAACATAACTAAATTGAAAGCACACACAAATTTACAAGGAGGGTACATCACAGCCAAAAATGTGACTAACGCCTTGGCCAGTGTTCAGAGTCTGTAAATGTGTTGTAAATAATCTTTTGTTGATCTGCTGGAAAAATGCTATTAATGGGTTTCCAGAGTCAGAAGAATGTCTTTAATAGCTTGACTGTGTTTCATTCTTAACTGATAATTTATCTGTGGACATCATACTGACTTTCTGATGATCTAACCAGAGAATTGTCATGCGGCATCATACAGCAGGAATTGCCAGAGTGGAGAAGTAGTGTAGCAGGAGGCTGAGAATCGGTGAAGCCAGGGTTTAAATCCCAGTTACATTTTATATGATCTCACGCAGGTCACTTAACTCTCCACTGCCTCAGGTTACAAACACAAGTTAGTGGAGCAGTACCTTAACGGTTAGTGCACTGGACTTTGATCCTGGCAACCAGGGTTTGATTCCTACTGCCGTTCCTCGTGACCTTGGGCAAGTCACTTAACCCTCCATTGCCCCAGATACAAAGACTTAGATTGTGAGCCCTCTCTGCATTTAACGTGTACAGCGCTGCTTTCATCTAGTAGCGCTATAGAAGTGATTAGTAGTAGTAGTAGAATCCCTCTGGGGACAAGAAGATACCTGAGTATAGTTCACCTTGACCATAGTAACATAGTAAATGTCGGCAGATGGTCCATTCAGTCTATCCAACGAGGAGTCCAGAGTTGTATCTGACTGTCTGCACAGATTCCACGTCATTATGATAAAACACTGGCATCATAAACAGGGCAGTTACATGATACAATCTTGGAATGTACCATTGCTTTCAATCAGGGCTGGCATTTGGGGGTGGCAAACAGGGCAATTGCCTTGGCTAGGGTTACCGTATGGCTCCAGAAAAAGGGTCTTTTTATTGTTACAAATAAAGACTGTTGGACTCAAGTCTCCAGTGGTGAATCGTCTTTGGTTAGTCTCTACTTTTACCTGTTGAAATTCGTCATCATAGAGAATGCCCCCTGTTTTGTACGTTTGGATCCAGAAAAAGGAGGACACATTGATCCAGTCCAGGTTTTGCTTCCATTGAAAGCAATGGAAGTAAAACCCAGACTGGCTTAAGCAGTATAAAATGTTTTGTACTTTTTTGGGGGATCTTGCCAGGTATTTGTGTCCTGGATTGGCCACTGTTGGAAACAGGATGCTGGGCTTGATGGACCTTCAGTCTGTCCAAGTATGGAAATACTTATGTACTTGGGATTCTGAATGGAATCTTGCTACTCTTTGAAATTCTTCATGGAATCTTGTTATTCTTTAGAATTCTAGAATCTTGCTACTCTTTGGGGTTCTACATGGAATGTTGCTACTCTTTGGGTCTTCCAGGTAATTGTGACCTGGATTGGCCACTGTTGGAAACAGGATGCTGGGCTTGAAGGACCTTCGGTCTGTCCAAGTATGGAAATACTTATGTACTTGGGATTCTGAATGGAATCTTGCTACTCTTTGAAATTCTGCATGGAATCTTGTTATTCTTTAGAATTCTAGAATCTTGCTACTCTTTGGGGTTCTACATGGAATGTTGCTACTCTTTGGGTCTTCCAGGTAATTGTGACCTGGATTGGCCACTGTTGGAAACAGGATGCTGGGCTTGATGGACCTTCAGTCTGTCCAAGTATGGAAATACTTATGTACTTGGGATTCTGAATGGAATCTTGCTACTCTTTGAAATTCTTCATGGAATCTTGTTATTCTTTAGAATTCTAGAATCTTGCTACTCTTTGGGGTTCTACATGGAATGTTGCTACTCTTTGGGTTTCTGCCAGGTAATTGTGACCTGGATTGGCCACTGTTGGAAACAGGAAGCTGGGCTCGATGGACCTTCGGTCTGTCCCAGTATGGCAATACTTACGTACTTATGTACTATTCTATTTTTTTGTGCTGAGGAATTTAAAGGGGACCTCCTTACATTTATTGCATTACTATATTATTTTTAAATTGTTATTGTAAACTAGTGGTATATTAAGATGATTAAACTATTAAACAATTCTCCCTGCTCAGTTGTTTTTGCAGATATCACTTACTCATAAGCTTTTAAGCCACAAAGAGGCACCGTGAAAACAATTCTTGAAAGGTAGCAAAGATCATACAGTGGGGGAAATAAGTATTTGATCCCTTGCTGATTTTGTAAGTTTGCCCACTGACAAAGACATGAGCAGCCCATAATTGAAGGGTAGGTTATTGGTAACAGTGAGAGATAGCACATCACAAATTAAATCCGGAAAATCACATTGTGGAAAGTATATGAATTTATTTGCATTCTGCAGAGGGAAATAAGTATTTGATCCCTCTGGCAAACAAGACCTAATACTTGGTGGCAAAACCCTTGTTGGCAAGCACAGCGGTCAGACGTCTTCTGTAGTTGATGATGAGGTTTGCACACATGTCAGGAGGAATTTTGGTCCACTCCTCTTTGCAGATCATCTCTAAATCATTAAGAGTTCTGGGCTGTCGCTTGGCAACTCGCAGCTTCAGCTCCCTCCATAAGTTTTCAATGGGATTAAGGTCTGGTGACTGGCTAGGCCACTCCATGACCCTAATGTGCTTCTTCCTGAGCCACTCCTTTGTTGCCTTGGCTGTATGTTTTGGGTCATTGTCGTGCTGGAAGACCCAGCCACGACCCATTTTTAAGGCCCTGGCGGAGGGAAGGAGGTTGTCACTCAGAATTGTACGGTACATGGCCCCATCCATTCTCCCATTGATGCGGTGAAGTAGTCCTGTGCCCTTAGCAGAGAAACACCCCCAAAACATAACATTTCCACCTCCATGCTTGACAGTGGGGACGGTGTTCTTTGGGTCATAGGCAGCATTTCTCTTCCTCCAAACACGGCGAGTTGAGTTCATGCCAAAGAGCTCAATTTTTGTCTCATCTGACCACAGCACCTTCTCCCAATCACTCTCGGCATCATCCAGGTGTTCACTGGCAAACTTCAGACAGGCCGTCACATGTGCCTTCCGGAGCAGGGGGACCTTGCGGGCACTGCAGGATTGCAATCCGTTATGTCGTAATGTGTTACCAATGGTTTTCGTGGTGACAGTGGTCCCAGCTGCCTTGAGATCATTGACAAGTTCCCCCCTTGTAGTTGTAGGCTGATTTCTAACCTTCCTCATGATCAAGGATACCCCACGAGGTGAGATTTTGCGTGGAGCCCCAGATCTTTGTCGATTGACAGTCATTTTGTACTTCTTCCATTTTCTTACTATGGCACCAACAGTTGTCTCCTTCTCGCCCAGCGTCTTACTGATGGTTTTGTAGCCCATTCCAGCCTTGTGCAGGTGTATGATCTTGTCCCTGACATCCTTAGACAGCTCCTTGCTCTTGGCCATTTTGTAGAGGTTAGAGTCTGACTGATTCACTGAGTCTGTGGACAGGTGTCTTTCATACAGGTGACCATTGCCGACAGCTGTCTGTCATGCAGGTAACGAGTTGATTTGGAGCATCTACCTGGTCTGTAGGGGCCAGATCTCTTACTGGTTGGTGGGGGATCAAATACTTATTTCCCTCTGCAGAATGCAAATAAATTCATATACTTTCCACAATGTGATTTTCCGGATTTAATTTGTGATGTGCTATCTCTCACTGTTACCAATAACCTACCCTTCAATTATGAGCTGCTCATGTCTTTGTCAGTGGGCAAACTTACAAAATCAGCAAGGGATCAAATACTTATTTCCCCCACTGTATGTCGTCACCTTATTTACCAACCTGTGAAGTAATTTTGTATCTCTCCCCACTCCTAAAAACTACATGCACAGTTTTCACTGCGGACTAAGCTGGATTTCCAAACCAAAAAAATATTTGCAGACTTCTGTTTTAATAGGTTTACACCCGCTTTTTGGCATTTAATGTACACGCCTACCTCTGCTCAGGCCAGGTAAACTTTTGCAGGTACATAACTTGAGCCCGACAGTTTGAGAGAAGACCGTTTCCACAAGCTGTGTGCTTTATTTTTATTTTTTTTTTATTTTTGTTACATTTGTACCCCGCGCTTTCCCACTCATGGCAGGCTCAATGCGGCGGGCAATGGAGGGTTAAGTGACTTGCCCAGAGTCACAAGGAGCTGCCTGTGCCGGGAATCGAACTCAGTTCCCCAGGACCAAAGTCCACCACCCTAACCACTAGGCCACTCCTCCACTCCACTTTACTCACAGAAACACACTTGAAAATTAAATAATGTAGTATTTGAGAGGTGGCACATGAAGGGTTTGAATAAGAACTTCTCAGCAGTGAATAAAACAATAGCCCAGACTTTTCAAGATTTAAAATGGAAACATTCATTATTCAACAAAGATTTCTTTGCAGGGTGGCAGATTCATTCATTCATTCATTCAGACTTGATTTATTTATATACCTTTTTCAACAAAGACCAAGGACAGAGTACAACAATAACATAAATAAAATACAAACAATATACCATCATAACAAAGTAAGAACACAAATTATAGAATTGAATATTGTACTGGGCCCATCAGAAGCATGTGAAAAGAACTGAGCCTTCCAGAAGCGGAGGTAACTATTTTCTGTCTGAATTTCACAGGGGATTGTGTTCCAGAGTTAAATGCAGACAGGTTTAAAATAACCACTTTTCAAGAGAATTCTCAAAGTAATGTACGGTAAAAATCAGAAATGTAAAAGAATGTCAAAAGAAGTAAAAACACAAAATTTCAAGTAACCTAGAAACATAGAAAACAGAGGCAGGTAAAGACCATATGGCCTATCCATGCAGTCTACTCTCCTTTACAGATCCTGTGTACTTGTCCCAAGCTCTATTGAATTCAGATACTGTCTTTGATTCCACCACTTCCACCAGAAGACTGTTACATGAATTTGGCACCCTTTCCGTGGAGCAGTATTTATTCAGGTTACTTCTGAGTCTATCCCCTTTCACCTTCATCCTATGCCCCCTCATTCCAGAGCTTCCTTTCAATTGAAAGAGACTCACCTGTGCATTTAAGTCTGGCCCCATACACTTTATGATGAAGACCACTGACCATTTTAGTCGTCACCCTCTGGACTGACTCCATCCTGTTTATATCCTTTTGAAGGTGGGGTCTCCAGAACTGTACAAAGTATTCTAAATGAGGTCTCGCCAGAGTCTTATACAGGGGCATCATCACCTCCTTTTTCCTGCTGGCCATTTCGCTCCCTATGCACCCAAGCATCCTTCTAGCTTTCGATGTCACCTTTTCTACTTGTTTGGCCACCTTAAGATCATCACATATCATCACCCCCAAATCCCACTCCTCTTTCATGCACAAACGTTCTTCACTCCCTAACAGTGGCGTAGCCACGGGTGGGCCGGCGCCCACCCACTTAGGGCTCAGGCCCACCCAACAGCAGCACACATTTAGTGGTAGCTGGTGGGGATCCCAAGCTCCGCCAGCTGAAGACCTCCTCCTGATGGTGCTGAAAACATTGCTCTCCACTTCAGAAGTCTGAGTTTCCTAAGCTGCCTGTACTGGCAACTACGCATGCTCAGTTTTCAGTGCATGCTTGCTGCAGGCTGCCAAGGTAGTGAGCAGTGTTTTCCTGCCAGCTGGGATATTTTTTTAAGTTGGTGGGGGACAGGGGAGAACACATGCCCACCCACTTCTTGTCTAGGCCCACCCAAAATCTTCCTGCTCCCTAAACTGTATCGTTCCCTTTGATTTTTGCAGCCCAAATGCCTGACCCTGCAATTTTTAGCATTAAATCTTCCGTATTCTGGATGCTGCCATATTCCAGACCATTCCTCTAGCATCGCTAAGTCCTTCCTCATATTATTCACACCATCGGCGGTGTCTACCCTTTTGCATATTTTGGTATCGGCCACAAAGGGGCAAACTTTACCAAATAGCCCTTTAGCAATAATGCTTGCAAAGCTGTTAAAAAAAGAACCGGCCCAAGAATCGAACCTTCCTGCACACCACTGGCGACATCCCTTTCCTCAGCGTGAGCTCCCATTTACCATTACCCTCTGTCGCCTTCCACTCAGCCAGCTCCCAACCCAGTTACTTTATCCATAGGCACTCAGTTTGACCTTTGAAAATACATTAGTCCAACCTCTATTAGGAAACTACCTCAGCAAACGCTTTGCGCCGTATTCTTTATTTTGTCGCTCTTTGTTAAACACCATTTTGCTAAAATTGATCTTAATGGTCACTTCCTGAATATTGTCGTTTTGAAAACCAGGAATCATCCAGTTTTTACAGCATCTTGCCGTAGCACGTCAGTAATTGTAATAATTTTTTAATGATAGTTTCCATATCATCAAGCTGATCAATCCATAGACTGGTGGGTTGTGTCCATCTACCAGCAGGTGGAGATAGAGAGCAAACTTTTGCCTCCCTATATGTGGTCATGTGCTGCCGGAAACTCCTCAGTATGTTCTCTATCTCAGCAGGTGGTGGTCACACACAGCAGCAGCTCTGGCTAGGCCTCCAAGCCTAATCCTTAGGTTTTGTTGAGGCCTGGGGTTGAGGGCTCTTTTGAGCAAGTGCAAACCTGGTGGTGCCAGGTCCCTCCTTTTCTCCCCCCTCCCGCTGGCTCCGTTAAAAAAAAAAAAAAAAATTTTAAACGTCCTTAAAGGCGTTTATTTCGACGTTTATTTAAACGTTCATTGCAGCTACTCACTGGGACACCAGTTCGTTACAGCTCGGAGCGGACAGCAGGTAATTTTTACCTTTTTATAGCGGGCAGGGGGTTCCCCGATTCTTCTCCTCGTGGCATATGGCGTCGGAGGGCGAGGGCGCAAAGGGTCGCTCCCCGGATCGCTTGAGCGCTTCTAGAGGGGATGCGGGGGTCTTACAGCCTGATTCGCCCTTATTGGGTGACAGTTTCGTGACCGATGAATGTCCCGGTCCTTCCTCCGGCGTGGCGGTTTTTCCCGCCATAAACGCCCATCCCCCGCTCCTCGCCTCCGCCATCTTGGCCGGCCACGCGGCTCGGACGGCTTCTTCGTGGGCCGCCCTTGAGGTTGGAGACATTAATGCCATGAACGCCCTTAATTTGGGCGACGGCACAAAAGCGGCTAAAGTTAAGCGCCGTTCTTCCCGCGCGGCTCCTTCGCGGAGTGTCGCGCCGGACGCCATTTTGGATGCGCAGCATGTCTCTCCCCCGCTCTTGCGAGCGCCGGTTGAGGGTGCGTCTAGGGCTGTTGCCCAGGCTGCGGAAGTGCACAGTCTGGGGGGTTTCTCCCCCGAGTTTGTTTTGCTGCTGCATCAGGCTTTCCTCATGCAAAACGCTGCCCCTGCTCCCTCGTCTGGTAAAGAGGTTGAGGTTCCCAGAGGTAAACGCCCTCGGGTTGATTCCCAGGCCTTGGAGGACTTTGTCTCCTCCGATGTAGATGAGGGCAGCGTGTCTGAGGTCTCCCAACGGTCCTTTGCGGATTCCTTGGAGGAGACGGATCCCCGCTCGGATGGAGCGGATGACCCCTCTGCAGCGCGGCTTTTTAGCCCAGAGGATTTGCCCAACCTGTTGTTACAGGCCATGGACACTTTGAAGATTTCCTCTCCGGAGGACGTCTCTCCCTCAGCCCCTGTTGGCTCTGCCATTATGCTGGGAACGAAGCGCCCGCCTAGAACCTTCCACGTGCATGATGCCATGCACACCTTAATTTCGGCTCAATGGGATGTCCCGGAAGCGAGCCTTAAAGTGGCTAGGGCTATGTCCCGCCTCTATCCTTTGGCTGTGAGTGAACGTGAGGCCTATCTGTGGCCTACCGTGGATTCTTTAATCACTGCGGTGACTAAGAAAACGGCGTTGCCGGTGGAAGGTGGCACGGCCTTAAAGGACGCCCAAGACAGAAGATTGGAGGCGGCCTTAAGGTCGTCCTTTGAGGCGGCTGCTTTAAGTTTGCAGGCCTCAGTTTGCGGCTCCTATGTGGCCAGGGCGTGCCTGACTATGGTGCAGCGGGCTTCCCCCTCAGATCATTCCTTGAGGGCTGATTGGCCGGCCCTGGAATCGGGCTTAGCCTATTTGGCAGACTTGCTGTATGATGTCTTGAGGGCCTCAGCTAAAGGCATGGCTCAGACAATCTCTGCGCGGCGGTGGCTTTGGCTGAAACATTGGTCTGCTGACCACGCCTCTAAATCCCGCCTGGCTAGATTGCCTTTTAAAGGCAAGCTGCTCTTTGGGGTCGAGCTGGACAAAATCGTGACCGATCTCGGCACGTCTAAGGGCAAGAAATTACCAGAGGTCAGGGCTCGGGCTAGTACTCGTCCCGGTACCTCCAGAGGACGGTTGCAGGAAGCCCGTCGGTACCGCCCGGGCAAGTCGGGTTCCTCTGCCCCCTCTTCCTTCAAGAGGAATTTCTCCCCCAAGCAGCATTCCTTTCGCAGAGACCGCCGTCCCGGAGGTGCTCCCCCCGGTCCTCCCCCAGGGTCTCGTACCCAATGACGGGGTCTTGGTCCACGCCCCAGTGCAGATTGGAGGACGGCTGTCCTCGTTTCTGGGCGAGTGGACCACAATAACTTCAGATGCGTGGGTGCTGGAAGTCATCAGAGACGGCTACAAACTAGAGTTCTGCCGACCCTTAAAAGACGGGTTTGTACTCTCTCCCTGCAAGTCTCCGGTCAAAGCTGTGGCAGTGCAGCAGACCTTGGACAATCTGATCCGCCTGGGCGCGGTCGTTCCGGTGCCAGAAAGTCAGCTTGGCAAGGGACGTTACTCCATTTACTTTGTGGTACCAAAGAAAGGAGGTTCTGTCCGGCCTATCCTCGACCTCAAAGGGGTCAATCGGGCCTTGAAAGTGCGGCACTTTCGCATGGAGACTCTCCGCTCTGTTATAGCGGCAGTGAAGGCAGGAGAGTTCCTGGCATCCTTGGACATCAAGGAAGCGTACCTGCATATTCCCATCTGGCCTCCTCATCAACGCTTTCTGCGTTTTGCAGTCCTGGGACGACACTTCCAGTTCAGAGCCCTCCCTTTCAGGTTGGCTACTGCTCCGCGGACCTTTTCCAAAGTAATGGTGGTCATCGCGGCCTTCCTACGAAAGGAAGGGGTACAAGTCCATCCTTATCTGGACGACTGGTTGATCCGAGCCCCCTCTTATGCAGAGTGCGGCAAAGCTGTGGACCGGGTAGTTGCTCTTTTGAGCTCCCTGGGATGGATCATCAACTGGGAGAAGAGCCAGCTGCGCCCGACTCAGTCCCTGGAGTACCTGGGAGTTCGATTCGACACCCAAGTGGGCAGAGTGTTCCTGCCAGACAATCGGATTGTCAAACTTCAGGCTCAGGTGGACCAGTTCCTAGTAGCCTCTCCCCTTCGGGCTTGGGACTATGTGCAGCTGTTGGGCTCTATGACGGCCACGATGGAAGTTGTGCCCTGGGCCAGGGCTCATATGAGACCACTTCAACTCTCTTTGCTGCAGCGCTGGACTCCGATGTCGGAGGATTATGCTGTGCGCCTTCCCTTGGACCCAGCAGTGCGCAAGGCGCTGAGCTGGTGGATGCAGACAGACAAGTTGTCTGCGGGAATGCCTCTGGTGACCCCAGAGTGGATTGTCGTCACGACGGACGCCTCGTTGTCGGGCTGGGGAGCCCACTGCTTGGGAAGGACAGCGCAGGGGCTCTGGTCTCCTGCAGAGGCAAAGTGGTCTATCAACCTCCTGGAACTCAGAGCCATTCGGTTGGCGCTTTTGGAGTTCATCCCGGTACTGGTGTTGAAGCCTGTACGGGTCCTGTCGGACAATGCCACGGCTGTGGCCTATGTCAACCGCCAGGGAGGTACCAAGAGCGCCCCTCTAGCCAAGGAGGCTATGAATCTTTGCCAGTGGGCGGAAGCGAACCTGGAGCAGCTTTCAGCGGCCCACATTGCCGGAGTCATGAATGTCAAGGCGGACTTTCTCAGTCGCCATACCTTGGAGCCCGGAGAGTGGCAGCTATCTGCTCAGGCGTTCTTGGACATCACGAAGCGCTGGGGCCAGCCGAGCCTAGATCTGATGGCGTCATCGGCCAATTGCCAAGTGCCGCGCTTTTTCAGCAGAGGACGGGACCCTCGATCCCTGGGAGTAGATGCTCTTCTCCAACAGTGGCCGACACAAGAGCTTCTCTATGTGTTCCCGCCCTGGCCCATGTTGGGCAGGGTGCTAGATCGGGTGGCAAAGCATCCCGGCAGGGTAATCCTGGTGGGTCCGGATTGGCCCAGGCGTCCCTGGTATGCGGACTTGATCAGGCTCTCAGTCGACGATCCTCTGCGGCTGCCAGTGGAGCAGGGCCTGTTACATCAGGGTCCCGTGGTGATGGAGGATCCCTCCCCCTTTGGTCTTACGGCCTGGCTATTGAGCGGCAGCGTCTGAGGAAGAAGGGCTTCTCAGACAAGGTCATCGCCACTATGCTGAGAGCGAGGAAGCGCTCTACTTCTACTGCTTACGCCAGGGTTTGGCGTATCTTTGCAGCGTGGTGTGAAGCAGGCTCACTTTCTCCCTTCACTGCTCCAATTTCTTCAGTGTTGGCGTTCCTGCAAGAAGGTCTGGAGAAAGGCCTGTCGCTCAGTTCCCTTAAAGTCCAGGTAGCGGCTCTGGCTTGCTTCAGGGGCCGCCTGAAGGGTGCTTCCCTGGCTTCGCAGCCAGATGTGGTGCGCTTTCTCAAGGGAGTTAATCACCTGCGCCCTCCTCTGCACTCAGTGGTGCCTGCGTGGAATCTCAACCTGGTACTAAGAGCATTGCAGAAGCCGCCTTTTGAACCCTTGTCGAGGGCATCTCTGAAAGACCTGACGTTGAAAGCAGTCTTTTTGGTGGCTATCACTTCAGCCAGAAGAGTTTCCGAGCTCCAGGCGCTCTCATGTCGAGAGCCTTTTCTGCAGTTCACTGAGGCAGGAGTGAGGCAGGAGTGACTATTCGCACAGTGCCTTCCTTCCTGCCCAAGATTGTTTCTCGCTTCCATGTGAATCAGCAGCTCTGTCTCCCTTCCTTTCGTAGGGAGGACTACCCAGAGGAGTACTCTGCTCTTAAATATCTGGATGTGAGACGAGTCATCATCAGATACTTGGAAGTGACCAATGATTTCCGGAAATCGGATCATCTGTTTGTCCTGTTTGCAGGTCCTCGTAAGGGTCTGCAGGCTGCTAAGCCTACAGTGGCAAGATGGGTCAAGGAAGCCATTGCAGCGGCTTATGTGGCCGCGGGGAAGGTGCCGCCTATCCAGCTGAAGGCTCACTCCACGAGAGCTCAGGCGGCCTCGATGGCAGAGGCCGGATCCGTCTCCTTGGAAGAGATATGCAAGGCGGCAACTTGGGCTTCGGCTCATACATTCTCCAAGCATTACCGTTTGACTGTGGCTGCACGGGCGGAGGCCCGGTTTGGAGCTTCAGTGTTGAGGTCAGGGATTTCAATGTCCCGCCCTGGGTGAGTACTGCTTCGGTACATCCCACCAGTCTATGGATTGATCAGCTTGATGATATGGAAGGTAAAATTATGTATAATCATACCTGATAATTTTCTTTCCATTAATCATAGCTGATCAATCCATAGCCCCTCCCAGATATCTGTACTGTTTTTATTCTGGTTGCATTTCAGGTTCAAGTTTAGTCTTCAGTTACTTCAGAAAGACTTCGTGTTCAAGTTTTTTCACTTGGATTCTTCAAGAGTTAAGACGAGTTTGTGTTACAGTGAGCTGCTGCATTCCTCTCCCCTCCGTTTTACGGGGCTGGATTGAGACTTAAAATTCTGCCGGCACTCCCTCCCGCTTCGTGCGGCTGTAGGGCAGCTTTGTACCCCTCCCGCTTCGGCGGTGTTAGGGTCAGTCAGCTCCTCCCGCGGTTGCGGTTGCAGGATAAGCCAGATCCCCCCGCATCGGCGGGTGTGGTGTCCCTCCCCCGCTCCGCGGGGATGAGCTGGACGGATTCCCCTCCCCCACTTGTGTGGGGATGAGCTGGGTTAATTCCCCTCCCCCGTTTCGGCGGTGGTGAGCTGGGCAGAGTGTCCCTTCGTGGGTGTAATTCTCTAAGTGCTGAGTCCTGCGGATGGAGCTTTGATATCGACATACTGAGGAGTTTCCGGCAGCACATGACCACATATAGGGAGGCAAAAGTTTGCTCTCTATCTCCACCTGCTGGTAGATGGACACAACCCACCAGTCTATGGATTGATCAGCTATGATTAATGGAAAGAAAATTATCAGGTATGATTATACATAATTTTACCATATTTGTTTTCTGGGTTATTTGCAACAATGGAGTGGGTCCTGTTTTTCTGGACAGGATGTAGATTTGGGCTGGCTATGTTGTGTCTGAAAATTGTCCTAAGCCCAGCTGGTCAAAGCTTGGCTGCCCAGATTTATGTTGAAAATTCAACTCAGAAAGACTTAGATTAAATCCCCTTCTCCTCTATTGCTAATTCCAGACTTTGCTCCTTTTATCTTGCTGCACCTCACGCCTGGAATAAACTACCCGAGCCTTTACGTCTAGCCCCCTCTTTGGCCGTTTTCAAGTCCAAACTTAAAGCCGACCTCTACCACTGCTTTTGACTCCTAACTCACTTGCCCTGTCCTTTATCCTCACCTCTTTATTCCCTTACCCTTAATTGTTCTGTCTGTCTGCTTGTCTTATCTAGATTGTAAGACAGGGATTGTCTTTTTTGTGTATGGTGTACAACGCTGCGTATGCTTTGTAGCGCTATAGAAGTGATAAGTAATAGTAGTAATGTAGAAGCCTGCCCTTGCAGATCAGCAACGCAGCCGCGCAGGCTTCTGTTTCTGTGGTTAGTGCAGTGGAACATGGGATGTTACTATTTGAGATTCTGTTGCTATTTGAGATTCTACATGGAATGTTGCCAACAATAGTTTTTTCATTGTGTAAAGTACTTTTATTCTACATTTCAAAACTACATGTAATGTGAAATGCATCGGGGTTACCATTTGATTGTGAATGTTAATACTACTACTACTACTATTTAACATTTCTAAAGTGCTACCAGGGTTACGCAGTGCTGTACAATCTAACAAAGAAGGACAGTCCCTGCTCAAAGGAGCTTACAATCTAAAGGACAAAAAAGTGCAGTCAATCAAATTGGGGGCAGTCTAGATTTCCTGGATAGAGGTACAATGGTTAGGTGCCGAAAGCGACATTGAAGAGGTGGGCTTTGAGCAAGGATTTGAAGATGGGCATGCTGTTTGTATAATTGATGCATTTTCCATGGGTGCTATACTTTTTTGTGTGTTTAGAGTTAACAAGTAAAACCTTTATCAATTTTATTTTGTTAAAATGTTGGTACTTAGCTCACAGCATCTGCCTGGAAAATCCTGCAGGGTACACATGAGCATGGTTGGAGCTAGTGGTTGGTGTCAGCAGTGGGATCACAGCCTTGATCTGCAGGTTCTAGTCTGTTCTTTTAGTGCCAAGCTACTCTGCTAACACTTTTTTTTATTGTCTTTCTTTTTCTGTACTACAAGGTGGTTTAAATTGGAGTCTAAGCCTGGGAAGAAGCCTAAAGAACGTGGGGAAATCAAAGTAATTATTCAGTTCATGAGGAATAATATGACAGCAAGCATGTTTGATCTATCTATGAAGGACAAAACACGGTCTCCCTTCGCCAAGCTAAAAGACAAAATGAAGGGCCGGAAGAACGACGGGACCATTTCTGACACATCTTCTGCAATAATTCCAAGCACAAGGAACCCTGACGCCAGCACCCGTGCTCCCAGCGCAGATGTGCAAGTGAAACCACAACCCAAAAAGCCCTTCCTGCTGGGGCCGCAACGTTTGTCGTCTGCTCACTCGATGTCCGATTTAATGGGGCCGCACCCATCCAAAGCAGGAGCCGGCAGCCAGACGCACCTTACCCAGCACCCCTTGGATTCCTTCTCTGTTGAGGAAAGTGGTATGTAAACTTTACAATGCATTAGCCATTGCAGGGAGAAGCAGAGCTCATGCAGGTGAAGCACGTGAAATTGAGGAGTTAGATTTACAAGCATTTCTTGATGGAAAAATGTGTAAATGTGATCCAAGGATTGAACAATATATAGAGAAAGCAGAGATGAACTTTAGTGATGGAAAGGTAAAGGAAAGATGGAGATCACATGGGGTCCCCAGTGTTGCAGTTGAAAGAGAAAGCGGCAGTTTCTATGGGGCTGATACAGTCAGGATGTTGGAGATCTTTTTCTCTATGATTTGAGACTTATTTTGTGTGATAAGTACATAAGTATTGCCATACTGGGACAGACAAAAGGTCCATCAAGCCCAGCATCCTGTTTCCAACAATGGCCAATCCAGGTCACAAATACCAGGCAAGATCCCAAAAAAGTACAAAACATTTTATGCTGCTTATCCCAGAAATAGTGGATTTTCCCCGTCCAATTTAATAATGATCTATGTAGTTTTGCTTTAGGAAGCTATCCAAACCTTTTTTAAACTCTGCTAAGCTAATCGCCTTTACCACATTCTCTGGCAACGAATTCTAGACTTTAATTACATGTTGAGTGAAGAAAACTTTTTTCTCCGATTCGTATTAAATGTACTACTTTGTAGCTTCATTGCATGCCCCTAGTCCTAGTATTTTTGGAAAGCGTAAACAAGACGCTTCATGTCTAGCCATTCCACTCCTCTCACTATTTTATAGACCTCTGTCATATTTTCTCCAAGCTGAAGAGCCCTGGCCGCTTCAGCTTGGACTTTGCTCTGGGTTCCTTGTATCTCTCTGCCTTCTTGTCCCATACTGACCCTAATAAGAAGCTGCAACAATGGGCTGGGTTGAGGGAGAGGAAGAAGGCTAAAGATCAGAATTTTCAGGGCCCAAATCAGGTTGTAGATCTTGGAGAAATCCATTTTTTTTAAATAAGGAGTTTCTGTGTTTCTTAGCGTGATGCACACAACGACTTTTCAGCTGTGTCAGGGCTCCGTTCATGATGTGTTGCAGAGTATAAGAACTGTGTTCTCACTTAGCCTGCAAGAGGTGACATCTCTTTGCACCTGTTAATGGATGATAAAATGTTGATGCATTTCCCTGTTGAAAAGATTTCTTCCATTCTGCGTCTCCTAAAATGCTGTGGGAAATGGGGCAAAAGAGAACTCCGTGGATCCCTTTCATTATAATAATGAAAAAATAAAGCTTATATGAAAGAAGAGAAACCCCCCCCCCCCCCCCAATCATATGGCAGTGTGCAAGGAATAGGACGTAAGGGGCATGACCTAGCAAGTGGTAGAAGATCTTGACCAAAATGGTCTACCTAGGCTTCCTGACTGAGGTTTGTCACGATTGGTAGGTGCAGATATAAAGCTCTCTATACAGCCAAACATTAACTCCCTCCTCCTCACGTCTTTTTACCTGATATCTCAGTCCTTTTCCCACCACTGCCTCCATTTCTGTCCCAAGCATGTCCAGAATTTGCCAAGTCATAAGCATGCTCCAAAAACACCTTTGGAATTACCCCTTTGGCCCAGCTAAATTTGTCCACCTTGTGAGTGTAGGTGGTTAAAAAAAAGTACCCCCTCTGACTGACTACATGTTTTGAAAGCAGAGGTTTAACCAACTAAATCCCAAAGTTAGCTGGTTTCCCAGAAAATAGACCTGTAACTTCCTGTTTCTGTTTTTTAACCGTTGCTGCACATGGTTCTGAGGATTTCAGCATATTGTCCACAGTGACTCCAAGGTTGGAAACCTAGCATTCCGAACATATCCGTAAGATGACTTTTCCTTATGTGCATTGCTTTGTAATTGTGACCTGGACTGGCCACTGTTGGAAGCACGATACTGGGCTTAGCTGTCCTACTGGGTCAGACTAAGGGTCCAATTCTTATAAATTTCATCTGGCATTTAGATTCCCAGTTTCCTAGTCTCAGAAGGTTCTCCTGCAATTCCTCACAATCTACTTGCGCTTCGATTACTCTGAATAATTTGATCACCGCACTTGTTGCTCCTTTCTCCAGATCACTTTTAAATGTGCCAACACTGGTCCCAGTACAGGTCCCTTGGTACACCGCTCCACCTCTCTTCACTGGGAAAACTGGCAGTTTAATCCTGTTCTCATGTTCATGAACCAGCTACTTAATGAAGGCAATTTTCAAGGTCATTCCCACAGGGGAAATGACATTTTGTTTGTGGAAATGGGCTCTTTGAAAATTGCCCACTGTGGGGTCCAGGTAAAAGTTCATGTAATGTTTTATAACAGTAGAGGAGGCGTTCTGAGATGTAGAACATGTAGAAAAGGATGTGCAGATGTGTACGGCTGCATTGTCTTTAGGCAGTTCTCAAAGTTAAAATGCATTTTTACTTTCATTTGGAGACCTGGAAATTTTGTGCAAAGTTTTAGGTACCCTGATCACACTGTATTTTTCAATGAATTCTAAATAAACAGAAGCTGACAGAACCTCTCCATGGTACAGGGCTAAATATGATGGATTTCTACAAATGTTACTACTACTACTACTTAACATTTCTAAAGCGCTACTAGGGTTACGCAGCGCTGTACAATTTAACAAAGAGAGACAGTCCCTGCTCAAAGAGCTTACAATCTAATAGATAAGAGTGAGACAAATATAGGACAATCAAGCCATTGTGACATCACTGATGAGGTTGGCTCTTAGGCATTGGTGGAATGAGGCATTATGACATCACAGTATCAGCTCTGGTTACCAAAGACTGAAACTCTTCACACTAAGGGGATAAAATGAGCCAAGTATAGGACAGTCGAGCCATTGTGACATCACTGATGAGGTTGGCTCTTAGGCATTGGTGGAATGAGGCATTATGACATCACAGTATCAGCTCTGGTTACCAAAGACTGAAACTCTTCACACTAAGGGGATAAAATGAGCCAAGTATAGGACAGTCGAGCCATTGTGACATCACTGATGAGGTTGGCTCTTAGGCATTGGTGGAATGAGGCATTATGACATCACAATCTCAGCTCTGGTTAAATCACTGCTATATGTAATACTACTACTACTACTACTACTTAACATTTCTAGAGCGCTACTAGGGTTACGCAGCGCTGTACAATTTAACAAAGAGAGACAGTCCCTGCTCAAAGAGCTTACAATCTAATAGATAAGAGTGAGACAAATATAGGACAATCCATTGTGACATCACTGATGAGGTTGGCACTTAGGCATTGGTGGAATGAGGCATTATGACATCACAATCTCAGCTCTGGTTAAATCACTGCTATATGTAATACTACTACTACTACTTAACATTTCTAAAGCGCTACTAGGGTTACGCAGCGCTGTACAATTTAACATAGAAGGACAGTCCCTGCTCAAAGGAGCTTACAATCTAAAGGACACATGAACAGTCAGTCTGATAGGGGCAGTCTGGATTTCCTGACAGAGTTAGGTGCCGAACGCAGCATTGAAGAGGTGGGCTTTAAGCAAAGACTTGAAGGTGTTGTGGGTTGGCAGTTTTTAAAGCCACTGACAGCCACGGGCTGAATTTGATACTCAGTGCTGAGTCATGTGCGGGCACTGGCATTCAAAATCTGGATCCTTGGCAGACCCAGAAGTGATGTGGGTGCCGGAGTGCCTACCTAACCAGGCAATGATGAGATCAAACAAAAAGCACCACATATCTTCCAGGTCCACCCTGACTTCTCCCATGGGCTACTGTAGCACTAACAACAGTGCCACGGCGGTGAGAGGGGAGGAGCCTCCCTTAAGACTACCTACCCCTATATTTATTTCCTGATTTTTAACAGATTGAGAATTTAAAATAGTGAATATGACTGGTGCAGAAATTTGAACACCCTTCCAGTTGATTCATTGCTTCTTTTTTTTTTTTTTTTAATGTTTTTAAAGTTGTCAGTAATGCACAGAATGTTTATTCACTCTTTAGGCCCTCAGAAACAATTTCACAGTTGAACATATAGTCTGACCCTTCTGGTTTTTTTTTTCTGCTTTCAAAAACCATGAATTCCTCTAAATGAAGCTTGTCCAACCTTTTTCTTTCGGGGTCCGCATTTTATATTTTGTAACATTCAGCAGGCCAAAACACCACCATCATATTTTGCTGCATGTTTTGTCAAAGAGTGGCAAAATATGACGGTGCATTGTCCCCCGCCCAGCCTTCACCCAGTCTCTCTCACTTATGTAATCACCCCCCACCCCCCCCCCCCCCCCCTAGTTTCTTTTCTCTCACTTGGCTTCAGCTGCAGAAGAAACACTGGGATTCCTGCTTCCCCACCAAGACTTGGCTCTCTGCAAGCTTGAGCCAGGCAGTGCTGGAAGATTGGGTTGAACTCATGGGACTAGAAACTGCAAGATCATCCCGCACTTCTGGCACTGCGTGGCTCGTGCTTACAGCAAGTCGAGTTGCAGTGGGGAAGCAGGAATCTCACTGTGAGCACCACAAGAACTGCCAAGCTTCTGAGGGCTAGAAAAAAAGCATTTGGTGGGCTGGGTTCTGGTTCATGGGTCATAGGATGGACAAGCCCTGCTCTAAATATTAGCTGAAAATGAGGATATTTCACCCTTGCAAAGAAGGGGGAAGGCTATCAAAACAGTCTCAGAACATTTTACGTTAGTAATTTCAGCTGTCAGAAATATTGTTAAGCAATGGAAATTCTATGGAACTTTTATAGTCAAGGCAAGATGTGGAAGACCAAGAAAAATCTTTTGACTGGAAATGATCAACTGAAAAGCTTAGCTGTCGTCTGTGCACCTCCGGTACAGTACAATATCACTGATTTTGTGTATCATGAATTTTGATGGCCCCTGATGCAGGCAAGGCACTGAAACACGCCCATGTGGGGTCTTTTATGAAATGTAACAAGCAACAAATCCCATTTCGTGAAAAATGAAACGGGCCCTAGGAAGGCTCTCGTCTAAGCAATTTCTCCTCTCTCCTCTGCCCTGCCCTCCCATCCATGACCAGTGACTCTCATCTAAGCGATTTCTCTCTTGTCTTTTAGATTGTAAGCTCTTTGAGCAGGGACTGTCCTTCTATGTTTAAATTGTACAGCGCTGCGTAACCCTAGTAGCGCTTTAGAAATGTTTGTTAGTAGTAGTAGTAAGCGATTTCTCCTCTGTCCCCTGCCCTTCTGTCCAAGTCGAGGGAGTCTCCACTTCCATTCCATCCCATTGATGTCCAGCGATTCCCCTCCAATCCATGTCCAGTGAGGTGCCCCAGCCCCCACCTACCTCCGTTTTAAGCACCCAAGGTGGAGTTGAACCCCAGCCCTCACCTGCCCTCTGTCGTCTCCCACAGCAGCCCTCTTGTCCTTCCTGCCGCCCTGCCTTTTAAGCCGTTCATGTTACCTCAGGTCATAGCGGCGGCAGGCTTGGCTCGCATCACCTCCAGCCTTCCCTTGCCTTCCCTCTCAGTGTCCTGCCCTCCTCTGACGTCATTTCGTCTTTCTGCAAGGGCGGGACAATGAGAGGGAAGAGAACGCTGGAGGCGAGCTGATGTCAGCTCATTTGCATGCTGTTACGAACCCAGCCAGCAGCCATCCAGGGAGGCACATTGACCAATTATCATATAGAGATACGGCAGTTCTATTGTTTTCTTGTGGTTCTGTCCTGGCCCTTCGCTCTTCTGATTCACCTTGATGACCTGTAGAGATTCTGTCCTCTCTCCCTTTTCTTTTCGGATAAAAAGGGTGAATTATTTGAACACGAGCACTTGGATGGTTCTGTTATGGTTTGGGATTGTGTAGCAGCCAATGACACTGGTTATGGCTTATTGACTTATATACAAATTTACATACATAAAATTTATAAAAATCACAAATGTAAATTTGCAAAGTAAAGCAATCTAATCGTTGTACAATGCTAGTATATAATCCTGCTTATAATCGAAATAGAAAAACGCCTATATTGTGACCCAAATCGGGAGATAGACGTTTATCTCACAAAAACGAATAAAGTGGTATAATCGAAATCCGAATTTGGACGTTTTCAACTGCACTCCGTTGCGGATGCGGACAAAGTTGATGGGGGCGTGTCGAAGGCGTGGTGAAGGCGGAACTGGGGCGTGGTTATCGGCCGATCAGAGATGGGCGCCTTTCGCCGATAATGGAAAAAAATATGCGTTTTTAGCGAGAATTTAGGGCACTTTTCCTGGACCCTGTTTTTTTCCACGAATAAGGCCCCAAAAAGTGCCCTAAATGACCAGATGACCACTGGAGGGAATCGGGGATGACCTCCCCTGACTCCCCCAGTGGTCACAAACCCCCTCCCACCACAAAAAAATGATGTTTCACAACTTTTTATTTTCACCCTCAAATGTCATACCCACCTCCCTGGCAGCAGTATGCAGGTCCCTGGAGCAGTTGTTAGGGGGTGCAGTGGACTTCAGGCAGGTGGACCCAGGCCCATCCCCCCCCCCACCTGTTACACTTGTGCTGGTAAATGGGAGCCCTCCAAACCGCCCCCCAAACCCACTGTACCCACATGTAGGTGCCCCCCTTCACCCCTTAGGGCTATAGTAATGGTATAGACTTGTGGGTTTTGAGGGGGATTTGGGGGGCTCAACACCCAAGGGAAGGGTGCTATGCACCTGGGAGCTGTTTTACCTTTTTTTTTTTTTTTTTTTTTTGTAAAAGTGCCCCCTAGGGTGCCCGGTTGGTGTCCTGGCATGTGAGGGGGACCAGTGCACTACGACTCCTGGCCCCTCCCACGAATAAATGTCTTGGAGTTATTCGTTTTTGAGCTGAGCGCTTTCATTTTCCATTATCGCTGAAAAACAAAAACGCCCAGCTCAAAAAAAGATAAACGTCCATGTTTTTCGAAAATACGGTTCGGTCCGCCCCTTCACGGACCCGTTCTCGGAGATAAACGCCCATGGAGATAGACGTTTCCGTTCGATTATGCCCCTTAATGTCTAACAAAATTTTACAAAAATCAATCAACACAATATACAATAACAAATGAATCAATAAAATCTACTCGACTGTTTCTCCAAATCTGCTGAGCATACACTTTGTTTCCATCATTTCCTTATTGTGGAGGTGGAAGGAAGAATGGATTCAACTAAATATTAATCCTAGAGATGAATCAGTGAAGAAAATGGAGCTGATAAGAGGTTGGATATTTCAGCAAGACAACAATCTGAAACGTTTAGTACCTCAAAATCAAAGTGTGGAGCACTTTGCAGAAAAAAAGATCAAAGTTTTAGTTCCCAGACTATAGTATAGTATTAAAAATCTGCGGAGAGAACATTTCTGTAATGAGGAGTGGAAAATTTTTCCAAAAGTAAGAGTACAGAGACTCTTTGCTGACTGTAGGAAATATTTGGAAGCTGTTATTTCTGCCAAAGGTGGTGGATCAAAGTGCTGACTTTCTGCACCTGTCACATTCACTGTTTTGTTATTTTGAAACTGTAAAAAAAAAAAAAAAAGCACACAGTACATTTGCAGAAGGATGTTGTGCTTAACTTTGTACTAGTTAGAGGCTGTTTTAGCAGTTGTCCATGTAGGGATTCATTAAAACAGAGAATTTGATGTCTTCGGATCGCAGGTCAGAACCTGGCCCGTCTAGTGTCTTTTTTTCTCAGCCCATAGGAGCTCGGCAGTTTTCTGTGGAAAAAGCAGATTCTTAACGCAAGATCCCTGTTTCCCTGCCATGACTCATCCATCCGTGAGCTTGAGCCGCTCAGCACCAGAAGTTCTGGTTGGTCTTGTGGTTTCTTGACTTGAAACCACAAGACCTATCTGAACTTCCAGCACCTTACGGCTCAAGGTCATGGAGAGACAAGCGGCAGGAGAGCAGAGACCCCCACAGTAAGAATCTACAGCTAAAGAGACTTGGTGAAGGCTGGGAAAGGGGGTACATGAGAGAGAGAGCATGAGTGTGTCTTGGCTCTCCCAGTGTTACAAAATATTAAATGTGGTCCCTACAAAATAAAAAAAAAAAAAAAAGGACGTGAGCAGTATGAAAATGGCCATGACTTTTTAATTTCATGAGAGACTGTCAGATACCTTCAGTAAGTCCCTTGTCCATATGCTGATAGAATAAATCACTAAGGCATAACCTTCCTTTGATAAATCCATGCTGACTCTCCCTTGTTTAGGAGCAATTTTCAGAGTGGCATTCCCTTTAAAAATGCGGCAGCCCACATACCATAGATGAAGACGTACCCGCAGGCTTTGCGCTTGTAAAACACTTGCTGGAAAGCATGCAATGATTTTGTAAATGAGTTCCCTACACATGCATTTCTTCCCTAACCCATCCTGCCCCCTTGCCCTGTAGGTAGAAGTGTGATTGCTGTGAAATGCTAGGAGGTACAGAATTTCAGAAGGATGTTTTATGTGAGTAGATGACATGGTCACTTTCTCTGAGGACCTGCAGATTTGGAATGTCCTCATAGATGGGTGACTCGGCAGGTGGAAGGGGAAAGCTGTCCCATTACTTTTCATTACGTTACATTTCTAACTTAAATCCCGCTATCACCTTGCAGTTCTGAGCAGGTTACAAAAAGCAAGAGGCCAGAACAATCTCTCGGAATTACATAACTTTACATAAAAGTAACGTAACCTAAAAGTATTAATGGTTTTGCAAAACAAGTTTCTTAAATAGACAAGTTTTAATCTTCCTTCTAAATATAAGGTGCTGTTGAGGAAATGAGAAGAGAGGTTTCCAAAACCTTGCTGCTTGAAAAGCCAGTCATTTCTCAAAGAGTGTTAAACGCTTCTTTCCCTTAGCTGAGGCAAAGGCAAATTCATAAGATTATTAAGCCTCCTAATTCTAGAACCAAATCAAAAATGAGATGCAAAATAATCCGGAACCAAGCCCTGTGATATGCGCTTTTTATTTAAAATAATTCTAGCCTCAATTGGGAGCCATTGGGGCTCATTTTTGAAAGAGAAGGGCGTCCATCTTTCGACATAAATCGGAAGATGGACGTCCTCCCAGGGACGTCCAAATCGGTATAATCAAAACCCGATTTAGGACGTCCCCAACTGCACTCCGTCGCAAGGACGGCCAAAGTTCAAGGGGGCGTGTCGGAAGCAAAGCGAAGGTGGGACTTGGGTGTGCCTAACACTTGGACGTCCTTGACCCATAATAAAAAAAAACAAGGACGTCCCTGATGAACACTTGGGACGTTTTCACCGGAGAGAATCGAGGATGACCTGCTGTTACTCCCCCAGTGGTCATGAACCCCCCTCCCACTCTCAAGAAACATCTTTAAAAATATGTCGCGCCAGCCTCGGATGTCATACTCAGGTCCATGACAGCGCATGCAGGTCCCTGGAGCAGTTTTAGTGGGTACTGCAGTGCACTTCAGACAGGCGGACCCAGGCCCATACCCCCCCTACTTGTTACATTTGTGGGGGAAACAGCGAGCGCTCCAAAACTCACCACAAACCCACTGTACCCATATATAAGTGCCCCCTTCATCCATAAGGGCTATAGTAGTGGTGTACAGTTGTGGGTAGTGGGTTTTGGGGGTTCAGCACACAAGGTAAGGGAGCTATGTTCATGGGAGCAATTTATGAAGTCCACTGCAGTGCCCCCATGGGTGCCCGATTGCTGTCCTGGCATGTCAGGGGGACCAGTACACTACAAATGCTGGCTCCTCCCACGACCAAATGGCTTGCATTTGGCTGTTTTTGACATGGACGTCCTTGATTTCGAAAATCACCGAAAGTCAGAAACGTCCATGTCTAAGGTCGCCCATCTCTAAGGACGACCAAATTTAAGGATTTGGACGTCCCCAATGGTGTTTTCGAAACGAAAGATGGATGTCCATCTTGTTTTGAAAATACGGGTTTCCCCGCCCTGGATTTTGCCGTTTTGCAAGGGCGTCAAAATCACAACTTGGATGTCCCTTTCAAAAATGCCCCTCGTAACCTAATATAAAAAGGAGAAATACTCTCAAATTTAGAAAAGCCAAAAATCAAACGGGCTGCTGTGTTTTGCACAGTCTGCAGTTTTTTCAATAGTTTCTTTGTGCAACCAAGTTATATCAGATTGCAATAATCAAGATAAGGTAAAATAAGTGCTTGCATTAAGCGCTCAAAATGATGTGTGTCAAAATATTTTCTTATCATGCATGGTTTTCTCATCATAAAAAACCACTCCTTAACTAGTGCGTTAACCTGCATTTCCAATGACACCATACTGTCAATCTAAATTCCTAAAATGCTTATGACTTTAGAGATGGTGTAGTCGCAGGAATTACCTGTAAGACTGCACAAGTCAGAGAGTTCCTTTACTATGTGCTCGCAAGCTGCTGATAATTCATCTTGCAGTATACTTTGGGCTGGATATTCAAAAAGACAACTTATTCCAGTTGTTGCGGCTATGTAGATAAATTCCCTTATCCGTATAGGAAGTAATTCTCTATAGCTTGGTAGCGTTGGGCACTGGGGTAAGGTGCACTGAGCGTGAATTCTGTATGCACAATCGCCATTATGGAATACTAGCATTAGTCCACAATTTTATATACCAACCTTTAGACATCAACACTTTCATTAGTTGAATGCTGGTGAAAATTCTTATAGGCATTTATTTATTTATTTATTTATTTATTTATTTATTTATTTATTTATTTGGACTTTGCTCACACCTTTTTCAGTAGTAGCTGAAGGTGAGTTACACTCAGGTACTCTGGATATTTCTCTGTCCCAGGAGGGCTCACAATCTAAGTTTGTACCTGAGGCAATGGAGGGTTAAGTGACTTGCCCAAGATCACAAGGAGCAGCAGTGGGATTTCAACCGGCCACCTCTGGATTGTAAGACTGGTGCTCTAACCACTAGACCACTCCTCCAGGGTTCTACATGGAATGTTGCCACTCTTTAGAATTCCAGAATCTTGATCTTCTTTGGGGTTCTACATGGAATGTTGCTACTCTTTGAGGTTCTGAATGGAATCTTTATTTATTTAGATTTTGCTCACACCTTTTTCAGTAGTAGCTTAAGGTGAGTTACATTCAGGTACTCTGGATATTTCTCTGTCCCAGGAGGGCTCACAATCTAAGTTTGTACCTGAGGCAATGGAGGGTTAAGTGACTTGCCCAAGATCACAAGGAGCAGCAGTGGGATTTCAACCGGCCACCTCTGGATTGTAAGACTGGTGCTCTAACCACTAGACCACTCCTCCAGGGTTCTACATGGAATGTTGCCACTCTTTAGAATTCCAGAATCTTGATCTTCTTTGGGGTTCTACATGGAATGTTGCTACTCTTTGAGGTTCTGAATGGAATCTTTATTTATTTAGATTTTGCTCACACCTTTTTCAGTAGTAGCTTAAGGTGAGTTACATTCAGGTACTCTGGATATTTCTCTGTCCCAGGAGGGCTCACAATCTAAGTTTGTACCTGAGGCAATGGAGGGTTAAGTGACTTGCCCAAGATCACAAGGAGCAGCAGTGGGATTTCAACCGGCCACCTCTGGATTGTAAGACTGGTGCTCTAACCACTAGGCCACTCCTCCACTCCAGAATCTTGCTATTCTTTGGAGTTCTACTTGGAATGTTGCTACTCTTTGAGGTTCTGAATGGAATCTTTATTTATTTAGATTTTGCTCACACCTTTTTCGGTAGTAGCTCAAGGTGAGTTACATTCAGGTACACTGGCTATTTCTCTGTCCCAGGAGGGCTCACAATCTAAGTCTGTACCTGAGGCAATGGAGGGTTAAGTGACTTGCCCAAGATCACAGGGAGCAGCAGTGGGATTTGAACCGGCCACCTCTGGATTGCAGGACGGGTGCTATAACCACTGGGCCACTCCACTCCTGCCACGAGTCCAGAATCCAGGGTCCAGGCCTCTCTACCCAGGAGAGCTGAGGCATGAGTCCTGGAGCTTCTGGTCTGTTTGAAGGCATATTCGACTATTAAGGAACGGTGAGGCAATTGTGCCTTTTTGAATCCGGGAGTCTTTTAGATACAGTATTGCATAGTCACCTTGTTTGGCACGACCTGCACTGAGAAGGGAAATTCCCACTTCTTCATTAGGCAGATATAAGCTGTGTGTGTTAAGTGCCATCCATGCCTCAACCAGATCCACCCCCCCCCCCCCCCCCCCCCCCTTGCAGCTGTGTACTAACGAATGCCGACTAAGGGCAATTATATGTTTAACCGTTAATTAGTGGCAATTAACGCCAACTGATACCAATTATAGCCAATTAGCATCTATTCAATGAAGTAATTTTGGGTAACTACATAAGCGCACAACTATGGAATGAACTCCCAAAAGCTGTGAAAATAATACATGACCATTTAAACTTCAGGAAATCACTAAAAACCAACCTCTTCCAAAAGGCTTACCCCACTGATCCACCGTAAATCCCCACACCCAACAACACAGCATAACCAATGATCGCACTGGACAATATCCAATCTTCATTCCCCTCGACCCTCATGGTACACACCTACCTCAGACCACAATATAAGCTTGTATTTGGTATCTACCGACTTGGCGAACGCCATTACGGTGCTATGTAAGCCACATTGAGCCTGCAAATAGGTGGGAAAATGTGGGATACAAATGTAACAAATAAATAACTGACCTTATTCTATAACTTAGGTGCACTAAACATCAAGTTTATAGAGCAAGGAGGATAGTCCTGCTGGACCACACTGGGCACTATCTGTGTAGTGTCTGGATGGAGCGTGGCAGTTTGTCCCAATTATACAGATAGTGGTGATAGCTAGATCAGAAACCGCTGTACTGTATGTTACCACTACCCATATAGTTGATGGCACTGAATTGACATGGAGTTTGGTTTTTTTTTTTTTAATGCTGTGATTGAGGTTTTAAACAAATAGTTGCCCGGGTGTTTGAATTTATCAGAAATACACAGTCCCATTTTAATGTTTTCATGCACTGGAATTCATTGCTGGAGAATGTGGTAAAGGCGGTTAGCTTAGCGGGGTTTAAAAAAAGGTTTGGATAGCTTCCTAAAGGAAAAGTCCATAGACCATTATTAAAATGGACTCAGGGAAACGCCACTGCTTATTTCTGTTGCCTCTTTTCCCTTGTAGTTTCCGAACTGTCATAATTACCAATTTTGTATCCTTCCTTTGGGACTGACTTTATCCTTTTGATGGTGCAAGTCTCCAGAATTGCACGCTATATTCCAAATGAGGTTGTACTAGAGGCCTTATCCCTTCCTGCTGGCAACGTTTCTTCCTATGCAGCTAAGCATCCTTCAGGCATCTGTCATCTCCTTTTCTACCTGTTTGAGCACCTTAAGATCATGGGATATCATGTGTAGAACTTTGTCAGCACAGAAGGTTATCACTGTAAATACTAGACCACTCCCTTGGTTTTTCCAGCCCACATGCTGTACTTCCTCAGTGGCAGGACAATGTGTACGTGTGAGAAATTTGTGTTGTAACTATTCTCTAGATAGCTGAATGATTTCAACATCCACTGCTGACAATTTGATAAGTTTTGTGGCATAAGAGTTGCCAAAAAAGAATGTAAGGAACGTGTAAAAGCCAAAGTGTCTTTTAAGGGTTTTCAGAGCAGTCTCTTGATTTGATTATTTTCCTATGCCTGCCTGTTTATCAGCAAATTGATGTAATCTTTATTATTTTCAGGAACTGTAAAGTCCCCTCACAGAAGAACCCTGAGCGCAGATACCGCCAAAGTGGGCGTCCCAGAGAATTCATCTGATGAGTGCATATCGCCCTTTGGCCTCCAGAGTGATCCTTTTCCAAATCCCAGCATTTCCATTTCGCAGAAATTTGCCACATTGCCTAGACAGAGGAACCCGTTCGAGGATGACGGGAGGTCCTGGGACTGCAGCCAAGACATGGTCTCCAAACCAGTGGAGCCCAAAAAGAAGGAGAAGGTTAGCCTTTTCGAGAGGGTGACCGGGAAAAAGGATGGAAAGAAGTCGGAAAAGGTTCACAACGGGGGATCGGAGGGATGGCGGGATCTCCAATCACCCAGTACCACAGGGGAGAAACTGCCAGAGGGTGTGGATTATGAACCGACCAATCCATTTGCAGCAAACTTCAGGTTGACAAGCGCCATGGCAGGGTGAGTGAATGTCACTTTGCTTTGTTAATGTAGCACTGAGCCAGGTAGCTTGAAAATCCTCCCCAGCACATCCCCTGAATGATGTTGAAATGTAGTTCTGTACCGCCCCCCCCCCCCCCCCCCCCAAACTTCTGCTGTTGTGCTTTGGCTTGGTAACGGTTGCCCTCGCATCAGTATCTCCATAAGTACATAAGTACATAAGTAGTGCCATACTGGGAAAGACCAAAGGTCCATCTAGCCCAGCATCCTGTCACCGACAGTGGCCAATCCAGGTCAAGGGCACCTGGCACGCTCCCCAAACGTAAAAACATTCCAGACAAGTTATACCTAAAAATGAGGAATTTTTCCAGTCCATTTAATAGCGGTCTATGGACTTGTCCTTTAGGAATCTATCTAACCCCTTTTTAAACTCCGTCAAGCTAACCGCCCGTACCACGTTCTCCGGCAATGAATTCCAGAGTCTAATTACACGTTGGGTGAAGAAAAATTTTCTCCGATTCGTTTTAAATTTACCACACTGTAGCTTCAACTCATGCCCTCTAGTCCTAGTATTTTTGGATAGCGTGAACAGTCGCTTCACATCCACCCGATCCATTCCACTCATTATTTTATACACTTCTATCATATCTCCCCTCAGCCGTCTCTTCTCCAAGCTGAAAAGCCCTAGCCTTCTCAGCCTCTCTTCATAGGAAAGTCGTCCCATCCCCACTATCATTTTCGTCGCCCTTCGCTGTACCTTTTCCAATTCTACTATATCTTTTTTGAGATACGGAGACCAGTACTGAACACAATACTCCAGGTGCGGTCGCACCATGGAGCGATACAACGGCATTATAACATCCGCGCACCTGGACTCCATACCCTTCTTAATAACACCCAACATTCTATTCGCTTTCCTAGCCGCAGCAGCACACTGAGCAGAAGGTTTCAGCGTATCATCGACGACGACACCCAGATCCCTTTCTTGATCCGTAACTCCTAACGCGGAACCTTGCAAGACGTAGCTATAATTCGGGTTCCTCTTACCCACATGCATCACTTTGCACTTGTCAACATTGAACTTCATCTGCCACTTGCACGCCCATTCTCCCAGTCTCGCAAGGTCCTCCTGTAATCGTTCACATTCCTCCTGCGACTTGACGACCCTGAATAATTTTGTGTCATCGGCGAATTTAATTACCTCACTAGTTATTCCCATCTCTACTATATCCAGTATAGTGGGAATGCTTTTGGGAGGGGAACTGTGAGTCTGCTGTATAATTAACCTCCGAATCTGGAGGAAATACCTGTTCTCAAGTTATAAATGTATGTGTTTGTACTGTACAGCTGCTGGAGGAGTATACCAACTTGTCTGATTTTTCAGATCCACAGTCAGCTGGGTTGAATTCCTCTTTGAAAGATAACCTCTTTAACAAGGAAATGATTGCTGATCCCACTGATACTATTTGCAAGTGCTTCTAAACAAGAAGTGAAAGGATCAGGTTTCGTAACTTTTTGCCCATGGTGCTTGGCTACCTGCAAACTGCCTTTCCTCAGTGCAGTGAAAAAGTCCGTGGGTTGTGCCGACTCGCGTTCTTTTCAATCACATAGAGAGAAAGCATTTCTGGACACGTGTTCAGGTTGAGAGAGGACACGTTCGTGCATAGCTGTCCTTTCCAAATCGTTATGTACCCACAGAAAAAGCAGGTGGAAGTGACTGTGTTTACGTTGGGCATGTAAAAAAAATTATATATCCAGGTGCTTTGGCAGTTAGTGGAGTCTGCCCTGCATAGTCTTTGTCCCAGTGTGACAGTCTGTAAGTTAATGGCTCCCCCTGCCTCTGAGTCTTGTATGGCCCTAGTTATGCAGCTTCTTCTGCCCATGTACTTACCTGTAACTGCCTTTGTATCGCTCCATGGTGCGACCACACCTCAAATATTGTGTTCAATTCTGGTTGCTGCATCTCAAAAAAGATATAGTGGAATTAGAAAAGGTGCAGAGAAGGGTGACGAAAATGATAAAGGGGATGGGACGACTTGCCGATGAGGAAAGGCTCTTCAGCTTGGAGAAAAGGCGGCTGAGGGGAGATATGATAGAGGTCTATAAAATAATGAGTGGAGTTGAACGGGTAGATGTGAAGTGTCTTTTCACACTTTCCAAAAATACTAGGACTGGGGGGGGGGGGGGGGGGCATGTGATGAAGCTACAATGTAAATTTGAAGTGAATCGGAGAAAATGTTTCTTCACTCAATGTGTAATTAAACTCTGGAATTCGTTGCCAGAGAATGTGGTAAAGGCGGTTAGCTTAGCGGAGTTTAAAAAAGGTTTGGATGGCTTCCTAAAGGAAAAGTCCATAGACCATTATTAAATGGACTTGGGGAAAATCCACTATTTCTGGGATAAGCAGTTTGTATTTCTTTGGGATCTTGCCAGGTATTGTGACCTGGATTGGCCACTGTTGGAAACAGGATGCTGGGCTTGTTGGACCTTTGATCTTTCCCAGTATGGCAACACTTATGTACTTATCCTTTCTCCTTCTTGCTTTTTATATAATCCAGCTTCCACTCCAGAGGCGACCACACGTATTTCTCCAGAATTCTGTAAATGGCATCTAACATCTAGACGCATCCAATTAACGCACCTAGGTGCTATTCTATATAACGTGCCTAAATTCAGACGCGGTGTGTGGAATAGCACATAGGACTGGGGAACACGTTTACATTTAGGCACGGCCTTTTACGCCACTGAAAACCTGGTAAAAACCCATGCCTAAATGTAGGCGCAGTCCACCGAATTCTATATAAAGCGTGTAAATTTGAATAACTCCCCTGACACGCCCACACTCCTCCATGGCTGCGCCCCCTTTTCAGCTACTTGGGTTGGAATTTACGTGCGCCTCATTTTAGAATACACCTAAAAAGCATGTGTAAATTCCAGTTATTGCCAAGTAGTGATAATTGGTTGTCGGCCAACAATCATCACTGATTGGCTCGTTACTCAATTGAGTAGTGCATGCAAATGGCACAGTTTAACGCACGCTACTCACTGCATCTTCTATAGAATCCGGCCCTTTGTAATTCCGTTGGGATGACAGAGACTATGCAAAAGCAGTTGATATCAGTCTGTTTACTATAAAGATTTGATATACCTCCTTATCTGACAGGTAGGTCAAGGCAGTTTACAAAAAGCAAATGAACGCCAGCAGTGGACAGGACACACAACAAGCAAACTCACAAACAACTAATAGAGAAATTTCATTCCAAGCCAATCCAGGAATGCGGCAATGTGTAAGGCTTCAAAGCCAGCGCCGAAACCCCTTTTAAAAATAATAAGTTTTCCGACACCCTTTAAATTTAGGAAAGGATCGCTATGCACGGAATGAGAGTGGAAGTCATTCCATAACTTTGGGAGCTGGTTTTCTATTAAAGATTTTTTTGTTGTTGTCGTTTCAGATCCAGTTCTTCTAATAAATAAAATAAAAAATAAATGTGCATACATTTTCTAGCGTGCCCTAATCCTGTCTCCATAGAGTTCATCATAGTCTAGTAAGGCAGGCAGAGATCTAGTAATGAGAGATGATGAGTTGACAACTCTGGTCTTAAAATTAAAAGTGTTTCGGTAGAATGCATTTATTTAATGTAGAAACACCTTCAGAATGCAAGCAGAAGTGACCTCACTCCCCTCCTCCTTCTGGCACTTGCAAAATTCTGCTTATTTTCACACTATCAAAAGAGTTACTCGCAAAATAAATCAGCTCTGAAAATAATGGAGGAGTCTGTCCTGCTGTCAGAAAGTGAGCACAGATGATAAATGGCCTATTCTTCGCCACTGCTATGATTATCCGCCAGCTACATACTTGGGTAATGATAGTTGCGCTTCTCCGTTCACTGCTCAAGATCTTTGCCACAGGGTATAAGTGCAAAAGCCACTCTTACCCCGACTCACTCTCTCTCTCTGCTCTGCCAGTGATCAGTCATCAAAACATTTTGCAGGGCCAGTGGAAAGGCAGCAGGTTATCACTTGTTCATCCACGTGGCACCTTCCCCCTCAATTGTAAGGCTTGGATATTTGCATTCCATGTATAATGCAGTCTGTAGCAAGGTCAGAAATTAGCATTATATGACAATGCAACAAATGCGTTTAATATACATCCAGGATATCACAAAGTATTAACCAATGGCAGATCAGCTTCAACAATGCCTGATGACATCACAACAGGCTCTAGCAGTAATGAAATTTCAACTGAGGGAATCAAATATAAAGGGGGGGGGGGTTCTCTAAAGCATCTGTGCATAAAGCCTGTTTTAAAGCTATGACTACATGCATGCATAAAGTGCAGGCACATGGAAAGAGTAGACACGGAAGCGTTCCTGGAGGCATAGTTTGGATGGAGTGAACATAAAATTGCATTGAATGCATGGTTTTATAAGATACATGGGTGCATGCATATATTTATAGCTTTTTCAGAGCATGACATTTATCCATGACATTTGTGTGCTATTGAGCTGGTTCTGGAAGCCTATTTGATAAAAGCACATAAATACCTTTGTTTCTTTACGAAAAAAGGTGCCTTTCTGGACTTCTGGTTTATTTAACTTTATATGCCACTCGTCATGGTTGCCGTAACAGAGTGGTTTGCAATTTCCCTCATGATGTGTACAAAAGAAGGTTTAAAAGAGTTAAGGTAGCAGCAGTACACCAAGATTTTGGTCTTTAGTATTTCCATTGGTGGTTAAAACAAAGAGCTTCCAAAATGAAGAAATGATTGAAACAACTTAATTGGTGTCTAAAACAATAACAGTTTTGTGAGGAATGCTCTTCGAGGGTCGTCTATGATTATTCTATTTTACATACCACCTAAATAAAAACAAAGCAAATGGTTTATGTCGTATTCTTAATAGTGCTGGCAAAAAAGAGAATCACATCCTGCAGCATCTCATTTCTAGCTAGAGAGAGTGCTGAGGATTTCTGCAGGTAAAAAAGTATGCAGGGTGCCCCTGCTTTTACTTGCGAGATTGGAATACGCTTCCTTATCCTCCTGCTAGACCAGTCCAGACTAGTGGGTTGTCCTCTCCAGCCAGCAGATGGAGACAGAGAGCACTGAATTCCACTGACAACTTCGCCACTGTAAGGATCGGTACAGTTCTGGAATAATCCAATATTCTCTGCCTTCAATAGATTGGCACAGCAGCAGTTCATGAGGTCTGGTCCTAGAGCTTTAGGGTAGGCCAATACCTTTGGAATAGTTCTCTGTATTTGGGAGTCAGAGCCCTTGACCCAGGGCTGGGCTGTGGCCCACCCCAGTGGGCTCCTGGTCCAGGCTGCGAGGGTCCCACAGGATCCTGGCTGAAATGGGGGGGGGGTAACATAGTAACATAGTAAACATAGTAGATGATGGCAGAAAAAGACCTGCATGGTCCATCTAGTCTGCCCAAGATAAACTCATATCTTGAATTTGTACCTGTCTTTTTCAGGGCACAGACCGTATAAGTCTGCCCAGCAGTATTTCCCGCCTCGCAACCACCAGTCCCGCTTCCCACCACCGGCTCTGGCACAGACCGTATAAGTCTGCCCAGCAGTATTTCCCGCCTCCCAACCACCAGCCCCGCCTCCCGATCTCGACTAAGCTTCTGAGGATCCATTCCTGCTGCACAGGATTCCTTTATGCCTATCCCACGCATGTTTGAATTCCGTTACCGTTTTCATCTCCACCACCTCCCGCGGGAGGGCATTCCAAGCGTCCACCACCCTCTCCGTGAAAAGTTGGGAGCTTGCCATAGGGGATCCCTGTTGGGTCTCTGTCCATTTTCTGTCAGCAGTCGCCTTCCCTCAGACTCCCTTCTTCCCTGTTGGAAGCAGGATACTGGGCTAGATGGACTATTGGTCTGACCCAGGGCTGGGCTATTCTTACGTTCTCTGACGTCCTTATTTGTCCCTTTCCCTGGCTAAAAGCAGCTTAAAAAAATGTAATAAGAGACGGCGGCTGTACTAAGGCAGGGTTTTACCTGCAGGATCCCTAGGCCCAGGAAGTACAGATGGGACATGTGGCTGAGATTTAGTGGTGATCACAGAGACACTGTTCAGGAAGGACAGAGTAAGAAGAAAAAGGAGTGGCATTATATCTAAGGAAAAGGTACTGTTGGTAATTCTGGAAAGAGAGAGTGGAAAATCTATTTACATTGCTATGATATATAGACCTGTTTTACAGACAAAAGTGGACAGAGATTTAATTGAAGACATTCACAATATTGCCTCAAAAGGGGAGATACTACTAATAGGTGATTTCAATATTCTCGTACTGACCTTTAAATGCATCCACTCTGCAGCCCCCCCATTACCTCTCCACTCTCATCTCTCCCTACATTCCTCCCCGTGAACTCCGCTCACTGGACAAATCTCTCTTGTCGTCCCCCTTCTCCACTGCTAACTCCAGGCTTCATTCCTTTTCTCTCGTGGCACCTTATGCCTGGAATAGACTTCCTGAACCTATACGTCTAGCTCCATCTCTACCTGTTTTCAAATCTATGCTGAAAACCCACCTTTTCGCTGCTTTTTAGCTCCCATTACTTCCCTCACCCGTGACTGTCTTGTCTGTCTGTATTATTTAGATTGTAAGCTCTTTGAGCAAGGACTGTCTCTTTGTATCGGGTGTTCAGCGCTGCGTGCGTCTGGTAGCGCTATACAAATGCTAATAATAATAATATTCTGGTTGTTGATTGGAGCATCCCTGTTGCGAGGTCATCTAGATCCTGTGTTCTCCATAGGGAGAACTGTTCCAGCAGTTGGGTAATAGAACCCATGCGAGATGGAGCCATACTGGGGACAATGTTTCTTATAGTTCATAGTTCACCTTTGTTTGTTTGATACACTGCCAATCATAGAATATCTAGTTGATTTACATTACAATAAAAATTAAAATGACAGGATAATGGGATGTTATAGTGGGTGATCATCTGACATCCTCGGATGGTGTGCTCCAGTATTAAGACTTGTGAAGGGGGTTGATTCAAAAGTGAAGATTCTAGACTTCACAAAAAATTAGCTTAGGGCATTGTTAGCTATTTAGGAACATGTGGGTTATCAATAGAAATCAAACAAAATAAAACATGGAAAAGAAAATAAGATGATACCTTTTTTATTGGACATCTACTATAATAAAACTCACCCTCAACATTCTGAACACAACGTTCTGAAGTCAGTCACTCACTGAAGGGTTCATGGATTCATGGTGGTGAAGCCAGAACACTGACCATGTCTCTCTGCCCCGCCCTCGCATGACGGACCAATCAGAAAAAACACTCTCAACATTCTGAAACACAAAGGACCATCACAACACTGTTCCCAGGCAACACTAGGCAACGTAAGACGGACCAATCAGAGGAAACTACGTGACAATAAGGGAGGAGCATTCCCCAGCAGAATGGCTCATTATCTGTGCAGCACGGAGAGCACAGAACCACCGCTGGAACGAGAGAAGAATATTCCTGCTGTGGGTATGTGCAAAAATAGACCGGGGGGGGGGGGGGGAGAAATTTTTAAATGCCTAATGCCAGTACTGAAGAGTGCCAGAGGGCCTATAGCACAGACTATATTTGGGATCGCTTGACATGGAGTCAGAGGAGCCGGAAAACAACGTGCCCGTCACCATCTGGGACAAGGACAAGCTGCGGCCCAGCTGGAAGGATTACCCGCGACCCACCCAGCAGCAAACAGCGACCAAGGAAGGGGGAGGAGTAGGGAAACACGCGGAGCCTAGGAATCGCTGGAGACTGGCTGCCAAACTAACGAAACAACCGCACACCGACGCACCACCTCCATCATTCGAAAGGCATCCACTCTTTCTTCAACAGAAATGCAAACTAATAATACAAAACAAACAAAGAATACCTGGTTTCTCAGGCGGCTAAAGGTAACTCCCCACCCCCTTCCTCTTCCCCTTTTGCCGAAACGGCCAAGGACGTGCCCAACCATCCCCAGCCTCAGGCAAGCTGTCTCCCACCTCGGGGATTCCCCGAGCACCCGGAAAAAGACGGTGCTGATTCCTGCAGCGCATAAATGTTCCAGCATTCCCCTGCAGCCGGCCTGAAATGGACCAAACATACCGGATCACCCCCCGACGGCCCGAGACCGTGCTCTTCTCCCTTCCGCCAACTTAAAACAACCATCCCCGTCCTCAGACAAGCCGTCACCCACCTCCAGGATGCCCAGAACCCCAGCCCAATGGAAAAAGATGGCGCTGCTTCCAACAGCACATTTCTCTTCCAGCATTCCCCTACAGCAGCCCTGAAACGGCCAAAAAATACCGACAGACAAAGAACGTGCTCCTCAACCTTCCGCCCATCTAAAACAACACTGCTGCCTCAGCACAACACAAAAAAAAAAACATGGAAAAAAAAAACAACACTCAACAAAGGCTGACACCCCCTACAACCACATTTACATTTCACCAACAGAAAGACCCCCCTCCACAAACCTCCTTGACAGACAAAACCACACACACACAATACAACAGAAACACACCCTCAAAGCCACACACCAATCCAACCCACTTTGCCAGCACAGCACAGCACATCCCCCAACCCCCAAGCAAAAAACAAAACAAAAAAAGACACAGATCAACAACCTGCACACACACCGCACCCTCACACACACACACACACACACACACACACACACACACACACACAAAATAACTCTGTGACACATACACACACACACAAAAAAACCCACATGCTAGTGCCCGTTTCATTGGTTTCGGAAACAGACCTTTTTTACTAGTAACTTAATACATTTCTTGATTAGCTTTCGAAGGTTGCCCTTCGTCAGATCGGAAATAAGCAAATGTGCTAGCTGACAGTGTAAATAAGTGAAAACATTCAAGCATTACTATGACAGTCTGACAGGGTGGGAGGATGGGGGTGGGTAGGAGGTATGCATGGGGACATCAAAGCATATCATTGATATTCTAACAGGATGGGTGTGGATAGGTGAGGGGTGGAGAGAAATACAGCTTTATGGTTTATAATGGGTTAGGAACCCCAGATCCTTGTTAAGTCCTTTCTGTTGGGTGTTAAAATATTCAATCATTCTGACTTCAAAGGTCTTACGTTCTTGTATGGTTTTAAAGTTACCTTTCAAGATTCTCACTGTGAAGTCACTGGTATAGTGTCTTGGTCCTGTAAAATGTTGACCAACAGGCGTGGGAACCCTGCTGGCACCAGTATTGTTCATATGATGTCTATGTAAATTGAATCTTGTCTTAAGCATCTGGCCTGTTTCTCCAATATAGCATCCTTCATTACATTTTTTACACTGAATGATATATACCACATGTGGGGAAAGCAGAAAAGCAGTGGACAAAACTGAAAGGAACTATTTTAAGGGCAACAAACCTTTTTGTTAGTAAAGTAAATAAAAGTAAGAGAAGAAGGCCTCTTTGAATCTGAAAAGCAATAGCTGAAAATAGAGGAAAAAGACAAGCTTCCTCCATAAACTACTAGCGATCACAGAAAGAGGGAGACAAGTGACAATATCTGGAAAAGCTAAGAGAAGCTGGTAGAGTAGCCAGGAAAGCAAAGATGTAAATGGAAGAAAAATTAGCCTATGTATTAAGTTATGTGTGTGTGTGGGGGGGGGGGGGGGGGGGACAACACATTGTCTTTTAGATGTTAGTGATAGGAGGAAGTGCAAAAATTGTCATTGAGAGACTTGAGGATGAAGGGAATGAATATGTAGAAGGTAATAAGGATAAACTGGAATTGCTTAACAGATATTTCTGTTCCCTGTTTATAAATGAAAGACCAGGAGTAAGACCATAAGAGACAAACACAAATGAATGAGAATACAAGAGTGGTAGATCTTAAATGAACTTTAGAAAGCCGTGTTCGCGAGGAGCTTGCTAACTAAAAGTGATCCAAAGTGATGGGGCTGGATGGCATACTTTTGAGCATGTTGAAGGAACTTAGGGAAGTTCTGGTGGGTCTGCTACGGACCTTTTTAATGCTTCTTTATAGTTGAGAGTGTTCCTGGAGGACTGGAGAAGGACAAATGTTATTTTGTGTTATAGAGGACTTGTCACCTGCCAAGTCCCTCAATTCGAGATTCAAGGCGAGATACAATGAGTGTAAAAAGATGCTGATATAAAACATCAGGAATTACAGAAAAATTAATAAAAGAAAAAAGAATTAACAAAAAAATTGTAATACTAATCTTAAAACAAGTTTTCAAACCGTTACAAAAGGAATAACAACAACTCATGAAACACAAATCTACAGGAAGATTATTCCATAATCAAACTGCTAAAAATAAAAAAAAAATGAGAGAACGAATCCTAAAATCTCATGAATGTGGTCCGTCTCCACAAAAGAGAAAATAAGGAGGAGGTTGGGAACTACAGGCCAGTTAGTCTGACCTCACTCTTCTAAAATAGTGAAGTTTGTGGAGTCCAATGGATTGCAAGACCCGAGGCACTATGATTTTAGTAGAGGTAGATATCATCAGAAAAATCTGATTAATTTCTTTGACTGGGCAGTTGGATTGCAAGATGTAGTGTACCTACATTTTATTAAAGTCCTTTGACATTTTTCTGCTTATGTGAATGATAAATATACCGAGTGCCCTCAGTATGATCCTTAAAGTGACTGACTGGGTTAGAAACTGGTTGAGTGGAAGATATCAAAACTTAGTGGTAAATCGAGTTCATTCTGAGGAAAGTGATTAACACCAGTGCTGTGCTGCAAGAATCGGTTTTTAACATTTTTTGTAAGTGATTTTGCAGAAGGGCTGTCTGGCAAGGTTTGCCTCTTTGCAGAGGATACCAAAATCTACAGTAGGGTAGACACTCCTAGTGGTTAGTGCAGCGGACTTTGATCCCAGGAAAGTGGGTTTGATTCCCACTGCAGCTCCTTGTGACTCTGGGCAAGTCGGTTAACTCTCCATTGCCCCAGGTACAAAATAAGTACCTGTATATACTATGTAAACCGCTTTGAATGTAGTTGCAAAAACCATAGAAAGGTAATATATCAAGTTCCATTTTCCTTCCCCTACTGATGGTGTGGATAACATGAGGAGGGATCTAGTGAAGCTTGAAGAATGGTCCAGAATTTATTTATTTATGGCATTTTTATACCCCACTCAATAGCGGGCTCAGTGCGGCTTACAGAATATGGTACAGAGAACACAAAGTAAGGTACAAAGTACACAGAGTATGGTACGAAGTATAACATAGATGATCCAGTTGTAAGGAGTAAGACAGCTAAGGTTTATATATTTATTTATTTATGGTTCATTTCTACCCCACATTTTCCCACAAATGCAGGCACAATGTGGCTTCCATGAATGACAAAAGTAAAGAAATACAACACACGAATTTTACAGTAGAATAAGGATAAAACACTAGCAGCAATTAGGATGGCTAAACAGCAGAGTTACTGATGGAATACACTTTTTCAAAAAGGTACGTTTTCAGCAGCTTCTTGAAAAGATGGTGGTCAGCTTGCGATTTTAGGTACAGGGGAAGAGCATTCCAAGTCTTTGGGCTGGAGTAGTGGAAAGTAGAGGCAAAAAGAAGCTTGTATTTAACACCCCTGCAAGGTAGGTAATGCAGTTGTAGAAAGGTGCGTGCTGTTGTGATGGCGTTTCTAGGTGGGAGATCTATTAAAGGGATCATGTATTCCGGAGCTAATCCGTATATTATTTTGTGTGTCAAAGTGCAGATCTTGAATGCGATTCGTTCTCTTACAGGTAGCCAGTGTAGATTGAAACGTAGGGGCTGCGCAGGAACCATGCGCGATTTGCCCAAGATGAGTCTCGCAGCAGTATTCTGGGCGGTCTGGAACTTCCTCAGTAGATGCTCCTGGCAGCCTGCATAAATCCCACTGCAGTAGTCCAGGTGAAGTACTTCTGTACATGAAAGAAGAGTGGGACTTGGGAGTGATGGTATCTAATGACGTTAAGATGGCTAAACGTATAGAAAAGTTGATAACAAAAGCCATAAAGATGTTTGAGGGCATGGGGGGAAGAATGGCCAGGAGTTAATAAGGAAGTGAGAAGTCCTCTGTATAAGTCTGTGGTGAGACCTCATTTAGAATATGGTGTCCAATTCTGGAGGCAACACCTTCAAAAAGATTCAAACGGGATGGAGTCACTCGGTGGCTACTAAAATGGTCAGTGGTCTTCATCATAAAGCATATGGGGACAGACTTAAAGATTTCAGAATGTGCACTTTAGAATAAATGTGAGAGAAGGGAGATGCGGGTACCCTGAAAACCTGACTGCCTAGGTCTTTATCATAGCGAGTATACATTTGATAGATTGCATACAATACATGCAAATATATCTCCCCCAAATATTCATTGTGGATATCCTGAAAATCTGACTGGCTAGGTGCGTCCCAAGGACTGGGTTGAGAACCCTTGGGCTAGACAGATAAATCACTATAATTGTATTATCGAACCAGGGATAATTTTTATTTATTTTTTTTAGTACATAAGTACATAAGTAGTGCCATACTGGGAAAGACCAAAGGTCCATCTAGCCCAGCATCCTGTCACCGACAGTGGCCAATCCAGGTCAAGGGCACCTGGCACGCTCCCCAAACGTAAAAACATTCCAGACAAGTTATACCTAAAAATGCGGAATTTTTCCAAGTCCATTTAATAGCGGTCTATGGACTTGTCCTTTAGGAATCTATCTAACCCCTTTTTAAACTCCGTCAAGCTAACCGCCCGTACCACGTTCTCCGGCAACGAATTCCAGAGTCTAATTACACGTTGGGTGAAGAAAATTTTTCTCCGATTCGTTTTAAATTTACCACACTGTAGCTTCAACTCATGCCCTCTAGTCCTAGTATTTTTGGATAGCGTGAACAGTCGCTTCACATCCACCCGATCCATTCCACTCATTATTTTATACACTTCTATCATATCTCCCCTCAGCCGTCTCTTCTCCAAGCTGAAAAGCCCTAGCCTTCTCAGCCTCTCTTCATAGGAAAGTCGTCCCATCCCCACTATCATTTTCGTCGCCCTTCGCTGTACCTTTTCCAATTCTACTATATCTTTTTTGAGATACGGAGACCAGTACTGAACACAATACTCCAGGTGCGGTCGCACCATGGAGCGATACAACGGCATTATAACATCCGCACACCTGGACTCCATACCCTTCCTAATAACACCCAACATTCTATTCGCTTTCCTAGCCGCAGCAGCACACTGAGCAGAAGGTTTCAGCGTATCATCGACGACGACACCCAGATCCCTTTCTTGATCCGTAACTCCTAACGCGGAACCTTGCAAGACGTAGCTATAATTCGGGTTCCTCTTACCCACATGCATCACTTTGCACTTGTCAACATTGAACTTCATCTGCCACTTGCACGCCCATTCTCCCAGTCTCGCAAGGTCCTCCTGTAATCGTTCACATTCCTCCTGCGACTTGACGACCCTGAATAATTTTGTGTCATCGGCGAATTTAATTACCTCACTAGTTATTCCCATCTCTAGGTCATTTATAAATACATTAAAAAGCAACGGACCCAGCACAGACCCCTGCGGGACCCCACTAACTACCCTCCTCCACTGAGAATACTGGCCACGCAATCCTACTCTCTGCTTCCTATTTTTCAACCAGTTCTTAATCCATAATAATACCCTACCTCCGATTCCATGACTCTGCAATTTCTTCAGGAGTCTTTCGTGCGGCACTTTGTCAAACGCCTTCTGAAAATCCAGATATACAATATCAACCGACAGATAAAGCCCATTTAGGTGCCTGTGTCTTCAGATTCTACTTGATCTCCAATCATTCCTTTTCCTTACTACTGTTCAATGCAGAAAAATATTTTACAGTCTCCTAGAGTGTTTGACAGCACATACATGTATGCATGTGTTGTAGCAATCCATATGGAAGAAAGCCATCTAAAAGTATTTTAAAAACTTACAGCGAGCTAATAGGATAAAGTGAAAAATTTTCAATTTACGAGGACTGACAGGTGTGAAAAGGAAAAGCATCTTTAATTTTAATGTGTTGTTAGAACCTCTTTAGAGAAACCGGACTAGCTATTAACAAGGTCTTTGGAGACAGGCGATGGGTAATTAACAAGACCTACCCAGATAGAGTTTAGGTAATTAATGAGCTCCCGCAGTCCGGACGCATGGTGGGAGATGAAACTTCAGCGTTTCAGCAGGACATGTTGCTACTCGTTCTAAGGAGCATGTGCCATATGCCGAGTGAGACTTCCCTCGAGTCTTTGGAAGGTTTCTCAGAAACGCTGTACAAAATAAAAAGGAGTAAGTGGCTGTTGGCGGAGTTGCCAGCTCTCTCTCATTTTTGGCAAGAATAAATCTGTTTCCCCTTCAAGTAGTCTGAATGGTGCTAAGCTTTGCAGGCTCCATTGTGAACGTGAGAGCTATGAAGGGTTTATATTTCAGACCAATTTCTTGTTTTTAGCTGGGTCCTAGAGACACAGAGAAAGCAAATTCTCCAGATCCCATAGGGCCCTGCTTACTAAGCCGCGTTATAGGTGTGTTAGCATCTTTAATGCGCATTAACCCTATACACGCTGAGAATATCCCTATAGGCGCCTACACGGCTAGCACGTTAAAAATGCTAACACGCCTTAGTAAACAGGGCCCATAGAGTCATAAATCCTGAATCCAACCCTGCTCTTCTCCCACTTTTCCCTTGGTTTTATCCCATTTAGAGGAACGCTAAAAAATCATCCCGCACATTCCTTAATCTTCACTTCCCCAACTGCAAAGGTCTAAAATACAAACTAACGCAAGCGTCAACCTTTTCCTACTTAAGCACACAATTTTGGAATGCGCTGCCGCGCAACATAAAAACGATCTATGAACGAACTAATTTTTCGCAAACTACTGAAGACCCATCTCTTTGACAAGGCATACCACAAAGATCAACAAATGTGAACCTCTACACGTAGATCCAGAACTACCTCAGGATATCTGCTCGATATTCTACTATCCTTTATTATTCTCATGTTACCCAAGATCCTTAAGCAATACTAAATTTATAATTTCTTATATATTTCCATTATTCATGTTGTAATGTAAGCCACATTGAGCCTGCAAAGAGGTGGGAAAATGTGGGATAGAAATGCAATAAATATATGGGATAAAATTATATGCGTCTAAGAAAACTCCAGCTGTTCGTTTTTTCTGGCTTAAGAAATATGATAGCATTTCTGGGTATCTTTGAAGGCTTCACTTGCTTCCCTTTAAAATCTCAACTTATTTTAAAAATTGCATGTACTGTTTTTCATATGTTACCTATTAATTTACCAGATCTTTTAATTCGACTTTTTTCTGATTAGTTTTTTTTTCTTCATCTCGGGTATTTAATACAGTTGTACTAAGGTATCCTATTGTTAAAGGTTTATAATACAAACATCAGTTAGGTTTAATGTTTTCCTTCCATGCTATCTGCATATAGAATGAATTACCACAATGTATCAGAACTGAATTAATTATCTTCAGTTTCGAAGGAAAGTTTTGTTTTTTTTTGTTTTTTTTATTTGATAAGGTCTGAATGTTTTATTTTATTAATTTGTTTTTAATCAGTATACCGTGATAGATTTGTTTGCACTATGGGGAATTACATCAATCTCATGCATATTCATTATGGGTACCCTGAAAACCTGATTGGGTGTGTTCCGAGGCCCAGAAAGTGCCTCAGTCCATATGCAGAAGGTGTGTCCACCACTGCTGCTCGTGATTTCTGACAAAACTGAACTAGGAACAGCTTCATGGGAAAAGTAGGATATAGATATGGTCGGGACCCAGGGCAGATGCTTGCTTGCATATGGATCCCTCTTTCAACTTCAAGCAGGTTTGGGGGCCCAGGGCAATTGCCCTGTTTGCACACCCCTGAATATGGTACAGTGATGGTTTGTGCAGAATAAATTTATATTTAATCATGAGAAAATGAAGTGTTCTGGGTGGGTCGGGCAGAAGTGCTAGCACTGGGGCCACAATTACGGGATGAAAATTTCCTACTGCATATTGTTTGGTCAATAATTGGGGAGTGTTATTAGGTTCCAAGTTATTTATTTTATTTTGTTACATTTGTACCCCACGCTTTCCCACTCATGGCAGGCTCAATGCGGCAGGCAATGGAGGGTTAAGTGACTTGCCCAGAGTCACAAGGAGCTGCCTGTGCCTGAAGTGGGAATCGAACTCAGTTCCCCAGATCACCAGTGTGGCCGCGCAGGCTTCTGCTTCTGTGAGTCTGACGTCCTGCACGTACGTGCAGGACGTCAGACTCACAGAAACAGAAGCCTGCGCAGCCTTCTACATGGAATGTTGCTAGTGGAATAGCAACATTCCATGTAGAATCTCCAATAGTAGCAACAGAATCTCAGTAGTAGCAACATTCCATGTAGAATCTCCAATAGTATCTATTTTATTTTTGTTACATTTGTACCCTGCGCTTTCCCACTCATGGCAGGCTCAATGCGGCTTCCATGGGGCAATGGAGGGTTAAGTGACTTGCCCAGAGTCACAAGGAGCTGCCTGTGCCGGGAATCGAACTCAGTTCCCCAGGACCAAAGTCCACCACCCTAACCACTAGGCCACTCCTCCACTCCAGTTGACTGTGTGAAATCATGTTGCAAAGGAATCAGCTGCAAAGGATTAAAATACAAATTAACATATGCATCCAGCTTCTCCTACATAAGCACGCAACTATGGAACGCACTACCAAACGCCATAAAAACAATGCACGACCTAACAAACTTTCGAAAATCACTAAAAACCAATCTGTTCAATAAGGCATACCACAATGAGCCATCCTAATTACCAGACAACGAAACTCATACCAGAACTGGACAAAATGAACTCTCTATGCTTGACTACCTGATTTACTTTGTCACTAATGAACTTTAACGCGATACCACTTCATCTCTCATCCCGAAAATGAGTTTTCTATACTTGACTGCTTAATCTACTCTGTCACTTTGTATTTCTCATTCCGGAAATGGCGATCACCTTTACGGAATAATGTAAGCCACATTGAGCCTGCAAATAGGTGGGAAAATGTGGGATACAAATGCAACAAATAAAATAAGTGTTCATGCTATATGTGAAAAAAGTGGCAGCTGGCCTGTCGTGTAAAGAATATTTTGTCTTCAGAAAATTTTCTGAGTATTTTGTGAGCTCCAGTTTTGGTAAACCTTAAGTTAATTGTAATTCCTTCTATCTTGGGGGTACCTGCCATCATCTACTATGTTACGACGATTGGAATGCTAGTCTCTTCTCTTCTTTATATTTCTTAGTCACCTAATTCCCAATATTTGGGGTCTAAAGCAACACATAAAAAAGTAAGTAAGACTCGGGAATATGCCAGGAACAAGATTAAAGCAAAATGTAATTAGCAAAATAAAACGTTTTTATAGCCTGATAAAAGTTCAGATAAGAAGAAATTTGTCTCAGATGTAAAGGGAAAGCAGTCCAAAGCTTAGTTGCCTGGAACTGTAAGGAAGAGTAAAAAATGTGTTTAATCGAATATCTTTACTAGATGGAAATTCAAATGCTGGAGTTCATGTGACCCGTTCTCATTATGAGGATATTATCCCATCCATCTCTCCCTGCCTCTCACCCCCACCCCCTCCAATCCCCATGAGACTGTCACTGGAATGCTTTAATGTTTCATTTATATATTCTGGTATTTGTCATGTTTTGCTCATTTCTGACTGAAAGAAGGCGATATGATAGAGGTCTATAAAATACTGAGTGGACTGGAACAGGTAGACATCAATCACTTGTTTACTCTTTCCAGAAATACAAGGACTAAGGGGCATGCAATGAAGCTACTAAGTAGTAAATTTAAAACAAGCTGGAGAAAATATTTCTTCACTCAACATGTAATTAACCCTTTAGTGTCCAATGTTCCCATAATAAGCCATATGGGAACAGATAGATGGGAACATTGGACACTAAAAAAAAAACTCTGGAATTTGTTGCCGGGGAATGTGGTAAAAGCAGTTAGCTTAGCAGGGTTTAATAAAGGTTTGGGTAATTTCCTAAAAGTCCATAAGCCATTATTAAGAGGGACTTGGGAAAACCCTCTGCTAAGCAGCATAAAATCTGTTTTACTGTTTTGGGATCTTCCCAGGTACCTGGATTGGTTACGGTTGGAAACAGGATACTGGGCTTGATGGGCTTATAGTCTTAAGGTGGTCTTGCCTTTGAAAGCTAGTCAAAAAATGTATTTTTATTCCAATAAAAAAGGTATCATATCTTTTTTGTTGTTTTGTTTCTATTCATTGTCCTAATATAAAAACATTGTACTGGCTTGCCAGTAGGGTGGCAAATCAGATTTAAAATGGCTAGCTTGATGTTTTAAGCAATATTGTAGAGGTGCTCCTAATTAAAATAGGTCCAAAACCCGGATATATGCAAAAACAAATCCCACAGTCCTCGGTAGAAAATAACAATGTGTACTATATGAAACCAAGACTTTATCAGCTATACAAAGACCATGGCTAACAGCAATACTGGTGAAAAAAACTTTCTATATATATATATATTTCTATACTTATACCCAGTTATATTTATCTCTTAAGTCCTTATTTAAAGAGTGCCCTCAGAAACAACCACTCATTTGAAGGCAATATCATTTCTTTTGCCAAAATGGCATAGCACCTCTTTTATCGGGCCACTCTTGTGCGTAAGTGTATGTGCTATTGCCTCAATCAATAGTACGATAACATAACATAGTGCTAACTCAAAAAAAAACGTGAAGGTAAAACATTTTTTCAAGATTTCAGTTGCTCATTCTTCTTCTTGTTGCAGCCTTGAGAGAATGGCTGTAATTGAAGCGTTTGACGGCTTTAACCCGAGTCTCTGAGGAAAGATTCTTGAAACCCGCGGTGCCGGGCGTTTCCAGGGGAAGCCATTTATTCAGTCAGAAAGAGCGACTGGGAAGCACTCCACTCATTATTTTATAGACCTCTATCATATCTCCCCTCAGCCGCCTTTTCTCCAAGCTGAAGAGCCCTAGCCGCTTTAGCCTTTCCTCATAGGGAAGTCGCCCCATCCCCTTTATCGTTTTTGTCGCTCTTTTGTGCACTATCTGTATATCTGTCCAGCACTATGGGCCTTATTCTTCAAGGTTATGCTTCTAAGTGTAGGATTATAATGGGATTCTCAGCGCTTAGTACATTCTCACTTTTAGCGTGCGCCAAAAATAGTAGCACACTTTTGTAAAAAGGGCCCTAAATTAGGAGCATAGATTTTAGGAGCGTAAATTTAGGAGCATAACTTTTATAGAATAAGGCCCTATCTGTGTAATTTAGGCTTCTGTTCAGCAGTTGAATTTCATCGCTAAATAGATAATTTTTAGGACTTCATCCTGTTTCTAGGATAGTATCAGGTTGTTTAGTAATTTAAATGGCCTTATTTTATTGTAGTTTCTTTATTTTCTTTCATTTATTGTTAAATCACTGTGGCCTTATTTCAGTTGTGGCATATTACATTTAATATAAACCATAAACATTATACTGTATCTATAACTTCTAACCCAGAAAAGATGAGTAAACAAGTTAAGTACATAAGTATTGCCACACTGGGACAGACCAAAGGTCCATCAAGCCCAGCATCCTGTTTCCAACAGTGGCCAATCCAGGTCACAAATACCTGGCAGAAACCCAAAGAGTAGCAACATTCCATGTAGAACCCCAAAGAGTAGCAAGATTCTAGAATTCTAAAGAATAACAAGATTCCATGCAGAATTTCAAAGTGTAGCAACATTCCATGTAGAACCCCAAAGAGTAGCAAGATTCCATTCAGAATCCCAAGCACATTACATAAGTGTTGCCAGTGCCACACTGGGACAGACCAAAGGTCCATCAAGCCCAGCATCCTGTTTCCAACAGTGGCCAATCCAGGTCACAAATACCTGGCAAGATCCCAAAAAAGTACAAAACATTTTATACTGCTTATCCCAGAAATAGCAGTGGATTTTCCCCAAGTCAATTTAATAATGATCTATGGACCTTTCCTTTAGGAAGCCATCCAGACCTTTTTAAACCCCTTTACCACATTCTGTGGCAACGAATTCCAGAGTTTAATTACACATTGAGTGAAGAAACTTTTCTCCGATTCATATTAAATTTATTACTTTGTAGCTTCATCGCATGCCCCCTAGGCCTACTAGTATTTTTGGAAAGAGTAAACAAACTTGTGAGAATGAGAAGAGATTAACAGTGGGGGGGGGGGGGGGGGGGGGGTATACTGTCAACCACCTTGCCAGAATGAGCAGGACATAATAGGGAGGTAAAGTTTCTAGATGAAATAAAGGACTGCTTAACGGAGCAGCTGGTTGAAGAACCAGCAAGAGGGAAGCAATTTTAGACCTGGTCCTTAGTGGAAAACAGGATTTGGTCCAGTTGGCGATCGTGATCTTAATATCCTCAAATTTAACCTTACAACTAAGGAAATCTTATGTAATGGCATTTAATTTCAAAAAAGAGACTATGATAAAAAGAGAAAAAATGGGATCTGCTGCCAAGGTTAAGAGTTTACATTATGCGTGACGTTGTTTAAAAATACCATCTTAAAAGCTAAGACCAGATGTATTCCATACATTGAAAAAAGGTAAAGAGAGGCCAAATGGCTGCCAACATGATTAAAAAGTGAGGTAAAAGAGGCTATTTTAGCCTAAAGAGCATCTTTCAAAACATGGGAAATGGATCTGAATGAAGACAACAGGAAGCGGCATAAGCACTAGCAAGAAGTACAAAACATTGGCAAAGCAGGGAAAAAGAATTTGAAAAGAAGCTTGTTGTAGACAAACCTATAATTACAATCTTATCAGGTAGATTTGAAGCAAGAAGCTTGTAAGAGAGTCAGTTGGACCATTATGTTTATGCTTATTCCACATTTGATATACCAACGTTCTGTAGATACAGTCGAAGCAGTTTAAATATACTATTTACAAAGAGATATTGTACAGTTCTGATGGGGATGTAAGGATATGCTGTTTAGGATGTGATGGGTGGTGGCCTAGTGGTTAGGGTGGGGGACTTTGGTCCTGAGGAACTGAGTTCAATTCCCACTTCAGGCACAGGCAGCTCCTTGTGACTCTGGGCAAGTCACTTAACCCTCCATTGCCCCATGTAAGCCGCATTGAGCCTGCCATGAGTGGGAAAGCGCAGGGTACAAATGTAACAAAAATAAAATAGATACTATTGGAGATTCTACATGGAATGTTGCTACTATTGGAGATTCTACATGGAATGTTGCTATTCCACTAGCAACATTCCATGTAGAAGGCTGCGCAGGCTTCTGTTTCTGTGAGTCTGTAGGACGTCAGACTCACAGAAGCAGAAGCCTGCGCGGCCACATTGCTGATCTGCAAGGGCCGACTTCTACATGGAATGTTGCTAGTGGAATAGCAACATTCCATGTAGAATCTCAAATAGTAGCAACAGTGAAGGAGTGGCCTAGTGGTTAGGGTGGCGGACTTTGGTCCTGGGGAACTGAGGAACTGAGTTTGATTCCCACTTCAGGCACAGGCAGCTCCTTGTGACTCTGGGCAAGTCACTTAACCCTCCATTGCCCCATGTAAGCTGCATTGAGCCTGCCATGAGTGGGAAAGCGCGGGGTACAAATGTAACAAAAATAAAAAAAATAAATGTTTATGATGTTTGTTTGATATGAAAATGCTAATAAACACACTTTCAAAAAAATATATATACTATTCAGATGGTCAATGGGGTAAATAGAGCACTTAGGGGAGGACAAGTGCATAGCAGAGAGACTAATTGAATTCTCTATTTTGGTCTTGGCTGAGGAAGATATACAGGAGATTCCTATTCTACAAATTCCATGTTCCTTGGGGTGGTGGCTTGGACCTGTGAAGTACTGCCCTTTATCAGCTGCTTTTATTTATTTATTGCATTTGTATCCCACATTTTCCCACCTCTTTGCAGGCTCAATGTGGCTTACAATACGTCATGAGTAGTGGAAGCATATAAGAAAATAGACATTTAGCGTTATGGAAGGATCTTGGGTAACATGATAATGATAAAACATAATAGGTTAACAAGCAAATATTGTAAGCAGTTCTGATTATTTGTATTGGAGTTCATTTGTTGATCTTTGTGGTATGCCTTGTTAAAGAGATGGATCTTCAGTAGTTTGCGGAAGTTAGTTCATAGAGCGTTTTTAAGTTGTGCGGCAGCGCATTCCAGAATTGTGTGATCAGGTAGGAAAAGGTTGACGCATGCGTCAGTTTGTACTTTAGCCCTTTACAGTTGGGGAAGTGAAGATTAAGGAACGTGCGGGATGATTTTTTGGCATTCCTGGGTGGTAGGTCTATTAGGTCTGACATGTAGGCTGGGGTGTCTCCGTGGATGATTTTGTGAACTAGGGTACATATTTTGAACATGATGCGTTCCTTGAGTGGGAGCCAATGTAGCTTTTATTCTTTTTCTTGCTAATGGCCTTCTCTTTAGCCCCTATTTCATCTTGGATTTAGAAGATCATATTCACCTCTTAAAATGGTATCTTCAGGACAGTTGTGCCATCATTGTCTTCCTTGTTTGCCTGCTGACCCGCTATCTTTTCATCATGCCTCGATATCAACCTTTGCATCTATGGTGGATTGTTTGAATTTTTGGTCATTGTGTCATAAATCCTTTCTAATGCATGATTTACTTAATTCTTATCACACACGTATATTCTGTCTTATTGAAACTTGACTCAGAACTCTTTCAAAGTTGTCCTCCGGTTATTCATGTTTCTGTAGTAATTCTTCTCACCAAGGTGGAGGGATTCTCATTAATTTGCTGAGTATTTCCACCTCAAACTGTTGAATGTCCCTACATTTTCTCACTCCGAGTTTCATCCTTTACATATTTACTGTCTTTCTTCCCTTCCTTATAGCTTCCTTAGACTAAGTGCTTCTGTCTTCCCCATTCTCACATCCCATTATCCAAACCTATTGATTCTTGGGGGATTTTAATATCCAGACTGATAACCCTACTAAGCCCAAATACAGGGCATTTGTCCCTTTGCTTAGTAATCTCAGCCTACTCCAGTGGTTTCCAAACCTGGTCCTGGAGGCAGCCCAGCCAGTCATAATTTCAGGACATTCACAATGAAATTCATGAGAGAGATTTGCATGCAAATATGTTTCGTGAATATTCGTTGTGGGTATCCTGAAAACCAGACTGGCTGGCGTCCCTCCAGAACCAGATCTGGAAACCACTGGCTTTACTCATTGGAGGGTACACTGTTGTTCTTATTTTTCACCGTCATTTTGTTTTCAGCCGATTGGTATTTCTGCTTATTACTCTCCTTTGACAGATGATTTTCTTGTGGTATTCATTCTGTCCTCTTCAGTTCACTTTTTCTTCTAACAAGGATCACTAGTCTAGGAATGTTATGATCCATTGTTAAATCTCTCTTAGCATCCTGTTGTGTACCATTTTTCCAGGGGACTTTGAATTTCTTACAGTTAATGATCAAGCTTTCCTTTGGAACTCTCTCTTCTGCACTTGATACTGTAACTTTTCTTTGTCTTTCTCGATCTAAATCGAAATCTCAATTTCAGTTCGCCTTGGCATCACGTAGGCTTTCAGTTGCTCAGACAACAATCCAGTAGGGCTGATCTCCAATGGAGGAATACCCACCTCCCTCCTCATTCGCATTCTACAAAGAGAATATTCTCAAAACATCTCCCAGACAAAAAAAAAAAGCTTAGTACTGTTAAGATCATTCAAGCCAGTGGAAATTGGTGACAATCCTGAACAATGTTTTGCTACAATCTTATGAAACCACTGACTCTGACTCATAACATTGATTCTCTTCCTACTGCAACTGAGCTAGCTACTTTCTTTAGTACTAAAGTTAAGAATATTCATTCCTCCCTCTGTCGCCCTTGTGATGGACATTTCAATCTTTTTTTCTTGACGTAATCTCTTCTGTGTTCCTAACCCCTCATCTTTCTCTCATTTCAACTCTTCTATTACTCTGTTCTGTAGCAATTTTTCTAATATTCCTTCCTACCTTTCTACTAGTTTCTGATCCTCATTTCACACTCAGTTTTCACCTTAGGTAAGTTGATCTTTCCCGCCATGGCTTGTCATGTTCTCTGAACTTGATCTTTATGAGACCATTTCTGTAATAATAGATACAAGTTTCTCTACAGTTGTTCGTTATAGGCTTAAATAACCCTATATAAACACCTCTGAGATGTCCAACTGTATTCCTGTCTCTAACCTCCTATTGATCTCTAAAATCCTTGAGAAGATGGTTGTTCAAGTGAGTTGGTGCATTGACAACCTTAATACTTTTCATCCTAAATAATCTGCCTTCCGTTCTGGTTTCAGTACTGAAACAGTACTAGCCTGTCTTCTCAGCGACATACATATGCATATTGATGGTGGTAAAGCCGTCCTTTTAGTATCTCTTGATTTAACTTCCACCTTTGATCTTGTTGGGTCAGCTTTTGCTGTGTCTTCTTTTAAACTTAGTATCCAGGGTACAGTGCTGAAATGGTTTATCTCTTACCTTAGTCAACAGCATATACTGTCTCCTTTAACGCTTCTACTTCTGCCACTTATCCACTTTACTGTGGTATTCACTAGTGGTTACTCCACTTTCAGCTTATTTCTCAGCTCTCAGGCTACACTGGTTCAGTCCTTTGGGGTTGCCATTATTTCTACATTAACGACATACAACTTTTGTTTCCTACCAATTATTATCCACATTTAAAGCCTTTAAACTCATGTCCAAATGCTGTCTCTTTGGTTCACTAACCACAAACTTACACTAAAGCCCTGTTCTACTTCCTATGGACGAGGAGATGAGAACTGTGTGCTGCAGAGAATGGTTAAAGGGAGCATTTACTGCATGTCAGCCCTTCCGGAATATACTCCCGCCTCTTCTTTAGAATGTCAAAAAGACCTAACAGATATTTAAGTACAAAGAAAGGGTCTTGTGTGACCCCTGACCTTAATTGTCATGAGTAAATGTCTTCTTATCCCATACAAGTGCAAGCTTGTCCCCTCTCGTCCTATAAATCAGCGGCGGCACGTTCCATTATATGGGAGAGTGAGTCTCGGTTGTTTTTTTTTTACCAAACTCTTCCACGCGACTTCCCACATCTTTCCTTGTTTCTTTCTACTGAGGAGTGATGAAAATAGAGTAGGACAGCCCTGAATGAATAAGTTCATCCCGCCTTTAACGCAGCATGAAAAGAGAGAGTGAGCTGGGAGGGGAAGGTCCCTTGCCTTTTCAAGTGTAGACAATATGGAGTTAGAGAAGCCCCCTTGTTCTTTAGATCATGCTTACAAACAGGTAGAAAGGGAATGAGCCACATTCAGATGATGCTGCCAATTCTTGTATTTCGCCGCTATTGCTAAGAACTGTCTAGAATAAATTTCTCTGATCTTTATTAATAAATGTTACGCAGTAGAGCTGAAGCGAGACTCAAGAGAAGTCCGTGCTTGAACTGGATTTTCTTTCATTTGTTTGTTGGCTTCACTTTGTGTTGGAATTCATTTGAAACATTGAGCACCTCTGCTCTGTGATGTTAGTGTGGACAGAATCCAGGAATTCCTTCTTATTAGCCTAACAAAAACTGATATTTCTTCTCTTTCAAGGTGTGAACATCCTCATGAGGTTGATTCGATCGAATGTTGCACAGCCAAGAAACAGTTTTTTTCATGAGAGCGCATGCATAGACTAAAGCCAGACTTCACTTTTTCTCTTAGAAAATTTATACTTTATTTTTATTCTTCTAGTTTCAACAAGAAATCAGCAAACAGCGAAGACAGGGGGACGACAGCAGCCAACGACAGACAGAGAAGGACAGAACAAGTCTTCCAGAAGAATTGGCATGGCCACAAAAACAGAGTAAGGAAGTTACAATCTTATCTGACATCTCCTTTCCCTAGTGTTACACGCCTTCTCTGCTGTGACAATGGCATCTTTCCCTAGTGCTACACGCCTTCTCTGCTGTGACAATGGCATCTTTCCCTAGTGCTACACGCATTCTCTGCCTTGACAAGTGCCTTCCTTCCCTGATATTGCACGCCTGCTCTGCTCTGAGAGCGCTTCCTTTCCCTGGTGTTACACACCTACTCTTCTCCTTTCCCTAGTGCTACATGACTGCTCTGCTCTCAGCAGCTTCTTTCCCTAGTGTTAATGTGCATTTCTTGCATTCTGAGTCTTAGACTGAGGTCATTTCACTACTTCCTTGCTTTTTCTGTTTCTTTGAGAAGAAGGGTTGTCAAACTTGAGAATCAACACAGTGCTGGCAAGAATTGGGTGTGTTTTTAGCTCCATCCTGGGTACCTGTTTTGGACAAAGGACTCAATATCAGGGCTAGTAGAGTGTCTGGGATGGATTCTTCAGTGGAGGGAAGGGTTTATCTTCCAGTGCCGTAGCGAGGGCTAATGGCACCCGGGGCGGGTTGCCACGGCGCGACCCCACCCCTCTGCAGCGCACCCCCCCCCCCCCCGACCGCATTCTTACCTGCGGGAGGGCCGATCCGCCCCGAGTGCACGTCACTCGGAGCTGCGTCGCCCAGAGAGAGCAGGGAACCAGCGGGGCCGGCACCCCCCCCCCCCTTCCTACGCCACTGTTATCTTCTTCAGCACCTGAAGCATATGATTAACAATATTCAAGGAGACACTTTTGTTGCTCTCTAAAAAGAAGTCTTTTAATGGGGAAACCTTTTTCAAAGCAGTAGTGCAGGCAGTAGCGGTGCAAACAGCAGTGTCACGGGATACAATTTCAGAACAGAATAGGTCCCTTATGTCCACACTCTCCTGGGACACCCTCCTTCCCTTTCTTTTCTGGTTCCCTTTGACTTGCTAAGCTCCTTGATTTCTCAAGCACCCTTTTGGTACCTGTTAATTTAAATTCTTGGATCTGTCCTTTGATTTTTTTTTTTTTCCTTTTCACTTACCCTCCCAGATAAAGCATCAGTCGGGGGGGTAATCTCTCCTTTTCCTCTTTCACACACTCTTCTCACTACTCCTGCAAGGATCCTTGTTCATTGCACTGGAACTGGGATCAGGGTCCGCCTTTCCCCATAAAAAAAAGCCTCGGAATGAGAGATTTACTCCCACAGAGCAGGGACACTCTCCACTGCTTAATTCCTCAAAAACAGCTACTTATGGATGGTTCAGTGTACAATCACAAAGACTTTACTCTATGGACACCAAAAACAGGAAGCAGGCTCTGCCCCGTTCCAGCCCTAAACACAGCCATGAGCAGGAGACTAATCTTTCTGCTCCCTGCTCTAACGTTATTTCTGATGGTGAGCTAGAAGCAGGACTGCAAGCTACTGCCTCTTCCTTGCACCACCTCCAGTTTCTTTACTATAGTTTTCTGGGGATTTATGGCCAACTCTCGCTGGACTAAAAAATTGTGGTCAGTCCTGGAGGGGAATATCATAGCAAAATGGTTCATTCCCCTCTGTTCTGACTTTCTCGGTATGCCCTTCACTGAGAAAACCATAGACTTGGGTAAAAGGATCCAAAGGCCAGCTTGCCAGATATAATATGTTTTAATATTGAATAACAGAATTTATCAAAAACCTTTTCTAAAGTTCCAGGTCATACCAATCTGCAGTGACTCCATGAGATCCAATTAGAGGAGGAATTTCCAGCACAGAATGAGAGAAATTAGCATGGATTATTAGAAAGAATCTCTATAGCTTTTGCTTTCCCGGGAAAACTTACTAATACTGCTACTTATTTCTATAGTGCAGTCAGATGTACACAGCACTGTAACCAAACACGTAAAAGACAGTCCCTTCTCAACAGAGTTTACAATCTAATCAAGACACACAAAGAGGGTAAATAAGGAATTAAGGAGTTAAATTTATAATGAGAATGGTTAAAAAGGGTATTGAACAGGTGAATAAGTGGTTAAGAGTTGAAGGTTGCTTGAAAAGGTGTTTTTGTAGCCTGGAATTGAATAGGGCTGGAGATGGAGCATGACATACTGACTCAAAGACCCAAAAATAGATACAGTGACTATAGCAATCCTCCCATTTATCTGCAAACTTGCTGAATGCGTAGTAGCAGGATCAACTAAACAAATTCCTTGAGGACACCAATTGCCTTCACCCTCATCAAGCAAGATACAGACCACATCACAATACAGAGACCATTCTCTTGGGTGTCTCCACTTTCTGTTGCACAAAACTTGATCATGATAAAAATGTAGCCCTCATCTCATGTGATCCATCCGCGGTGTTCAGTCTCATAGGTCACACACTCCTACTTAATAGATTATATGAAACAAGCCGTTTAGCCCATTAAAATGGGCAGCATTTTTTATTTGTGAAATGTAATTCCCTTATTGTTGTAATATTTTGTCTGTGTGTGAGAGAGAGAGAGACAGTGAGAGTGAGTTCAGAGAGAGAGAGTGTGTGAGTTTGGATGACCATCTCCTCCTGGCTCTCTTCTCTCCAGGTCCCTTCCCCTCCATGGGCACCATTTCTCCCCTTCCCGATCACAGTCTCCTCCTGTTTTCTCTTCTTTTCCCTTTACTTCCCCTCCATGGGCACCATTTCTCCCTTCCACTCCATGACCACAGTCTCCCTTGTTTTTTTCATTCCCTATTTCCAGCATCTGTCCCTCTCAAACATCTCTCTCTCTGCCCTCCTTCTACCAGTAACTTTTCCTGCTCTCCTGAATCCCTACCCCTCCCCGTGGTCCCCTTTCTCTGTCTCTGTTAACTCCTGAACCCTCACTCCTTCCCCCCCACCCCCAGTCCACGTTCTCTCTCTCTTCTTATACCTGCTCCTCTCAGCCCTCCGACTTCATCTTTAGTGCTGCAGGCAGAAATCGGAGCAAGTATAAAGAGAGAGAACCACTGCTGCTGCCTACAGCCTCTCCGGGCACGCTGCAGTCTGCGCACACCTCGTTACTCTGCTTCCACTTTGACATGAGTTTCCCCTCGGCAGCCCCCCACCTCCGGATGAGGGGAGGGGAAACAGCAGGAGCCGGGTTAAGAAGCGCTCTCGCAGCTCGTCGGGGTAGCTCCTGCAAACGGCAGACGGCGCGGGAGTGATCTGTGAGGCACGTCGGTCACTCTTCATTTATATAGTAAGATAGGAATGACAAATACAGCTCATGCATGGTTCCACTCATATTTAACTAACAGATTATATTCAGTCCTATTCAATAATTCCCAATCATCTCCCTACTCTCTCACATGTGGCTACTACAGGGCTCCACTCTACCTACCTCTTATTTATATCTTTATAGCTGCCCCTAGCTTGACTGATACTGACATTGGATCTAATGTCCATTCTTCTATGCCGATGACATACAAATTTTGACAACCTTTGATCGTAAGAGATCTTTAGTAATAAGCCATAATTTAATCTCATCCAAGGCTGGTTACAACATCACAAACTCAAACTCAACCCAGACAAGATTAAAGGCACTTCTCTTTTCCCGGTTAGGAGCACCAGGCTGGAACAACAACTAGCAACACAAATATTGCCATCACAGAGAGTGAGTACTCTGAATCAGTCTGTTGATGCTCCCCTTCCTGTTTTTTCTTCGGGGACTATAGCAATGGAGTCACTCTGGGACCTGACATTTAACATTCAATCTTCTTTACAAGTATCGATAACTAAAACCACTAGTGAAATTAAGGTATTGCCTGAAGCAGCCATTATCCAGGCACAGGTTACTGCTCAACGACCCTCTGAATTGAAGCTTTTAGATCAGAAAATTCAAAATTTAGAATCTTTGGGACAAGTCTCAATTAAAGAAAGAAACTTTACCTTTCGCCCTTTAGAATACTTAGAAAATCAATCTAGGAGGCTTAATGTGAGGCTGACGAATTTTCCTAGATCACCTTTAATTACACCTATAGAGATGGTTAAAAACTATTTGGTTGAAATACTAGGAATGGCTGGGGATTCACTGCCTCCTATAACCTGGAACTTCTCAAACCCAAGTAGGAGATGCTATGAACCTCGCATCTTTCTTGGAATCCTCAGAGGTAATTACCCAGAGAAATACTGTAGTGGTTTCCTTTGCCCTGGAGATGGATCGAGATGCAGTACTGAGACTTTCCTTTCGTCATTTGGATTCTCTATTCTTGGGGGTCTAAAGTAAGAATTTATCCAGATTTGTCTAGAGAAACATAGAAAAGGCGTAAAGCCTTTTTGGTTTTGCGCCCAAGGTCTTTGGCATTAGATGCAAATTTTGTACTTAAATTTCCTTGTATATGTCGTATATTATTTCAGTCTAAGCAGTTTCAATTCTTTGACCCCAAGCAGTTAGAAGACTTTTTGCAGTCTAAAGAAGAGGTTAATGTTATTGTCTAGACACAAATATAAACTGTAAGACAGCTTGGAATAGGCTACCTGGGTAGCATTATGGAATATGTTGCAGAACTTAATAATTAGACGCATGGCACTACTGTATTTTTGAGTGCCATGCTCCAAGTTTAATATCACCACTAGGTAAATCAGTAACCAGGGCAGTTGTATCAGAAGTGGTGCTATTCTTTGCCACTATAATTACTGTTGCTGCAGTGGTTTCCTTCAGCTGTAAACCTGTCTGCACTCTCTTGGGAGGCTACTACAATAGTTATGGTAGAAAAGAATGACTGCTTGTGTAATTTGTCTCTGGTCACACTTTTTTGAGGAAAAAAACAAATCTGATGAACTTGCATTTTTCGGAGCATCTGAGAAATCTGTTTTTCCATCATGAACGCTGAGTCACTCATGGTCTCCAAGCTTTTAATGTTAGAATTCAATTAGCCAGAAGCCCCCTCAACACACATACTTGGGCCATTATTAATTATTAGGCTTTGTTTTGCTAGTACACCCAATCTTAACATATTTTCTTTTTCCACCTCAAAGTAACAAGTAAAAATGTCTAAACCTTTCTTCGGTGTGACTATTTCATCTGCATGTATGAAGTAGGTGACATCTTACGAACAAATCTAAATGGAAAGAGGAAGATGTTAAACGAGATTTGACACCCTTCAGTTCAACTGCCATGAAGTCAGTTAAGATGTACCTTTCTCAACAACATAAGATCATCCCGAGAGGAACCCTGAAAAACAGTTAAAAATTGGTCCAGATATTCTGATCGCACTTAACCTGCGTTTCACATTCCTATGCTCCAGAACAAAGCAAGTTGTGAAGTGTGTTTATTTCTGAACAAATACTTGAGCACCGAGTCTCTATCCATTTTGAACTAAGAGATGAGGAGCAGACCATGAGAAGTTTTCAAACAGATTGAAAGTTCCAAACTATTTGTAGATTCACTGAATCAAGAGCATCCTTTACTTCATTCAGTTTACTCTTCATTGAAGGTAAATTATCTACTATAATAAAACTCACCCTCAACGTTCTGAAGTCACTCAGTCACTCCTTGAAGGGTTCATGGATTCATGGTGGTGAAGCCACAACACTGACCATGTCTCTCTGCCCCGCCCTCGCATGACGGACCAATCAGAAAAAACACCCTCAACATTCTGAAACACAAAGGACCATCACAACACCGTTCCCAGGCAATACTAGGCAACGTAAGACGGACCAATCAGAGGAAACTACGTGACAATAAGGGAGGAGCATTCCCCAGCAGAATGGCTCATTATCTGTGCAGCACGGAGAGCACAGAACCACCGCTGGAACGAGAGAAGAATATTCCTGCTGTGTGTATGTGCAAAAATAGACCGGGGGGGGGGGGGGGGGGAAGAAACACTCACTCACTCACACACACACACACACAAAAAAAGCCACATGCTAGCGCCCGTTTCATTGGTTTCGGAAACGGGCCTTTTTTTACTAGTAAATTATAAATCAGTACCCTTCTCCACCACCGCCAACTCCAGGCTCCGCCCTTTCTGCCTCGCCTCACTCCATGCTTGGAATAAACTCCCTGAGCCCATACGCCAGGCCCCCTCCCTGCCCATCTTCAAATCCTTGCTCAAAGCCCACCTCTTCAATGTCGCCTTCGGCACCTAACCACTACACCTCTATTCAGGAAATCTTGACTGCCCCAACTTGACATTTCGTCCTTTAGATTGTAAGCTCCTTCGAGCAGGGACTGTCCTTCTTTGTAAAACTGTACAGCACTGCGTAACCCTAGTAGCGCTCTAGAAATGTTAAGTAGTAGTAGTAAATCTTGAAGAACGGAGGAACCACTTCTCCAGGTAACTTTCTACATGTCTTGAATAATTCATAGCTTGCCAACAATCTTGGGTGAGAAATGTTTATGAACCATGAATTCTGTGCGTGGACCTGATTTTCTAAGATACCAAGCTTACTATAAAGAATCAAACTATCCTTGAAGCTTGAATAGTAGCCACTCGGTTACCAACAGTTAGGGCTGTTTTTACCACGTCACGCGATCTCTTATGTTGTTCCAACTTAATGACTACTTTCTTGGAAAATATGCATAATTGTGAAACAGAGTTAGATAATATGCTCCAAGTCTGCATAATCGCCTTCTAAATGTCTACCAAGGAGACTCTTGTGGGAGTGGAAACTGGGGGCTCCAACTTTGCTACCCCCAGCATCCAAAGGAGCAGAGAAAGGCAGCAAGCCTCCCTACAAACAGAAGAGCCGGATGTTACCTGGGATGAAGACAACTTGTTACTTTGATGTTAAGATGCCAGTGAGATGTCTTTACCATCTTCAGTTGGTTCCTTCTAACTTGCTGATATTTATTTATTTATTTGTTGCATTTGTATCCCACATTTTCCCACCAATTTGTAGGCTCAATGTGGCTTACATTATGCCGTAATGCCGATCGCCATTTCCGGATAGAGAATTACAAGTAGTATTGCATTAAGGCGCATAAATGGTAAAGTAGAATACAATGTGGTATTGCATTGAAGTTCCTGAATGATAGAGTGAGTTATAAAATAATCAACTATAGAAAGTTCATTTCCAGTATGAGAAATAAAGTGGTAGTGCGTATTGCGTAGCTTTCATTAGTAGCGACGAAGGTTATCAGTTCAGTTTTGTCTAGTTCATGTAAAGGCTAGTTGTCTAGTATTTAGGATGGATCATTGTGGTATGCCTTCTTGGACAGGTTGGTTTTCAGTAGTTTTTGGAAGATTGTTAGGTCGTGCATTGTTTTTTATGGCCTTTGGTAGTGCGTTCCATAGTTGCGCGCTTATGTAGGAGAAGCTGGATGCATATGTGGATTTATATTTAAGTCCTTTGCAGCTGGGGTAGTTTTTCTCTTAGGGCTTTGGCGCTTTCGTATTTCTCTCATCCGAAACGGTCACTGCCACACTATTAAGGCCAAGGAACCTCGATCAGCACTGGCACTAGTCACCTCTGCTGCATTTAGAGTCTCCAGTGTATCATCAACTTTCACCTTTTGACGATGCAGTCACGAGAGAGGGATGGGTTCTGCCTGCAGCATTGAGAAGGCTCTGACCCTGTAGGGCTCCTTTTATAATAACATAGTTGCCACGTAACTACGACATGATCACCCGTGGGTCCCTTAAACACCTCTTCTCTATGACGGTATACCAAAGGGGGAAAAAAACACATTAAACACAGCTACAAGTCAGTAAATATAGAATCGGTTGAGGGCACTGTGCCTCGGTATCTTGATGTGACAGTCTATTTTTTTCTCTCCTGTACTTTTCTGTTTCTAATGCTGCTGTTGTCATTAAAACATTTGGATTTAAGATATAATTACAGCTGGCTCAATCTCGTAAAAAGCCTTATCTGCCTAATCTAGGCAATTATTTATAGCAAATTGGATTTGTTGATTTCTTTCTCAGTGATACATTGAAAATGTCAGCAAATGAAGACAACTGGGCTCCTCCAGTCTGTTCAGTGTAGTTAAAAAGTTATTGCCACAGGTTAGGGCCCTGATGGCGAGCCTATGACACGCGTGTCAGCACTGACACACGTAGCCATTTTCGATGACACGCGGCGCCGCCGCCGCAGTGTAGTCCGCCCTCCCTCCCGGAAACTAACCTTAAAGCCTCCTTTCACGTCGCAGCAGCAGGGCAGGCCACTCCTTCCTTCCGTGTCCCGCCCTCGCCTGACGTAACGTCCGCGAGGGCGGAGCACAGAAGGAAGGAGGAGAGGTCTGCCCTGCTGCTGCTTGCTGCAACGTGAAAGGGAGGCTTTAAGGTTAGTTCCGGGCCCGGTAGCGGGTGGAGGGGGGGCCCGGCGACCTCGGGTGGGCAGCGATCTCGGGTAGGGGGGCCCGGGGGCGGTCCTAGTAGCAGTGATTTTTCTTGAAGTGACACACCACCCAAGTTATGCTCGGTTTTTTTGGTGAATTTTGACACACCAAGCTCAAAAGGTTGCCCGTCACTGGGTTAGGGTTACCACATGGCTCCACATTGATCCAGTGTCCAGGTTTTGTTTCCATTGAAAGCAGTGGAAATAAAACCCAGACTGGCTCAATCTGTCCTCCTTTTTCTGGAGCCATGTGGTAACCCTACCACAGGTGGTCTTGGAGCATTTAAGCAGTAATTTGCAGCCATAGAATTTGTGTCTACAAGAACAGAAAGAAAGAGGATGAAGAAATGATTCAGCTACGCCTAAATCTCCACCGCGTGTTCTGCACGGGCCTGGTATAGTCCCTCTTTTTTTTTTTGTGGGCCAGTACCTGTGGTTTCAGTGTGTGTGTGAAGCTTGTACTTATTTTGGGTGGGGGAGGGAGAGGGCTTCTTGCATTGCTTTGCTTCTGCCGTACCTTTTCTCTGTTGGGGTTATGTGCGTGTGTCTGTGTGTTTTATGTTTGTGAAGCTTGCGCTGCCGCGGTCTGTCGTACAACAGTTTTGTGCTGAGGCAGTGTCTGGATTTGGATTTTAGATTTCATTACTCACCTTAGCCTAGTGGTTAGAGCAGTGGTTCTCAACCTTTCTTCTATTGTGACACACCTGACAGTCATTGTTCATGTATGGGACACACTGAACACTAAAGTTCACAGCTGAACAAAGCACACCTAAATATTTAATTGTTTAACTGTAAGTTTAGTATGAATGGAGGAGTGGCCTAGTGGTTAGGGTGGTGGACTTTGGTCCTGGGGAACGGAGGACGATTCCCACTTCAGGCACAGGCAGCTCTTTGTGACTCTGGGCAAGTCACTTAACCCTCCATTGCCCCATGTAAGCCGCATTGAGCCTGCCATGAGTGGGAAAGCGCAGGGTACAAATGTAACAAAAATAAAATAGATTCTATTGGAGATTCTACATGGAATGTTGCTACTATTGGAGATTCTACATAGAATGTTGCTATTCCACTAACAACATTCCATGTAGAAGTCGGCCCTTGCAGATCACCAATGTGGCCGCGCAGGCTTCTGCTTCTGTGAGTCTGATGTCCTGCACATATGTGCAGGACGTCAGACTCACAGAAACAGAAGCAGGCGCAGCCTTCTACATGGAATGTTGCTAGTGGAATAGCAACATTCCATGTAGAATCTCAAATAGTAGCAACAGTGGAGGAGTGGCCTAGTGGTTAGGGTGGTGGACTTTGGTCCTGAGGAACTGAGTTGGATTCCCACTTCAGGCACAGGCAGCTCCTTGTGACTCTGGGCAAGTCACTTAACCCTCCAGTGCCCCATGTAAGCCGCATTGAGCCTGCCATGAGTGGGAAAGCGCAGGGTACAAATATAACAAAAAAAAATAAAAATGTGCATATCCCATTTCAAAAAGCTGTATGCAACATACAGTCCCATATTTCTCACGTGTCATACAACAAAACAAATATATATTCAAATTCAAGTGTCACCTCAGTAACAGCAACACAAAATCCCTCCATTGCCAGATACTTTGAAGCAACACAAAAACCTACAAATATGCTACTCAAACTATAAAGCAAACAGAATCTTCAGGCCGCAGACAGGCAACATTTTCGGTTGGGGCTGGAGGCTGCAGTTATTATTCAGGGTAGTGGGGAGGCAGAAATAGGGACCAGTTACATGGATTTCAAGAACCTGATTCTCAAGATTGCTGGTCTTCCTAGCTTGCAGTCACTGATGGTTGTAAAGAAACACAGGCTTGCTGTCTATACACTTTTGTGACGTACCTCCCACCTCTTTATTTTCCGAGCACTCTACCAAAACCCTCATCCACACCCTTGTCACCTCTCGTTTAGACTACTGCAATCTGCTTCTTGCTGGCCTCCCACTTAGTCACCTCTCCCCTCTCCAGTCGGTTCAAAACTCTGCTGCCCGTCTCATCTTCCGCCAGGGTCGCTTTACTCATACTACCCCTCTCCTCAAGACCCTTCACTGGCTCCCTATCCGTTTTCGCATCCTGTTCAAACTTCTTCTACTAACCTATAAATGTATTCACTATGCTGCTCCCCAGTATCTCTCCACACTCGTCCTTCCCTACACCCCTTCCCGTGCACTCCGCTCCATGGATAAATCCTTCTTATCTGTTCCCTTCTCCACTACTGCCAACTCCAGACTTCGCGCCTTCTATCTCGCTGCACCCTACGCCTGGAATAAACTTCCTGAGCCCCTACGTCTTGCCCCATCCTTGGCCACCTTTAAATCTAGACTGAAAACCCACCTCTTTAACATTGCTTTTGACTCGTAACCACTTGTAACCACTTGCCTCCACCTACCCCCTCCTCTCTTCCTTCCCGTTCACATTAATTGATTTGATTTGCTTACTTTATTTATTTTTTGTCTATTAGATTGTAAGCTCTTTGAGCAGGGACTGTCTTTCTTCTATGTTTGTGCAGCGCTGCGTATGCCTTGTAGCGCTATAGAAATGCTAAATAGTAGTAGTAGTAGTAGTAGAATCACTGGGTTAGAGCACTGGTCTGAAAACAAGGGAAGCCCAGTTCAGAAGCCACTTCTGCTGCTTGTGATCTTGGATCAGTCACTTAACCCTCCATTGCCTCAGGTACAACTCAGATGGTGATCCCTACTGTACCTGAGTGTAACTCGCCTTGAGCTGCTACTGCAAAGTTGTGATACAAATCTAAATCCCTTTTCCAAATCTGAGCTCAAAGCGAGTTACAGGTCAGGTAGAATAAGGCGAACGTTGTCTCAGAGGACTTACAGTCTGTTTGTTTGAAGAGGTGAGTTCCAGAACCTAAGTACATCGTCCCGCACATTCCTCAACCTTCATTTCCCCAACTGTAAAGGGCTAAAATACAAACGAATGCATTCGTCAACCTTTTCCTACCTGAGTACACAATTCTGGAACGCACTGCCGCGCAACCTGAAATCGATCCATGAACTAACCAACTTCTGCAAACTATTGAAGACCCATCTCTTTAACAAGATATACTACTACTACTACTTAACATTTCTAGAGCGCTACTAGGGTTACGCAGCGCTGTACAATTTAACAAAGAGAGACAGTCCCTGCTCAAAGAGCTTACAATCTAATAGACAAGTGAACGGTCGGTCTGATAGGGGCAGTCTGGATTCACTGAACGGTAAGGGTTAGGTGCCGAACGCAGCATTGAAGAGGTGGGCTTTAAGCAAAGACTTGAAGACGGGCAGAGAGGGGGCTTGGCGTAAGGGGTCAGGAAGGTTGTTCCAAGCATATACCACAAAGACCAACAAATATGAACTCCTTCACATATACCTAGAATTGTCTTTACTATTTACTTGCTATATTAATTAATGCTTTATCACTATCATGCTACCCAAGATCCTTCTATAATACTAAATGTTTATTTCTGACATATCTCCACCATTCATGATGTATTGTAAGCCACATTGAGCCTGCAAAGAGGTGGGGAAATGTGGGATACAAATGCAATAAACAAACAAACAAACAGAATGCCTCTATAGAGAACAATAGGATGTGTGAAATTTGTACTTTTCCGTGAAAAGCAATTATGTTGACTAGAATTTTTGAAAATAAAACTATCCTGAGAATGATTTTTCGTGCTTAACATGTTTGGAGCTCACTTCTCCATTAAGCAGCTTTATGCAAAATTGTTGACCCTAATGTTTTAAATAATGAGCTGGAGAACATGCAAATGAATGGAAAGCAGCTGAGCAAGATGCAAAATAAATGACGAGCTTGGATTAAACTTTGCAAGCTGTGTTATTCATTGAACGTTAACCCCACTTCAAGAGGCGTTGTTAACTTTCCCCTGAGCCCCGAAAGCTTTAGCTTGCTAACATGTCAGCAGATATTGCAAGGATTGTTTTAAAGTACATAAGTATTTCCACACTGGGACAGACCAAAGGTTCATCAAGCCCAGCATCCTGTTTCCAACAGTGGCCAATCCAGGTCACAAATACCTGGCAAAATCCCCCAAAAGTTCAATATATTTTATGCTGCTTATCCCAGGAATAAGTCGTTTTAATAATGGTCTATGGACTTTTCCTTTAGGAAGCTGTCCAGACCTAAAGGGGTCCAGAAATGTAAAACAAAAACACCCTCAACCAATCCCTTAAAACAGAAATAGTGGACACTTCAGCCATTATAATAACCTTTCAAAGAATGAGACTTACTACAAGTCTATTAGCTATAATACCCATGTCGGCGATTAAAATTGCGAGAGGCCACAGCGCCATTTTTAGAAGATGATACAGTCATTGACTTAACATGAACTTTCAATTTGCCTGATTCCAAAAAAGCAATTTCAGCAATTTATGGCCCGTTTTTGGGTAAGTTCATAAGGTGGAATTTGTAGGTACAATTAGATGATTACATTAAAAAATTTTGATGTCAGATTAGTGGCGATATGGTTTCAGAGCTAATCACAGTGCAGAAATGGTGTCGGTTTTCCAATTACTAGAGATTCCTAACTCTGCATATTTACTACATCAGTACATAAGTAATGCCACACTGGGAAAAGACCAAGGGTCCATCGAGCCCAGCATCCTGTCCCTGACAGCGGCCAATCCAGGCCAAGGGCACCTGGCAAACTTACCAAACATACATTCTATACAATCAAGCCATTGTGACATCACTAATGAGGTTGGCTCTTATTGGTGGAATGAGCCACTATGACATCACAATAGGTTAAATCACTGCTCTATGTAATAAAAGTGAGCCAAGTAGAGGACATAAGTACATAAGTAATGCCACAGTGGGAAAAGACCAAGGGTCCATCGAGCCCAGCATCCTGTCCACGACAGCGGCCAATCCAGGCCAAGGGCACCTGGTGAGCTTCCCAAACGTACAAACATTCTATACAATCAAGCCATTGTGACATCACTAATGAGGTTGGCTCTTATTGGTGGAATGAGCCACTATGACATCACAATAGGTTAAATCACTGCTCTATGTAATAAAAGTGAGCCAAGTAGAGGACATAAGTACATAAGTAATGCCACACTGGGAAAAGACCAAGGGTCCATCGAGCCCAGCATCCTGTCCACGACAGCGGCCAATCCAGGCCAAGGGCACCTGGCGAGCTTCCCAAACGTACAAACATTCTATACATGTTATTCCTGGAATTTTGGATTTTTCCAAGTCCGTTTAGTAGCGGTTTATGGACTTGTCCTTTAGGAAACCGTCCAACCCCTTTTTAAACTCTGCTAAGCTAACCGCCTTCACCACGTTCTCCGGCAGCGAATTCTACCAGTCTTTGTAGATGGACATAAATACCACCTTTGATGCTATCCTCCTGTTAATTTTGTTACAGAGATTGTCTGAAGTAGGCGTTTTAGGCCAAGTCCTTCATCGGCTTCAGCAAGTTTGCATAGATAGGTCAGTTTCTGAATGCTTCCAGCTGGAGTGGCCCGTTCCTCAAGGTTCTTTTTTTTTTTTTTTTTTTATCCACACTATTTAACATTTATTTAGCTCCACAGTGTATGAGGTTAAGATCCTCAGGTATTAAATTCCATGTTATGCAGATGACATTCTGCTATTTGCACCTTTTCAAATTGAGTCTGTCTATCTTCAGTTTCTCTTGTGCTAATTTTTGACAGATTCTTGACTGGTGTGTGGAAATGGATTATCTATTAATTAAAACAAAAAAAAAAAAGCTCTGATTGTTTATACTGTACAAAATTACACCCCCTCTAAAACACATACTTCTGACAGGTAGTGACATTTTTATACGCGATAAGGTCGATTAACTTGACATTGTATCGGACTCAAAATTTTCTATATAAACCACGAAAGAGAGACAATCCATTTTCTTCAAACTATGTCTTGTTTGTAGATTGAGTATTCTTGGATGAATCGGAATTCCAAAAAGTAGCGCAACTATTAGTATTATACAGTCTTAATTTTTATTTATTTTTGTTACATCTGTACCCCGCGCTTTCCCACTCATGGCAGGCTGTATGCGGCAGGCAATGGAGGGTTAAGTGACTTGCCCAGAGTCACAAGGAGCTGCCTGTGCCGGGAATCGAACTCAGTTGCTCAGTTCCCCAGGACCAAAGTCCACCACCCTAACCACTAGGCCACTCCTCCACTCCGGCATCATATCTGAATGCAAATGTTGCAAACTGCCTGAGCCTGGGTTATTAGCAGGAAAAATTGATCAATCCCGCAAAAAGCACTGCTGCTCAGTAGAAACAAAGGGAAGCTGCAAATAATATACAGTAGTAAATCTTTTAAAAAAATATATAGAAGGAAATAAGGAGAATTCAGGATAGGCCATAACCCACAGCCGAGCTTAATCTCGGTAAGAAATGCTGACAAATTTGGCTCACTTAACATGCTGTATGTATTATTAGACACACTTACACTTCCTTCACAAAAATGTTTTTGTTGTTAGTTGAAAGAAACAAGAATAAACAAGTTTCCAATGTAAATATCAAGTGCAAAGAATAATACAATTCCAAAGTATCCGTTTGCTAAAAAGGAAACTATATCCAGTTTCTCGAATCCGTATCAATGTCTCTCAATTCAGACAGAACAAAAGTCAGATGTCAGGGTATTTTCATGAACTATATAGCAGCAGTTTTTCAAAAGCAGCTAAAGACAAACCTTACCTTAATGCTGTGATGCTCTGCCATTTGCTGCTATACAAAATGTTCGACAGAGCACCCTGTTTCAGAACTCCTTCGTCAGCAACGCTCCTTAAGATCCTCGTAGGGCATTTGCACTCCAGCCAGCAAGGTGGTCTTTTAGTTTCGTCTTTCTCTAGCGGGAGTTTGATTAAGGATCCACAATTGTGCAATAAATTGCCTCGTTTGTTATGTAGTGAACTGTCCTATTTGACGTTTCACAAACAAATTAAAAGCACACTCATTTAGGATTGCATTTCTTTATTTTCATTCATTTCCAGTGTTCAAAATAATGTCAGGTATATAAAGAAATCAAACCACAATAGTAGACAAATAAACCTGGAACCTCGGCATAATTTCTTTCATAGTAATATAGTGAATGAGAGCAGATAACAGCCTTGCATGGTCCATTCAGTCAGCCCAACAAGATCAATCCATAGCATATATGATGCAGTGTGATATAAGTTAAGTACATAAGTTTTGCCATACTGGGTAAAACCAAAGGTCCATCGAGCCCAGCATCCTGTTTCCAACAGTGGCCAATCCAGGTCACAAATACCTGGCAAGATCCCAAAAAGGTTCAATATATATTATGCTGCTTATCCCAGGAATAAGTCGTTTTAATAATGGTCTATGGACTTTTCCTTTAGGAAGCCGTCCAGACCATTTTTAAACCCTTCTAACGGAGAGAGTAGTGGATGCTTGGAATGCCCTCCCGTGGGAAGTGGTGGAAATGAAAACTGTAACGGAATTCAAACATGCGTGGGATAAGCATAAAGGAATCCTGTGCCGAAGGAATGGATCCTCAGAAGCTTAGTCAAGATCGGGAGGCGGGGATAGTGCTGGGCAGACTTATACGGTCTGTGCCAGAGCCGGTGGTGGGAAGCGGGACTGGTGGTTGGGAGCCGGGGATAGTGCTGGGCAGACTTGTACGGTCTGTGCCAGAGCCGGTGGTTGGGAGGCGAGGGTAGTGCTGGGCAGACTTATACGGTCTGTGCCCTGAAGAGCATAGGTACAAATCAAAGTAGGGTATACACAAAAAGTAGCAAATATGAGTTATCTTGTTGGGCAGACTGGATGGACCGTGCAGGTCTTTTTCTGCCGTCATCTACTATGTTACATTCTCTGGCAAAGAATTCCAGAGTTTAATTACACGTTGAGTGAAGAAATATTTTTTCCAATTCGTTTTAAGTTTACTACATTGTAGCTTCATCGCATGCCCCCTAGTCCTAGTATTTTTGGAAAGCGTGAACAGACGCTTCACATCTACCCGTTCCACTCCACTCATTATTTTATAGACCTCTATCATATCTCCCCTCAGCCATCTTTTCTCCAAGCTGAAGAGCCCTAGCCGCTTTAGCCTTTCCTCATAGGGAAGTCGTCCCATCCCCTTTATCATTTTCATCACCCTTCTCTGTACCTTTTCTAATTCCACTATATCTTTTTTTTCAGATGCGTTAACTAGAATTGAACAAAATATTTGAGGTGTGGCCACACCATGGACCAATACAAAGCCATTATAATGTCCTCATTTTTGTTTTCCATTCCTTTCCTATTAATACCGAACATTCTATTTGCTTTCTTAGCATACTTGATCTGTCCTCACTATTTTGGGGGCACGTACCATAGAGGTCTGCCTGGCACAGGTCTTTCTTCCCATCAGAGTCCACTCCAGCACATCCAGATCTGGCTAGCCATGATTGGGCCAGAGACCAAACAAAAGTCTGCTAAGTTTTGTTTTCGTTCCATTCTCTTTCCATATAGGAGGAAACTCTTGTGTTTATCCAATGCATTCTTGAATTCTCTTACCATTTTTGTCTTGCAGGAGGGCATTCCAGGTATCCACCACTACTCCTGTCACCCCTCCTGCAGCCTCAATTCATGTCCTCTGGTTCTACCACTTTCTTTCTCTGGAAAAGATATGTTTGTTTATTAATACCTTTCAAATATTTAAACATCTGTATCATATCATAGTAACATAGTAGATGACAGCAGAAAAAGACCTTCAGGGTCCATCCAGTCTGCCCAACAAGATAAACTCACATGTGCTACCCTTTGTGTATACCTTACCTTGTTTTGTACCTGTCCTTTTCAGGGCACAGACCGTATAAGTCTGCCCAGCGCTATCCCCGCCTCCCAACCTCCAGTCCCGCCTCCACCACCAGCTCTGGCATAGACCGTATAAGTCTGCCCAGCGCTATCCCCACCTCCCAACCACCAGCCCCACCTCCCACCACCAGTTCTGGCACAGACCGTATAAGTCTGCCCAGCACTATTCCCGCCTCCCAACCACCAGCCCCGCCTCCCACCACCGGTTCTGGCACAGACCGTATAAGTCTGCCCAGCACTATCCCTGCCTCCCAACATCATTGTATATACCTTAATCATTGTAGAATTTAGCACCTCTAATAAAGGTTTTATTTATCCAATACGAATCCAAAAGAATACACGGTAATTATTGAGTAGTCTGTGTCAGTGAGACAGGCTGTAAATCCATAGCAGTACAGGCTGCTGCCTTGTGGGCACAGAGGAGGAGAGTGGGAGCTCATCAGAGGAGGACTCTCAACAGAGTTCCCCTGCAGCACCAGCTGCAAAGGAACACAGTGGGAGGGGTAGGAGGGGATGGGGAAAGTGATGAGACATGCTGGGGGGGGTGAGGGTTGGAGGGAGGGGAATATGCACAGAGTGGTTGATGGTGGGGGAGGGGGGTGGTTTTGGTGTTGGTGTGTAAATACTGTGTGATATAAATAAATGTCCACTTATCACCCCTATCCCTCCGTTTTCAAATCTATCCTGAGGGGAACCCCCCCCCCCCCCCCCCAGCCAGTCAGGTTTTCAGGATATCCATAATGAATATTCATGAGAGATTTGCATGCACCTCCTTCCACTCAATGCATATCTCTCATGAATATTCATTGTGGATATCCTGAAAACCAGGCTGGCTTGGGGGTTCCTCCACTGCTCTAGGATATACATATGCAGGTCCTTAAGTCTCTTCTCATAGATCATTAGGGGCAACCCTCATACCATTTTTGTTGGTTTTCTCTGAACTGCTTCATGTTTTGTTTTTTAATATAGCCTCCAAAACTGAACACGATACTCCAAGTGGGGCCTCAGCAAGTGGTGTTAATGCTTCTCTATGCAGGGTCAGGTTATCTTTATTTGATATACCGCTAAGGAGAGTATCGTCATAGCGGTGTACAACATATATAACAACAAGAGAGTCTCAATAAGAAAAGAACTACAGTAATTGATAGGAGCAAAAGAAAAGACAAGGTATCAATCGAAACAAGCACAACAAGCCATGCATCAAAGTTGACTAGGCCACAGCCGGATAAGACCAAAGGCATATTAAGGCCTAGGGGTGAAAAGTAGATCCATATGTTTGCTGAAAAAAATAGGTTTTGAGGGCTGCCTTAAACTGCATGTGAGGGCGCTCTTTACACAGGTCAGATGGGAGTATATTTCAGAGGGTGGGTCCAGCTACGGAGAACATTGTCTTCCTAAAAGTAATTAAAGGAACTGCCTGCAGCAAGCGTACCACTAAGAGAGATTGCGGCACTGAACGGAGAGTCTGCATCGGGAGGTATGATGAGAGATAGGGAGCTAGGAAAACGGGTTGGCTAGTTTGCAAGGCTATGTGGATCAAAGTAGCTTAAATTGCACATGAGTAGCCACGGGCAGCCATTGTTCCCGGTAAAGCAAGCCTAGCATTCTTTTGGCCGTGGCCATTGCCACATCACGTCACATTGTTTCACCACCTTGAGATCCTCTATTCACCCCAAGGTCTCTCACCTGAGCTGTTTCTCATCAATCTCTCTTCTCCTGTCTTGCACATCTCCTTTGGATTTCTTCATCCAAGTGTAACACTCAGCACTTCTTCACATCACATTTTAACTGCCAGACCTTAGACCATTCTTCTAATTTCTGTAGATCTCTTCTCATGTTTTCTACTCCCTCCGGAGTGTCTACTCTGTTGGTCATCTTTGTGAAGGCAAACTTTCCCTTCTAACCCTTCAGCAATGTTGCTTACAAATATATGAAATAGAATCCACTCCTGAGGCACTCCACTACTCACCTGCCTTTCCCACAAGTGGATTCCACTTACCACCACCCTCTGTGTCGTCTGTCAGTCAACCAGTTTCTAATCCAGTTCACTACTTTTAAGTCCTAACTTCAGCCTGCTCAGCTTATTCATGAGTCTCCTGTGAGGAACCATATCAAAGACTTTGCTGAAGTTCATATCAAAGATGTCCCCAAACAAACCTTCAGTATAATGCCAAGTCTTATCATATCAAATACCCATCCCCATGCTGCTGCTGTTAATTTTAACTGTTAACAAATCTTCAAACCAACTTTTGAGCATCAAAGATCTGTTTTTCCACTGTTTCTCTGTTGGATATTGGGGACTGATATTACCTCAAGAAACAGACCACCTTTGTTTTTTATTTCCATAATTCCATGATATTCTCTTTCATTCCATCCTGGTACACAAACAGACCCTTAAAAGGGTACAAATAAGTCTGTTCGTCTTAAAACTTTCCCTTTACCCCCTCGCCAGCATTCAGTAGAGGACCCCATAACCTGTGAAATCCATTTTCCTTTCACTTTAGCGCCTAGACTCTCCGTGTCTCAATGATGGAGGTGAAGCATTTTTCCAGGCTGCACAATTACTGTTTGAATTTGGTCCTTTCTGTTCTCTATAGTCTCTTTTGGTAAATCAGAATGCCAGGGTTAAAACTAGGGTACAATCCCAGGGTCTAGGATCCTTAGTTAATTTCTTAATTTCAGGCCTCACACTGTTCAAAAATATTGTATTGTTAATACCACCACATATGTTTAAAATCCTCCCCCCCCCCCCCCCTGCCACTCCAACATGTATCTGGAATATTGTTACTGTTCAACCGTGCTAGGATCATATAGGTTTGAAATACAATTTTCAACTGGGTGTTCAAATGATTGATATTTATCGAAATCCGAGTCATACTCTCCCATATTTCGCCTATTGCTCACTTGTTCACTTCCTTCCAACATCTTTTTCCCATTGATCTTGGTACTAAAATTTACCGACCTGTCTAGAACTCTTCTAAAGGGTTTAACTTTCTGCTACAACACTTTTTGCATAAAAATATTGTAACGATAGCCAGGGAAGGGGGGGGGGGGGGGGGGGGGGGTTGAGAGCATCTTCTATTAATCTCAATTCTAGAAATAAAATCTTTATCTTGGACAAAGTTGATTGGCCTTATTAGTTGGTTAGGATTGCATTTCTGTGAGTGTTATTTATTACTGTGTATTATTGAGTTCTCTGTTTTCTTGTGAATGTGTTTATTTTATATAAACCACTTAAGTATGATACAGTATGTTGCCTATGAAAAAAAAAAAAAAAAAGAGTCAATGCTGCCCCCACCCTATTCTTAAAGAAATGTGGCTTCCCCAGACCCACATCCTTTTAATCCCTTTTGAAACTGAAAGTTCCCTCACATCCTGACCCCAAGACCTATCAGGGTATCTCTAGTGAGTGGAGGACAGGCGTAATCCCCGTGGCACTCTCTTAAAAAAACCCAAAACAAAACACAACACCTGAAGACCCCTTTCAATAGTCTCACGGTGGTACTGCTACTAATGGTCAGGCTGCCTCCGCTTTATCTATATTGTGTGTATTGGTGTGTGTGTGTGTGTGGCTGCTGCTGTCTGTGCTGTACACGTAGGGCAGAGAGTGTGTGTGTGAGATTTGCACTGCTCCTGTCTGTGCTGTACACGTAGGGCAGAGAGTGTGTGGGTGAGATTTGCACTGCTGCTGTCTGTGCTGTACACGTAGGGCAGAGTGTGTATGTGGGTGAGATTTGCACTGCTGCTGTCTGTGCTGTACACATAGGGCAGAGTGTGTGTGTGGGTGAGATTTGCACTGCTGCTGTCTGTGCTGTACACGTAGGGCAGAGTGTGCGGGTGAGATTTGTACTGCTGCTGTCTGTGCTGTACACGTAGGGCAGAGTGTGCGGGTGAGATTTGCACTGCTGCTGTCTGTGCTGTACACGTAGGGCAGAGTGTGCGGGTGAGATTTGCACTGCTGCTGTCTGTGCTGTACACGTGGGGCAGAGTGTGTACGTGTGACTTGTGCACTACTGTTTTCTGTGCTGTACAAGTGGAGCACAGTATGTGCATGAGATTTACATTGCTATCTGTGCTGTATACATGGGCCAGTGTGTGGGAGAGAGATTTGCTCTGTTCTGCTTCTGCTCTCCCTGATCTGTGGACAGACATGAGTTTCCGAACCAGTTAAAAGCAAGCTCTAAATCTTTAAAGTACAGAAACAAAGAATTGTCAGTTTTTCCCTTTTTAAACTCTTGCATAGAGTTTAACAGACATGAGTTTTTCCTTTATAGTAGAATGACCAAGGGTTTCAGGAGGTGAAGGCATCAGATAGCCTCGCTTTTTACGCAGGGAACATTTTCGGGGAAGTTTTTTTTTTTTTTAAGTTATTTGTATCACTTTCTCCAGCGGTTGCTTTTTCTTTTTTTTTTTTTTCATATCTTCTAGTCCACACAGTTTCACTGCCAACACCTGTCTGAGAAGCCAGGGTGTTTAAAGAGCCGCAGTTGCTGGTTGAAAGGGCATCGGGAGCTTCTTAAGGCCTAATTAAGACCTGAATAGGAGGACAAAAGATGAGAACGGAGCAGAGATGATCTTCCCAGCGCACAGCCCCTCATTAGGACGATAATGAGCCAATGAGGGGCTGCCAAGCCGCGGCCTTATCTCGTCTCCTCTCCCCACTTACCTTGGATGGCAGGCCGTACCCCAACTATCTTCCGTTTCCAGGACAACCTTTCATTTCAGCTGGGTTTTATTTTTTTAGATGTATGGACTCTGCTTTCTGTTTGAATATTATGGCGCCTGTACACGTTTGAACAGAACTCTTACACTTCCTTCACTAGTCTAAAGTCTGGAAGTTACTGTCCCATAGGGTTCACGGATGGCTTTTCACCTTATGTCTGGAACAGACTTCCCGAGCCCATACGCCATGCACCCTCCCTGCCCATTTTCAAGTCCTTACTCAAAGCCCATCTCTTCTCCCTTGCTTTTGGCACCTAACCACCTTCCCTATTCATGATACCTATACTGACTACATAGCTTGTTACCTTTAGATTGTAAGCTCTCTTGAGCAGGGACCGTCCTTCCCCATGTTTAAACTTGTACAGCGCAGCGTAACCCTGGCAGCGCTATAGAAATGCTAAGTAGTAGTAGTAGGTCCTCGACATAAAGGACAAACTGGGCCAAGAAATCATTTCTGCTTATTTTAATTGTTAAAGCATAACAATAAAGAAAGATGGAATGATGATGTGGAAGGATCACAGGTCCCGTCCAGTCTGACTAAGCTGGTTCCTGTCCGTGCTGTAGACCAGAGCTGATCTCAGGCTTTTCCTTCACTTTGTGGCTACCGTATTTTCTTAAACTCTGGGACTGTTTCCCCCATAACCTGTATCACCCCTCCTCTCTGTAAAGCCTCTTTGAGCTTTGTGCTGTCAACTTCTGTTCCAGAGAATCATAAGAATAGCCATAGTGGATCAGACCAATGGTCCATCTAGCCCAGTATCCTGCATCCAACAGTGGCCAATCATAGTAACATAGTAGGTGATGGCAGATAAGACCTGTACCGTCCATCCAGTCTGCCCAACAAAATAAACTCATTACATATGGTATGATGTGATACATCATATGTATTCCTGATCTTGACTTATCCTTGCCGTTTTTAGGGCATAGACTGTAGAAATCTGCCCAGCACTGGCCTTGTTCTACAATTTCTCAAGTTGTCAGAGCCCCTGAAAAGCTCCATTCCAGCCCTTCCAAATCTGTTCAGCCTCGATCAGGGCACAGACTGTAGAAATCTGCCCAGCACTGGCTTTCCTACCTAATCTCCGCTATGCTTCTTTGGATCCATTCCTTCTACTACTACTACTTAACATTTCTAGAGCGCTACTAGGGTTACGCAGCGCTGTACAGTTTAACAAAGAAGGACAGTCCCTGTTCAAAGGAGCTTACAATCTAAAGGACGAAATGTCAAGTTGGGGTAGTCTAGATTTCTTCAATGGAGGTATAGTGGTGATGTGCCGAAGGGGACATCAAAGAGGTGAGCTTTGAGTAAGGATTTGAAAATGGGCAGGGAGGGGGCCTGGCGTATGGGCTCAGGGAGTTTATTCCAAGCATAGGGTGAGGCGAGGCAGAAAGGCGGAGCCTGGAGTTGGCGATGGTGGAGAAGGGTACTGAGAGGAGGGATTTGACTTGTGAGCGGAGGTTTCAAGTAGGAACGTAAGGGGAGATGAGGGTAGAGAGGTAATGAGGGGCTGTAGATCGAGTGCATTTGTAGGTAAGTAGGAGAAGCTTGAACTGGATACGGTTCCTGATCAGAAGCCAGTGAAGTGACTTGAGGAGAGGGGTGATATGGGCATATTGGTCCTGACAGAAGATAAGACGTGCAGCAGAGTTCTAAACGGATTGAAGGGGGGATAGATGGCTAAGTGGGAGGCCAGTGAGGAGTAGGTTGCAGTAGTCAAGGCGGTAGGTAATGAGAGAGTGGACGAGTGTTCGGGTGGTGTGCTCTGAAAGGAATGGGCGAATTTTGCTGATGTTATAGAGAAAGAAGTGACAGGTCTTGGCTGTCTGCTGGATATGCGCAGAGAAGAAGAGGGAGGAGTCGAAGATGACTCCGAGGTTGCGGACAGATGAGATGGGGAGGATGAGGGTGTTATCAACTGAGATAGAGAGTGGAGGGAGAGGAGAAGTGGGTTTAGGTGGAAAGACAAGAAGCTCAGTCTTGGCCATGTTCAGTTTCAGGTGGCGGTTGGACATCCAGGCAGCAATGTCAGATAAGCAGGCCAATACTTTGGCCTGGGTTTCCGCAGTGATGTCTGGTGTGGAGAGATAAAGCTGGGTGTCGTTAGCATAAAGAAGATATTGGAAACTATGAGATGAGATCAGCGAGCCCAGGGAGGAGGTGTAGATTGAAAAGAGAAGGGGACCAAGGACAGATCCCTGTGGAACTCCAACAGAGAGCGGGACGGGGGTGGAGGAAGATCTAAACGGGATTCCTTTGTCCCATGCATTTTTTAATCCCGTTAACCGTTTGCATCTCGTACAAACTCCCGCAGGAGGGCATTCCAGTTATCTACCACCCTCTGAGTGAAGAAATACTTCCTGACATTATTCCTGAGTCAGCCCCCTTTCAACTGCCGTGTTCCCGTCTCTGGAAAATGTTTGCGGATTAATACCTTTCAAATATTGGAACGTCTGTATCATATCACCCCTGTTTCTCCTTTCCTGCAAGGTATACATGTTTAGGTCTGCAAGTCTCTCAATGTACGTCTTGCTACATAAACCCCATATCAGTTTCATCGCTTTTCTTTGAATCGCTTCAAATCTTTTTACATCCTTAGCAAGATAAGGCCTTCAAAAACTGAACAAAATACTCCAAATGGGACCTCACCAAGAACTTGTGGAGGGGCATCAGCACCTCCTTTCTTCTGCTTGTTATACCCCTTTCTATGCAGCCTAGTATTCTCCTGGCTGTGGCTGCGACCACCGCCTGATCGCACTGTTTCATCACCTTGAGATCCTCGGACACCATCGCCCCATGGTCCCTCTCCTGAGCCGAGCTTACCTTTTTGTGGTCACAAGTATCTGGCAGAAACCCAAATAGTAGCAACATTCCATGGTACTGATTCCGGGGCAAGTAGTGGCTTCCTCATGTCCATCTCAATAACTGTACTTTTCCTCCAGGAACTTGTCCAAACCCTTTTTAAACCCAGATATGCTAACGCCTTTACCACATCCTCCAGCAACGAGTTCCAGAGCTTATTCGTTCATTGAGAAAGTATTTCCTCCTAGTTGTTTTAAAAGTATTTCCATGTAATTTCATTGAGTGTCCCTTGGTCTTTGTACTTTTTGAAAGAGTAAAAATATTGATTAATTTCTACTTGTTCTACACCACTCAGGATTTTGTAGACCTCAAACATATCCCCCCTCAGCCGACTCTTTTCCAAGCTGAAGAGCCCTAACTTCTTTAGCCTTTCCTGATATGGGAGCAGTTCTATCCCTGTTATCCACTGGAAAACTTGTGGTTTATTTATATCTTTGAAGGAAATTTTAACGGGAGCTTTCCTGTGCTGTTATCCCAGGCAGCTTCTTTTAAGGCTGTTTTATAAAGAAATACCAGCAGAAGCACCTCCAGACCCGCACCTAGATCTTAGCGTGTATTTACTCATGTATGCAGATATTTTATCAAATTGTGACTGTGCCCTGCATTTATTGGCTTGCACCATGGGTACTCTTATGCATGATCTAATAGCCTGTTTTCCCACAGATTCAATGTCTATCACATCCTGCTGTCTTCTCTCCTGTCCTCTTCTGGTTATGCATATTTAGGCCGTTAAAGTGTCATATGGTCTATGGTGCAGCGGTCCCTGCATCTGCAATGCCTCCATGCTACTTCCTCACGGAGGCCCAGAATCGGATGCACTATTTCAGAAGAAAGGTCACTTTTGCTGCTGATTCCAGACTTCCCTCCAACTCATTCATTCCAGGATCAAAGTTAAAGGCCTGAATCCAGTATCCCAGGGGATCGTCAAAACCTGTCTGCGAGAAACTCGGGCATCCAAACATCTTCCAGTCTTGAGTTCTTGGGCCTCAGAGGTCATGGTCACATTTGGGTCCAGTAATAGGATCAAATGGCTTCTTCCTCCTTGTGGGATAATTTCATAACACCCATCAGAAACCTACCTGTTTTATGTCTGGTTTAATAAAAGCACCTGTGCCTGCATTAGGACACCCAAACTTTGCTCTTCAGGAATGCTGTGTCTCCTTATTACACAGTATAATCCCTGCACAGGTTTTTCTGCTTGCTTTAATACAATTACAAACAGTGGGTCTGTGTACTGCATGCTAAAGATGCCAGTGGTGTCGGGTGTCCTGAAATGATTTTGGACGCGTGGCGTTTTAAACGTTACTGATGCACTATTCAGGAGCTGATTGCCTTGTGATAGGACTGGTATTGCGTGTTCTTTGTATGTCAGTGCAAATCTAATGTTTCCTTTTACCAGCAGAAGCGTTATGCCAGGTCATCTCTTACTTTCAGCATGTGCTGGCTATGTAGGAGAAATTAGACATGTATGTGTGGCATGTGCCTGACACATAAATGTGATGAGGTTAATAGGCATGCTTATTCTGTTATGACATTGTACCTAAGATGGAAAAGAGTTGGTGCAGACATCTGATTGGCTGCAGCCTTTCTTATGGCATTCCCCTGATAAGAGCTCAGCCGTGATTGGCCACTGGGAGCACTTTCAATATCCTGGATATTCTGGTAGGTAGTGCGTACTAACTTGCCCTCTTTCTGTCACCGTTAGCCCTCTGCGTCCCATTGCTTAGTCACTTTATCACGCCGCCTTTTGTGCTCATCCTTGGTTGACCTTCGATCCATTTCGTGATTTGGTTAACTAAGTTGTGTACACACGTTTCAGAGTATCAGTTGAGTATTGTCTGGGGGCATTTGGTGAGGGCTGTTGTGAATAATGCATTGAGGTGTAGCTTAGTGGTTAAAGTCCATAGACCATTATTAAAATGGACTTGGGGAAACTCCACTGCTTATTTCTGGGATAAGCAGCATAAAATGTTTTGTACTTTCTTTGGGATCTTGCCAGGTACCTGTGACCTGGATTGACCACTGTTGGAAACAGGATGGACCTTTGGTCTGTCCCAGTATGGCAATACTTATGTAAGTAATGGGCTGAGGACCAGAAAATCCTTGGTTCAAATCCCCCTTGACCCAGTGATGCTTCTTGTGAACTTGGTGAGTTACTTCACTCTCCCTCTTGCCTCAAGTACAAACTTAACACTGTAATGGGTTTGGACACATGAGTAAATAAATCCAAAGGCCTGCTCTGTGTCTTACTTATAATCTGGAGTATATGAAAGTTTAACCAGAGAAGATGAGTCATTTTTAAGAGGCTTGACTGCTCCAGTGCTGCTCATTTCTGACCTTTCTAGCTCAGGCAATCTCAGCCTACCCAAAGCCTGAGGGTACCATGAGCCACCACTTGCATCTCCCTGGCTTCCCTCATTTATATGGCCCTTCCACATATGAGCCATGATAGCGCCCTTCAAATAACATAGTAACATAGTAGATGATGGCAGAAAAAGACCTGCACGGTCCATCCAGTCTGCCCAACAAGATAAACTCATATGTTTATCTTGTTGGGTCAGGTACATGTGTATGTGTATTTATTTATTTATTTATTTATTAGGATTTATTTACTGCTTTTTGAAGAAACTCTCCCAAGCCGGTGTACAGCAAGAATAAGTCGAAAATAGGCAATAGACAATTACAGCAGTGAAAATATTCAAATAACGATACAAGGTATAGCACGTTACTTGTCAACATAATACACAATAAAACATTTTACTAGCATAGGGTGTAAGCAAAGATGGAGCATATAGAGTAACTGGAGTTAGAAAGTAAGGGCATAAGTACATAAGTATTGCCATACTGGGAAATACCAAAGGTCCATCGAGCCCAGCATCCTGTTTCCAACAGTGGCCAATCCAGGTCACAAACACCCAGCAAGATCCCAAAAATGTACAAAACATTTTATACTGCTTATCCCAGAAATAGTGGATTTTCCCCAAGTCCATTTAATAACGGTCTATGGACTTTTCCTTTAGGAAGCCGCCCAAACCTTTTTTAAACTCCGCTAAGCTAACTGCCTTTACCACATTCTCTGGCAATGAATTCCAGAGTTTAATTACACGTTGAGTGAAGAAAATTTTTCTCCGATTCGTTTTAAATTTACTACATTGTAGCTTCATCGCATGACCCCTAGTATTTTTGGAAAGCGTGAGCAGACGCTTCACATCTACCCGTTCAACTCCACTCATTATTTTATATACCTCTATCATATCTCCTCTCAGCCGCCTTTTCTCCAAGCTGAAGAGCCCTAGCCGCTTTAGCCTTTCCTCATAGGGAAGTCGTCCCATCCCCTTTTATCATTTTTGACGCCCTTCTCTGCACCTTTTCTAACTCCACTATATCTTTTTTGAGATGTGGCGGCCAGAATTAAACGCAATATTCGAGGTGCGGTCGCACAAAGGCATTATAACATCCTCATTTTTGTTTTCCATTCCTTTCCTAATAATACCTAACATTGTTTGCTTTCTTAGCTGCAGCAGCACACTGAGCAGAAGGGCACTAATCTAAAGCAAGTTGCACGTGTAGTCAAAAAGGTGCGTGAATGTAATCTCAGGAAGGATTGCATAAGAAAGTTCTGCTCTAGTATGTGTGTAGCCAGAGTGAGTGTGTGCAACTGTGTTGCTTGTTCATGTTATGTAATGGCCCTGATTCTGCAATGTCACCAGTGTCACCAATACTGGGACTCAAACCCTGGTCTGCGCACACCACCACCACCACCTGTGAGCCAGCCGAAAAGATGTTTCTGTAGCCAAAATTACTTCCAGAGGAACTCAGACGTTCAAAGGATCTTTTTTTTTTTGGGGGGGGGGGGGAGGGGGGCAGTTGTTTAAGCAGGAAATCAGAGGGTTCTTCAGTATTCCTGCAGGAGATGGAGCAGATTGGACTGGCCTTGTGCTCTTTATCTGTATCTCTAGGAAGGAGAGAAGCAGATTTCCCTGCTTTAGCCAGCCTCCTTTGTTCATTAAACATTCCTTTAATTGGCCGGCTAGTGCAAACTTTAGCCACCTGCAGTCTCTAATGATGTCTTGCTCAAGTGCTGCCAGTGAGAAGAAGGAAAGGCTGAGCAAACTTTCTTCTTATCTCTCCCTTTATGGATCTGGCCAGCTCACTAATTGTGCCTGATACATCACTCTCAATAAGAAGATTCAGATGGAAATAACAAAACAAGAACAAAAATTGTCTCATTAAGGATGAATTACTTCATCTGTGATTTTGACATTTGTTTCCCAGCTGGTGCATTTACAGGCTGAGAAGTTGAATTCCTATTTTCTCGCATTCATAGCTCAGGCAAACACATCCACAAAGTGCCAGTAGTGTGTTTTCACTCCTACATGGATCGTGCTTGTGTGCGCTTTGCTTTCTTAGAACAGACGTTTTCTTCCAGTCCTAGAGGTGACAGATTCGGTATTTCTGGGCCGATCCTCCGAGTCCTCCGGTCCTAGTTGTAACCAGCTGTGTGTACTCTACGCATCCCCTCATTCCTGTGTATCCCTCTATCTATCTCCTGAGCCCTCCAGTCCTAGAGGTGACAAGGCTGTGTGATCCTCTATGCGTCCGTTCATTGCTCCAGTCCTACAAGTGACAGGCTCTGTGTCCATCCACTGAGCCCCCCCAGTTCTAGAGATGACAGACTGTGTTACCCTCTACTCATCCCCGAATTCCTCCAGTCTTGGAGTTGACAGACTGTGTATCCCTTTATTCATCTCCTGTGCTGTCCTAGAGGTGACAGGTTCTGTATCCTTGTGTCCATTCTCTGAGCCCCCCAGTCCTAGAGATGACAGACTGTATCCTTGTGTCCATCCATTGAACCCCACCCCCCAGTCCTAGAGGTAACAAGCTCTGTATTCCCTCCATTTGTCCTTATCAGGATAATTTCAGAGTTTGTGAGGGTAGAAGTACCACCCAGAAACGCGAAAAAATCCTCTTGCACATTCCTCAATCGTCATCCTCCCACGTGTAAAGGCTTGAAATACAAATTAATGCATGCATCAACTTTCTCCTATACAAGCACACAGTTCTGGAACGCGCTGCCACGCAACCTGAAAACGGTCTATGAAATGACCAACTTCCGCAAACTGCTGAAAACTTATCTCTTCGACAGACTTTACCACAAAGATCAACACGTGTAATTGTTCATCCCAGAAATGTTCTTTATGCTTTTTAATGTCTTTGCTCTAACACTGTCATGTATTTCACCATCATGTATCCAAAGCTTTCTGTAAAACCAAATGTATACTCTTCTATTTGCAGTATCCACGATGAATTGTAAGCCACATTGAGCCTGCAAAGAGGTGGGATAATGTGGGATACAAATGTAATAATAATAATAAAGGTGGGAGAAGTTCCGCTGCCCTGTGAATTTTCACCTAAGAGGGTCCTTCTGCACTTTGCCTTTGTCTATTTCTGCTTGTGTAATGTCTGATCTGTCATGGGAGCCTGAATGCATTGTGAGTTTCTTCAAGAGTTCCTGCTTACTTAGTTTTGTTCATCCCAGACTACAGAACAGAAAAAGAGAAGCAGGTTTAGCATTTTGCCTTCCTTCTGTGTTGACTATTGTCCAATCCATTTCTGAATTGAAAGATGAATTCCCTTACATGTTTAATTTTCCAGTTCCTTCAGTGGACGTATTACTCATTTTTAACCCTTCAAGCCAAGGGTGTCAAATCTCTTCTTCTGGCCTCTTCCAGCCTGACAAGTCGTCAAATCCAGCTCATATGGTCAAAGTGGTGATATTAAAGGAAGCGGCCATTGATCAGGGTTCTCACTAAAGTGCATTCGCCATACCCTCAAGCTGTACTGAACTGGGAAGAAGTCTCACGGCACGGAAATGTGCACGAGCTTGTTCCCGGCGCTGTTCTGGGCCTGCAGCATGAGCTCTGGAGGTGGTACTTGCATGTAGTCACAGTGCATTGAGATCAGTACATGTGGAGTGCCTTCCATAATAGATGATGACAGATAAAGACCTGTACGGTCCATCCAGTCAGCCCAACAAGATAAACTCATCACACGTGGTATGTGAGACTATATGTATACCTGACCTTGATTTGTCTATTCCATTTTCATGGCACAGACTGTAGAAATCTGCCCAGCACTGCTGCCCTTGTTCTAAAATTTTTGAAGTTAACGTGAAAGCCCCTGGAAAGTTAAACTCCAGGCCATCCAAATCTATTCAGCCACGATAAGGTCACAGATGTAGAAGTCTGCCCAGCACTGACTTTGCTTCCCAATTACCGGTGTTGCCACCCAATCTCCGCTAAGCTTCTGGATCCATTCCTTCTGAACAGGATTCCTTTGTGTTTATCCCATACGTTTTTGAATTACGTTACCGTTTTCATCTCTACCACCTTCCGCAGGAGGGCATTCCAAGTATCCACCACCCTTTCCGTGAAAAAATACTTCTCCGAGGACAAGCAGGCTGCTGGTTCTCAGATGTGGGTCAACGTCCGCGTCGGCCCAGGAATCAACATTTTGCAGGCAAAATATAAACAAAGTTTTGCCAAAGTCTTCTGGTGCGCATGCGCGGACTGATTTCCTGCCCGTCGCGTGAGCACGTCTTGTCAGTTTTCTTTTCTCTATGTTCAGGTGCGGTAGGTTTTTATTTCCACTCCTCTCAGGCCCAGGAAAGAGTATCTGCGAGGTTTTTTTCGCTTTTTTGTTCTAAATTTTCTTTATTTTACTTCAATTGTCTAAAAAAAAAAAAATTCCCGATAGTATGTTAGATTTTTTTCACTTTTTAAAGTTTCCTTTGCTTTTTGATGCGGCCGGCTTAGGCCGCACGGTTGGGTTGTAGAGGGGCATCAACACCTCCTTTCTTCTGCTGGTTATACCTCTCTCTATCCAGCCTAGCATCCTTCTGGCCACTTCCACTGCCTTTTCTCATTGTTTCTTTTTTTTTTTTTTTTGTTACATTTGTACCCCGCACTTTCCCACTCATGGCAGGTTCAGTGTGGCTTACATGGGGCCCAGAGTCACAAGGAGCTGCCTGTGCCTGAAGTGGGAATCGAACTCAGTTCCCCAGGACCAAAGTCCACCACCGTAACCACTAGGCCACTCCTCCACTCCACCTTCACCTTCAGATCCTCGAATACCATCACCCCAACGTCCCTCTCCTGAGTTGAGCTTACCAATCTCTCCCCTCCTATCTGGTATCTGTCTTTTGGGTTTCTGCACCCTAAGTGCATCACTCTGCACTTTTTGACATTAATGTTTAGAGATCCCGTCTCATGGTTTCTACTCCCTCCAGGGTATTGGCTATCTTCATATGAGTATTGTGTTCAGTTTTGGAGGCCGTATCTTGCTAAGGATGTAAAAAGAATTGAAGCAGTGCAAAGAAAAGCTACGAGGATGGTATGGGATTTGCGTTACAAGACGTATGAGGAGAGACTTGTGGACCTGAACATGTATACCCTGGAGGAAAGGAGGAACAGGGGTGATATGATACAGACGTTCAAATATTTGAAAGGTATTAATCCGCAAACGAACCTTTTCCGGAGATGGGAAGGCGGTAGAACGAGAGGGCATGAAATGAGATTGAAGGGGGGCACACTCAAGAAGAATGTCAGGAAGTATTTTTTCACGGAGAGGGTGGTGGATGCTTGGAATGATCTCCCGCGGGAGGTGGTGGAGATGAAAACGGTAACGGAATTCAAACATGCGTGGGATAAACATAAAGGAATCCTGTGCAGAAGGAATGGATCCTCAGAAGTTTAGCCTAGAATTGGTGGCAGAGCTGGTGGTTGGGAGGCGGGGCTAGTGTGGGCAGACATATACGGTCTGTGCTGGGGCTGGTGGTTGGGAGGCGGGACTAGTGCTGGGCAGACTTATACGGTCTGTGTCAGAGCCGGTGGTGGGAGACAGGGATAGTGCTGGGCAGACTTATACGGTCTGTGTCAGAGCCGGTGGTGGGAGACAGGGATAGTGCTGGGCAGACTTATACGGTCTGTGTCAGAGCCGGTGGTGGGAGGCAGGGATAGTGCTGGGCAGACTTATACGGTCTGTGTCAGAGCCGGTGGTGGGAGGCAGGGATAGTGCTGGGCAGACTTATACGGTCTGTGCCAGGGCTGGTGGTTGGGTGGCGGGGATAGTGCTGGGCAGACTTATACAGTCTGTGCCAGAGCTGGTGGTTGGGAGGCGGGGATAGGGCTGGCCAGACTTATACAGTCTGTGCACTGAAGAGGACAGTACAAATAAAAAAAGTAGCACATATGAATTTATCTTCTTGGGCAGACTGGATGGACCGTGCAGGTCTTTTTCTGCCGTCATCTACTATGTTACTATGTTACATCTGCAAAAAGGCAAACTTTTCCTTCTAACCCTTCAGCAATATCTCTCACAAATATATTAAACAGAATTAGCCCCAGCATCGACCCCTGAGGGACTCCACTTCCTTTCCTATTTACCACCATCCTCTGTCACCTGTCCGTCAACCAATTTCCTATCCAGTTCACCACTTTGGGCCCTAACTTCTTCAGCCCTCTCAGCTTATTCACGAGTCTTCTGTGAGGGACCATATCAAAGGCTTTGCTAAAATCTAAGTAGATTACACCTAGTGCATGTCCGTCATCCAGTTCTTTGGTCATCCAGTCAAAGACGTCAATAAGATTCATTTGGCAGGATTTTCCTTTGGTAAAGCCATGTTGCCTCAGATCTTGTAACCCGTTGGCATCTAGAAAGTTAACTATCCTTTGTTTCAGCAGCAGCTCCATTACTTTTCCTACCACCAACATGAGACTTACTGGCCTGTAGTTTCCCACTTCTTCCCTGTCTCTGCTTTTGTGAAGAGGGATCACATTTGCTCGTCTCCAATCCCGAGGAACCTCTCCAGTCTCTAAAGATCTATTAAATCTTTAAGAGGTCCTGCCAAGACTTCTCTGAGCTCCCTCAGTATCCCGGGATGTATCCCATCTGGCCCCATAGCTTTATCCACCTTCAGATTTTCAAGCTGTTTATAAACTCTTTTGGTGCAATATCCACTCCATTTCCAGATATTTCTTTGGCAGCCGACTGCGGTCCTTCTCCAGTACATAAGCACTGCCACGCTGGGAAAAGACCAAAGGTCCATCAAGCCCAGCAACTCCGTCTCCGACAGCAGCCAATCCAGGCCCCAAAAACCTGGCAAAAGCCCAAAATTTAATAACGATCAATGGACTTTTCCTTCAGGAATCTGTCCAGACCCCCTTTAAACTCAGCAAGGCCAGCTGCCGTCACTACCTTCTCCGGCAATGAGTTCCAGAGTCTAACTACGCGCTGAGTTAAGAAAAGGTTCCACATTCTAATTTCATCTTGTGTTCCCTGGTTCTATTATTGTTAGAAAGTGTAAACAAATGCTTCACATCTGTCCGCTCTACCCCACTCATTATTTTGTAAACCTCTATCATATCACCCCTCAGCCGCCTTTTCTCCAGGCTAAAGAGTCCTAGCCGTCTTAACCTCTCCTCATAGGGTAGTCGTCCCATCCCTTTTATCATTTTTGTCGCCCTTCTCTGCACCTTCTCCAATTCCTTAATATCTTTTTTGAGATGAGGCGACCAGAACTGAACACAATACTCCAGGTGCGGTCGCACCATGGAGCGATATAACGGCATTATAACATCCTCATGCTTGTTTTCCATCCCTTTTCTAATAATACTCAACATTCTGTTCGCCTTCTTAGCTGCCGCAGCACATTGAGCGGAAGATTTCAACGTCCTATCCACGATGACTCCCAGATCCCTTTCTCGGTCCGTAACTCCTAAAGCGGAACCTTGCATGACATAGACGTAATTCGGGTTCCTCCTTCCCACGTGCATCACTTTGCACTTGTCAGCGTTGAACTTCATCTGCCATTTGGACGCCAGGATCTTCTTCCATGACCACTGAAGAGAAGTATTTGTTTAGCACATTCGCTTTATTCTGATCACTTTCCACATAGCTATTTTCAGCATCTTTCAGTTTACCAATTCCATTCCCAGCTTTTTACCTTCTTGTCACTTCTCATTATATCTGTAGCCATTTTTATTCTGTATGTGTTTTCACTAGCTATGTTTCCCTCTTCACTTTCGATGAGTTTAATCCAATAATCTTTTCCGTGATCCTCTCGGTGTGTTCTTCTGTATTTCTTGAGCGAAGCCTCTTTTGCCCTTATTTTTTCACCCACTTGTTTGGAGAACCATATAGGCTTCCTGTTTCTCTTGTTTTTGTTTACTTTCGTTTCGTAGTAGCTTTCAACTTGGACCACTGATTTTCCACTTCACCTACACCTTCCCATGCCATCAGTTCCTTCTTCAAGTGTTCCCCCATTTTACCAGTACTTTGAGTTTTGTACGTCCGCACTCTGCCTTTAAACCATATCGTGTGATGATCACTATTACATAGATGGACACCCACCCAGATATTGGAAACGCTTCCTCCATTTGTGAGCACTAGATCCAGCGTTGACCCTTCCCTTGTGGGTTCCGTGGGAATGATTTTGTGTGTGCATGTTGCAGCAATCGCAGGAGCGGGCAGAATAGCACTAATAGTTTTGGAAATCCTCAGAGCACGCACTGTTTTCCACCCTGTACCCAAGACATCCCTCCCTCCCCCTCGAATCCTATGAAATCTGCAGACGCTTTAGCTGCATTGCATCTTTGATTCCTCCCTCTCCTTTTCCGCTAACATCCAGCAGACGGCCAAAACCTGTCGCTTCTTTGTCTACAACAGTAGCAAAATTCACCCCTTCCTCTCAGAATACGCTACCAGAACCCTTATCCAAACCCTGGTCACCTCTCATTTGGATTATTGCAATTTGCTTCTCACTGGTCTTCCACTCAGCCATCTCTCTCCTCTCCAGTCTGTCCAAAATTCTGTAGCACGACTTATTTTCCGCCAAAATCGTTATACCCACACTAGCCCACTCCTCAAGTCACTTCACTGGCTCCCTGTCCGCTTCCGCATACAGTTCAAACTTGTCTTACTGACCTTTAAATGCATCCATTCTGCAGCCCCCCCCCCATTACCTCTCCTCTCTCCCTACATTCCTCCCAGTAATCTCTGCTCGCTGGACAAATCTCTCGTCGCCCCCCTTCTCCTCCACTGCTAATTCCAGGCTTCGTTCCTTTTCCCTTGCAGCACCTTATGCCTGGAATGGACTTCCTGAGCCTGTACGTCTAGCTCCATCTCTACCTGTTTTCAAATCTATGCTGAAAACCCACCTTTTCACCACTGCTTTTGGCTCCTGGCTCCTAACCACTACTCAATTCCCCTATCCTTGTTCCTTCTCCTCGCCCTTAATTGTCTTGTCTGTATTTTTAGATTGTAAGCTCTATCGAGCAGGGACTGTCTCTCTTTGTCAGGTGTTCAGCGCTGCGTGCGTCTGGTAGCACTATACAAATGTTAATAATAATAATAATTGAAAGAGGACATTTTTCAGCCAGGCCATTTTACCTGGATAAATACCTTCCACAGTTTCGCTCCTGGTTTATATTGTTATGATTAAGCGCTGTCTAACATGACTCCATCAAAGTTCAAGGATGTCTGATAGCTGCTTAAACATTATCCAGAGTCCTCTATGGTCTTTCAAGCAGAACAAACTCATGTTCTTCCTTCTTGGATAAGTCGTTTTTTTTTTTTAGTCTAATATACATAATCGCACCCTGCAATTAATTACTTAGGGAGATTTTGGAAGCCCCAATTAACTTCCTTTCCTTGTTCTTCTGCAGGACCCGAGCACTTTGGACAGCACTGCTATGTACCGCAACCTGACCTACGAGGAGGTGCTGCACGAGCTGGTGAGGCAGCGGGAGCTGGTAAAGAAGAAAGATAGTCATATCCGGGAACTGGAGGACTATATTGACAACCTGCTAGTGCGAGTCATGGAGGAAACGCCCAGTATTCTCCGGGTCCCTTATGAGCCTTCTCGAAGGGCGGGCAAATACTCCTAGAACTGATCAGCATGACACTGTGCCATCTACACTGCGGGTCGAGAGACAGCAGGAACAATCTCTATGCTGCCAAGACCATTTTTTTTGGTGGTGGGAGCAGATATTATTTTCATAGAATCCATTTTCACTCGGAATAACTGGTTGGGATTGCCAAAATAACTTTAAATAATTCAACTGGGTTTGGGGGGGGGGGGGGGCGGTGCGGATTTGACTGAATTACAGTGTGTACAGAAGTCAGACCAGGAAGCTGCTTCACAAAAGGTTTAAAGTATGGTACATTATCAGGAAACTGACGAGAGATGGGTAAAGGTCCAGGGTTATATTATGGGCAATGGTTGGCAGCGTTGCTATTTGTGTCTGTGTGGTAGGGCGGCAGAGCTGGCTGTGATGGAGCCCTAGTCAAAAGCCACAGGGCACCTGCCCCACTAATTATCGGACTTTGGATGAAGCGTGTCATGAATCCACTTTTTCATAGCTTTGACTAGCTTCTGGCACGGTTGTCGTCATTACTTGACGTGATAGGAAATGTTCTGAAATTTTACCTCAGAAAATGGTAATGAGGTTCACTAAAGCTCCCTGGCATTGGGACTGAGCCATGTATGCGTGAGGGTGGAGATGGGCATTTTAATTAAATGTGAACAGCAGTATCCAAACTCCCTTACCCTTCCCATGTGCACAGCTGATAAGCAGAGAATTAAATCTCTGATTTCTGCACAATGATAGAGACAACAGCAAAGGAGAGCTAATGCATCATTCCAGGTATTAGGGATAACTTTGTCGCCTTCCGTACTGCGGTCCGATGTATGTGCAACAGTGAGGTTTCAGGCATGAGATTGCTTTCCTCGTGTACAGCGTGTCGGTGACTGTGCTTCCAGTAGGAGACATTTAGTCTCCGTGTTGGTGTGAAATCAAGAGCTAGTAAAGCTGATCAAGGTTCAAGGACCACTCTGGTTCAAGAGGACGCCTGCAGGGGTAGTAGCTTCTTGGTGCACCAGTCTTTTCCTGGACACCGGGCTTGATTCACACATCCATTTTACCAGGAGGCGAAGGGCAAGGGATCTTTGTACCCCTGTGCATCTTCCTTCCGTGAACTGAACACTAGTTGCTGCAAAAGGAGCCTCTGTAATTCAAAGCCCTGGCGCCATGCGGCACAGAAATTCGCCCGTGCATCCCGTACTTCTGAATCACGTGGCATGCAGGATACGTGCATGGATTTTTGCAATAGGAAATGTAGTCCCCCTGTTTACAGACCTCGGTGCAAATGAAAAGACTTTATACTTTTCAATTTTGAGGGAAAGCAAGATGCCAGACTGGGTAATGTGCATAACTGCAAAAGCTATGGAACACTGTTCTACCCCCCTCTCAGCCTTCTGACCTGGAGCTCGGAGGCTGCCGCACCAGATAGAGCCTGTACATCAGGGGCTTGGGGAGGGAGCGGTTCACAGCTGCTGTACAGAGTCTGGCCCGTGCCCACCTGCCACTAGGAATGTATCAGCACTGACTGATCGTGGGCCTCAAGCACTCGTTGTGGAATACAGAGATACTTGATGTGCTCTTCTCTGGACGTGCAAATTTTATTTTCATTTCAAAGATGGCATGAGTGTAAAATAGTCTTATTTTTAAAAGCAATGAGCCAAACTCCTGACCCTAATTCAGAAAATGAGTGTTAGGATAGTTTAGAGTAATTTAAATAAGTTTCTGTTTTACTGTGTGTGTTGGGGAGGTGGGGTGTGGGGAGCTACTGCATGTTTATTATAAGGAAAAAGTGTGACATATAAAGTGAAAATGGCATAGACAAGAACTGCAAGTCAGAGAGATGGAGTTAAACATCAAGCTGGGAGCCTGAAACCCAATTTGGATAGACCTGAACATGAGGAATCCTCCTGCCCCCACGCCAGGCAATAAATTGTACTTAGTCCGTCACTGCCCTCGTCTTTACAGGTTGCATGAGGAGCTTCAGCGGAGCAGAAAGTCTTTCAGTATTACTTCACATTTATATTCACTACTGGACTTGGGCCATTTATTGAGAATGTGATCGCCATGCTCTGGTCACTGCTGATGGACGTTTTAGGATAAGTACATGCAGTTGTGTTGCACAGTATTGTACAGGTGGGGGTGAGGGTGGGGAGACCCTATAGAGGTCAGCCAGCCAAAATATATTGCATGCTGCTTTATGCCAGGAAGCACTAAGGGCGGGGGACAGTTGAATTGCTAAAATGTTGAGCTATGTAGTTCATTTTTTTATCAAATTGTTTATTACTATGGAGCGGTGATGGAAGCAACTTTTCACAAGCTTACCACAAAACGATAGTATCTCCTAGGGAAACCCAAAAACCCCATTTCCCAGGTTCTCCCCCCCCCCCCCCCCCCCCCCCCCCCTTGCATCTTCCAATGAGACCCAGTGCTGTCAGTAGCTAGAATGGAGGCTCCCAGTAATGCTACAAGGATGGGATTGGGCTCTGCCTCAAAGGTATTTTTCAGTGCATGGCCCAGGGGCCAGTGGTGACCTAGCTGCAGTTCCCTGACTCCCTTCCCTCCATATACTCACTCCAGCCCTTTCTTCACAGTTTGCCGCAGCACTGGCATTGTTTCCTCCCGATCAGCGCTGCTAAACAGCTCCTTAATGGTCAGAGCTAATGACATGAAAATGTAGGCGCAGTGTCAGCTGTTTCTAGTTCTGTGGAAGAATTGTGCCTGGGCATGCCCTCAAGGCACAATCCTCCCGCAGAAGAGGTTTGACAGGTCTGGGCTTCTCTCCCGGACCTGCCAAACCTAACAGGCAGATGTGCCAGACCCCTCATCCCGCCCAAACACAAGGGCATGTAGGTCCAATGGACCCCTCAAACCCCTCACCGACCCACCTTTGCCAAACACAAGGGGGCCTGGAGGTCCAGTGGACCCCCAGTCCCTTCACCCCCCCCCCCCCATGCACATAGCCCCCTCCCCACCAAAAATATCCTGGCAGTCCAGTGGGACCCTTAACAGGCCCTTTGTGATCCCTCCCCTCCCGCAGGCTATCCCTGGTGGTCTAATGGGTGAGGTCCAGTGTTTCTTTTAAGGAGTGGCCTGGTGTGTGCAAAGTTTTATTCATGTGAACCACGTTTAAAAAAAAACAATTTTTGAGCACCAGTATTAGCAAAGCATTTCTGTATATAACTCAAAAAACCCACTTCTGTGTGAGCAACACTCTTAAAATGTATGAGCAATCACTCATGCGCTCAACTTAGATGGAACAACCCAACCTAACCCCCTCCCCTCATAGTCCCTCACTCCTCCACGGGTGCCACCTCATTGAGAGTGTGTGCTAATTCTTCCTCCTCCAACTTTAAGGTATGAGGGGAAGGGGTTGGGGGGGCACCCCCAGCACACCACTACACCACCAGGGCTAGGCTTTGGGGAAGGGGGTTACATCAGGCCTGTTGAGGGTCCCACTGGACCACCAGAGTAATTTTGATGGGGGGGGGGTACGGTTTTTGGGGGATGAGGGGTCTGGGGGTCCACCAGACCTCCAGGCCTCCTTGTGTTTGGGGGGGATCTGGGGTCCACAGGACCTCCAGCTTCTTAAATGCATGCAGTTATTGGTCAGAGCCAACAAGCTCGTTGTTTCAGGTGCTAGTACAGCGCTAATAGCCTCTTGCACCTGTGTATGCTTTTGAGCATTGGGGCATCGGTGAATTTGAGCCACACAGTCTTCAAGTGCAGAGCCAACAAGCTCGTTGTTTCAGGTGCTAGTACAGCGCTAATAGCCTCTTGCACCTGTGTATGCTTTTGAGCATTGGGGCATCGGTGAATTTGAGCCACACAGTCTTCAAGTGCCCATGTCGTTCTCAAGCAGTGGCGTAACCACGGGCCAGGCCTCCCCCCCCCCCCCCCCCCTTCCCCACACACACACACACTTTGGGCTTGGTCCCCCTCCAGAATTGCAACACACCTTTAAATGGCTGACAGTGATACTGAATCCCCACCATCCAAAGAAACAATACAGTGCCTGAGCTGCTCCCCTCCTCCTTGTGCTGCTGCTTTAATGCCGAAATCTGCAGCCTGCCACCGACGACGCTAGGACTCCTCATGCCTGCTCAGTTCATGCAAGAACTCCTGGTGCTTGGGGAGTCCTGGAGGCAGCAGCTAAAAGCACACTGCCGATTTTCACATTACAAAAGCAGTGCGAAGTGGAGGGGAACAGCTCGGGAACTGTATTTCTTTGGTTGGCGGGGCTTCGGCATTTCCACCAGCAAAGGCATGTTTGCTGCTTGGGGGGGGGGGGGGGTTGCAACCCCAAAATTAGAGGGCTGGCTATGCCCCTTTTCTCAAGATACTATGTGAACTTTGAAGGAATTTGGTTACTGCTGGCTCAAACTCGAAAGAAACTAGAGCAGCTTGGCACTAGCTGTGGGAGGTGAGGGAGTGAAGATCTGGCTTGGAGAGATAGGGTACAGGATGATGGGAGTGGGTGAGAATTTGGGGGCAGGAAGAGCGTAAGTTTGACATGTTGCTCTGAATGTGCTTGAAAGGCCAGACCGGGGGGGGGGGAGGGCGCCTCTTTTTTGATGGGTACCAGTCACATTGTTTGCAGTGGTTCTGGCTCTCACCCTGAAGTCTCTTTGCTAATGTGATCCCTGCTTGAAAGAATAGTGAGGATCACAGGGGTAGGGAGGGGAGCAAGCCTGTTTTAAAAGAAAATGCCCCTTGCCCTTACCTGGTGCATACAAACTTGGACAGCTTTGTATTTAGCGCGCTGTCATACAGAGGACGTCACATGTAGTCCATCAGCCAGCTGGATCCCATGCTGTATGAGATCACTGGTTCTGAACATGGTGGCTCCTGTGAATACGTGGGGGTGAGGGGGGGGGGGTGTTGCTGTTTCAGAAATTTACAATTAAAAGTGTACAGATGCTGCAGATTGCTCAAAGCGCGTGAAGGACCGAGGAGGAGCATCTGGACTGCCTGGGACAAGGGGGAGGTGAAGCTTACTGTGTGCACAGAAATATTCCCCAATGTCTTTCCTTTAGTGTTTTCTCAACAGAGGTTATGTGCACAACACCTCTGAGAACCTGATCTGGTACGTCGTCAGAGGGAGAAATTTAAAAGAAAGTATTAGAAAATTGTTGGCGAGAAATGAGTCTCGAGGCATAAAGCGTGTTGGGTTAGTGGGAGACCTGACACAATGCATTTTCTCCTTTGAATATATTTGTCTTCCAGCGCTCTTGGCATGGAGGAGTGACCTAGTGGGCTGAGAACCAGGGAACCCTAGTGAGGCTGCTTGTGGCCTTGGGCAAATGGCTTTACTCTCCATTGCATCAGTGTAAGCCCACTTGGGCAGGGACCTACCAACTGTACGTGAATATGGAACTCACCTTGAGCTTGGAGTTGGAAAAAGCAAGTGCATCTGAAACCTTGTTAGGGATTGGCATGCAAGGGTACAGATGGGAAAAGCCCGCTTCGATACCACCGGCAGCTTATAGAGGGATGTGCAAGGCTGCCAGTACTGGTCGAAAGCTCCCATGGCACACAGAGGAGGGCTTGCATAAGTGCCACCTACTTTGTGGGAAGCTGTGCTCATTAAAACAGAGTTGGCCATTGTACAGAAGGTCTATTGCTCTTGTCACCTTGGTGAGTGTTTGAAAAGAAGTCCTGAGGCCGGTTTCTCTTGTATTTAGTTGTCGAATGCCTAAAAATGAAAGCAATGCCTCTTCAGTCCTGCATAGTCCACATTTTATGCATCTGCTTAAGGGTTAGCAAAAATGTGGAACAATGAAGGAGGGTCTTCCAGATTTGTAACTGTGAAATTATTTATTTTTGTATTTATCAGCCTGGAGATTTGGTTTCCTTGCCTTTGGTCTTCCATCTCTAGCATTAAAAGCGGAAGGTGTCTGTCCTGAGCCACTGCCACCACGGGTTTAATGGGATCTGATCAGAACATCTTCAGGGGGTTTGGCAGGTCCAGAATCTGTGTCCTTTTAATCTTGTGTTGTGCTCTGAGTGGTAGAAATCTGGATGACCAGTAAGCGGTAAATGTTGAGAAGTGCTGCTTTGAACCACATGCACACAGTCTGCTGTGACTTGAGTAACACTAGGCTTAATTTGTGGGCAAATCCTGAAAACCTGATCTTGAGGCACGAAGCGTGGTCCAGCTGTTACTCCTAGTGAAATCTGCTGACCACTGTAGCAAAAAGTGAAGCCATTTCCAACTGCAGCCGATCTCAGCCCAGCATCTGTATTGGCAGATTTTGGGCCCTCTTCATTGTCCCCTCCACAATTCTCTCCTGCTGCTTGTGAGTTACCGTCCAAACCTAACGAGACACTGCTGGCTGGTGCCTAGATGTATTTTATTGTCCAGAAAACAGCAGGGGAGATTAGTCCATGATCCAGAAGGTGGCGCTCCCAGGGTGAGGCACAGCCATTGCACCCAGGCTTTGCTGACCCCTGCGATTTCCCCACATGCGGGAAACTCGACTGCATAATTTCCAGAGAAGGGTCCAAAGTACAGAACAAAGTCCAAAAAAAAAAAGAAAAACACCAAGAGCGTTCCAAATCGGGACACAGTTCCTTTAATTATATGACTTGAAAATCAATCTTCCATTAATGAACGACACGGGCCGTGTTTCAGCACATGGTGCCTGCATCAGGGGCCAAATGTGTTATAACATGTAATGGATTCAGTGGGCCACAGCGGAGCTTCCTCCCATGCACATTACCAGGTAATCACTCAGCGCGTTCGGAATAAAGGTCCCCTTATGCTTTGGTCAGTTCTTAATGCGCTGAGTGATTACCTGGTAATGTGCATGGGAGGAAGTTCCGCTGCTGCACATTGAATCCATTACATGTTATAACACATTTAACCCCTGACGCAGGCGCTGTGTGCTGAAACACGGCCCGTGTCGGGTGATTAATGGAAGATTGATTTTCAAGTCATTTAATTAAAGGAACCGATTTTGAAGGCTCTCGGTACTTTGTTGTTGTTTAAATATAGTTTATTACCATTTTCTTTGAGACTGCCAGCAGTATGGCAGAGTCTGTATTGAGGTGCAGTTCTTTCTTGCAGAGTTTTTCAGCAAGCTTACATTATTCATGACCCACTTGCGTCTTTCCAGATTTCTGCTGTAGTTTGGACCACAGCTCTGGCACAGTTGTAACAGGCAGAGGAGAGGGACTGATCACGCAAGAGCTTCCCTTGAAAGATGCTGTTCATGGGAGATAGTCAGAGGGCCTGAACCTTTCCAGAAAGGCCCAGATTTCAAATGAGCAGTCTGGACCATTAACCCAAAGGCAGCCTGCAGATTTAATGTTTTTCAGATCTTCCATAGCAGTTTGCTCCCCCTGCTGGGACGTCAGAGCCAGGGGTTAAGGCTGTGGCAGAGGAATGAAAACCAAGGCGCTTATGTAACATTTTTGGATTTTACACCTCCAGTAAATAGAGTAGATCTGTACATCACTGCTTCTGTCCATGCTGGCAGGAAGTAAAATGCTGGTTTTCCATTTATGCCCACTGAGAAAAGGCAATCATGGCTGATAACGTAGTCCCCTAGCTCTGAGTTGGGGAGGGGGGATAAGCATAGGACTTTTGAAGTGACTTGTGTTGCTAATATTGTAAGAAGCTGGGAGGGTTCCTTGTGCAAATGTGGAAAATGTCTTTAAAGGCATTGCTACCTTTCATACTGTCATAATGAGATGTTCAGGTTTCTTCTGTGTCTTTGTTTTATAACTTAAGTATCTGTTTAGAACCACATTTTTGGGACCTGTTCATTTTCCTCTTTTCCTGTCCCTGCTGTTGATAACATCGGACATTAGACAGACCTATTACATAATAACATTTCACGTCTGTTTTCAGAGAGGGCATTGTGATTCCAATTTAAAAAAATGGAGCCAGTGTGACCTAGAAACATGGGACAGGAAGGTTTACAGGATGACTCAATGTCACCATGGACAGTCCTGAGTTGCTCCAAGATTCTCTCTATTGCTTTCAGTGCAGCTTTTCATAAGAAAAGCAGAACTGATCGGCATGCGTGCTTCAGGACAGCAGGAGCGGTTCAGCCTGTCCTAAGTAGAATGGAATTAGCAGCACAAACGTGTTACTTGCATTGGGTAACATTTAGTAGTGTTGAATAATTGTACAAGTGCAAGGAAATACAGCGTCTTAGAATTCTTCACACTTTTGAATGTTTTTCATCTTCCGATGTCTAAAAATACAATTGAAAATACATTCAAGTAGAAGTTTGTTTCACTGATCTACACACATCATACTTTTCACTTTCAACATGAAATAAAATTAAAGAAGTATTCAAAAAATTAGGAATAAGAAACCAAAATGGCTTGATTACATGTGTCTTCACACACCTTGATTCAATACTTGGTGGCCAGCACCGTACCAAAAGTTGTGTGAGGGTGCAAAAAGTGCTCCCAGCCTGGTCTTCTCCTTTTATTAGCATTGGCAAAGTGGGTGGGACAGGGGGCACTACCGGTCTTCTCTCATTGGTGGAGGCAAAATGGATGGGGCAGGGGACCCCAGTGGGCGAGTCACATGGGGTGCAATGTTCGTAGCCCATGGTCTTCTCTCATTGGTGGTGGCAAAGTGGATGGGGCAGGGGGGCACCAGTGGGTGAAGCGCACAGGGTGCAACTGTAGTGGAAGTCTCTTTTGCAACAATACCAGCCATGAGTCACTTAGGATAAGTGTCTACCAGCATTGCCCAGTGCGATGGTCCTCAAGCTTTCGATTCGGTCTGGGCCTTGACTAGACCACTCAAGGACTTTCATTTTCTTCTTGATGAATCACTCTGTTGGTGGTTTTATTTTGTTCTTAGGTGACAAGTGATTCCTCTTCCCAGTGTCTGGTCTATGGCAGACAGGTTTTCCTCCAGGGTCTGACTCTACTTTATATCATCCAACTCTCCCTCAATCTTCATAAGTCTCCCTGTCCTGCTGTAAATTATCCCATTAGCACGGTGATGCTGCCCCATACCTTACCGTAATGCAGTGGTTCCCAATCCTGGTCCTGGAGGCACCCCAGCCACTCAGATTTTCAGAATATCATGAGAGAGATTTGCATGCACTGCCTCCAGGTAATTCTTTCTCGTGACTATTCATTGTGGATATCCTGAAATCCTGACTTGATGCGTTGCCTCTAGGACCAGGTTTGGGAACCACTGCTGGTAATGGGGATGTTGGTGGGGTCATTGATGCTGCAAAGGTGATGAACTTGAGAGAGAGGAGCCAGTTTCACAGACACAACATGACTTCAGGTTGGGTGACTGTGAGATCCTGTTTGATGGGACGGGGACAGGGTCTTATATGAAACAGAGAACATAGAAACATGATGGCAGATAAGGGCCAAAAGGCCCATCCAGTCTGCCCTTCCTCAGCAACCACTAACTCGTCCTTTTCCTAAAGGATCCCACCTGCCTGTCCCACACTTTTGGATTATGGTTCTACCTAGAATCTTTAGATTTGGCTCTAGTGGTTGTGCGTATGTGATTTGGTCAGTAGTAAAATGTTTATTTGGGATAGAGTAAAAAAAAAAATAATTTAAGATTAGCAATTTAATTTTATGTCAAGTTCCAATTTGAAAGTTGCAGCTATACATATCGCTCAGCACTGAGATCATAATGTTTCCCTTTGGTCACATCAGACCACAAAACTTTCTCCCGCATGACCTGTGCAGGGTCCCTATGCAGCACATACGGCTTTTCCTCAGAAGTAGCTCTTCTGTAATTCTCCCATATAGACCAAGTTTATGGAGTAATCTTCAGGAGAGATTTGTGGTTGCTGTGTTGGTCCATTTGGATATCAATTTCAGCCAGAGCCTTCTACATTTTTTTAAAGACAATCTTAGGCTTCATTATGAGCCGCCTTATCTTACAGCTACTGACATTTGAGAGGCGGTGTCTTGGTGGTGCCAGAATTCCCTGTGGGATATTCAAATATATTGACATTTTCTTAAAGCTTTCCCCCAGCGTCTGCCTTTGAAGTACTTTGTCAGAGTTCTTTCAATGGCTGTGTGTTTAGCAAGTTTAGACCTTTGCTTCACAACAGAAATAGCTACAGTTCTGATCCACTCAGCTCTTCTGACTGGACACAGGTTGCCTAAGTTATTGTGGACCTTGTTAAATGTACTTTTTGGGAAAAGGAGCTCATTTGCATTTGTTCTGACAAAGCGTGGTCTTTTATTCTTTATTACTTTTTTAATATTTCTAGAATTGTTCTTTCATGTTGAAAATAAGAGTATGAAACAAATTCCTCCTTTAATGCATTTTGAATTGTACTTTTCACACAGCTGTATTTCTCGTTGCCTTACAAGGACAGAAAATGAAAGTCCTGGCCCCTTTGGGTTCTGGCTTTTCATTGCGTTGGCCCCTCTGTGCAAGTTCAGTGCTTTTTTTTCATATGGCCTGGACATTCGCTGTGGTCACGCTGCTTCGGCTGCACGGGGACGGTGGTGGAGGGTGGGCACCTTTTCTCAACTATACAAAAAGACCCTTGGAATAAGTAGGACGCAGAGGGGGTGACAAAGGAAGGCCTCAAGCGTGAAAGAAGAAATCGGGCCAGACCCCACAGAGAAACCTCAGTGCAGATATCTGGAACTACCTCTCTGCTTTCTCCTTTTAGACCGCGTCCTGATGCTGTGTGAAATTTCCCTTTGAAAACTGGGGGCTGGAGGGGGGAATGTGGATATCAAAACAAGTACCTGTGTCCTTTGCATCTGTTTTTTTGGGCAGATGGGAAAGTGCACAGAGGGATTTTAAAACGTGCGTTCAGCCGCACTAGTGTGTGACCTGCTCTGGCATTTAGCAGCACCAGAGTGTTGGTCACACTGTAGACTTCAGTAGCAAGTGACGGTCACTTATGCTGCAGAGAAAATGTTATGCAAAATGTTCATTTTTATATACTTTTAAACTCTTCCGAGCGACTTGTAGGTACGATAGACTCTGTTGTATGTTGGAAGGTATTAATGGGGACTTAACACTACACATATTTGTATGTAGATGAACTGTAAAGCATGCTGATTGATGTGTGGAAAATACTTAGAGTTCATTAGATGATGTATAAAATGGAAAAAGCAGCACCTTAACTACTTAATGCAACGGTTAAATGAAGGAGCTTCTGCCATGTTAGCAGAAGACAGTTTATTGCAGTTTCGGGGACTACAGTCCACAAGGATTGATTGGACTTGGCTCTTTTTTTGTACTTTCTTGCACTGTTACACATTCAGCTGTGCTATGTGATAAGTTTCTTGTAGGTAGAGAGGGTTCCTGTCTGTCCTGATTAGCTGGTAAACTTTGATTGCAGCATGAACTCCCTTGTGACAGCGTACGCTCGAGTGCACTGCTGTTCCAGGGTAATGCCCTTCGTACATGGCTACCAGGTAGAAATCAGAGTATGATGTATGTCATCGATGATGCCCAGTATTGAGTTTTATAATGGAATATGAAGCCAGTTGTGTATCGGAGTGGTTGTGATGATACACTGTGGAGCTCCTTTGTTCACATTTCTCAAAGTTTGTTTAATAAAGAGTGGTCAGTATTTCCAGGCTTTACACTCCCAGATCCCAGCTCATGGAGGTAGATTAGGTACGTGATCTAATGTGCATCCTCTGAACTATGTCTGGGTCCAGAGGAGAAGGGGGGTGGGGTAGAGCCATTCAGATACCTCAACTGTAAACATTTCTCAGTGAAAAGGAAGCTCCATAACAAGGTCTTGTGATCTTTAGGTGCAAGGGAAAGACTTGAAATATTTACTAACCTAAAGGGTGGGGGTGTGGAAACAATGAGCAGCATTGCCCTTTGAAGCAAAAATGCGAGGGCGAAGCCTGAACTGTGGATGGGCCTTGTGCTTTTCATCTGGTGCTAGGCTCTGTGTTAAACTGCAGGTTCACAATAATATTGAGCCAAGTCCACTTTCTATACACTACAGGTACCCCGTGAGACAAATACACAACTGGGTACACTACACGTGCTAACCTATCCCTACACTACAGCAATGCTGCTGTGATACTGAGCAGTGCATCTGGACTGTTACTTGAACACTAAGCGGTGCAATGTATCACTCCCATTGCCCCTTGCCTGCCTTGTCGTCTTGTGTTCGCAATTATTGGAGCAGCTTGGGTCCTTGATGCTGCAAAGGTGATGAGTTTGAGAGAGAGGAGCCCGTTTCAGGTTGGGTGGGCGACAACGAGCTCCTGTTTGAGGGGATGGGGACGGGGTCTTATATGAAGGCAGCCAGTCGGCCTGTGCTTTTTAAGAGTGGATCTCATCAAGGCGGTGCCGGTCTTGGTATACTGGCCAGGACTCTACAATCCACGAGTCACTGACATTAACCTTCAGCTGGAAATAGTCACACACATGACGTTAGAATGCATTTGCTGATGGATAAGGATATGTCATTAATCAGCTCTTACTGTGGAAAGAGCATCTGCCATGCGAGTTCAGTGTTGCTCGCTGTGTCCTGTGAAAGCGACTAGCGCACTTTTCCCCCCACAGTTACTGTGTCCTCACATTGGATTACTGCCAACCTGTTGGAAATGAAACCGTTCCAGGGGATTGGTGTTGTAGGAGCCACAGTAACTTGGTGAGGTTCTTGGAGGATAGAAGCCTTATTTATAACACAGCTTACAATGTGGCTCTTAATTTGTGTAATGAAAAGAAGCTCCGAGCCATCACTCCCTTCATCTGCACCTCATGTTCGGTTTCTCACAGTCAGATGCAATAAGGTTTCTTGTTCTATTTTATTTTTTTCCGAGCAGATCAGAATCCGTTATGTGAATATTTCTGTTTCTATTTATAACGCATGTTTAAAATCTAAATAAAATAACCTTGAACTGCCCCCCTGCAATTATTATTATTTTTTTTTACCATCTGACAAAGTTTGCAGCCTCAGGTTGAGTGTTATTTACTGCTATGTAAATGCTGTTCCGTAGTAACCTCCTTTTATGAGGAATCATGGGTTGAACACTGGCCATTCGAGAACCTCGATCACTTCATGGGGTACTGGATGTGAAAATCCTGCTTTCTGGTTTGCCAAGTCCTGTGGTTCTGTTTCCATCTAGTGCGGCATTTGCCAGGCAGGGCTTTTTCAGGCCTGTCCCAGTGACCCCACAGCCTGTTGGCTTTTCAGCATATCCACAATGAATATGCATGAGATTAATTTGTATATACTAGGGCATCGGTATAGAAAAATTTCTGTTGCGGAAATCCTGAATCCATGGCTGGTTGTGGAATCCTGAGGACAGATCTGCCAAGCCTTGTTCAAGGGCCTCGTACCTGAGGGATTTAGCACTAGTCTGCAGAACAGGTTTGAAATGACTCTGAAATACAAAATAACAAATGGTTTTGCTTTATATTGTTCTCCAGAGGAAGGTTTGTGGGCTCTTTCTAGAGCAGCGGTCCTCAGCCCACATCCATCCAGTCAGGAGACCCACAATGGATTCTATGAGAAAACTTTTAATGCCCTGTATGTAAATCTGTTTCATTGATATTCACTGTGGATATCTTGAAAACCTGGCATGGTACTTGAGAACCCCAGTGTTGGCCTCAGAGCTGGGCATTTATTTGCTTTTGGTTATTAACTGCTGCCAAAGGATTGGGCATGCGCACCCTAGCAGTCATTATTCACTAAAGAAGTCATATGGACTGCTCTGTGTTGGATACTCAGGTGTCTGAGTGAAGGATGATCACTGGAGAGAGGGAGGTTTCTCTTTTCCAAAACATGGCAGAAAGTCACTGGTAGCGGGTTTAGCGTGCCAGCCAGTCCACACGGTACTTGTTTTGTGGATTAATTTAAGGGCTTCAGCTTCCAATGCTGTCAGTCTGTCACCTTCTAATAAATCCTTTATTTCCTCATTACAGGAGTTTTTTGTTGTAACATTTGTACCCCGCGCTTTCCCACTCATGGCAGGCTCAATGCAGCTTACATGGGGCAGTGGAGGGTTAAGTGACTTGCCCAGAGTCACAAGGAGCTGCCTGTGCCTGAAGTGGGAATCAAACTCAGTTCCTCAGGACCAAAGTCCACCACCCTAACCACTAGGCCACTCCTCCACCTCCAAATTCGTCCCACTCATGAGATCTATTTGCATTCAATGAAGAATCCCTAGATGCAAACATAAGTTATGCATATTCCCTGGAAATATACCAAAAACATGACGGTGTGGGCTCGATACAATGATAGGTACCAGCTGTCAGCCTCTTTCTTGATTGGTTCTTATTCCAAACAGTCTGGGATTCACAAATCAAAAGTCCAGTATTTTGGTAGAGTTGCAAGGGGTCTCTCATATCAGAGAGCAGAACCCTAGAGGTCTGTACATTCATAAGTGTTCTTATAGATAATATACCTCTGCCAGGATCTATACTCGTAAGTTTTGCCATACTGGGAAAGACCAAAGGTCCATCGAGCCCAGCATCCTGTTTCCAACAGTGGCCAATCCAGGTCACAAATACCCAGCAAGATCCCCAAAAAGTACAAAACATTTTATACTGCTTATCCCAGAAATAGTGGATTTTTCCCCAAGTCCATTTAATAACGGTCTATGGACTGTTCCTTTAGGAAGCTGTCCAAACCTTTTTTAAACTCCGCTAAGCTAACCACCTTTATCACAGTCTCTGGCAACGAATTTCAGAGTTTAATTACACATTGAGTGAAGAAACATTTTCTCCAATTTGTTTTAAATTTACTACATTGTAGCTTCATCCCATGCCCCCTAGTCCTAGTATTTTTGGAAAATGTAAACAGAGGCTTCACTTCTACCTGTTCAACTCCACTCATTATTTTATAGACCTCTATCATATCTCCCCTCAGCCGCCTTTTCTCCAAGCTGAAGAGCCCTAGCCACTTTAGCCTTTCCTCATAGGGAAGTCGACCCATCCCCTATATCATTTTCGTCACCCTTCTCTGTACCTTTTCTAATTCCACTATATCTTTTTTTAGATGCGGCTACCAGAATTGAACACAATATTTGAGGTGCGGTCGCACCATGGAGCGATACAAAGGCATTATAACATCCTCATTTTTGTTTTCCATTCCTTTCCTCAGTAGCCTGGAGTGTAATGACCTGCTAGGACAACAGGTAAAGGCACATGGAAACAAAAGGCAATCATGTTCCCAGCCGCTGTGAGCTTAGTTACAACTGAAGTGTGTACATACATTTATTATTAACTGCAGAGCAGATGACAGTGGTAGAAAGTAAAATCAGACACATTAAAGGCAGATACTGGTAGCAGCAAGTGCCCTGTGGCAGAAACTTTCTCCTTTTTTTTTTTCATTGTGCTCCCGCTATGGCGTTTCATTCTGAGCTCAACTGTGTTTCACCAGCCATCTCTGGAAACAAATGACTTGTCTTCAGACTGACACCTCAGAAGCCCTTCAGCTCAGACCTTGTCCTCCTGGGTGTGATGGGAGACAATGATAGCACTTCTCAGACAGGTGCCTGCCTCTGGGTAGTGCCAGGGGATGAAGGTGGGGAGGGGTCCCCAGGTAGTGCTGACTGACAGGTCCCCCCCCCCCCCCCCCCCCACAATGATGGTTAGCAGATGGGTTAATGGGACTTGGCTGGTACCTGCAGGGCAGAAGCTGGCGAGAGTCTGGAATCTGCAGCCAACTGTCACCATGGTCTCCGCTGCTGTTGGGCATTTTTTTTCTTTGAGATGGACAGGGCCCTGAAACTAAATCTGACCAGTGCTGGAAGCAGAAATCTGCTTGCAGGTGAGACATGTCTGTGTTTGGAGGGAAGCCCCTGACTTCTCCTCCAGTCATAGGCTCTCTGGGCTTTGCCGCGTGTCTGTGCGGTGTAGGTTTTGGACCAGATGACTGGAACAAACTCAACATCAAAGCTGTAACTGGGTCACAGTGTCCCTTAACTGCTAACCTCTGCTTGTACCTCAGGGCCTATGAAAGCTGACTCCACTGTGTAGCAGGGACCTGTTTAAAACCAGCATGACGTTCATTAAATTATTGGTGTATGTAACATGAATGTTATCCATATCAGATGACTGAGGTCACCTGTCTCTTGCATATAACGCAAAGTACCAGGTTAGCGTGTGCTGCCCTGTATCTCCTTTCTTCCATCTCACCTGGAATCACACATCCACTTCAGAAGGTCATTCCTCCAGCAGGACATATAGACTGGCAGGAGTAAATGCACTGGACTCAGATATACTTCTGGCTGTGATATTTAAATGTTTCTGTTCTCATGTCTTACGCTCTGCCTGTCTTCTGAAAGTTCTATGCTCTCCGCTTTTCTTTCCCTTGTTCCCATCGGTGATTTTTTTCCTAAATACAGATATACAGCTTATTGTTCATATGGATAAGCAACAACCTAACTGTTTGGATAAGCTCAGAGTTACCTATGGCTTAGCTAGAAGCTAGTATGTCACAATCTCAGGAATAGGAAAGAAGGTCATTTTCAAGAAAAGGAAAACATCTATGGCAAGGTTTTGGACAGTTTGTTTTTTGGTCCATTTTTGAAAAAAAAAAAAAAAAACGAATAAGTGCAAAATGTAGAAAATCAAGACATCGGGATGTAGAAGGAGCCAGCATTTTTTGTAGATTGCTCCCCCAGACATCCTAGGAAAGCAATGAGGTACCCTAGGGGGGGGCCCTTTTACTTCATAAAAATGCTCCCAGGTGTATATCTCACATTTGCTCCCTTGTCCCCTGAACCCTCCAAAACCTACTGCCCACCACTGTACACCATTACAATAGCCCTTATAGGTGAAGGGGTCGCCTATATGTGGGTACAGTAGGATTTGGGTGACTTGGGGAGGGCTCACAGTTTCCACCACAAATGACAGGTGGGGGGAGATAAGGACCTGAGTCCCCTACTCCACAGAACACTGCACCGACTACCACACTACTCCAGGGACCGCATGTTGCTCTAATAGACCTGACTTTAACAGGCTGGTAAGTCGTATTTTTATTCACATTTTTGGGGGGTGGGAGGGGGGCAGTGACCATTGGGGGGGTCATCCCTGAGTCCTTCCAGTGATCATCTGGTCAATTAGGACACCGTTTTGTGCCTTATTCATTATAAAAACATGTCTAGCTCAAAACGTTTTAGTTTTGTTCCATTACGGCTGAAAAATGCCCAGATCCTGCCCTTAACATGCCGCCTTGAGATTTGGACGCACTGCAGATGAACAGCATAGTAAAAGTCTGAAAAATAGCTTTCAAAAATACTGATTTGGACATTTTTATTGTGAGAAAAACGTCCAAATGCTGCTTCATACCACTTTTTAAACATTTCTCTCTGTCAAAAATGAGCCCCATAGTCTCTGATTAACGTGCTGTTTGGGCTATTGTGATTCTTCTCACAGTTGCCAAGAATGCTACTGTGAAGTCGATTTTGCCGGTTACTCATGACCTGGATTGGCCACTGTTGGAAACAATACTGGGCTGGATGGACCATTGGTCTGATCCAGTATGGCTATTCTTAGGTGTTCTAAGCTAGTAGAGGTGGGTATGTGACTACCAGTGTCTGGGGTCCTTTCCCCTATCGTATTAAAATTATTTAAAAAGGGAAGAGGTGAGTCTGGAATATAAATAAGCAAAAGTGTGAATTTTTGCTGTCATTAAGAGTCAGACCTCTTACTGAGTTTGAGTAATTACAATCACCCATTATTATTGTGTTTCCCAGTTTGTTAGCCTCCCTAATTTCTGATAACATTTCTACATCTGTCTGTTCATTCTGGCCAGCCGGACGATAGTACACTCCTATCACTATCCTTTTCCCCTTTACACATGGAATTTTGATCCATAGGGATTCCAAGATGTGTTTTGTGTCCTGCAAAAGTTTTAGTCTATTTGATTCAAGGCCTTCCTTAACGTATAATGCTACCCCTCCCACCCTATCACTGTGATATAATTTCTACCCTGTTACAACAGGGTCCAACTGGTTATCTTTCTTCCACCAGGTCTCAGAGATGTCTATTATATCTATCTTTTCACTTAGTGTAATATATTCTAACTCTTCCATCTTATTTCTTAGGTCTCTGGCATTTGCATATAGACATTTCAAGCTGTTTCTTTTTCCTATTTACAACTTGCTTGGCAGTTGACTGTGGTAATTTGCAATGTTGAAACTCTGTCTGCTCTTTATTTAAAGATACCTGGTCTATTGTGGTCTCTACTGCAACCTCAGTGTCGGGATGCCCTATCGTCCCTGTTTTGGTGATAAGATACTTTGTTCCGAAGCAAGCACTTTTGAGCGACTGTTGGCCATCCTCCATCGCCTTTTTAAACGTTGAGCCAGCAGCCTGGTTCCCTTGGTTAAGGTGGAGCCCATCTTTCTGGAATAGGCTCCCCCTGCCCCAGAATGTTGCCTAGTTCCTAATAAATCTAAAACCCTCCTCCCCGCACCATCGCCTCATCCATGCATTGAGACTCCAGAGCTCTTCCTGTCTCTTGGGCCCTGAGCATGAGAAGAGGAGCTTTTCTGAAAATGCTACCCTGGAGGTTCTGGATTTCAGCTTTCTACCTAAGAGCCTAAATGTGGCTTCCAGAACCTCCCTCCCACATTTTCCTATGTCATTGATACCCACATGTACCAGGACAACAGACTGCTGCCCAGCACTATCTAAATTTTTTTCTATGTGCACATGAGGTCTTCCACCTTTTTTTTTTTTGTTACATTTGTACCCTGCGATTTCCCACTCATGGCAAGCTCAATGTGGCTTACATATTGTATACAGGTACTTATTTGTACCTGGGGCAATGGAGGATTAAGTGACTTGCCCAGAGTCACAAGGAGCTGCCTGTGCCTGAAGTGGGAATCAAACCCAGTTCCTCAGTTCTCCAGGACCAAAGTCCACCACCCTAACCACTAGGCCACTCCTCCACTGTTGCTACTATGAGATTCTACATGGAATGTTGCTATTCCACTAGCAACATTCCATGTAGAAGTCGGCCCTTGCAGATCACCAATGTGGCCGCGCAGGACGTCAGACTCACAGAAACAGAAGCCTGCGCAGCCTTCTACATGGAATGTTGCTAGTGGAATAGCAACATTTCATATAGAATCTCCAATAGTATCTATTTTATTTTTGTTACATTTGTACCCTGCGCTTTCCCACTCATGGCAGGCTCAATGCGGCTTACATGGGGCAATGGAGGGTTAAGTGACTTGCCCAGAGTCACAAGGAGCTGCCTGTGCCTGAAGTGGGAATTGAACTCAGTTCCCCAGGACCAGAGTCCACCACCCTAACCACTAGGCCACTCCTCCACCTTCACACCAGGCAGGCAAGTGACCAGGCAATCCTCATGTCCACCAGCCACCCAGCTATCTATATGCCTAGTGATCAAAGGGTAAGGGGGCATGGAGAGTTTCTCTTTAAGGCCCTGCCTAGGAGATGGGCACTGACCTCTTCTGTCGCTCCACTCACCTCCACAATAGAGAGTTACACAGGGACAGAAATCTAACCCAGCCCTGCCACACGACATTGCACCCCACCGCTTAGTCACCTTTACTCCTCCCTCAAGAAATCCTGATTTTATAAGCAGTGAAAATACTGGTAAAAGTAACATAAATGCATTTTCTTCTGTACTCTGCTTAAATACAACTTATTAAAAGATGTACATTTTCAAAAAAGCAAACGTCCATTAGCAGCATGTCCCCCTTTTCTTTCCCTCCCACCCCCTTCTATCCCATGTGCTCCATTTCCCCTCCATATACATCCCCCTTACCACTCTTTCTTTCCAGCCTCCTTCCCTGCACCCACACTCACGCAAAAAGATACATTAGAAATAAGGGACTGCCTATGCCTGGTCAATCTGTAAAAAGTTTAAAGCTGTTCCAATTGGATAGGCAGTGCCTTCAAAGGTGGAGCAGATAAGATTTTTTTTAACTTATTGGACAGCTTTTTAATTTATTTAAAAGCATCCCATATGTAAATATAAAGAAACAGCAGTTATAAACTCTGTATTTTGTGCTCATTTTTCTACACTGTCCTAAACAATACAGATAGCAAAATTTCAGCGAGACTAACCTGTTTCTTGATGGGTTCATCTTAACTGTTGTTGTAATCTGCCTTGGGAAGCCTGGTATTATAATATTGGAAGTAAAATTAAACTCTCCATTTATTGGGGCACACGGAATCACATCTTCACCTGGACAGGGATTGAGAGGAAAGTAGGGGAGAGGAGAATTGCTGGACATGGATGGAGGGGAGGGCAAGGAGGAGAGGAGAATTGCTGGACATGGAGGGCAGGGCTAGGGAGAGATGAGAATTACTGGACATAGATGGAGGGGAGGGCAAGGGAGAGAGGAGAATTGCTGGACTTGGAGGGAAGGGCAGGGGAGAGAGGAAAATTGCTGGACATGGATGGAGAAGAGGAAAGGGAGAGAGGAGAATTGCTGGACATGGATGGAGGGAAGGGAGAGAGGAGAATTGCTGGACATGGTTGGAGTGGAGGGCAGGGGAGAGAGGAGAATTGCTGGACATGGATTGAGAAGAGGATAGGGAGAGAGGAAAATCGCTGGACATGGATTGAGAGGAAAGCAGGGGAGAGAGGAGAATTGCTGGACATGGATGGAGGGTAGGGCTAGGGAGAGAAGAGAATCACTGGACATAGATGGAGGGGAGGGCAAGGGAGAGAGGAGAATTGCTGGACTTAGATGGAGGGGAGGACAAGGGAGAGAGGAGAATTGCTGGACATGGAGGGAAGGGCAGGGGAGAGGAAAATTGCTGGACAAGGATGGAGAAGAGGAAAGGGAGAGAGGACATTTGCTGGACATGGATGGAGGCAAGGGAGATGAGAATTGCTGGACATGGATGGATGAAGGAGAGCAGGGGAGAGACATGGATGGATGGATGGAGAGGAGAGCAGGGGAGAGAGGAGAATTGCTGGACATGGATGGAGGGAAGGGAGAGAGGAGAATTGCAGGACATGGTTGGAGTGGAGGGCAGGGGAGAGAGGAAAATTGCTGGACATGGATTGAGAAGAGGATAGGGAGAGAGGAAAATCGCTGGACATGGATTGAGAGGAAAGCAGGGGAGAGAGGAGAATTGCTGGACATGGATGGAAGGTAGGGCTAGGGAGAGAAGAGAATCACTGGACATAGATGGAGGGGAGGGCAAGGGAGAGAGGAGAATTGCTGGACTTAGATGGAGGGGAGGACAAGGGAGAGAGGAGAATTGCTGGACATGGAGGGAAGGGCAGGGGAGAGGAAAATTGCTGGACAAGGATGGAGAAGAGGAAAGGGAGAGAGGACATTTGCTGGACATGGATGGAGGCAAGGGAGATGAGAATGGCTGGACATGGATGGATGAAGGAGAGCAGGGGAGAGACATGGATGGATGGATGGAGAGGAGAGCAGGGGAGAGAGGAGAATTGCTGGACATGGATGGAGGGACGGGAGAGAGGAGAATTGCTTGACATGGATGAATGGAGGAGAGCAAGGGAGAGAGGAGAATTGCTGGACATAGATGGAGAAGAGGGCGGGGAGAGAGGAGAATTGCAGGACATGGATGGAGGGAGTGGCAGGGGAGAGAAGAGAATTGCTGAGCATGGATGGAGAGGAGAGCAGGGAAAAGAGGAGAATTGGTGGACATGGAAGGGTAGAGTGGAGGACAGGGAAGAGAGGAGACCCACTGAATATGGATGGAGGGGAGAGAAGAGAGTGGAAGGAGATGCACATGGATGGAGGGGAGGGGAAAATGCTGGATATGGATGCAAGGGATGGGAGAGAGGAGAAATGCTGGACATAGATGGAGGGGAAGGAAGAGAAAAAAAGAAGATACACATCGATGGAGATGAGGGAAAGGGACGAAAGGAGAAAAATTGCACATGGATGGAGAAAATAGGCAAAAGCTGAATCCACGCTAACTCTTCCAGTCAAGTCTGCGGAGGACCCAGTTTTTATTTATGGATGTAGGGCATGAAATGAAGAAGAAAGGAGGAAAGTATAGAAATAAATGGAAAGGAAGCCCTGGAAACACAGTTAAGATAACAAATAGACAGCAGCAGAATCAGATACTGGGACCAACATGATCAGAAAAATAAAGTCACCAGTCAACAAAGGTAGAAAAATCATTTTATTTTCATTTTAGTGTTTGGCATATGTCCAATTTGAGAATTTACATCCGTCTTATTTTGCACTGTATGGGAGTTAACATGTTTCTTTCTGGTAGTGTTCTGTATTCAGAGTCTAGCTTCTTAGGATTTCAGGTTAATTTTTGCCTGTATTTGTAGAGAGGTGTGGTAGCCGTGTTAGTCCACTCTTAAAGGTTATCAATAGAAATCAAACAAAATAAAACATGTATTTGAAGAGGGGCTATCTCTGTTCTGCATGTATGACTGCAAAGCCAAGTGTCTGAATAGGGATCTGTGTTAGGTTCTGAGATTTTGATAACATATTGTATTTCATATTTGGCAAGACTGTTCTCCTAATTCCTGGTCTGTGTACTAATTTGGTTTGTGTCATTTTGGGTATACTGGAGCTGTACCAGCTTATAGAAATGATTTATAATGGGAAAAAATGACAAATTATTTTTCTTCTCCTATACTGGTGTAATATTTTCATTGATCTCTTTTACTAGCCATGGTGCATATAAACAGGTGTGTGGCTACTGTGGGTGTGGCTACTAAAGGGGTGGAGTCAGATAGTGACCAAACCCCTAAGGTTATCCATAATGAGTACCGGTACCTTTTCTCCTACAAAAAAAACACTGGCGTCGAGGTCCACTGCGGGTAAAAGGTAGATCTTTCTTTTTTTTCAGGAAATGGCACTTGCCACATGGCCATTTTGGGAGGGGGGGGGAGCCCTTACTGCCACCTGGTAAGGATTTTTGTGTTGCATGCAGCACTGCCCGATCACCGTTGAGTACACACTGGTGCTACAAAAATAAAAATATTTTTGTAGTGTCTGATATGACTCGCGCTGGTGGTGGGAACTACCGCCGGGTTGCTCCGGTAGCCCAGCGGTACTTCCTTTTTGAGAGCAGTAAGACCGTGTTGGGCTTATTGCCGCTTTGTAAAAGGTTCCCTTAATGTGATATTCAGCGAAATCGCATAAAGATAGGACTGAGTTTTACGTGACCTGATTTGGCCACGTAATTAATTAATTTATTGTATTTGTACTCAACATTTTCCCACCTATTTGCAGGTTCAAAGTGGCTTACATAGTACCGTCAAAGGCGTTTGCCCAGTCGGTTGATAACAGATACAAGGTTGTATAGTGATCGTATAAGTTATAATTGGAGGGTCGGAAGGGATGAAGATTGCGTGTTGTCCAGTACGATTATAGTCTTGCTGTGTTGTTGGGTGGGAGGTTTACGTGGGGGTCGTTGGGGTAGGCCGTTTTGAAGAGGTTGGTTTTTAGTGATTTCCTGAAGTTCAAGTGGTCGTGGATTGTTTTCATAGCTTTTGGGAGGCCATTCCATAGTTTTGCGCTTATGTAGGAGAAGCCGGAAGCGTAAGTTGTTTTGTATTTCAGTCCTTTGCAATTTGGGTAGTGTAGGTTTAGGTGGGATCTTGACGATTTGGCTTTGTTTCTTATTGGCAGATCTATAAGGTCTGTCATGTATCCTGGGACTACGCTGTACATGATTTTGTGGACTAAGGTGCAGATTTTGAAGCTGATCCGTTCTTTGGGAGCCAGTGCAACTTTACTCGAAGGGGTTTGGCACTTTCGAATTTAGGCAGTAAAGCGCTGAATATTGGCATTTAATTGCATGAGTACCAACTCTGCCCCCCAGACCATCCACAAAATAGCCGGTTGCCAGTTTAGCGGTCTGTGGTGATACTTCCCGGCACTCACCGGCTAAGTGATGCACAGGTGATTTAACTGGCCAGGAGCCTCTCCTTTGAACATCAATCCCTTGACTTTTGTATCCACCTATAAACCAATGTGGATCATAATTTACATACATGAAATCAAACAAAAAAGATAAACACAACACACATAAAATAAATACTTGGGAGTCCTTTTACTAAAGATCACTGAAAAATGGCTTGCGGTAGTGTAGGCGCGGGTTTTGGGCTTGCGCAGAATCATTTTTCAGCGCACCTGTAAAAAAAATGCCTTTTTAAAATGTTTTTGCCGAAAATGGACGTGCGACAAAGTCAAAATTGCCACACATCCATTTTGGGCCGGCAACCTTACCGCCAGCCATTGACCTAGCGGTAAAGTCTGCCACGGTAACCAGGCGCTAATGACCCAAGCGTGCCAAATGCCACTTGACATGCGTCCGTTACGCACGGCCAAAAATAAAAATAATATTTCAGCCACGCGTATCGGATGAGCACCAACAATGAAATTACCGCAAGAGCCACGCGGTAACTCCATTTTGGCGCACGTAGAGCCTTAAGTGGCTTAGTAAAAGAGCCCCTTAAAGTCTTCTCCTCAACTATAAGAGCATCTTCTAAAACTATTTACCTTCTAAAAACAGTGCGTCAAATACAATTATTCTTTGCAAGATATTGTCTCTTGGAGAAGGGTCTGGGGCCGCTGTTAATAGCTATCGTTTCCCTAAGAAAAGTTGCAGCACAATCCGTCAGTTTGAGTAGACCTGGGTGAAGGTGGCCACCCTAAGGGCATCCACCAATCACGCTGGACAAATTTGATTATGTTTATGCTTAAACGCACTTAATAAGAAACAAGAGGGGATTGGGTTCCATGAAAACAGAAGCCTGGCCCAGAATGTGTTTTAACAAGTTTTCTCTACTGATAAATAGGGCTAATAAGTATCGTTTTCAACCACACAGACATAAAAAGAAAAGAGCCATCAGTGTGGCTGAAGAATTCCTCCAGTGCCCGAGGGCAGGCGGCAGCTGGATCCCCTTAGACAGCTCAATCTTCTCTTGTAAATGACTCATAAAAGCAGTCAAGCCATGAAATTGTTTGGTAAATTTGGCCTATTAGAAAGGGCATGCAACATATTAGCAAATATTAAATTACAGCTGGTGGAAATTCTTGTAACTTCAGAATTCAAGGTAAAAAAAAAAAAAGTACTTCACCATGGCTTGCTGATTCCCTGCCCCAGGCGCTCCCATGTCTCAGACTGATAGAACCTTCTGCTGACCTTCCAAACGGACTAATTTGCCTTCATTTCAGAATAATTGCTCCCAATCTGTTTTCTTCTGAAACTCCAGCGGCTGTATACATAGTGCGTGAGACCCCAAGGCTCGACCTAACCCAAGCTGAGAGATCTGTGGAACATGTGTGATGCTAGGAAGCTCCAGCAGCTGGCGTGGTCCTACAGGAACCTGGATCCTTCACGGGCTCTGACACCTCTTACTGGAGCCGTCCGAAGGCTACACGGAGGCAGTGAGGTCTATGAGATTTGGAGACCGTTTGGATCACATATGGACATTCCTATATCGGGACATTTTTAGATCGTTTTTCTGTTGGTGGTAGATGTAAACGGCAATCCTCAAGCACTAAGCAGCAGATTCTTTGGAGGCCTGCCCAAAGTCCGGTGTGAAACGCCAGATCTATGCGTAAACTAATTAGCTAATCGGACAATAGCAATCTTCGGTATTGACTGGCATTAATTAGGATTTTCAATAATCTGGGGATTTATACGTGAATGGTTTCTTAGGGTATACTTCAATATACTGTATAATAGAAACCTACTATATTTCATAACCTCATTCTAACTAAATACCATGCAACTCACTTTTTGTAACTAAGAGATACAGTGGGGGAAATAAGTATTTGATCCCTTGCTGATTTTGTAAGTTTGCCCACTGACAAAGACATGAGCAGCCCATAATTGAAGGGTAGGTTATTGGTAACAGTGAGAGATAGCACATCACAAATTAAATCCGGAAAATCACATTGTGGAAAGTATATGAATTTATTTGCATTCTGCAGAGGGAAATAAGTATTTGATCCCCCACCAACCAGTAAGAGATCTGGCCCCTACAGACCAGGTAGATGCTCCAAATCAACTCGTTACCTGCATGACAGACAGCTGTCGGCAATGGTCACCTGTATGAAAGACACCTGTCCACAGACTCAGTGAATCAGTCAGACTCTAACCTCTACAAAATGGCCAAGAGCAAGGAGCTGTCTAAGGATGTCAGGGACAAGATCATACACCTGCACAAGGCTGGAATGGGCTACAAAACCATCAGTAAGACGCTGGGCGAGAAGGAGACAACTGTTGGTGCCATAGTAAGAAAATGGAAGAAGTACAAAATGACTGTCAATCGACAAAGATCTGGGGCTCCACGCAAAATCTCACCTCATGGGGTATCCTTGATCATGAGGAAGGTTAGAAATCAGCCTACAACTACAAGGGGGGAACTTGTCAATGATCTCAAGGCAGCTGGGACCACTGTCACCACGAAAACCATTGGTAACACATTACGACATAACGGATTGCAATCCTGCAGTGCCCGCAAGGTCCCCCTGCTCCGGAAGGCACATGTGACGGCCCGTCTGAAGTTTGCCAGTGAACACCTGGATGATGCCGAGAGTGATTGGGAGAAGGTGCTGTGGTCAGATGAGACAAAAATTGAGCTCTTTGGCATGAACTCAACTCGCCGTGTTTGGAGGAAGAGAAATGCTGCCTATGACCCAAAGAACACCGTCCCCACTGTCAAGCATGGAGGTGGAAATGTTATGTTTTGGGGGTGTTTCTCTGCTAAGGGCACAGGACTACTTCACCGCATCAATGGGAGAATGGATGGGGCCATGTACCGTACAATTCTGAGTGACAACCTCCTTCCCTCCGCCAGGGCCTTAAAAATGGGTCGTGGCTGGGTCTTCCAGCACGACAATGACCCAAAACATACAGCCAAGGCAACAAAGGAGTGGCTCAGGAAGAAGCACATTAGGGTCATGGAGTGGCCTAGCCAGTCACCAGACCTTAATCCCATTGAAAACTTATGGAGGGAGCTGAAGCTGCGAGTTGCCAAGCGACAGCCCAGAACTCTTAATGATTTAGAGATGATCTGCAAAGAGGAGTGGACCAAAATTCCTCCTGACATGTGTGCAAACCTCATCATCAACTACAGAAGACGTCTGACCGCTGTGCTTGCCAACAAGGGTTTTGCCACCAAGTATTAGGTCTTGTTTGCCAGAGGGATCAAATACTTATTTCCCTCTGCAGAATGCAAATAAATTCATATACTTTCCACAATGTGATTTTCCGGATTTAATTTGTGATGTGCTATCTCTCACTGTTACCAATAACCTACCCTTCAATTATGGGCTGCTCATGTCTTTGTCAGTGGGCAAACTTACAAAATCAGCAAGGGATCAAATACTTATTTCCCCCACTGTATGGCTATAACAATAATAAAATTTATCAAATAGTGCTCAGAAAAAGGTGTTTGAGTTGAGCTATGGAGCAGCTGTTTAGTCATAACACCATCACAGCACTACCCTGCCTTCCTACCAATGCTTTATGATGCAAAAAATAGTACTTAGCTTTGGGGTGCTGTCCAAGTGGGGTAAGCTGCACACATAGACTTCAGCACCAATGGTGATATAATTTTTATTCCAATTTTTCAAACTTGCTAGTGAACATAAATAGTGTCCAAAATCATAACGTGCCTCTACTCTTATCGCTCCCAATAGTAGCGATTGTTTCGTTTTTCAACACTCTCTACATGTGGTCACATGTTTCGCCATAAGGCGTCTTCAGGAGAACGGAACTAAAGATTCTGGTCTGCCGGGTGAAACTTCAGCAGAACTGGCTCAGATCAACTTGAGAACTTAATTAGGATTTACCTGCAGATCTGGCCTGTTTTATAACCTGCACATTTCATTTTCATAGGGCTCCTTTTACCAAGCTGCGGCAAAAGGGGGCATGGGTAAAAGGCAGGTCTTTTTTTAAGGAAATGGCTGTGCGGCAAGTGAAGCACTTGCCGTGCGGCCATTTCGGGGGGCGGGGGCCTTACTGCCACCCATTGAGGTGGCGGTAAGGGATCCCCTGCTAACCTGGTGGTAACTGGACAGTGCCTGATTACCGCTGAGTACACACCAGCTCTATAAAAATAAATATATTTTTGTAGCGCCGCATCTGACGACGTGATGTGGGTGGGAAGTACCACTGGGCTGTTGCGGTAGCCCAGCGGTACTTCCTTTTTAGTGTGCGGTAAACCTGCGTTGGGATTACCACCGCTTTGTGAAAGGACCCCCCAAAGTGTGCAACTCAAAAGGGGTGTGGCCATTGGGGGGGCATAGATGGGTCAGGGGCATTCCCAGAAATTAGGCGCGGCGTTATAGAATACCTGGACTTCCTAACTGCCATAATTTGGATGCTGAAATAAATTAATTTATTTATTTGTTGCATTTATATCCCACATTTTCCCACCTATTTGCAGGCTCAATGTGGCTTACAATGTTCCATCATGGCATTTGCCATTCAAGAGTAAAGAAACAATTGGTATTAAACGAAGAACAAGTATAACATAATAGAGTTAAACAATCAAACCTATAAATGGCAAGTGACCGACTCACCTGCAAATGCGCAGTAGAGACTTCCCTCTCTGTCCCGCCCCGCGTCAAGACGTGATGATGGGGGGAGGGGGGCGGGACAGAGAGGGAAACTGCGCGGAAGGGGAGGGAGGGAACCACTGACGTCGCTACCGCTCCCCCCCCCCAAGGTAGCCGCTACCGCCCCCCCCCCCCGGAGTCGCCACCACCCCCCCCCCCCTTCACCCGGCCCGGGCCCTCTCTTCGTTATTCAACTTACAGCAGCACCGAAACAGCAGCAAGCAGCTCAGCTTCAGCTCCCGTCGGCCTTCCTTCCCTGCCTGTGCCCCGCCCTCGCCGACGTGACGTCACACGAGGGCGAGGCACAGGCAGTGAAGGAAGGCCAACGGGAGCTGCTGCTTGCTGCTGTTTCGGCGCTGCTGTAAGTTGAATAACGAAGAGAGGGCCCGGGCCGGGTGAAGGGGGGGGGGGTGGTGGCGACTCCGGCGTGGGGGGGGGCGGTAGCGGCTACCTTGGGGGGGGAGGGGACATGGGACGTCTCAGAAGGAGGGGGGCCTTGGAGCTGGGAGGGAGGGAAGGAAGGGGGCCTTGGGAGCTGGGGGGGCCTGGGGCCTTGGAACTGGGAGGGAGGGAGGGAAGGGGGCCTTGGGAGCTGGGGGGGCCTTGGGAGCTGGGGGGGCCTGGGGCCTTGGAATTGGGTGGGAGGGAGGGAGGGCGGGGGGCCTTGCAGCTGGGAAGGGGGGAGGACTGGAGCCTTGGAGCTGGGAGGGAGGGCAGGGGGGCCCTTACAGTTGTGAGGGAGAGCAGGGGGCCTTGGAACTGGGAGGGAGGGAAGGGGGCCTTGGGAGCTGGGGGGGAGGGCCTGGGGCCTTGGAACTGGGAGGGAGGGAGGGCAGGGGGCCTTGCAGCTGGGAAGGGGGGAGGACTGGAGCCTTGGAGCTGGGAGGGAGGGACAGAGGGGGCCTTCGAGCTGGCAGGGAAGGAGGATGGCAGGGGCTTTGCAGCTGCAACGGGAGGGGGGCCTTGGGGAAAAAAACATTCCAATACCCGCCCGTTTTTACGGGCTTAACGGCTAGTCCATTATAAAAAGAAAACAGTCAGAATATTAGGTAAGTGGTGATGCGATACAATTCCTGTTGTTAATCACTAGAAAAATGAACCCCAAGGCAGAGAGAAAAAAAAATTAAAATCAATCCCACAAGCAAAATTTATAATTGACTCGGTTGATCCTCTGAGACCCATAAAAATGATCAAATGGTATAAAATGGATTTTCCAAAAAAAAGGGTAGAAAAGGAAGTAAGGAAGATTCCGTATAAGCTGTATAACAACAACAGTCCAGCTTAGCTTTAGTGAGAAACGCCGACAAATTTGGCTCACTTAAATCACTCTATACATCATAAAACCTCTGAAATCCGTCGCTAAATTGTGGAGTATTATAGCACTGGTGTCCCTGACAAAGGAGTTGCTGAAACAGGGTGATCTGTCGGATGTCTTGCAAGCAGCCCATGAAAGAGCAAAGGAACATTGAGATAACATTGAAAGACCCGGGCTATCATTATTTATTAATGAACTTTGGTCTTTATCTTGAATTGAGAGAGCATAGTGGAGGAGCGGCCTAGTGGTTAGGGTGGTGGACTTTGGTCCTGAGGAACTGAGTTTGATTCCCACTTCCGGCACAGGCAGCTCCTTGTGACTCTGGGCAAGTCACTTAACCCTCCATTGCCCCATGTAAGCCGCATTGAGCCTGCCATGAGTGGGAAAGCGCAGGGTACAAATGTAACAAAAATAAAATAGATACTATTGGAGATTCTGCATGGAATGTTGCTACTATTGGAGATTCTACATGGAATGTTGCTCTTCCACTAGCAACATTCCATGTAGAAGGCTGCGCAGGCTTCTACATGGAATGTTGCTAGTGGAATAGCAACATTCCATGTAGAATCTCCAATAGTAGCAACAGTGGAGGAGTGGCCTAGTGGTTAGGGTGGTGGACCTTGGTCCTGAGGAATTGAGTTCGATTCCCACATCAGGCACAGGCATCTCCTTGTGACTCTGGGCAAGTCACTTAACCCTCCATTGCCCCATGTAAGCCGCATTGGGCCTGCCATGAGTGGGAAAGCACGGGGTACAAATGTAACAAAAATAAATTTTTGTAGCAGATGGAGTTTGTGTTGTACTCATCAGTCACTTGGGTAACCTGTTGGTTTAAAGAATAATAGTATACACAACTAAATATATTATTTTTAAAAATTTAGGTGAAGGAGGTGTTGAGAAGTTTTATGATGTATAGAGCGATTTAAGTGAGCCGAATTTGTCGGCGTTTCTCACTGAAGCTAAGCTGGACTGTTGTTCTTATACAGCCTATACTGAATCTTCTTTACTTCCTTTTATACCCTGTTTTTTGGAAAATACATTTTATACCATTTGATCATTTTTACGGGTCTCAGAGTATCTAACAAGTCAAATATAAATTTTGTTTGTGGGACTGATTTTGAATAAGTTGGGTGCCAGCGTAAATACCAGCTTTTAGCAGGCGTAAATACCAGCACCCCAAGTTTAAGTACAAACCCCTCTCTCAGTTCTTATTCAGCATTACAACTGTCAGAAAATGCACATTGGAAAACATTTTAGCATTTTTTTAAATTGGTTCCATGATCTGATCATTCTTAATGATGATGGCAACTTGTTCCATTAAATAGGACCCATTCTATCTATCTATCTATCTATCTATCTATCTAATTCCTGTATTCCTCCAAGTGTACCACTCAATTAGGTTTATCAGACCTCAAAGATCTCCCTGGTTGATACAGATGTAAACTCACAGATAAAACAGATGGTACAGAGGCAGTTACTACTGGGATACTGGTCATGGTCAATGGTGTGGTTATTCTATAGAAGGAAAAGCTGGACCTCTCCAGGTACCAAACAGTATATACAGTTACACTTTACAGTTTATTAAAATCTTAATACAACCAAGTTGGCCAAAGTGGTTCACAAAATAGAAACATATAGAAATATGACGGCAGATAAAGGCCACATGACCCATCCAGTCTGCCCATCCTCTGTAACCCCTAATTCTTCCTGTTCCTAAGCGATCCCACACGCTTATCCCATGCCTTTTAAAATTCTGGAACAGTCCTCGACTCCACCACCTCCACCTGGAGGCCATTCCACGCCTCCACCACTCTTTCAGTGAAATAATACTTCCTTAGGTTACTCCTAAGCCTATTCCCATTATGACATCACAATATGAGCTCTGGTTACCAGAGACTGAAACTCTTCACACTAAGGGGGGAAAGTAAGCCAAGAATAGGACAATTGAGCCATTGTGACATCACTGATGAGGTTGGCTCTTAGGCATTGGTGGAATGAGGCATTATGACATCACAATCTCAGCTCTGGTTACCAGAGTGAAACACACTAAGGGGGGGGGGGAAAGTAAGGCAATAATAGGACAATTGAGCCATTGTCACATCACTGATGAGGTTGGCTCTTAGGCATTGGTGGAATAGAAACATGACTGCAGATAAAGGCCCTATGACCCATCCAGTCTGCCCATCCTCTGTAACCCCTAATTCTTCCTGTTCCTAAGCGATCCCACATGCTTATCCCATGACACAGTTCTCGACTCCACCACCTCCACCGGCAGGCCATTCCACGCCTCCACCACCCTTTCTGTGAAATAATACTTCCTTAGGTAACTCCTAAGCCTATTCCCATTATGACATCACAATATGAGCTCTGGTTACCAGAGACTGAAACTCTTCACACTAAGCGGGGAAAGTAAGCCAAGAATAGGACAATTGAGCCATTGTGACATCACTGATGAGGTTGGCTCTTAGGCATTGGTGGAATAGAAACATGACGGCAGATAAAGGCCATATGACCCATCCAGTCTGCCCATCCTCTGTAACCCCTAATTCTTCCTGTTCCTAAGCGATCCCACGTGCTTATCCCATGCCTTTTTAAATTCTGGAACAGTCCTTGACTCCACCACCTCCACCGGGAGGCCACTCCACGCCTCCACCACCCTTTCTGTGAAATGATACTTCCTTAGATTACTCCTAAGCCTATTCCCATTATGACATCACAATATGAGCTCTGGTTACCAGAGACTGAAACTCTTCACACTGAGGGGGGAAAGTAAGCCAAGAATAGGACAATTGAGCCATTGTGACATCACTGATGAGGTTGGCTCTTAGGCATTGGTGGAATAGAAACATAGAAACATGACGGAAGATAAAGGCCATATGACCAATCCAGTCTGCCCATCCTCTGTAACCCCTAATTCTTCCTGTTCCTCAGCGATCCCACATGCTTATCCCATGCCTTTTTAAATTCTGGAACAGTCCTCGACTCGACCACCTCCACCGGGAGGCCATTCCACGCCTCCACCACCCTTTCTGTGAAATAATACTTCCTTAGGTTACTCCTAAGCCTATTCCCTCTTATCTTTGTCATATGCCCCCTCATTCCAGAGCTCTCCTTCATTTGAAAAAGGCTCTCTTCCTGTACATAAATGCCCTTGAGATATTTAAATGTCTCTATCATGTCTCCTCTCTCTCTCCTCTCTTCCAGCGTATACATGTTGAGGTTCATAAGCCTGTCCCTATAATTTTTGCATTGAAGACCGCTGACTAGTTTCGTAGTCGCCCTCTGGACCGACTCCATCCTGTTTATATCTTTCCGTAGGTGCAGTCTCCAGAACTGCACGCAGTACTCCAAATGAGGCCTCACCAGAGAATGCTAAAAGAATGGAAAGAAGTAGAAAACATGATATACCATAATGACTCATAATTGAACCATAATTCAACATCATTTACTTAACAATCGGATTATTTTCTCCCTATATTTTATTGCCTAATTTTATTATGTTATCCATGTTCAATATGCGATACCTATTGTATGTTTTCCCCCCTTTTTTACTTGACTGTTCACTTCATCATCCATGTTCTATATCTATTACCAATTGTATCTTTACTCTGAAATGGCATAAGTCATTGAGCCTGCAACTAGGTGGGAAAATGTGAAATATAAATGCAATAAATAAATAAATAAATAAATGCCAATATAAATAGGACACCAGACAGCAGATATTCGTTCAACAAGCATTCATTCAATAGCAAAGAGGTAGGGTCAGGGGTAGGGGGTGTCAGGTTCTGTAAAAACAGGTCTCAGTTTGCCAATTGTTTAGAGCAATGGGTTCTATTTCTCAAGTAACAGATGCAGTTGGCCCAAAAGCTGCTTGAAAAAAGTGCCTCTACAGTGTGCTTTTTTAAAACAGTTACCCAACATGGCCACGTTTCGCCCTCAGGCTGCATCAGGGGTAACGTGGAGGGGCATAATCAAAAGGAGTGCCCAAGTTTTCCTGAGGACGTCCTCGCATGACGTCCCGGCGAAGGGGCGGGGAAACCCGTATTATCGAAACAAGATGGGCGTCTATCATTTTGATAATACGGTTGGGGACGCCCAAATGCAAGCCCTTTGGTCTTGGGAGGAGCCAGCATTCCTAGTGCACTGGTCCCTCTGACATGCCAGGACACCAACCGGGCACTGCAGTGGACTTCAGAAAAAGCTCCCAGGTACATAGCTCCCTTGCCTTGTGTGCTGAGCCCCCAACCCACCCCCCAAACCCCACTACCCACAACTGTACACCACTACCATAGCCCTTACGGGTGAAGGGGCACCTTATTATTTAACCTAATGATGACACCCTTGGCCAAACTACTATCAAATCAAAACCTCAATCCATACATATACGCTGATGACGTAACAATCTACATCCCTTTTAAACAAGATTTAAAGGAAATCTCCAACGAAATCAACCAAAGTCTACACATAATGCATTCATGGGCAGATGCATTTCAGCTGAAACTTAATGCAGAAAAAGCTCAATGTCTAATACTCACCTCCCAACACAACACAAACAAATTCTCCACCATCAACACACCAAAACTGAATCTACCAATTTCGGACACCCTAAAAATTCTTGGAGTTACCATTGATCGACACCTAACGCTTGAGAGTCACGCGAAGAACACAACCAAAAGATGTTCCACTCAATGTGGAAATTAAAAAGAGTAAGACAATACTTCCCAAGGACTGTCTTCTGTAACCTGGTACAATCATTGGTACTCAGTCATCTAGACTATTGTAATGCACTCTACGCTGGCTGCAAAACAAATACTCAAAAAACTGCAAACTGCCCAGAATACAGCAGCTAGACTCATATTTGGAAAATCAAAATATGAAAGTGCTAAACCCTTACGAGAAAAGCTACACTGGCTCCCACTCAAAGAATGCATCTCGTTCAAAATATGTACCCTAGTTCACAAAATCATTCATGGCGAAGCCCCAGCCTACATGTCAGACTTGATAGACTTACCACCCAGGTATGCTAAAAAATCATCTCGGAAACAACAAAAAGAGAGTCCAAATCTCCCGCAAAAAACACAAAGAAACAACAAGTCGAGCGGAGGATATCCAGAAAGACCAGACTGAAGTCACAGATATGCCAACCAAAATAATTTATTAGGACCCAACACGGTCCGTGTTTTGGCCAAAAGGCCTTCTTCAGGGGTCTTCAAATTGGCAAATATAAATAAATAATCAATCCAATCAGAAGTGCTGATTACTTTTGGTTGGCATATCTGTGACTTCAGTCTGGTCTTTCTGGATATCCTCCGCGAAAAATCATCTCGCACATTCCTAAATCTTCACTTCCCCAACTGTAAAGGTCTAAAATACAAACTAATGCACACATCAACCTTTTCCTATAAGAACACACAATTTTGGAACGCGCTGCTGCGCAACCTAAAAATGATTTATGAACTAACCAACTTCCGCAAACTACTGAAGACCCATCTTTTCAACAGGACAAACCACAAAGATCAACACATGTGAACCCCCACATGTATCCAAAACTGTCTTACAATGCTTTCTGGTTATATTACTATCATGTTTTTCATCATCATGTAACCCAAAATCCTTCTGTAATACCAAATATCTATTCACTTCTTATTTCCACTATTCATGATGTATAAGCCACATTGAGCCTGCAAAAAGGTGGGAAAATGTGGGATACAAATGCAATAAATAAAATAAATAAATAGATGTGGGTATACACAAAGGACATGGTGGCCCTGATCTGCCTTGGCCTACACAGTGACTAAAATAGTCAATAAAACTCTTTCTGTGCTATGATGTTGCTTGTAGCCTGAATGACAATCACGAATCACCTGATTATTTTCTAGATACATAGACAATTGGGTCAACATTGCCTTGTCAAGGACCTTTGATAAGAAGGACAAATTGGAAACTGGCCAAAAATCAGAATGCAAGCTACCCTCACCTGTTCCCTAAGGGTTGCAGGTTCAAGGCTAGCTTGTGTCGGGTAGCCCTTAAAACTGGAAAGAAATCTAAACTTTAAAGACTAGAAAGAAATGACACCTGTAGGATTTTTGTTGTTGTTTTCTGAATTCAAGCGAGCTTGGAACAAGTCCATAGGATCTCTCAGGGAGTGATAGGGACAGTAGATGGCATGGATGGGTAGACTGGATAGGCCATATGGTCTTTTATCTGCCTACATTTTTCTATGTTTCAAGATAGGGGGGATGATAGCTCTCTTAAGTTCATCAGTTACCACTCCATCTCAAAAGGACACATTTATCAGATGAACCAAATAACGGACAAATATCTCATTGAATTTTAGCAAATAAAAAGTAGATACTTGATCTAACAATATGGCTGATGAGTTAATAGATTGTGGTATTTGAACTACCTCAAAACAAAAGACTGGTCTAAATACCTCCCAAGTTGAACGCACGTGACCGTCAGGGGAACTATCTGCTGCCATAGTAACAGCAGCAGAAGAGAAGTCTCTACACACGTTATCGAACCTCACGGGGAAAGGGCTGCAGATAATCTTTCAGTATATCTAAAACAGCTGCACCGTCAGAAACTGTTTCCCCAATTGTACAGTATCACTTAAACTATGCAAATCAATCTCATCATCTACATGAGGCTCTATTTTCTCCAATATGGATCCTCTGGCGAGAACTTAATCAAAGTCAGCAAAATCATAATGTAGGGAATGCCGTACACCAGGAAGTGCATTCAGCGGCATAAAACAATTTGTAGGGATGGTTATCTGATGCTAATAACCTGTTATTTACTCTGTTGGTGATAATAAGCATCTTGTAACCCGGCAGAGCTGCTTAAGCACAATTGATCTAGTTTACGTTCCAATTGTCTTAACGGATTTTTAGACTAAAGACAGATCCTGATGAAACCAACTGCTGCCAACAACCTTCCAGTATTTCCTCAGCCAACTTTTGCAAAAAAGAAAATAACCCACTTTTCTGTGCCTTAAATCTAAAGATGAAAATTCAGGAAGCAGGGATGTTACTTGTTGGCAAAATGGATGGCCTGTGCAGGTTTTTATTTGCCGTCATCTACTATGTTACTATCCTGCTTATTTTCGACGGAGATCGCCGGCCATCTTCAGACACAAATCGGAAGATGGCCGGCGATCTCCTGAATCCGGCCAAATCGGTATAATCGAAAGCCGATTTTGACCGGCGCCAACTGCTTTCCGTCACAGAGCTGGCCAAACTTCAAGGGGGCGTGTCGGTAGGGTAGCGAAGGAAGGAAGGGGGCATGGTCAGGAGATGTCCAGCTTCACCCGATAATGGAAAAAAGAAAGCCGGCCCTGACGAGCATTTCGCCGGCTTCACTTGGTCCCTTTTTTTTCAGGACCAAGCTTCAAAAAGGTGCCCCAACTGACCAAATGACCACCGGAGGAATCAGGGATCACCTCCCCTTACTCCCCCAGTGGTCACCAACCCCCTTCCACCCTAAAAAAAATTTAAAAAAAAACTTTTTTGCCAGCCTCTATGCAAGCCTGAAATGTCATACCCAGCTCCCTGACAGCAGTATGCAGGTCCCTGGAGCAGTTGTTAATGGGTGCAGTGCACTTCAGCCAGGTGGACCCAGGCCCATCCCCCCCCCCCACCTGTTACACTTGTGGTGGTAAATGGGAGCCCTCCAAACCCCCCAAAACCTACTCTACCCACATGTACTGTAGGTGCCCCCCTTCACCCATAAGGGCAATGGTAATGGTGTAGAGTTCTGGGGAGTGGGTTTTGGGGGGGATTTGGGGGGCTCAGCACACAAGGTAAGGGAGCTATGCACCTGGGAGCAATTTCTGAAGTCCACTGCAGTGCCCCCTAGGGTGCCCGGTTGGTGTCCTGGCATGTCAAGGGGACCATTGCACTACAAATGCTGGCCCCTCCCACGACCAAATGCCTTGGATTTGGCCGGGTTTGAGATGGCCGGCATCGGTTTCCATTATCGGCGAAAACCAATGCCAGCCATCTCAAACCCGTCCATCTCTGACATTTGGCCGGCCCCAACCGTATTATCGAAACGAAAGATGGCCAGCCATCTTTTTTGATAATACGGTTCGGGACTGCTCTTTGCAGAGCCGGCCATATAGATGGCCACCGCCGTTCGATTATGCCCCTCCACGTAACATCATGCCACACCCACTAAGGCTTTTTCTCACTCTAACCTTCTTTATTTTCTCTTTGCTGACACAATTCATATCCCCTACTTCTACAATTTAAAACAAAATGAATAAGACTCTGGTTAGACCACGTAACTGGATAGACATGTCATAAAACCCAAGAAGAGATTAATGACTGTGAAAAAAAAACCTAAATCAAACATGTTGTCTTAATCATGAGTAGGAACAGTAATCATTTGCTGAAACCCTAAACTTCTCATATAATCTATAAACAATTTATGAATACCTTCTGAAGTGCAATTTACTGGCATATTAAAATCTCCTAAATGAGCAACCTATTGTAAAGAACTGAAAGTTCAGAAATCAAATCCAATAATGTGATTTATTTGCTTTAAAAACTTATATACCAGCTAATTAACTACCTCCCCCCCCCCCCTCCTTTTACAAAGCTGCACTAGCAGCTGCCATTGCAGTAACATAGTAACATAGTTAATGACGGCAGATAAAGACCTTACAGTTCATCCAGTATGCCCATCAAAATAAACTCATTTTACATGGTATGTGATACCTTTATATGTTTACCCGAGTTGATTTGTCCTTGCCATTCTCAGGGCACAGACCGTAGAAGTCTGCCCAGCACTGTTCTTGTCCTAAAAGTTCTGAAGATTCCGGAATCCCAATTAGTAGCAACATTCCATGTAGAATCCCAAAGAGTAACATACTAAATGATGGCATATAAAGACCTGAACGGTCCATCCAGTCTGCCCAACAAGATAAACTCATTTTACAAGGTATGTGATACTTTATACCTGAGTTTGATTTGTCCCTGCCTTTCTCAGGGCACAGACCGTAGAAGTCTGCCCAGCACTCTTCTTGTACTAAGTTCTGAAGCTAACATCGAAACCCCTTAAAATTTACACTCTAGCCCATCCCTATCTATTCAGTCACGATCAGGGCGTAGACCGTAGAAGTCTGCCCAGCACTGTTCCTGTACTAAAAGTTCTGAAGATTCTGGAATCCTAAAGAGTTACAAGATTCCGGAATCCCAATTAGTAGCAACATTCCATGTAGAACCCCAAAAAGTAACATAGTAAATGACGGCAGATAAAGACCTGTATGGTCCATCCAGTCTGCCCAACAAGATAAACTCATTTTACATGGTATGTGATACCTTTATATGTTTACCCGAGTTGATTTGTCCTTGCCATTCTCAGGGCACAGACCGTAGAAGTCTGCCCAGCACTGTTCTTGTCCTAAAAGTTCTGAAGATTCTGGAATCCCAATTAGTAGCAACATTCCATGTAGAACCCCAGAAAGTAGCATAGTAAATGACGGCAGATAGAGACCTGTACGGTCCATCCAGTCTGCCCAACAAGATAAACTCATTTTACATGGTATGTGATACCTTTATATGTTTACCTGAGTTGATTTGTCCTTGCCATTCTCAGGGCACAGACCGTAGAAGTCTGCCCAGCACTGTTCTTGTCCTAAAAGTTCTGAAGATTCTGGAATCCCAATTAGTAGCAACATTCCATGTAGAACCCCAGAAAGTAGCATAGTAAATGACGGCAGATAGAGACCTGTACGGTCCATCCAGTCTGCCCAACAAGATAAACTCATTTTACATGGTATGTGATACCTTTATATGTTTACCCGAGTTGATTTGTCCTTGCCATTCTCAGGGCACAGACCGTAGAAGTCTGCCCAGCACTGTTCTTGTCCTAAAAGTTCTGAAGATTCTGGAATCCCAATTAGTAGCAACATTCCATGTAGAACCCCAGAAAGTAGCATAGTAAATGACGGCAGATAGAGACCTGTACGGTCCATCCAGTCTGCCCAACAAGATAAACTCATTTTACATGGTATGTGATACCTTTATATGTTTACCCGAGTTGATTTGTCCTTGCCATTCTCAGGGCACAGACCGTAGAAGTCTGCCCAGCACTGTTCTTGTCCTAAAAGTTCTGAAGATTCTGGAATCCCAATTAGTAGCAACATTCCATGTAGAACCCCAGAAAGTAGCATAGTAAATGACGGCAGATAGAGACCTGTACGGTCCATCCAGTCTGCCCAACAAGATAAACTCATTTTACATGGTATGTGATACCTTTATATGTTTACCCGAGTTGATTTGTCCTTGCCATTCTCTGGGCACAGACCGTAGAAGTCTGCCCAGCACTGTTCTTGTCCTAAAAGTTCTGAAGATTCTGGAATCCCAATTAGTAGCAACATTCCATGTAGAACCCCAGAAAGTAGCATAGTAAATGACGGCAGATAGAGACCTGTACGGTCAATCCAGTCTGCCCAACAAGATAAACTCATTTTACATGGTATGTGATACCTTTATATGTTTACCCGAGTTGATTTGTCCTTGCCATTCTCAGGGCACAGACCGTAGAAGTCTGCCCAGCACTGTTCTTGTCCTAAAAGTTCTGAAGATTCTGGAATCCCAATTAGTAGCAACATTCCATGTAGAACCCCAGAAAGTAGCATAGTAAATGACGGCAGATAGAGACCTGTACTGTCCATCCAGTCTGCCCAACAAGATAAACTCATTTTACATGGTATGTGATACCTTTATATGTTTACCTGAGTTGATTTGTCCTTGCCATTCTCAGGGCACAGACCGTAGAAGTCTGCCCAGCACTGTTCTTGTCCTAAAAGTTCTGAAGATTCCGGAATCCCAATTAGTAGCAACATTCCATGTAGAATCCCAAAGAGTAACATACTAAATGATGGCATATAAAGACCTGAACGGTCCATCCAGTCTGCCCAACAAGATAAACTCATTTTACAAGGTATGTGATACTTTATACCTGAGTTTGATTTGTCCCTGCCATTCTCAGGGCACAGACCGTAGAAGTCTGCCCAGCACTGTTCCTGTACTAAAAGTTCTGAAGATTCTGGAATCCTAAAGATTTAAAAGATTCCGGAATCCCAATTAGTAGCAACATTCCATGTAGAACCCCAAAAAGTAACATAGTAAATGACGGCAGATAAAGACCTGTATGGTCCATCCAGTCTGCCCAACAAGATAAACTGGGTGTAGCAGCAGAAGCGGAGCCAGGATGAGGCAGGTTGATGGCGCAGGGGGAGCGAGAGTGGACTTCCGCTGGCACCGGCGCACATTTTCAGTGCAACAGGACAAAAAAAAATAGACACCGGCGCCGGCAGAACTCCGTTTTGGGGGAGCGGCCGCTCCCCTGGCGCCCCACCTACCTACGCCACTGTGTAGCAGTAATGCCGACAAACCCATTCAAAGTGAATGGTCTGTATCGGCATAGCTGCACGGCAGCCACTAGTGTGGCTTTGTAAAAGGCGGGGGGGGGGGGGGGGGGGGGTAAGTGGTTTACAAAAGACATTCGTAATCATACTGTACAAAACCTAACACACAAACAAGCAACAGTTCCATATAAACTCACAGTTCAATTCAGAATATTTCAGAAGGCAAAGAAAGCATTTCAAAAACTCAATAAAACGCTGCCGCAACAACTGTGTTTTGAGAAGTTTCTTAAATTACATCACATCGCTACACAGTTGTAAGTGACCTGTAAGAGCGTTCCTCGGCTGCGTACCAGCAACAGTAAAGGAAGACGTTCCAGTTTCCACATAGCACGTAAAGGCAGCCGCATCGTATTTTCTGATCTCAAGTGTCTTTTTGGGTGGTGCACTTTCAGGACTTGTCGAAAATACATATTCAAAAACATGGATTAATGAGACACAGTCAACATGGATTTAGTGAAGGGAAATCTTGCTTCACCAATCTACTACATTTCTTTGATGGGGTGAACAAACATGTGGATAAAGGGGAGCCGGTTGATATTGTGTATCTGGATTTTCAGAAGGCGTTTGACAAAGTACCTCATGAAAGAGTCCAGTGGAAATTGAAGAGTCATGGGTAGTGTCCTACTGTGGGGATTAAAAACTAGTTAAAAGATAGAAAGCAGAGACCAGGGTTAAATGGTCATTATTCTCAATGGAGAAGGGTAGTTAGTGGGGTTCCCCAGGGGTCTGTGCTGGGACCGCTGCTGTTTAACATATTTATAAATGACATAGAGATGGGAGTAGCTAGTGAGGTAATTAAATTTGCTGATGACACAAACTTATTCAAAGTCGTTAAATCGCGGGAGTATTGTGAAAAATTACAGGAGGACCTTACGTTACTGGGAGACTGGGCGTCTAAATGGCAGGTGATGTTTAATGTGAGCAAGTGCAAGGTGATGCATGTGGGAAAGAGGAACCCGAATTATAGCTACGTCATGCAAGGTTCCATGTTAGGAGTCACGGACCAAGAAAGGGATCTACGTGTCGTCATTGATGATATGTTGAAACCTTCTGCTCAGTGAGCTGCTTCGGCTAAGAAAGCAAATAGAATGTTAGGTATTATTAGGAAAGGAATGGAAAACAAAAATGAGGACGTTATAATGCCTTTATATCGCTCCATGGTGCGACCGCACCTCGAATATTGTGTTCAATTCTGGTCACCGCATCTCAAAAAAGATATAGTGGAATTAGAAAAAGTACAGAGAAGGGCGACCAAAATGATAAAGGGGATGGGACGACTTCCCTATGAGGAAAAGCTAAAGCGCCTAGGGGAGATATGATAGAGGTCTATAAAATAATGAGTGGAGTTGAGATGTGAAGCTTTCCAAAAATACTAGGACTAGGGGCATGCGTTGAAGCTACAATGTAGTAAATTTAAAACAAATCGGAGAAAACCTTTCTTCACTCAACATGTAATTAAACTCTGGAACTCGTTGCCAGATAATGTGGTAAAGGCGGTTAGCTTAGCGGAGTTTTTTTTTATATATTTAAATTTGTTTATTAAATTTACTTTACAAGTTAATATCCACTTGCAAAAGAAGAACAGATCAAACCCTGCTGAAAATACATAGCAGTAATATACATCACTATCTAATCAAAGAAACACTTTATATCTTCCTTAGACCTCAATTATATGGTTAGAGGGGGGCGACAGGCATTTAAATGGAGAAATTAACCTCAATATTTAAAATAAATCGGCTTAACCAGGAACCATAGCTATTATTCTTTAGTTGGTAAAGTTGTGTCTATGTTACGTTTACTTAGGTTGTTCAAGTCCAAGAATGTCCGTAGCTGTGACGGGTCATAAAACACATATTTAGTTCCTTGAAAATTGATCCTACACTTACATGGATATGCTAACATATATGTCGCACCTAAGGCTCTGGTCTCATTTCTTAAGTCCAAAAATTGTTTCCTCCTCTCTTGCGTTGCTTTCGCAACGTCAGGGTAAACCCAAACTTTTTGGCCATGAAACAATTTTGATGAATTTTTAAAGTAAAGCTTCAAGACCTGCTTTAAGTCTTGTTCAAAAACAAATCGGCTTAGCGGAGTTTTAAAAAGGTTTGGACGGCTATCTAAAGGAAAAGTCCATAGACCATTATTAAATGGACTTGGGGAAAATCCACTATTTCTGGGATAAGCAGTATAAAATGTTTTGTACTTTTTTGGGATCTTGCCAGGTATTTGTGACCTGGATTGGCCACTGTTGGAAACAGGATGCTGGGCTTGATGGACCTTTGGTCTGTGCCAGTATGGCAATACTTATGTACTTATGGTGGGAGCTGTCAGCAGTGTCCCTCTGCTGCTTTCTCTACTACCATTGCCAGGCTGTAAAAGAAAACTCTGACTAGCAGTCTGTTGCCTTGGAGGCTGCTCTACATCCAGCAATGACACTTCTTATTGCATCAATGAAAGAGCAACCCAGCCTTTGACATTATGCAGGAACAAGGGAAAGGGGGCCTGCAGAACCTGTATTGCTTTCTGACACCTGGACCTTCAAGTCAGGGGCTTAGCCAGACAACAGATTTTTGGGTGGGCCTAGGCAAGAAGTGGGTGGGCACCAAGTGTTCCCCCACCACCGGCAAAAAAAAAAAAAAAAATCTCAGCTGGCAGGAAAACACTTCTTTCCACCTTGGCAGTCTGCAGCAGGCATGCGCTCAAAACTGAGCATGCGCAGGTGCCAGTATCATGGAGAGTAGTGTTTTCGTTACCATCAGCTTCAACTGGTGGAGCTTGGGATACCCACCAGCTACCACTAAACGTATGCTACTGTTGGGTGGGCTTTAGCCCTAAATGGGTGGGCCCTGGCCCACCCAGGCCCACTTGCGGCTACGCCACTGCTTCAAGTGTCTTCAAACCTACTACTACTTATCATTTCTATGGCTACAAACCTCCAAAGTCCTTGGAAAGAAGACAGTTCTATGCAGAGGGTAAGGAATTCCAACCCTTTCCCCTCCCCCTCTTCTCCCACATTTGATCAGTGACTGGAAGGGACAGGTGAACTGTGTCTGTGTCTGTAACTCTACCCTGAGGAGAAACCTGCTGGAGGTGATCTCTTTGCATCTCTGCAGAGGTCTCATGCCAGTGTAGGTCTGGCTAATCTGCAAGAAAGCACAGATGGACTAACCAAAGCACCAGTCATTATGCTTAATTGGGCAAACGACCCTCAGAGCTGACTATAAATTGTATGCTCACGGGGAGGTAATTAATAACTGGCTTTCCTTTCAGCAGACGTATCATTAGCCATTAATTCTCCAAACATGACACTGATGTCTCTGTTCAGTGCAGTAATTGCAGGTTTCAAAAAAAGAAGTAGAGACTCTATCTAGTGACTCCCTCCTCTCCTCCAGCGACATCACCCTTGGAAATGAAAACGCCACCAAATCCGGCACCTTCAGTACATAATTAGCAAAGCTTGGTGCTCCTCTTCCAGGGGTAATTAAAACACTACGATGGAAAGACATTGGTGTGTCTGACTTTCTAGGGTAGTCAACTCTCAGATACTGGAGAGTAATGCACATTGCAGCTTGCTGATACAAGATCTTAATCCACCATCAGATCTCTGAATGTGCATTTCCCAAGCTGGGAAAGTTCCCATAAGTCAGGGATCCCCAATCTATAGCTCCTGAGCCATTTTTGGCCCATTAAAAAAATGTAGTTCTGGCCCAATAAACCTTCTCGGCATTTGGCCAGACTAGCTTGGAGCAAGACTAACCTTTTCTTTTTGTGGCCCAGATGTGGAGGTGAATGCTGAAGTGCTGGTGGGATCCTCAAACCCCCCCCCCCCCCCACCAACAAAAGAAGACCCTTGCATGGCAATGGAAATGCTGTAATGCTGATGGGGGAGGGGAGGAGAGGGTCATGACCCCTGAGGTTTGGGGATGGGGGTGAGAGGGATAAAGGCATGAAAATGGGTGGGGTGAGTGGGAGAAAGTATGGCATATGCAAAAACACTGTTTTGCTGGGTACCAATCCCCCATTGCCCTAGGAAGCAGATGCTTGGGAAGGAGGTGACAGGTGGTCATGGTAGCTGAGGTATGGCCAGGCTGTCTACTTCCTAGAAATACCTCTGGGAACCCTTTCTGCTGCCTCCCCCTTCCCCAACATTTCAGATCACTGGAAGAACCCAACTTCAAAGGGATTGCAACCCCCCCCCCCCCCATTTATCACACCTCCAAGAACAACCTGCAGTGGTCCTCTCAGAAATGTTAAAAAAAAAAAAAAAACAGATTCCAACCCATGTTCTACCAGCCAGACACCATGTGGTAAGAAGGTGAGACGCGTCATTTTCTCTTGGAGTTCAAACAAACAAAGTGGAGGTCGGTGGGGTTGTTGCCAGGAATCATTCCCCTTGGAGGGTCCATGCGAAAAAAAGGGGATCAGAACAAGTTTCCAGTAATGTTTGTGTGGCAGGAGTTATACTTAAAAAAAAAAAAAAAACCAACTTAAAAACTCACCTTTTTAGAAAAGCCTATCCCGCAGAACCAACATAAACGCCCAGCCACAGAAACACAACATCAGTAAATCACGACATGGACATAACACAATACCTTCCATTGCTCGATCCCCTAGTGTGGGTGAACCACAATAGTCCAATTTTAACCATACTATCACTTTATTTGTTAACACCGCAGTTCTTAATCATCTCTTCGGAACCATGTAAGCCACATAGAGCCTACAAATAGGTGGGAAAATGTGGGATACAAATGTAACAAATAAATAAACAAACAAACACAACCACTTCAGAAGGTGTATTCCCAGTGGAAAATAATAGAGGTGCACAAACTTAATGTCTCTCAATTAATGTGATTATTTTCAGACATATCCTGTCCAGCCACTTGCTTTCCTCCTACAATTCTTGCTTTTGGGTACAAGTTAGTTCATGTATCTGTTTATTTTATTGTATTTATAAGTTGCCCTTTTAAATAATTAGCTCTTAACAATCACCCACATAAACAGAGACGCCAAGGGTGGCCCATCCCAAAGATGGAGATCTACCACTGCTATGCTGGAGATTAAAGACCAATGAATGAGGTTTTTCTCATGGCCACCAGCCATGTCCAAGACCAATCCTGGCAGATACACATCAATAATTGGTTGTTAGCACATATCTCGGGCGTGTACCCACATTTAAGCACCATATATAGAATTCGGTGGGGTGTCACTTCTGTGCTCCCTTACGGAGTAGCGCTGAGGTGCCCTGCTGCCACTTTCACAGGTAAGTGTTCACCTCCATGAGTAAGTGCTAGTATTCTATATATTAATGCACTAACCCCCGGATTCTGTAGAGCATGCCTAGAGTTGCGTAGGCGCATTCTATAACTACGCACATAGACGAATTGTTTGAACAAGCTGTTAAGCGTTGTTAATGGCTCTTAACAAGTAATAATGAGCCCTAATTGGCAAAAATTAGAATTTAGGTGCACAACTCGCTAAGCGTATTCTGTAATATACTGAGCCTAAATTCTAACATGCGCAGGCAAAAAGGAGTGTGCTTATGGGTGGGGAAATGGGCATTCCAAAATCTGTGCATGTTGTTATGAAATATGGGCTAGTGTGCTTAAATCTACGTGCAGGGATTTCCACCAGCTTTTCATTGGAGTAAATGGACACGCGTAGATTTAGTCAAATGACCTACCAGTGGCATAGCTATGTGGGGCCAGGGGGCTTGGACCCCGTAGATTTGGCCCTGGACCCCCCTGCCGACGACCCTCTCGACCAACCCCCCTCCCGCCGCCAACCCGCCATCGCCGAGGGCTACCTTTGCTGGCGGGGGACCCCAATCCCCGCCAGCCGAGGAGGTCCTCTTCTTCCTCCGAAGGCTTCGTTCTTTTTCTGACATCCTGCACGTTGTACGTGCAGGGCGTCAGACTTACAGAAACAGAACGAAGCCTTGTAGATCAGCCAGCAATGGACGTCAGACTCCCAGAAACAGAAGCCTTGCAGATCAGCCGCAAACAGACGTCAGACTCCCAGAAACAGAACGAAGCCTTGCAGATCAGCCAGCAACGGACGTCAGACTCACAGAAACAGAATGAAGCCTTGCAGACCAGCCAGCAACGGACGTGCAAAATATATTTGAAAGAATATCTAACACACGGGTTAGCTCACACTAATAGGCAAAATAACGCCTTTCTCGCACACTAAGCGATCAAGTGTCCTTATCGCCCTTTTGTAAAAGGGCACCTAAAAGAGATGGCACTTGACTTGTTCTCAGGGTAGGCGAAATCTGTGCCACTGAATTGAGAAACCCTAACTATCTGGGCAGAGGAAGGCATGGTGGAATGTGTCTACGTCCAGGGCTAGGGTCACCATATGTCCTCTTTTTGGACATTGTTAGAGATGTCCTCTAGGATTTTTAATTTTGGGGGAAATGTCCTCTTTTTCTTTAATGTGCCTATGACCAGCACACCTACCCACATAATGAGAGAAACCATCTCTGGCTTATTAGTCAGTCTGGACACATGGGGGCGCTAAAGAGAGAAAGGTGTTGCTGATCTCCTCTCTGCTCCCTGAATCTGTCAAAGAAATTTTGTTCATGCAGCACAACTTTAAGCATACGTCATGCAAAGACTTTCACACGTATCTCAGAAGCCAGCCAAAGTTGTTGAGGTATATGTGCTTTTCTGATAAGTACGCTTAGGCTCAGACTCAGTCAGACTCAAATCCAGAAGTTCTTGAGAAGTAGATTGTCTACTGCTGTACTGTCACTGTTCGACGTGTGTTCATTAATTACGATTAAATATTTCTTTAGCAAAGGTAGCAACCATTTTGATTTTTTCTGTCTTCTTTTTTTTATTTCCACCAATATGGTAGCTCTACACAGGGCCGGCTTAACCATTGGACCAGATGAGGCTCTGGCCCAGGACGCCAGCGATTAAGGGCGCTAAAATACCCAGCCTCTGACCTCACCTGGTCTACAGGTTAAACCTTTCCTTCTCCTCCCTCACCCCGCCTCCCAGTCAGATCTCTCCCCTTCTCTCTTCCCTCACCTCTCTCAATCTCTTGTGGTTCTGCCACATCCTGCCTCCTCTGATGCAATTTCCTGTGGACGGGACACGGCAGAGGAAAGACCCAGAGGCTGGCCGAAGGCAGCCTGTCATGCTGCTGCTACAGCCGCTGATGACTGACGTATACTTTACTGGACAGGTGAGTCCAGTAGTACTGGACCTGTGGGGGAGCTGGACAGAGGAGGGGGAAAGACAGACTTGATTGAGGGAGGGAGAGATGCTGAACCCATGGGGGGAGGGGGCATCTGAAACAAAGTAAGTTGGCATAGGGCACCTCTATCCCTTGAGCTGACCCTGGAATTACATCCCATTTTCTGGGTAGAAATGGAACGTGGGGGTGGGGGTGGGGGGTAGAAACTGTTAAGGAATAGAATATGAAGAAAAACCTTTCTGGACACCTAAAACCAAAGACAGAAAAGAGAAAATAAAACCGCTCGGGGCCTTTAGACCTTATTTTTTTGATTTTGGAAGTTGCAGCATCCTTGACGCACCCCTCTTCCCCCACCTCCCCCACCCATCATGCAAGCCAGCTGACTGGCAGGCTTATGTAGACCCCTTGCTTAAGAGTGAGCCAGTGGCAGGGTGCTGCCTGTTGGCATTAAGTGATACTGATGCTTGGAGGCACCTGCTGTGGGTTCACTCTCTGTTGAGATCTGTGGAACTTAATCAAACTTTTGCTGGCCTCCTAAACCGTGCTGCTGGCCCAGAGACCTGCTTCTCATCTTCCCTTTCATAGCCAGGCCTCACCGATAGCATCATAAGCTCTGGGATTTTCATGTGGGAGGCGAGGGGGGGGGGTGGCTAAATCTAGTCCTGGATACCTCTCCCTCCCTCTGCTGAACCAGAACCAAGCGACCGTAGCTCATTTTGACAAGAGGGCTATTGTCCTGAGCATTAATGAAAGCCACTCAGCCAGGTAACTCTACAAACAAGATGAATGATGGCGTTTGAGGCAGGGAAATAATTCTCTTAGAAGGGGGATGTGTTTCTCTTTAATTAGTTTGATGAGCTCTGAGTCTCCGGGTTTGTCGAACACCCGGCATTAAGCCTGGGATTTTGACCCAGGTGAGGGATATCAGAGCTGCCCTCATTCCCCAGATGAAAAGACTCAATTACCAAAACCATCTCTCTAATTATATTGTTATTAGGAAGGGTCTGTGGTCTGCCAGGAGGCAGGGATCACTGGATGTCTTTAAGGTAGCTACTGTCTCAAAAACAGCTGAAGCAAACTGCTCCCCCCCTCCCACCCCACACAAGAATTAACCCTTCATCACCCATTGCTCTTTTACCCATCGCCACTTATGCATCTGTAGCTCAAATTTATTGAGAGAGACTGGAATTCCACTTCCACAGACAGAGTGAGGTAAACCCAGGACTGGCCTAGCTGGTTCCTGCTGACCTGGAGCTGTCTGCAAATCTAGAACCTACCAAAGAAAGAGAAAGACTTGGTTATTCTCTCTGCGTCTCCTTCACGTAAGAGCCAGGCTCTGCGGATGCCAGCGGGTGTAAACTCCTTCATTGTGTCTGCAAAGGGCTACTTTGCATTGTGTTTGGCACCCCCTCCCCCCCCCAATCACTTTGAAAGGTTGGCACCTATGACCACAGAGTATATGGAAAGGAGCATTTTCCATATGACGTCTAAATCCGATTTGGGACGTTTTGCTGAAAGTATCCAAAAACCAAGTCGTGAGCATAGTAATTTTCGAATCAGAAAAATGTCTATTTTTTTTTTCGGTTTCGAAAATGGCCATTTCTTAGACATTTTGTGCTCAGTGCGTCTATCATTTAGGACCATTTCTGGGGAAAAAAAAGTCTTAAGGGAAAAACACACAAAAATAAGCCATTGGGGGGTCTGGGGGACCAGCATTCTTAGTAGACTGGTCAGAAGCGTAGCCAGGTTGAGGGCATGGGGGGATCGGAGAGCAGACTGCCGACGGCACTGGTGCATACGTTAAACATGACACATCCTGTCAAAAAATAGGTGCCGGCGCCATCAGAAGTCCGTTTTGGGGGAGCGGTTGCTCCCCTGGCAACCCACCTATCTACGCCTCTGAGACTGGCCATACAGACATCCCAGCAGAGCAGTGGGGAACCCTAGGGAGCACTGCAGTGGACTACACATAAAAGGTCCCAGGTACCCATCTCACCATTGCTCCTTTATATTGTATAGTGAGCCCTCTAAAACCCACCAAAACCCGACTACAATAGCCCTTATGGCTGCAGGTATCACCTATATGTGAGTACAATAGGGTTTTGGGGGTTTGTTTGGAGGGCTCAAACTTTCCACCACAAGTGTACTAGTTAGAGTGGGATATTGGCCTGGGTCCCCTTCTCTACAGTCCACTGCACCAACCACTAGGCTGCTCCAGGGACCTGCTTACTGCTCTAATAGGATTGGCCATAACATCTGAGGTTGTCATAGAGGAAACTGTACACGCCTACTTTGGAACTACTGTTGGGATCGTGCGCTACCCTGGAGGTAGGGTCGATTTGTCAGGTGTTACATGCATGTAGCCCTTCCATGCATTTGTAAAAGGGCCCCTTAGTACACAGCTGGAGGTGAAGTAAAGTCAGTGGGATATTAAACGACAATAGGACCCATGTACCCCAGATCCCCTGACCCAGGGGGGGCCCTAGGTTCCACTGTACCCCTGGCCCAGGATAAGAGAGCTTGCTATTCTTCAGGGTTCTACATGAAATGTTGCTACTCTTTGAGATTCTGCATGGAATCTTGTCACTCTTTAGGATTCCAGAATCTTGCTATTCTTTGGGATTCTACATGGAATGTTGCTACTCTTTGAAATTCTGCATGGAATCTTGTCACTCTTTAGGATTCCAGAATCTTGCTATTCTTTGGGATTCTACATGGAATGTTACTACTCTTTGAGATTCTACATGGAATCTTGTCACTCTTTAGGATTCCGGAATCTTGCTATTCTTTGGGGTTCTACATGGAATGTTGCTACTCTTTGAGATTCTGCATGGAATCTTGTCACTCTTTAGGATTCCAGAATCGTGCTATTCTTCAGGGTTCTACATGAAATGTTGCTACTCTTTGAGATTCTGCATGGAATCTTGTCACTCTTTAGGATTCCAGAATCTTGCTATTCTTTGGGATTCTACATGGAATGTTACTACTCTTTGAGATTCTACATGGAATCTTGTCACTCTTTAGGATTCCGGAATCTTGCTATTCTTTGGGGTTCTACATGGAATGTTGCTACTCTTTGAGATTCTGCATGGAATCTTGTCACTCTTTAGGATTCCAGAATCGTGCTATTCTTCAGGGTTCTACATGGAATGTTGCCACGATTTGGGTTTCTGCCAGGTATTTGTGACCAGGCTTGGCCACTGTTTGGAAAACAGGATACTGGGCTAGATGGACCACTGGTCTGACCCAGTATGGCTACTCTTATGTTCTTATATATTCCAGGTAATGGCCTTCAACTTCTCAATATTCACAGGTTTCAACACAGATAATCCCAGAATGCGAGTTTCACCCAGAATTTACACCCAGCAGCACATGCAAAGATCTGATTGGATGCAGGGCAGCACCAGTGCCAAATTAAATGGATACAACAGCGCATCACCATATCTGGCTAATCTACACTGGCTTCCCTTAGCTAAAAGAATCAAATTCAAAGCCGCTTACTTGGTTTGTCACATTCTATATGGCAACACGTCCACTCTGCTGATTAATACAGTACGACACCGATTATCCAAACGCCTATTATCCGGATTTCCAACTATCCGGATTCATTATCCGCCCAACAGTACAGTACCTTACCAGCCTATCCTCGCGTTCCTTGAGTCTTCTGCAGAAAATGATGTGAATGTGAGTGGGGACGCAGCAGAGATAAGCCCTGCCCTTTCCTTTTCTAGCCCTTTTCTTTTCCTCCTAACCCATGTGGGGACACGGCAGAGGAAAACCTTGCTCTTTAAGCTTGCTTGGACATGGCAAAGAAAAAAAATCCTCACTATTTAAGCTTGCGGGGACGTGGCAAAGAAAAAAATCCTTGTTATGTAAGCTCGCTTGGACATGGCAAAGTGTGTATACCTGTATGTAATTTACTTTTAAATATGGTACTGTACTTTATTACAGCATATTTCCCTTTTTCTGCCAACTATTGTTGAAAATAAAATGATTGTTCAATGCTCTGGTTTGTCTTCCTTTTAAAAGGTTTGTGTCCAATTATCTGAATTTATGATTATCCGGACCACGCCCTGCAGAGGATAGTACAGATAATCGACATTGTACCGTATATCGTCAATATGCTTTGCCCAATCCAAACGCCTACGAGATCAACTGTTCCCTAGTGGTTAGTGCAGTGGACTTTGATCCTGGGGAACTGGGTTCAATTCCCACTGCAGCTCCTTGTGACTCTGGGCAAGCCACTTAACCCTCCATTGCCCCTGGTACAAAATAAGTACCTGAATATATGTAAACCGCTTTGAATGTAGTTGCAACACCACAGAAAGGCAGTATATCAAGTCCAATTTTCCGTCCCCTTTTGCCTTTCCTCTCTGTCGTATAAGGGATTTAGATTTCGGACAATTTTTAACTCGCTATTCCCAGTTTTAGGGATCTGTCTTTGGAACTCTCTCCCCATCATTGTTAGAACTGACAGCAACTACCTCAACTTTAGGAAGAAACTAAAAACCTTTCTATTCCCTTAAGTCTACAATGTGATTAACCACCATAACATGACTTACGAGACCCATTGGCTTTCTTTCTCTATTCCCACGGACTGTTCCTAGCCTCGTTCTCTCTTGCACTGTTCTAAAGAATGGAAGGCAATTGATGCTCTAAACCATGTAATTCATCAATGTAAACCATACCAAATCCTGGAAAGGAGATTTTAGCAGTATATAAGACCTAATTTGATTTGATTTGATAACCAGTACTGGATCACCCCTGCTGCCCTCCGCATGTGTGTTACATGTTCCTTTTCTGCGATCGCTGTGCATCTTGCTTGGGTTGGCATTGAGGGGATGCAGTCAGAACAATTGCCCTGCACCCCCTGCACCCCCCTACCCAGAGCTGAAGGAGGCATAATCTGCTGGTAAACCTTGGGGCCCCCTCTTCAATTTCTGCCCTGGGCCTAAGATGAGTTAACACTGGCCCTACAATGCTTTTGGATTGAGACAGTGGAGGAGTGTGTGTTTGTGTGGGTGTGCTGGGGGAGAGGGGGGGGGGGGGTCAGTACATGCCCTTTCCTTGCTGGTACTGATGAAATTTGCCTCAGAGGAGGCAGCCGTTCTAGACCTTCAGCCAGCAAGGGGGTCAAATTATCTTGTGAGGTGGAGGGAGAAAACTTTAAGAAATATCCCACATCCACTGGTGAGTAAATAAAAATGCTGAAATATTTCTGTGAGACGTGCTGGCCATTGTATATGCTGGGGGGGGGGGGGGGGGGGGGGGGGGCTGTGGCTTTCATACCAGCAGCAACATGAGAGCTGGGAATTGTCTGTTATAAGCTGGAAGGGGTGTCTGGGAGAAATGCAAGTTCATTAACTGGGTTTAGCTATTTGCAAGATGATACCTGTAATGGATTAGTGCTGGGAGAATGTTCTCGATGACTGGGTTTGGAATGGAAGCCGGGGATGGCTGTAGACAGAATCTACAGGGTCTTTGAGTTAAGTTTCAATTGACCATTTCCTTTATTGTTTGTGAATAGCTGAGTTCCTGGGGTGACATGTAGTCGGGTTTTTAAATGGGGGTTATTGCAGGTGGGGGCAGGAGGAGCACCAGGACCCCTTATCAGGGAGGAGGAGGAGGAGGCCACCCCTCCCCTACCTGAACTCATGTCAAGTTCAAGGCAGTTAGGATCTTCAGCCAAACACAGGAGCCCTTTATTCAGTCTGTCTCTCAGCTGGGAGCAGGTAGGACTTGTCCCCTTTGCATTCCTCTCCCTCCATCAGCAACACACTTTAGATAGTGCTGAGATCCAGGATCACAAGCCATTAGACCAGGTGAAGAACTATGCAGAGATCATGCGGACCATGAACGTTTTGTCGCTTTTTCAGAGGTCCTGTGTGGTCTCTGGAGCTCAGACAAACAATAGCTTAGGGTAATTATTCTTCAGGCTTGATGAAAGATGTCACAGACTACAAACGGTCAGGGATGAACAGCCGGAAAATGTTTGTTTCGTGTCATTTACAGAAATTTTCATTTTATTGGGGGGGGGGGGGGGGGGGGGGGGGGGAAAGACGTTGGCCATGTCGTTAAGAATGTGACGCTTTTGGGAAGAGCGTGCACTGTTTGCACTTTGCCAATCAGAATGCATAGTCGTTCCCGATTTTCAGAGTGCATAGTTGTTTCTGATTCTAAGTCGCATAGTTGAAAAGGAGGCGTGACCATGGGCAGTTCATGGGCGTTTCTAAAATCTATGCATGCTGTTATAGAATACACCTGGTCTGCGCCTAATTTAGGCATTGGTAGTTACATCGTTTTACTTGGCGTAGCTACCTGGGGCCACGGGGTCCTGGGCCCCCGTAGATTTGGCCACGGGGGACCCCAACCCCCGCCAGCCGAGGTCCTCTTCTTCCGGCGCAAGGCTTCGTTCTGTTTCTGAGTCTGACGTCCTGCATGTTACGGGTCCCCCGCCAGCAAAGGATGGCGACGGATGGTTGGTGGCGGGAGGAGGGATCGAGAGGGTCGTCAGCGGGGGGGGGGGGGGGGTCAAAGTTGGTGGTGATGGCACCGGGGGGATTGGCAGCGCCCGGGGGGGGGGGGCTAAAGTGTGCCCCCTCACCTCGGGCTCTGGACCCCCCTCCCGCCGAAGTCTGGCTACTCCCCTGTTGGCGTAACTGCCTGCGACTAAATTTAGTCACGTGCCGAGCACTCGGCGTATTCTACAAACCTTGTGGAAGTTTAGGCGCATTCTATAAAGTATGCCTAAATTTAAGCAGACTTTATAGAATACGCCTAGGTGTAGTTTTATTGGTGCCAGTTTTTTCAGCATGATATATTGAATCTAGAACTTTACATTTGGTGTGAACGGCTTGTGGAAATGCACCTAAATGTAGGCGTGTAAACGCCTTGACTCACCCATGCCCCCACTTCCTTGCAGTTGCACTATTTAGAGAATCCCGACTAAGCAAGTTATGTACATAACTGCTAATTAGTGCCAATTAGCACCAATTAACACCATTATAAGCAATAATTGGTTAACACCAATTAGCAGCAAATTATTAAACTATGCACATAAGTGACTTGCACATGGAACTTTGCATCACTTTATAGAATTAGGACGTTTGAGTCTCTTAAAGGTGCTGTAGAACAGTGCGAGACAGGTACTTCTGCTGTTCATTTCTCTACTGGGTTCTGAAACATCCAATCAGGTGCAGGAGGCCTTTTGCATTTACTAGAAGTAAATTCAGGCGCTTACGTCTCTTATCAGCCTCTCTGAAATGCATCCCTCCCTCTGTTATATTGAACTGTAGGAAGAAGCTAAAAACATTTTTATTTCCAAGGACTGTATTATTTTTCTTTTACTTTTTAACTGTTTACAGAATTGTTTTATTTTGCTTTATTGTATATGATGTAAACCGCACTGAACCCTGAATAGTGGAATTTATTTTGATTTAATTTGAATTGATTTGTTAATGAGTGGAGGCTAAAGAAGTGTAGACAGCTAAGCAGGACCAAATATCCACACAGAGAGGAACATACATAGAAGGAAACACGGACACACTGGGCAGGGCCGCTGAGAGGGGGGGCAGAATTCCCAAGGGCCCAGCCTCCAAGTGGGGTACGGCACCCACCCAGCGCTAGCATGGGCCTGTGTGCCTCACAGCAGAGTTATTGCCCAAATCAGTGCCCAAAATAATTAATGCACTCCAATGATTTAGTTTTTGGAATTAACAAGCACTTAATTGGCACTAATTATGGGCACTGATCTGGCTATGCGTTATTTTGTAACAATGGATACCTAAATTGGATCGTGTGTAACTCAAAAGAGGGTGTGGTCATGGGAGGAGCATTGGCAGGTCAGGTGTTCCAGAAAAGATGCAACGCAGTGTTACAGAATGGTGGGGATCTACTCCCAGTTTTTGCATGGCAGGATTTACACTAGGTTTTAGCTGGCTTAAGTCCCCGCACCCAAAGTTAAGCGCCAAATTCAGCACTCCATAACGAGCGCTCATCCTGGAGCACCCTTTACAGCACAGCATTGAGCACCAAATTTTATTGGGGCTGAACACAATGATCCCACAAAAGAAACAATAAGACAACAAAAAGTGGGAAACAGAACAAGGCTCAAACAAAACTATGGGACTTAAAAAAATATATAGCAACACTTTAATTCATATAGCACATAGAATGTTGCTGTGACATCAAACACTCGGACTTGATATACCACCTTTCTGTGGTTTTTGCAACTACATTCAAAGCAATTTACATAGGATATACAGGTACTTATTGGGGCAATGAAGGGTTAAGTGACTTGGCCAGAGTCACAAGGAGCTGTAGTGGGAATTGAACCCAGTTCCCCAGGATCAAAGTCCACTGCATTAACCCCTAGGCTACTCCTCCACTAGCAATATGCCATGTAGAAACCCAAAAAGTAGCAACATTCAGTGTAGAATCTCAAATAGTAGCAACATTCCATTTAGAATCTCAAATAGTAGCGACAGAACCTTAAATAGTAGCAACATTCCATGTAGAATCTCAAACAGGGAAAGGGAGATGGGACTTGATATACTACTGCCTTTCTATGGTTTTTTTCTGTGGTTTCAAAGCAGTTGACATAGTATATACAGGTACTTATTTTGTACCTGGGACAATGCAGGGTTAAGTGACTTGCCTAGAGTCACAAGGAGCTGCAGTGGGGAATTGAACCCAGTTACACTAACCACTAGGCTACTCCTCCACCAGCAACATTCCATATTGAATCTCAAATAGGGAAAGGGAAATGAGCCGTAGTGGGAATCAAACCCAGTTCCTCAGGATCAAAGTCCGCTGCACTAACCACTAGGCTACTCCTCCATTCAACACAGTGCTATGTTTCGGCCCAAAACACTTGCCTCAGGAGTCTTGCAGGTATTTGTCCATAAAAGTAAAAATAAACAGCTACAGTGATATACGGTGATCTTTAAAAGACCTTGAAAGAAAGTGAAATCAACTACTTTAATAGAAAATAAAGTCAACTTCCGCTAACCCTCAAAAAATGACAGAAAAGGAACTCCTCTGTGGTCGATATGCTGGACAGACTTGTACGGTCTGTGCCAGAGCCGGTGGTGGGAGGCGGGGCTGGTGGTTGGGAGGCGGGGATAGTGCTGGGCAGACTTATACGGTCTGTGCCCTGAAGAACACAGGTACAAATCAAAGTAGGGTATACAGAAAAAGTAGCACATATGAGTTATCTTGTTGGGCAGACTGGTTGGACCGTGCAGGTCTTTTTCTGCCATCATCTACTATATATGTTACTATGATACGAATCGCCATTTATACAATCTGGCCCTTGGGTGCGGAAATGCTACTGCTCAGTTATAGAACAGACTTCCTGCTTATAATGCATCACATCACACACACACATGTACCCACAGAAATCCCCAAGTGCTTTCCAGTAGGAAATGGGAGCTGCATTCCTGGCCGGGCCAGCACACGTTAAGTCTTTCAGACAGGGGGCTGGGAGGCTCCAGTTCAGGATGCATTAACCTGAAAACAAGTGTACTTTGTGTTGTGGAAGGTATTATTTTCATTACCATCAATTTAGTACATAGATAGACTGTGATTCTAGCCTCACTATCAGGTTGCGCTGCAGGCGAAGGCTCCACACCAGGGCACTCTGTTTTATTTAGTTTAATCGGAAGCCGAGCAAAGCCTTCAGTCCTCTCTGATTTCGCCCTATCATTGGAAACACTCTGATTTTTCCCTCTCCTCAATGACCGGCTCTAAGCCCCTGCCAGACACAGAAAGTGACCGGTGGGTAATAAACCTAGACAAATCCCTCCTTTCAGTACCCTTCTCCACCACCACCAACTCTAGGCTTCGCCCTTTCTGCCTCGCCTCTCCCCATGCTTGGAACAAACTCCCTGAGCCCATACGCCGGGCCCCCTCCCTACCCATCTTCAAATCATTGCTCAAAGCCCACCTCTTCAATGTCGCCTTCGGCACCTAATCACTACATCTCTTCTCAGGAAATCTCATCTACCCCAACTTGACATTTCGTCCTTTAGATTGTAAGCTCTTCTGAGCAGGGACCGTCCTTATTCGTTAATTTGTACAGCGCTGCGTAACCCTAGTAGCGCTCTAGAAATGTTAAGTAGTAGTAGTAGTAGTAGTTATTCCTGTCTGCTGACAGGTGATAAGGCCCCAATGCTCAAATGTAAACGTGGGTACTAGCAGTGGCGTACCGAGGGCGGGGCGGTGGGGGCGGTCCGCCCCAGGTGCACGCCACAGGAACAGGAAGTAACAGCAGAGGGAGCAGGGAAGTGGCGGAGCCGACAGATGTGCGGCTGGTCCCTGCACCCCAGCAGGCAAGAAGAATGCACCTGGGGGGGGGGGGGGCGCTTGGAGGTGATATGCCAGGGGGAGGTGTTGTGTTGCACCTGGAGTGGGAGGTCGTGCTGCATCTGGGGGGGACGGACGCAGCGGCGACCGCCCTGGGTGGTAGCCAACCAAGGAACGCCACTGAGTGCTAGAGACCATTAATGCCATACCAGCAACTGCATTTACCTGTTCAGAGGGGTCTAGTGCGGCAGAGAGCGCGCCAGGCACGGACGCAGATAGCATGCAAATGTAGTCAAGCTCATGTTGACAAGGTCGTTCTGTATTCCTCAACAATGCTCAGAAAAGAGCGCTTGAAACAAAACTGCCTTACCGCTGCAAAAAATAACGCCGGGTCGGAGCAGGCGTTAGGCTGTTGGAAGGGAGGATTTCTCATGATTCTTTCTGCAAAATCCGCCGGTTTTGATTGCTTTTCGAAGCAGAAGGAAGCCCGTGCAAGCCCTTAAGCGCTGGTCGTGAGAAGCAGCAGACCCAAGTGAAAGCACGTGTTGGCGTCTGTTTCCTGCGTCTAAATTTAAAGCGTCCATGCTAAAAAAAAAAAAAGAAAATTTAAAACGCCCAGTGAAAGCACAGATAGGTGTCTGTTTCCTGAGTCGAAATATAAGTGTCCAAGCTGAAACAAACAAACAAAAATGTTTATATTTAGACTGCGGAAGACAAACGCCAACGTGTGCTTCACATTCGGGTTTGACCCGGCGCATGCGCACAGGAACTGAGCTTACCCCTGAACTCTTCTGCGCATGCGCCAAGCACAGTCCTCCCACCAAGCTCCCTAACGCACAACGCTATGAGTGCACCTATATTCGCATCTCATTAGCGTTCAGCATTAGGGCATTATTAGTCTTAAGCGCTCCCTCGCCAATACCTTGGATTCACCTTCCTCAAGTCTTTGCGTGATGTAATCCAGATGATTCGCTTCCCAGTGCATCATTTCGGTTCTCCTCTTGCAGATGTATTCATTTCTGCCACTAGAACATTCCGCTTCCAGGATCGCCTTTGCACAGTTAGGTGTGGTGGTGTTAAATGACCATTTCATACCTGCAGTGACGCTGGAAAGCAGGTTCCTTTATCATTGAACCATGTTAATAATTTTAAAAAACGAAAGAGCAATTCTTAAGAAAAACATCATTTCTAAAAATCCCAATAACATTGGCAGGCTGCAACCCTCTCACCCCCTTTCTCACCTTACACCCATAGCGCGTACAGACCAGTCGTGAAACACATTTTCTTTTTGGGAAATTTTGGCCACAGCTTTATTGAAACACATTAACAAAATCCCTAGGAAGCACCCGAGCACTGGGTTTTACGTTGCAGATGCTTCTGCTCCCGGCCATGCCTTTTCCAGCTGGGGAGCCTGCATCGCAGTCCCGTGTGTTGGCCAGCCATGACTCCACCCCCAGCGTGACCGAGCGTCTATGTGCTTGGGACTGCACCCCAGTCCAGTATTCCACCTGCCGTGTATAGCCAGCGAGGTGATTAGGCCTGTCCCCAGTGAGTGTGTTAAATGACCATTTCATAACTGCAGTGACACTGGAAAGCAGGTTCCCTTATCAGTGAACCATGTTAATAATTTTAAAAAATGAAAGAGCAATTCTTAAGAAAAACATCGTTTCTAAAAATCCCAATTTTATTAAGCTGTTGCCGACTTCAGGTACAGTTTCACTTTAAACAATAAGCCCCAGCCCTGCTCGTATTAATTATTTGTTAAAAGAGGTCCTTTTACTAAGCAGCAGTAAAAATTAGCTTTGCGTGCCCTTGCGTGCATTTTTCTCGTGCACTAAGACCATTTTTACCCCAGCCATGGCCATCTTCCATTGTTGATATTAGCATGTGGCCATTAAAAAAAATTACAGTGTGAGTGCTTTCCGCTACCCGTTTTCTGTGTGGGAAGGGTTCACACGGTATTTGTACATTAACCAAATTAGTATGTGCTAATCTGGATATGCTAACAGTTTAGCGTAGGAACACTCACTGTCTTTCCCCTGACCCACCCCTTCCAAAAACCCTCCACTATTTTTTAGCCCATGGAATAGCATGCGTTAATTTGGCAGTTACTGCAGGATACGTGAGCGCATCCCTTGGTACATCATTTTAACATCCCTCCCCTGCTCCCGGCAGCATTAAATAGTACCTTTACTACTACTACCTATCATTTCTATAGCGCTACAAGGCATACATAGCGCTGTACACCATACACAAAAAGACAGTCCCTGCTCAAAGAGCTTACAATCTAGATAAGACAAACAGACAGAACAATAAGGGTAAGGGAATAAAGAAATGAGGATAAAAGGACAGGGCAAGTGAGTAGTGGTTAGGAGTCAAAAGCAGTGGTAAAGAGGTGAGCTTTAAGTTTGGACTTGAAAACGGTCAAAGACTGGGCTAGAAGTACAGGCTTGGGAAGTCTATTCCAGGCGTGAGATGCAGCAAGATAAAAGGAACGGAGTCTGGAATTAGCAGTAGAGGAGAAGGGGACAGACGAGAGATTTATCTACAGAACGGAGTACCCGAGAGGGGGTGTAGGGAGAGACAAGAGTGGAGAGGTACTGGGGAGCGGGAGAGTGAATGCACTTACAGGTCAATAAGAGAAGTTTGAATTGAATGCGGAAACGGATAGGGAGCCAGTGAAGTGACTTAAGGAGAGGGCTAATGTGAGCATAGCGACTTTGGCGGAAAATGAGTCGTGCAGCAGTGTTTTGGACTGATTGAAGGGGCGAGAGATGGCTAAGAGGGAGGCCGAATGACCAAGCACCACTAGCCAAAGCAGTCTGCTGCCTGAGCAGTGAAAAAGCGGCTGACGCCGGACACTCCCGCACGTGAACACATAACGCAGCTTACTAAAAGGGCTCCTGAAGATGGATGTCAAACTGTCTTTCCTTTGCTGCACCGTTTCCTGAGCTACCTGCTAATGCAGAACATTAATATCAGCAGTGAATGAATGAAGGTCTCATTCGTTCTCAGTCATCTTCACACTAAGGGAAGAAAGTGAGCCAAGTATAGGACAGTTGAGCCATTGTGACATCACTGATGAGGTTGCCTCTTAGGTATTGGTGGAATAAGGCATTATGACATCACAATATCAGCTCTGGTTATCAGAGACTGAAACTTCACACTAAGGGGGGAAAGTGAGTCAAGTATAGAACAGTCGAGCTATTGTGACATCACTGATGAGGTTGGCTCTTATTGGTGGATTGAGACATTATGACATCACAATATCAGCTCTGGTTACCAGAGACAAACTCTTCATACTAAGGGGGGAAAGTGAGTCAAGTATAGAACAAGGTTGGCTCTTATTGATGGATTGAGACATTATGACATCACAATATCAGCTCTGGTTATCAGAGACTGAAACTCTTCACACTAAGGGGGGAAAGTGAGTCATGCCTCAAACACTTATAATTATATTTAAATCTTTTTACTATAACTATAATACTCCTCCCCGTCACCCTCTTTCAACCCCAACAATAGCTAACTTCTACTACCACAAGGAACCCTAATCCACCCTGTTAAAATGTCCAGGGGGGACAAAATATAACCCATTCTGTATGCCCTAGTGGGGGAGAAATATGCCCTTTGAAGCACGGTTAAGATTTTGTAATCTGTGGATGAATAAATCATCAACATTCTCAGGATTCAGTCTAGCTCTCTTGTCTTCCACAGTCCTTCCCACAATAGAAAATGTCCTCTCAGAAGATGTGCTGGTAGCGGGAAGGAATGCACAGAATACCCCATGCACGTTTTGCCAGTTTTAGCCAGCAACTTTGCTTGTTTTTCCAAAAAAAATCAAAACATCGTCATCTGCATTAGAGAATCACACAGGGACGGGGACAAAGTTTGTCCCCGTCTCTGCGGGCTCTGTCCTCATCCCCTCCCAATCACCATGGGCACTGTCCCCGTTCTGGAAGCTAAGTCCCCATCCCCCGTCCCTGTGGTTAATCGCATGTCCTTGTCCCCATGTCACTAACTCGTGCCATTTTAGCATAGGTCCCGTTTTATGCAGTGAAACCTAGTTACTAATAACTGGGATTAACAGTATCTTCGGAGGGATAGAGGTGTATACATGGGTGGAGCTTCTATGGGACATGGGCGGGGCTCCCACTTACACATGTAACTTACAGAATACTATAAGTTATGCCTACCTTTGCAACATTTATGGCTGCTGTAATCGAGGGTGCCCAAATATTAGGTCCACTGATACCGTACAGGGTTACACTAGTATTCTATACTGAAACCTGGACACCCAGATGCGTTACAGAATGGGCTCTCTCTGCGCAGCACTAGCGCACCTGAAAGAAGGCAGCCTCCTATAGTTTGGGCCTCTGGGAAATGAATAGCATCTCTTCCCCTAATATGTACCATAGTGATTAATAAGGGCCCATATCAAGATATTAAGAGCCTATAGCCCATCTCTCCATTCTCAGGCTCTGTTCCTGCCCACAGAGATTTATTCTCCCCTCCCTAGAAACATGGCTTTTAGTCACCTCTCTGAGCAGATTTAGTGCAGCTTGGACTACAGTTCCTGCTATGCTCTGCGGAAGGAAAAGAAAAGGCATTGTTCCTCTCATTCCTCCACATGAAATATCAAGCTGCACTATTTTCTTTGACGCTCACTGGAATGAAGTCAGTAAAACGGCTCAGAATCCTATGTGAAGCCCTTTCTGGCCATTTTTAAAGAGACATTAGCAGAGGAGATATGATAGAGGTCTATAAAATAATGAGCGGAGTTGAACGGGTAGATGTGACGCGTCTGTTTACGCTTTCCAAAAATACTAGGACTAGGGGGCATGCGATGAAGCTACAATGTAGTAAATTTAAAATGAATCGGAGAAACTTTTTCTTCACTCAATGTGAAATTAAACTCTGGAATTCGTTGCCAGAGAATGTGGTAAAGGCAGTTAGCTTAGCAGAGTTTTAAAAAGGTTTGGACGGCTTCCTAAAGGAAAAGTCCATAGACCATTATTAAATGGAGAAAATCCACTATTTCTGGGATCGGCAGTATAAAATGTTTTGTACTTTTTTGGGATCTTGCCAGGTATTTGTGACCTGGATTGGCCACTGTTGGAAACAGGATGCTGGGCTTGATGGACCTTTGGTCTTTCCCAGTATGGCAATGCTTATGTACTTAAGTAGGAATCCAAAACACACAGTGGTTTCACTTCTCAGCCTCTTTTTCAGAAAGAACCACATTCAGAGCCCAAGGAGTTAAGGATAGTCAGTTTCCTTGTGGCCTTTTGGCTGAGACTGAGACACTGGGGGAATAGAGGAGGGGGAGCTTAATATGTTCTGTCACCCCTTCCCCAATACAGAAAAATTAAATTACCTCCTTAGAAAAATATCCTTGTCTGTTGGAAAGTATCTTTGCTAGATGATAATGTATCAGGCAGCTCGCAGTTTCAGACAGAACATAACAGTAGCCATACTGGATCAGACCAATGGTCCATGTAGCCCAGTATCCTGTTTTCCAAACAGTGGCCAATCCAGGTCAAAAGTACCTGGTAGAAACCCAAACAGCAACAATATTCTGGAATTCCAGGGATTAGCAACATTCCATGCTACCAATCCCAGGGCAAGCAGTGACTTTCTCATGTCTGTCTCAATAATATGGACTTTTCCTCCAGGAACTTGTCTAAACTTTTTTTTTTAACCCATATGCTAACCGCTGTTACCAGATCCTCCAGCAACGAGTTCCAGAGCTTAAGTATTCGTTGAGTGAAAAAGTATTTCCTCCTATTTGTTTTAAAAGTATTTCCATGGAATTTCATTGAATGTCTCCTGGTCTTGTGACCCCTGATCCAGAAAACAGATGCCAATCACAGTGTAACAGTAGGAGGTACATTCAGAGAGTCTAATCTAATAAGATTTAACTGGAAGTTTTTGGAGGGAAGTATAAAACCTATGAAGAAGGGACAAGCCATGTCTTTCCTTTTCTAGAGGGTGTCTAGATAGAGGAACAATAAATGGGAAACCCCTACTCAGGGGCCCAGCAGAGTTTTATCTCCCTGCTTAAAGGACTAAGGGAGGAGAAGGAGGAGTAATTATACCAGGGCTTCCAGTCTGTCCTCTGGAATCTTAAGGAGGAGACTGGGGGTCCTCGACTGTTTAGAGAGGTGATGTCCCTCTGAAGTTTAGAATGCCATAAGGCAGAAGGTCTGGTCATGGGGACACTGGTTCCCAAACCTTAGAGAATAACAAAGGGTAATGCTGCTGATGTAACACCGAAACGGGGCCCTGTGTTGGGTCTACGTTTGGTGCCAATAAAGTATTGTATTCAACTGTTCCTGCGTTGTCGGTTGTCTTAACATCCCTCTCACCAGCACTACCAGCCCTTGAAAATCTACCCATCAATTTTTAGGATCTCATTAGATTCTATCGCAGCTACCTGTGGTCTACCCAGCTACTAAGTACAGCCTGTGTCATGTGTAGCACCAACCTCAAAGCAAACCAGGGCCAGGGCCGCCAGCATGGCTGCCTCTAGAACCTAGTCGGCGTACGGTCCGTACCTCTACTGAGGTGTCAGGGTTGTTTGATGGCGGGGACAGTTGCAGACTCTCTCGTCGGCCACAAGAAATACTCACCTGAAAACACTGACGGCACAAATGTATTTTAATATCCAAGAAGAATGAACAGTAAAGCTCCCCTAAGTCTGACAGGCAATACAGTTAATCAGCAACTGCTGGATTAGTGACAAAAAATGTCTGAAATTATGATTTGAAAGTTTTAATTATGTAGGAAAATCATAGCCTTCTTGTTGCAAGGCTAAAACTATTGCAATATACACAATCAATAAGTGTAATTAGAGTCTGAGCTCATCAAATGTGTAATTAAATATATTTAGCAGCTTGTGTGACTTATCTCGTTGTGGTTTCTGCACAGAATGTAAATGTGGACAGCTATCACAGGACAATGCAGACAGAAAATGTTTTGGTTTCGGATTTGGCACCGAAACGACTGAAATCCAGGTTTGGTTGAAAATACTTGTGCATTTTTGGCTAAAACCAAAACTCTCTCTCTGCGATGGAGCAGTGGCATAGGGCAGGAACAAGTGAGGGGCTCAGGAGATGGACACAGGGATACAGAGTCTGTCACCTCTAGGACTGGAGTTCTCGGGGGGATGGACACAGGGATACAGAGCCTGTCACCTCTAGGACTGGAGTTCTCGGGGGGATGGACACAGGGATACAGAGCCTGTCACCTCTAGGACTGGAGGTCTCAGGGGTTGGACACAGGGATACAGAGCCTGTCACCTCTAGGATGGGAGGTCTCGGGGGATGGACACGGGTACAGAGCCTGTCACCTCTAGGATGGGAGGTCTCAGGGGTTGGACACAGGGATACAGAGCCTGTCACCTCGAGGACTGGGAGGGTTCAGAGGATGGACACAGGGATACAGGGCCTGACAATGATTTGACCTTAGGAAGGGCAATGTTATATTATTTTTTAATGTACCTTTGATCCAGTAAAAACTCATATGATGCATTTACATAGCTGGTGCAGCGATTTGTCTAGTTAATTCCAATAACGAATAAGACTCCTCCATATTAACTACATGAGTACATAAGTAATGCCACACTGGGAAAAGACCAAGGGTCCATCGAGCCCAGCATCCTGTCCACGACAGCGGCCAATCCAGGCCAAGAGCACCTGGCAAGCTTCCCAAACGTACAAACATTCTATATATGTTATTCCTGGAATTGTGGCTTTTTCCCAAGTCCATTTAGTAGCGGTTTATGGACTTGTTCTTTAGGAAACCGTCTAACCCCTTTTTAAACTCTGCTAAGCTAACCACCTTCACCATGTTCTCCGGCAACGAATTCCAGAGTTTAATTATACGTTGGGTGAAGAAAAATTTTCTCCAATTTGTTTTAAATGTACTACACTGTAGTTTCATCGCATGCCCCCTAGTCCTAGTATTTTTGGAAAGCGTGAACAGACGCTTCACATCCACCTGTTCCACTCCACTCATTATTTTATATACCTCTATCATGTCTCCCCTCAGCCGTCTCTTCTCCAAGCTGGAAAGCCCTAGCCTCCTTAGTCTTTCTTCATAGGGAAGTCGTCCCATCTCCGCTATCATTTTAGTCGCCCTTTGCTGCACCTTTACCAATTCCACTATATCTTTCTTGAGATGCGGCGACCAGAATTGAACACAATACTCAAGGTGCGGTCGCACCATGGAGCGATACAACGGCATTATAACATCCTCACACCTGTTTTCCATACCATTCCTAATAATACCCAACATTCTATTCGCTTTCCTAGCCGCAGCAGCACACTGAGCAGAAGGTTTCAGCGTATTATTGACGACGACACCCAGATCCCTTTCTTGTTCCGTAACTCCTAACGTGGAACCTTGCATGACGTAGCTATAATTCGGGTTCTTTTTTCCCACACGCATCACCTTGCACTTGCTCATATTAAACGTCATCTGCCATTTAGCCGCCCAGTCGCGAGTTAACGACTTTGAATAACTTTGTGTCATCAGCAAATTTAATTACCTCGCTAGTTACTCCCATCTCTAAATCATTTATAAATATATTAAAAAGCAGCGGTCCTAGCACAGACCCCTGAGGAACCCCACTAACTACCCTTCTCCATTGTGAATACTGCCCATTTAACCCCACTCTCTGTTTCCTATCCTTCAACCAGTTTTTAATCCACAATAGGACATTTCCTCCTATCCCATGGCCCTCCAATTTCCTCTGTAGCCTTTCATGAGGTACCTTGTCAAACGCCTTTTGAAAATCCAGATACACAATATCAACTGGCTCCCCTTTGTCCACATGTTTGTTTACTCCTTCAAAGAATTGAAGTAAATTGGTCAGGCAAGATTTCCCCACACAAAAGCCGTGCTGACTCGGTCTCAGTAATCCATGTCCTCGGATGTGCTCTGTAATTTTGTTTTTAATAATAGCCTCTACCATTTTCCCCGGCACCGACGTCAGACTCACCAGTTTATAATTTCCCGGATCTCCCCTGGAACCTTTTTTAAAAATCAGCGTTACATTGGCCACCCTCCAATCTTCCGGTACCACGCTCAATTTTAAGGATAAATTGCATATCACTAACAGTAGCTCCGCAAACTCATTTTTCAGTTCTATCAGTACTCTGGGATGAATACCGTCCGGTCCAGGAGATTTGCTACTCTTCAGTTTGCTGAACTGCCCTATTACGTCCTCCAGGTTTACCGTGAAGTCAGTAAGTTTCTCCGACTCGTTCGTTTGAAATACCATTTCCGACACCGGTATCCCACCCAAATCTTCCTCGGTGAAGACAGAAGCAAAGAATTCATTCAATCTCTCCGCTACATCTTTATCTTCCTTGATCGCCCCTTTTATCCCTCTCTCATCCAGTGGCCCAACCGATTCTTTTGCCGGCTTCCTGCTTTTAATATATCTAAAAAAAATTTTGCTATGTTTTTTATTACATTTGTACCCCACACTTTCCCACTCATGGCAGGCAATGGAGGGTTAAGTGACTTGCCCAGAGTCACAAGGAGCTGCCTATGCCAGGAATCAAACTCAGTTCCTCAGGACCAAAATCCACCACCCTAACCACTAGGCCACTCCTCTACTCTTACCTCTAATGCTATCTTTTATTCGTAATCCCTCTTGATCTTCTTTATCTGCACCTTGCATTTGCTTTGACACTCCTTATGCTGTTTCTTGTTATTTTCAGACGGTTCCTTCTTCCATTTTCTGAAGGCGTTTCCTTTAGCCCTAATAGCTTCCTTCACCTCACTTTTCAACCATGCCGGCTGTCTTTTGGACTTCCATCTTTCTTTTCTAATTTGTGGAATATGTTTGGCCTGGGCCTCCAGGATAGTATTTTTGAACAGCGTCTATGCCTGTTGTACAGTTTTTACCCTCTCAGTTGCACCCCTAAGTTTTTTATTAACTGTTCTTCTCATTTTATCATAGTCTCCTTTTTTAAAGTTAAACGCTAACGTATTTGACTTCCTGTGTATAGTTAGTTCAAGGTTGATATCAAAACTGATCATATTATGATCACTGTTATCAAGCGGCCCCAGTACCATAACGTCCCTCACCAGATCATGCGCTCCACTAAGTTACCTGACCCCTGGCGGTCGGCATCCAACCTCTTAGAAGGACAAGTGGCATTCAATAACACTCGAGATTGAGCAATAACAGGTCTGTGGTGCCCTTAGTTTTTCTTGGTTCCGATTGATAATGATCAGTCAATGCTCTACTATAGCAATATTATCGCAGCATGAAGCAAATATATCAGTATACATGGGCTCAGATTAAATAAGGATAAGACTACTACTACTACTATTTAGCATTTCTATAGCGCTTCAAGGCATACGCAGCGCTGCACAAACATAGAAGAAAGACAGTCCCTGCTCAAAGAGCTTACAATCTAATAGACAAAAAAATAAATAAAGTAAGCAAATCAAATCAATTAATGTGAACGGGAAGGAAGAGAGGAGGGTAGGTGGAGGCGAGTGGTTACAAGTGGTTACGAGTCAAAAGCAATGTTAAAGAGGTGGGCTTTCAGTCTAGATTTAAAGGTGGCCAAGGATGGGGCAAGACGTAGGGGCTCAGGAAGTTTATTCCAGGCATAGGGTGCAGCGAGACAGAAGACACGAAGTCTGGAGTTGGCAGTAGCGGAGAAGGGAACAGATAAGAAGGATTTATCCATGGAGCGGAGAGCACGGGAAGGGGTGTAGGGAAGGACGAGTGTGGAGAGATACTGGGGAGCAGCAGAGTGAATACGTTTATAGGTTAGTAGAAGAAGTTTGAACAGTATGCGAAAACAGGGAGCCAGTGAAGTGACTTGAGGAGAGGAGTAGTATGAGTAAAGTGACCCTGGCGGAAGACAAGACGGGCAGCAGAGTTTTGACCCGATTGGAGAGGGGAGAGGTGACTAAGTGGGAGGCCAGCAAGAAGCAGATTGCAGTAGTCTAAACGAGAGGTGACAAGGGTGTGGATGAGGGTTTTGGTAGAGTGCTCAGAAAGAAAGGGGCGGATTTTATGGATGTTGTAAAGAAAGAAACGACAGGTCTTGGCAATCCGACTAAGGTTTTTTGGCTCCAACATAATTGGTCTAACTTACCTGAACAATTTACTACACTGGATGGTATACTTCTCAAGGTGGATAAATCCTCAAGAGTCCTAGGATTTCACCTTGATACCACCTTAGTTTTGATATTCAGGTTAATTTGCTGGCCCGAATGTTTTTTTAAATTCCGTCAACTGTGACAGATTCATTCTCTGTTTTCAGAGGATCACTTTAAGATATTAGTCATGGCACTGATATTGTCTCAACTTGATCATTACAATAGTTTATACTGCTCCCTTTCTATAAAGTTATTTTCTAAGACACAGATTATTCAAAATAAGAATGCCAAATTAATCTTTCGGTTAACCAAAGTTGACCATGTTATTCCCTCTTTGATAAAGTTACACTGGTTACCTTTTCAGACCTGTGTTTCTTTGCATAAGAACATGCCTTACTGGGTCAGATCAATGGTCCATCCAGCCCACTATTCTGTGTCCAACAGTGGCCAAAGCAGGTCACAAGTACCTTGCAGAATCCCAAAGAGTAGCAACATTCCGTGCTATCAATCCGAGGGCAATCAGTGATTTCCCTATGTCTATCTCAATAGCAAACTATGAACTTTTCCTCCAGGAACTTAACCAGGGTGGGACCAGGCTAGCGGAATTGACATTTAAAAAGGAGATAGAGCAGTTTTTAAACTAGAAATGGGGGGAAGGTTGACAGTCGCTCAAAAGCGCATGGTTTGGGATAAGGTATCTTTCAAAGATATCATCAAAACAGGGAAGGTAGGGTTTCCTGATAGTGAGGTTGCAAAAGAGACAATAGTAGATCAGGTGTCCTTAAATAAAAATAAAAAACAGACAAAAGATTGCAAATTAACACTGTAAATAGGAACAACAAACATAGTTTGAAATGTCTATATGCGAATGCCAGGAGCCTAAGAAGTAAGATGGGAGAGTTAGAATATATTGCACTAAATGAAAAATTAGATATAATAGGCATCTCTGAGACCTGGTGGAAGGAGGATAACCAGTGGGACACTGTCATACCGGGGCACAAATTATATCGTAGTGATAGGGTGGATCGAATTGGTGGAGGGGTAACATTGTATATTAACGAGAGCCTTGAATCAAATAGACTGAAATTTCTGCAGGAAACAAAACACTTCTTGGAATCACTGTGGATTGAAATTCCAAGTGTAAAGGGGAAAAGGGTAGTGATAGGAGTGTACAGGATGAACAGACAGATGCAGAAATGTTAAAGGAAATTAGGGAAGCAAACAAACTGGGCAACACAATAATAATGGGTGATTTCAATTACCCTAAACCACAAAAAGGAATAGTACAATACTATCACCGTTAACCACAAAAATTCTACTTAATACTAACCCAGTATTGGAGGTGTACGCTTGCTGGTATTCATGAAAACGTGGAGAAAAAAAGACTTCGTGTGCTGTGGAAGACAGTGGACGACAGTGTGGATTGACAGCATTAAGAGCATTCAAGTTAAGTACAAATTGGTTCACCGGCTGTGTAAAGTTTATATAAGCCTCCACCATATAGTATTGTGGAAGGTGTAGGTGCTTGTATTACATGAATAAGAAGAGTGGAGGTTTTTTTTGTGAAGACTAGTGATTGAAGAAGAGGAGTTCTCTATTATTGAAGGGTTGCCCTTGCACAATCAGCACGCTTTATGGTTTCTGAAGTCTTTTTTTTCTCCACGTTTTCATGAATACCAGCAAGTGTACACCTCCAATACTGGGTTAGTATTAAGTAGAATTTTTGTGGTTAACGGTGATTTCAATTACCCCAATATTGACTGGGTAAATGTAACATCAGGGCTAGTGCTCTTTAGCTTGGAGAAGAGACGACTGAGGGGAGATATGATAGAGGTCTTTAAAATAATGAGTGGAATGGAATAGGTAGACGTGAATCAATTGTTTACTCTTTCCAAAAATACTAGAACTAGGGGGCATGCAGTGAATCTACAAAGTAGTAATTTTAAAACGAGTCAGAGAAAATATTTCTTTACTCAATGTGTAGTTAAACTCGAATTTGTTTCCAGAGAATGTGGTAAAAGCAATTAGCTTAGCAGTCTATAAGCCATTATTTAAATGGACTTGGGGAAAATCCACTGCACCATAAAATATATTGTACTGTTTTGGAATCTTGGCAGGTACTTGTGCCCTGGATTGACCGCTGTTGGAAACAGGATACTGGGCTTGATGGACCTTCGGTCTGTCCCAGTATGGCTATACTTATGCACTTATGCATCTTGTCCAAACCTTTATTAAAGCCAGATACAATAACCACTGTTACCACATCCTCCGGCAACAAGTTCCAGAACTTAATGTTGAGTGAAAAAATATTTCCTTCTATTTGTTTTAAAAGTATTTCCATGTAACTTCCTTGAGTGTCCCCTAGTCTTTTGTACTTTTGGAACGAGTAAAATATCGATTTACTTCTACTCGCTCTACGCCACTCAGGATTTTGTAGCCCTCAATCATATCTTCCCTCATCCGTCTCTTTTCCAAGCTGAAAAGCCCTAACCTCTTTAGTCTTTCCTCATATGAGAGAAGTTTCACCCCTTTTATCATTCTGGTTTCTCTTTTATGAACCAGTTCTAATTCTGCTATATCTTTTTTTGAGATATGTTGACCAGACTGAACGAATGGTGAGGTCGCACCATGCAGTGATACAGAGGCATTGCAGTATTCATGGTCTTATTTACCATCCCTTTCTTAATAATTCTTAGCTTTCTGTTTGCTTTTTTGGCCGCTGCTGTACGGCAGAAGATTTCAGTGCATTGTCTAGAATGACACTAGATCTTTTTCTTGGGTGCTGACTCCCAAGGTGGACCCTAGGCTCAGGTAACTATAATCTGGATTATTTTTCCCAATGTGCCTCACTTTGCATTTGGCCACATTAAATTTCATCTGCCCTTTGGATGCCCAGTCTTCCAATTTCCTAAGGTCTTCCAACAATTTTTCGCAGTCCGCTTACGTTGTAAGCCTCATTACTCTGTGCCCTTTTGGCTCAGCTCAAGCCTGAAGTCCAAAACAATGTGACATGGCGACGGCCATGGCCAGAAGGATGCTAGGCTGCATAGAGAGGGGTATGACCAGCAGAAGAAAGGAGGTGTTGATGCCCCTCTACAAGGCCCCACTTGGAGTGTTGTGTTCAGTTTTGGAGGCCGTATCTTGCTAAAGACATAAAAAGACTGGAAGTGGTGCAAAGAAAAGCTACAAAAATGGTATGGGATTTGCATTACAAACCGTACGAGGAGAGACTTGCTGACCTGAACGTGTATACCTTGGAGGATAGGAGAAACAGGGGTGACATGATACAGATGTTCAGATATTTGAAAGGTATCAATCCACAAACAAACCTTTTCCGGTGATGGGAAGGTGGTAGAATTAGAGGACATGAATTGAAGTTGAAGAGGGGCAGATTCAGGAGTAACATAACATAGTAGGTGACGGCAGAAAAAGACCTGTACGGTCCATCCTGTCTGCCCAAGATAAACTCATATACTCTACTTTATATGTATACCTGACCTTGATTTGTGTCTACCATTTTCATGGCACAGACTGTAGAAGTCTGCCCAGTACTAGCCCCGCCTCACAACCACTAGCCCCGCCTCACAACCACGGGTGCTGCCATCCAATCTCCGCTAAGCTTCCGAGAATCCATTCCTTCTGAGCAGGATTCCTTTATGTTTATCCCATTGGTGGTAATGTCAGGAAGTATTTTTTCACAGAAAGGGTGGTGGATACGTGGAATGCCCTCCCGCGGGAGGTGGAGGAGATGAAAATGGTAATGGAATTCAAACGTGCGTGGGATAAACACAATGGAATCCTGTTTAGAAGGAATGGATCTATGGAATCTTAGCGGAAATTGGGTGGCGACGCTGGTAAAACCAATGGTGGGTGGACTTCTATGGTCTGCGCCCTGATCGTGGCTGAATAGATATGGATGGGCTGGAGTGTAAATTTTAAGGGGCTTCATCGTTAGGTTCAGAACGTTTAGTACAGGAGCAGTGCAGGGCGGACTTTTACGGTCTGTGGCCTGAAACAGGCAGGGATAAATCAAACTCGGGTATACATTTAAATTAGCACATACCACGTAAAATGAGTTTATGTTGTTGGGAAGACTGGATGGACCGTTCAGGTCTTTAGCTGCCGTCATTTACTATGTTACTATGATCTGAGGTTGGCCCCTTCTCGGTTTTTCAGCTGAAAATGAGAACCTGCACAATATGATGGGAGAAGGGTAGAGAATGAATTTCATGTTCTGCAACACGACCCAGTCGGGACAAATTATGTTTCAAAAGCAGAAGAAGTACAACTTCCATTAAAAAGAAATAATGGCTCCCCATTGTCTCCCATCCTTTTTAACATTTATTTCCAATCAGTGGTAGTTATTATTTGTAGATGTGGGTTTATTCCAGATTTATATTAGAGTATATCATTAGATATTCACTTTTATGCTCCTTTTAGGTTCTCTTGGGCCAATACGACAGAAGAAATTGTGAAATTCCTTTCGCAGTTAGAACATTTTACATAGTAACATAGTAGATGACGGCAGAAAAAGACCTGCACGGTCCATCCAGTCTGCCCAACAAGATAAACTCATATGTGCTACTTTTTGTGTATACCTTGCCTTGATTTGTACCTGTCCTTTTCAGGGCACAGACCGTATAAGTCTGCCCAGCACTATCCCCGCCTCCCAACCACCAGCCCCGCCTCCCGATCTTGACTAAGCTCCTGAGGATCCATTCCTTCGGCACAGGATTCCTTTATGTTTATCTCACGCATGCTTGAATTCTGTTACCGTTTTCATTTCCACCACCTCCTGCGTAGGGTTACCATATGGCTCCAGAAAAAGGAGGACGGATTGAGCCAGCCGGGTTTTACTTCCATTGTTTTCAATGGAAAGCAATTGCTTTCAATGGAAGTAATTGAGCCAGCCGGGTTTTACTTCCATTGCTTTTCCATTGAAAGCAATGGAAGTAAAACCTGGCTGGCTCAATCCGTCCTCCTTTTTCTGGAGCCATATGGTAACCCTACTCCTGCGGGAGGGCATTCCAAGCATCCACTACTCTCTCCGTGAAAAAGTACTTTCTGACATTTTTCTTGAGTCTGCCCCCCTTCAATCTCATTTCATGTCCTCTAATCTGAAGCCCTTTTTGAGCCTTATATTGGGAAATGGAGTTTCCATTAAGGTACAACAGAAGGCAAAAGTCTTGAGTTTATCATGAGACTCCATCTTTTATTTGAGACACAGATTCCTGCGGTGGTTAGGAAGACCTGGTTCACATTGTGGACAGTTTGGCACCTGGATTCACAGAGTTTAGGTACAATTACGCTTTCTGTTCACATTGAATCATCTGGATTATGGCAATGCCCTTTACGTGGGGTTGCTGAAGAGGTCCTTTCACAAGCTGCAAAAATTCAAAGTTGGTAATCAGAAGCGCAAGGTGGGAACGTGCAACACCTGTGCGCACTTTTTTTTCCATCACTGGCTTCCAATTCATTTACCTGTTCAGTTCAAGTTTAGTACTTCAGGCATATTATGATGCTGGTAAAAAGTATTTAAGAGAGCACTTGTCAAAATATAGACAAAAGTTTTGCACTCTAGTCAAGGGTATAATTTTTCTCTTCTGATCCTTAAGGTTTTCTGTTCAGTTAAAATTCAGCACAGGGTTTTCTCTGGCGTTGTCCTGAGGATTTGGAATAACCTGCTTCAGGCTTTGGAAAAAAAGAAAGTATTTTTAGTGGGTAACGTCAGTCAGGATGAGGTGGATGGTTTTGAAATTTTTAATTGATAATTTTTAACATTTTTATATGTTTACTGTGTTTTTAAAAAATATTTTATTGTGTATTGTTTTTAAAAATAATTATAGACCTACCACCCAGAAATGCTAAAAGATCATCCCGAACATACCTCAACCTCCACTTCCATAATTGCAAGGGCATGAAATACAAGACGCTACACGCGTCAACCTTTTCTCACATGAGCACGCAGCTTTGGAATACACTGCCGCGCAACTTAAGAATGATTTACGAACAAGCTTCCTTCCGCAAATTATTGAAGACCCATCTGTTTGAAACAATTTAACATAGTAACATAGTAACAATTTATGGAAAGAGCCAAAACACATAGAGTCTACACTCACTGATCATCAATGCATCATACATCAACTTCTGACCCTCATCCCCCGCAATACCACATCACTCATACATTTACTCACAGAAATATGTACACCATATGTCTTAGTGTCTTAACACTGCCCTTTAAGCTTCCCACTGTCTCTTTCCAATGTTTCAATGTTGATGTCCCATTGTTATACTCCTAACGACACTTCGATGGTCTCGCATAACTTGTACAATGTAACCCATAACCAAGTTGTAACAAATGTATTTCCATTATTCATATCTTATTGTAAGCCACACTGAGCCCACAAAGAGGTGGGAAAATGTGGGATACAAATGCAATCAAACATATAAACGGCAAGTGACCGACTCACCTGCAAATGCGCAGGAGAGTCGGAACGCTGAGAGTGTAGAAGTCCAAGCCCCGCCTCCACCAGCAGTACAGCCCAATAGGGAGGAGGGCTTGGACATGGGCGTGGAAATCGGAGGAGGAGGGTGCAGGGAGGGAAGGAGGGGGCGGAACTGAGGGAAACAGACGCTGGGGGGGGGGGAGGGCAGGGGAGAGAGCAGGGTTGGGGGGGGGGGGAAGAGGCCATAGGAAAACAAAAAACTAGCCCGTTGTTACGGGCTTAACGGCTAGTAAATAAATAAATTACTGATTGTGTATGTTCTTTGTGCTGTACATCACACTGTTCATTCTACTGAATGACAAGGTAGTTGATAAATCTAGGTGTTTAAATTACTATTATTAATAAAATAAGACATTGCTATTTAAAATATCAAAATAGGTTATATAACAGTGGAACAGAATCAGCAGTCAAGAACGTTCCTAGGACAATGAGCTTCCGAGTGACCCAGTTCCTGGGGGAGACTGTTCTCAATTCTTGGTCTTGAAACTCCCATTCCCAATGCACCTTGGGATTTGTAGTGCTGGTCCTTCACTTTAAATCAGCTCCAGAGGTCCCAGAACTGGCCTGAGTTCTTCTTGCAGAAGCACCATCCTATTACATCTCTATTTGTAGCGTAGGGTTGCCATCTCACCTAGGCGGCTAATCTAGACAGACTGATCCAGCCCTGGTTTTGTTCCATTGTATGCATGGAGATGTAGTTCTGAGTTCTCTAAAAGGAAGGGGGGGGGGGGGGGGGGGTGGAATGGGACTTGATATACCACCTTTCTGTGATTTTTGCAATTCAAGGCAGTTTACGTATTATATACAGGCACTTATTTTGTAGCTGGGGCAATGGTTAAGTGGTTAAGTGATTTACCCAGAACCACAAGGAGCTGCAGTGGGAATCGAACTCAGTTCCCCAGGATCAAAGTCCACTGCACTAACCACTAGGCTACTCCTCCACTCATTCCACCAATAAGAGCCAACCTCATCAGTGATGTCACAATGGATACTTGGCTCACTTCTGATATTGTGATGTCATAAGGGAAAGAGGGAAAGGGAAATGGGACTTGATATACTGCCTTTCTGAGGTTTTTGCAACTACATTCAAAGTGGTTTACATATGTTCAGGTACTTATTTTGTACCTGGGGCAATGGAGGGTTAAGTGAGTTGCCCAGAGTCACAAGGAGCTGCAGTGGGAATCGAACTCAGTTCCCCAGGATCAAAGTCCGTTACACTAACCACTAGGCTACTCCTCCACTCATTCCACCAATAAGAGCCAACCTCATCAGTGATGTCACAATGGCTTGATTGCCCAATACAGTTCCCCAGGATCAAAGTCCACTGCACTAACCACTAGGCTACTCCTCCACTCATTCCACCAATAAGAGCCAACCTCATCAGTGATGTCACAATGGATACTTGGCTCACTTCTGATATTGTGATGTCATAAGGGAAAGGGGGAAAGGGAAATGGGACTGGATATACTGCCTTTCTGAGGTTTTTGCAACTACATTCAAAGCGGTTTACATATATTCAGGTACTTATTTTGTAGCTGGGGCAATGGTTAAGTGGTTAAGTGATTTACCCAGAACCACAAGGAGCTGCAGTGGGAATTGAACCCAGTTCCCCAGGATTAGGGTTACCATATTTTGTCCCCCCCAAAAGGAGGGCACATGCCCCGCCCCGACGCTCCGCCCCATCCCTTTCACACCCTCGCTCCGCCCCCTGTCACACCCCCCCGTCACTCCCCCTCCCCTTACCTTACTACTGTCCTGGTGGTCTAGTGACCTCTTCGGGGCAGGAAAGAGCCCCCTCTTTCCTGCCCGAAGCGCTGCCCTGCATGCATCCTTCCGGTTCGTGATCTCGGCGCCGATTCAAAATGGCCGCAGAGAGTTGCAGTCTCGCGAGGTAACTTCGACTCTCGGCGGCCATTTTGAATCGGCGCCGAGATCACGAACAGGAAGGATGCATGCAGGGCAGCGCTCCGGGCAGGAAAGAGGGGGCTCTTTCCTGCCCCGAAGGCGGAAGAGGTCACTAGACCACCAGGGCAGTAGTGAGTAAGGGGAGGGGAGGCTAGCAATCTGCCCGTTTGTCTGGATTTCTGGACAAACAGGTAGGCTGAAAAAACCCGCCCGGTTGCCCGGACATGTCCTCAGAAAGAGGACATGTCCGGGTAAATCCAGACATATGGTAACCCTACCCAGGATCAAAATCCACTGCACTAACCACTAGGCTACTCCTCCACTAGCAACATTCCATGTAGAAGCCTGCCCTTGCAGATCAGCAACGCGGCATTCAAAGCGGTTTAAATATTATATACAGGTACTTATTTGTAGCTAGGGCCATGGAGGATTAAGTGACTTGCTCAGAGGCACAAGGAGCTGCAGTGGGAATCAAACTCAGTTCCCCAGGATCAAAGTCCGCTGCACTAACTACTAGGCTACTCCTTTTTTGCTGGTTTTCATATTTTTCAAAAATTATTATTGGGGATTTGAACTGGTGGCTTGCCAGGGGTTGGCGAAGCTGCCAGCGAGCATACAGTAAGGACTGGCCTTAGAAAAAGCAGGGCTACCTTTTTCATGCATGGCTGGGGCAAGACTGGATCAGCCTGGTCGAAAGAGGTGGCAGCTCTTTTCTAGAGAGAACTTGACCTGGGATTTTGTTTGCCTTGGTGCCATCCCAGAGACCACCGGGCTCTATTTCTCTCTTTGCTCTGTGTTCCATTTGGGGGGGGGGATGGGCGGGTGGCCTTCCTTTCCTTTAATAACCCTGCTTTCTGAAATGCAATTTGCAGGAAAGGATTCTCCAGATATTTTTCAATCCCACAAATTATTGTTGGGCTGCATGGCGCCTAGCTGGAAAGATGTTTATTTTCGCTCTTCCCCTGGAGAAACATTACTTTGGTTCTTTGAAAGCGTACCATTGCCTTGTTAACAGAAGAAAGTGATGAAGGCTGGCTGATATTAACATGAAGAGAATGGCAGGCTTATTTAATACCAGTCAGTCAGCTGTCTGCAGAGTATTTCTCCCTTCTGATCTCAGCTCGGCAAGTTGGGGAATGCGTCGACAGAGAAAGAGAGAGAGAGAAAAAAGGAGAGAGGTCGAGCATCAGTTATAACCCCCTCCCCCACAATCATGAGCCAAGAATGGCATCCCTTTCAGATTTATGGAGACCCTCTTTTGGAACAACTTCTTCCAATCTCTTTTCCTGGTTCCAGGATTGTCACCAACTGGAATTTCTCCCATTGTCAAGTGGCTGCATGTCATAAGGAGCAGAGTAATCCAGTCCTGGCTTCATCTCAGTGAATGCTGGGAATTTTCTTTACCAGTCCACACATATAACAGAGCACGAAATTGTGTGCTGCATTTTGTGTGAGATGTGAGAAAGTGTTCCATCTGGAGTGACTTGAATCTCCTGTTGAAGAAAGTACTCTTTTCTTATGAATTTAAACAGAGGATCTCTTTTTATGGGAAGCACAAACCTTTTTTTAATTAATTCAAGTGCTACATGGAGGAATGTTGATCCACTGAAGTATCAATTTATATATTTGAATACAGTGTTTATATAGGGGTCAATATTCAAAGCAGGTCCTGGCTGTTTAAATCGTCTGTCCAGGGCTAAACAGGGATATTCAGCGGCTCCTAACTGTACAATTTGTGGGCGATGTGGAGGTGGGGTTAGGGCAGAGACAGGAATTCGTTGCCAGAGAATGTAGTAAAAGCAGTTAGCTTAGCAGGGTTTAAAAAAAGGGTTGGATGGCTTCCTAAAGGAAAAGTCCATAGACCATTATTAAAATGGACTTGGGGGAAATCCACTGCTTATTTCTAGGATAAACAGCATAAAATGTATTGTGCTGTTTTGGGATCTTGCCAGATACTTCTGACCTGGATTGGCCACTGTTGGAAACAGGATCCTGGGCTTGATGGACCTTTGGTCTGTCCCAATATGGCAATATGTATGTACCTATGCAGAGCAGGATGGAAAGCTAGTCAGATAGCAGAGATTTTCAACCTGCTAACTGGTTGAGCAATCAAATAAAGACTGACCTAACTTTATGCAGTGAAGGCAACTGGGCACCAGTCTGAATATTAGCAGTGTCATTAGCAGTCCTCGAAGCACCCCTCTCGGTCTCCCCTGAAATGGCTCCCCTCCATCCTTCCCCCTTCACTCTGGGCCGTGAACTTAAATACCTCCCTCCCACCCCCACCTCACCCCCATACTGTTACCGCACATGGCCTGGCACAGAATATCGGAGGTTAATCTAGCAGGCGACGGTCAACATTTCAAAAATGCTGACTGCCGTCAGTTGAATATCTACCAGATGGTTTTTTCCTCACTAGAAATCAATGGATATTTTTAATATGCAAAATAGTAAAAAGAAAGAAAACTTGGCTACATCCTTTTTGACGAAGAATTGAGTATCTAGTAACAGCTGGCTGGAAATTGGTTCCAGCATCATTTGAAAAACTGTGAGCCCACAATTCCCTTTGTTTTCTCTATATAAAGAAGTGTTGAAGTGATGTGATAATAAGTCAGTTTGGACTAGTTAAATAGATTTTTTTTCTTTGTATTTGACCAATATTATACATTTTTTGTGGGATTTGATGATTTTAGCACACTAGTGAATTAGGTTCTGGTAATAGAGCAACATCAGAATTGGACTAGCTTTTAAGCAGAAATTCTAGTCTTCCACTTTGTCCATAATCTCACTGTGTCTCCAGTGGATCATGTGGCAGGGCATCAACCCCCTCGCCATATTGTAAAGGTTCTCTTAGTCTCAGCCACTGTTCTCAGCTTACACTTGCCGTTCAGAGGATTTTGTTCCTGAGGGCTGGATTAGTCTATTCCTTGTAACATGTCTGTGAAAGGCCTCAATTTCTGTGGGATTCATAAGAGAACATAAGAGTAGCCATACTGGGTCAGACCAGTGGTCCATCTAGCCCAGTATCCTGTTTTCCAAACAGTGGCCAACCAGGTCACAAGTACTTGGCAGAAACCCAAATGGTGGCAACCATTCCATGTAGAACCTCAAAAGGTAGCAACATTCCGTGTAGAACTCCAAAGAATAGCAAGATTCTGGAATCCTAAAGAGTGACAAGATTCCTTATAGAACCTCAAAGAGTAGCAACATTCCATGTAGAACCCCAAAGAATATCAAGATTCTGGAATCCTAAAGAGTGACAAGATTCCGTGTAGAACCCCAAAGAATAGCAAGATTCTGGAATCCTAGAGTGACAAAGATTCCTTGTAGAAACTCAAATAGTAGCAACATTCCATGTAGAACCCCAAAGAATAGCAAGATACCGGAATCCTAAAGAGTGACAAGATTCCATTCAGAATCTCAGAGTAGCAACATTCCATACTACAAATCCCAGGGCAATCAGTTGCTTTCCATGTCTGTCTCAATAGCAGACCATGGACTTTCCTCCAGGAATTTGTCCAAACCTTTTTTTAAACCCAAGAGTCAAGGTTAAATCACCTCTACATTAAACTCTGGGGAAATATATATTTATGGACCCCCATTCACTTTTTAAGAACTACCCCCCCCCCCCCCCCCCCCCACACACACACACACAGACGAATATCCATTCATGTTCTATTCACCCCTCCTCCTTCCCCAGGCTGTACTTCCCCCAAATGCACCTGAAGTAGCTTAGAGGAACCTGCAGATGCTGGTACTGGATGTAGCCTGCAGTGGCAGGTTTTAAGTGAGCACAGGGACAGAACCAACACAGAACCCATACAGAACTCAAAGGCAGGAGCAGCCATTTGGTGACCTTTGGGCAGAGGCATAGCTGTGGGTAAGCTCTTTTCCTCAGTAGACTGAGTACACTGTCTCATCCTCTCATCACAATACAACACGAACAAACCCACCACTATAAAACCCACCCCAGACCACACCCTTCCTGTTTCAAACAGCCTAAAAATACTTGGAGTTACAATCGACTGAAACCTCACGCTAGAAAGCCAAGCGAAAAATACAACAAAGAAAATGTTTCACGCAATGTGGAAACTCAAACAAGTAAAACCTTTCTTCTCGAGGGAAATATTCTGCAGCCTGGTACAATCAATGATTCTAAGTCACCTAGACTACTACAATGCAATCTATGCCGAATGCAAAGAACAAATCATTAAGAAACTCCAAACTGCCCAAAACACCGCAGCCAGACTCATATTTGGAAAAATGAAATACAAAAGTGCTAAACCCTTCAGAGAAAAACTACATTGGCTCCCAATCAAAGAGCGAATTGCGTTCAAAATCTTGCACCCTGGTTCATAAAATTATTGACGGGGAGGCCCCAGTCTACATGGCAGACCTCATAGACTTACCAACCAGGAACACAAAAAGGTCAGCACGCACGTACCTAAATCTCCTTCACCCTAGCTGCAAAGGACTTAAATACAAATCAACATATGCATCCAGCTTCTCCTACATAAGCACGCAACTATGGAACGCACTACCAAACGTCATGAAGACAATGCACGACCTAATAAACTTCCGGAAAGCACTAAAAACCAACCTGTTCAAAAAGGCATACCACAATGATCCAACCTAAACACCTGAACCTTGCAACACAACGAAACTCATACCAGAACTGGACAAAACTTAACTCTCTCTCCTTGACTACTTAATTTACTCTGTCATTCATGCAATACTACTCTGTATTTCTCTTACCAGAATTGGCAATCGCTATAACGGTACTATGTAAGCCACATTGAGCCTGCAAATAGGTGGGAAAATGTGGGATACAAATAAATAAATAAATAGACATCATACCTGACAGAAATAAGCCTAACAGGGCTGCCGAGGGGGGGGGGGGGGGGGGCAAAATTCCCCAGGCCTCCAAGGGGGGCCCGGCGCCGGGGTCAGGCCGCTGGCGCTGCAGTCCCCGGTCTCACCTGCCTGCCTCCTTGGCTCCGGGCCCCTTTCATTCAAAGTGGCAGTCGCAGATCGCGTCTCTTCTGGCCTTCCCCCCCTGTGTCCCACCCTCGCGGAGACCGGAAGTTACATCAGACGAGGGCGGGACACAGGGAGGGAAGGCCAGAAGAGACACAATCTGCGACTGCCGCTTTGAATGAAGGGGGCCCGGAGCCGTGGAGGCAGGCAAGTGAGACCGCGAACTGCAGTGGGGGGGGGGGGGGGGGGGGGGAGCGACGGGGGGCGGCAGCGGCGGAGGCAGAGCAGCCTTGCCCCAGGCCCGGCCTAGTCTCTCAGCAGCCCTGAAGTCTAATGTGTACTACATCATGAACATCAATTGCCACTACAGTGAATCACATGCTTGTGAACAAATGGATGCACCACTACCACCCCCACATAACAAAACAATTCACCTCAGCCTCACATTCCAATGCTCTATTTGGATTGGACACAAGACAGATCTAGGACGTTGCCATCAGTAAAGGCATTAGCTACATGACCCTCACTCAGACCAAGTAAAGCTGATCAGCTTCACCCCATGTTACTGTTTAAGGATGACAAAGTGAGTTACAAGCAATGTGATGCACCTCACTACAGCATCCCGTGAATGCCTAGACCACAAGAACATAAGCATTGCCATACTGGGACAGACCGAAGGTCCATCAAGCCCAGCATCCTGTTTCCAACAGTGACCAATCCAGGTCACAAATACCTGGCAAGATCCCAAAAAAGTACATTTTATGCTCCTTACCCTAGAAATAAGCAGTGGATTTTTCCCAAGTCCATTTTAATAATGATCAATGAACTTTTCCTTTAGGAAGCCAGCCAAACCTTTTTTACACCCCGCTAAGCTAACTGCTTTTACTATATTCTCTGGCAATGAATTCCAGAGTTTAATTACACGTTGAGTTAAGAAATATTTTTTTCCAATTTCTTTTAAATTTACTACTCTGTAGTTTCATTGAGTGCCCCCTAGTCCCAGTATTTTTGGAAAGAGTAAACAATCGATTCACGTCTACCCATTCCACTCCACTCATTATTTTATATACCGCTATCAGCTCCCCTCAGCCATCTTTTCTCCAACAGTATACATTAGACAGATCAGATCTCATCAAATATATGATTCTCTAAGAGCTCATAAATACAGGGTTATCCAAGTTTCATGACCATTCCGAGAGCTACAGAACCTAGAAGTCTGAATTCAAAGGTACCCATGCAAATTGGACCTCTTACTATCAGGGGCATAGCCAGACTTCGGCGAGAGGGGGGCCCAGAGCCCGAGGTGAGGGGGTACATTTTAGCCTCCCCCCCAGTGCCGCCGACCCCCCGCCATTGCCGACCCCGCCGCTGCCGCCACCACCTTTGCCCCCCCCTCTGAGGACCCTCTCAACTGCCCTTCCCGCCGCCAACCCGCCATTGGCGTCGCCTGCCTTTGCTGGCGGGGGACCCCAACCCCTGCTAGCCGAGGTCTTCCTCTTCTCGCAAAAGGCTTCCTTCTGTTTCTGACGTCCTGTACGTCATACATAGATAAACTCATACACACACACTGAGTCAAACCAATGGTCCATCTAGCCCAGTATCCTGCTTCCAACAGTGGCCAATACAGATCACAATTACCTGACAGAAACCCAAATAGTAGCAACATTCCATGCTACCAATCCCAGGAAAAGCAGTGGTTTCCCCCATTTCCATCTCAATAACAGACTATGGACTTTTCTTCCAGGAACTTGTCCAAACCTTTTTTAAACCTAGATACATTTTTATTTTGTTACATTTGTGCCCCATGCTTTCCCACTCATGGCAGGCTCAATGCAGCAGGCAATGGAGGGTTAAGTGACTTGCCCAGAGTCACGAGGAGCTGCCTGTGCCAGGAATTGAACTCAGTTCCTCAGGACCAAAGTCCACCACCCTAACCACTAGGCCACTCCTCCACTCCATTAACAGTCATTACCACATGCTCTGGCAACGAGTTCCAGGACTTAACTATTCTTTGCCTGAAAAAAATATTTCCTCCTATTTATTTTAAAAGTATTTCCATGATATTGAGTTGAGTGTCCCCTAGTCTTTGTACCTTTTGAAAGAGTAAAAAAATAGATTCAATTTTACCCGTTCTACTCCACTCAGGATTTTTTAGACATCAATCATATCTCTCCTCAGTCATCTCTTTTCCAAGCTGAAGAGCCCTAACCTCTTAAGCTTTTCCTCATATGGGAGGGGACTGCATGACAGAATATGCAAATCAAGCAGCAACTAGAAAATGGGCACATATCCTTAACTGCTTCTCTCTGTGGTACCTGGGAGGAAATCTAGGAAGCTCAATGTTCCAGGTCAATAGAGGTGGTGATAAATCCACTCTTGCCATGGAAGACAAAGAATTTGTTCCAAATGAATGAAATAGTTGAGTAGCTGTCCTTCCGTTCTGCACTCCCAGACATTGACTCCTCGACAACAAAAAATCATGCCCTCCCAACAGCTTGTCTTATTGTAAGGAACTTTGAACAGAAAGCCAAAGATAAGATCATGGTCAAACGCTTATGACTGCACCAAGAAATGTCTGCCAGAAAGAATCAATCAAGACCTGGAGAAATTCCTCTGATGCTTTGCTCCAGCCCTCCAGGATGACTGAACGAATCTAGTTCTCCGCAATCAGCATGGAAACAAATGTATAGGTGCTTCTCCATTTCTTGCCACGTACAGCCAGCATCCTGTCTTTCTCCTCTCTGATATTTTGGCTAGGGAAGTTCCTTTGGTTTCTTCTCCAGGACCTCTGGAAGATGATGGACTGTAGCCTGGAGAGAGCCCTATGGCACTTCAGAAAGAAGTTTGGGTACAGGCACTGCAGGCTGGAACCTTACTTTGGGGCTCATTTTCAACAGAGAAAAACGTCCAAAAAGTGGCATAAATTTTCATTTTGGAGGTTTTTCTCACAAAAACGTCCACGTTAGTATTTTTGAAAATTTTTTTTTACATGTTTTCTATGAAGTCTGTCAGAAGTGCATTCAAATCACAAGGGAGCGTGTCAGGGGCGTGTTAAGGGCGGGATTTGGGCATTCCTAACACTGAACATATAGTAACATATAGTAAATGATGGCAGATAAAGACCTGAATGGTTCATGCAATCTGTCCAACAAGATAAACTCATTCTACATGTTATACGATACTTTATCTGTATACCTGAGTACAGACCGTAGAAGTCTGCCCAATACTGTTCTTGTACTAAACGTTCTGAAGCTAACGTCGCAGCCCCATTAAATTTACACTCCATATCTATTCAGTTCCGATCAGGCAGTAGACCGTAGAAGTCTGCCAGGCACTGGTTTTCCTTCCCAATTACTGACGTGGCCACCCAATCTCCGCTATGATTCCGTGGATCCATTCCTTCTAAACAGGATTCCTTTGTGTTTATCCCACGCATGTTTGAATTCCGTTACCATTTTCATCTCCACCACCTCCTGCGGGAGGGCATTCCATGTATCTACCACCCTCTCCGTGAAAAAATACTTCCTGACATTACTCCTGAGTCTGCCCCCCTTCAACCTCAATTCATGTCCTCTAGTTCTACCGCCTTCCCGTCTCCAAAAAAGGTTCATTTGCGGATTAACACCTTTCAAATATTTGAACATCTGTATCGTGTCACCCCTGTTTCTCCTTTCCTTCAAGGTATACATGTGCAGGTCAGCAAGTCTCTCCTTGTACGGTTTCCAACGCAAATCCCATACCATTTTCGTAGCTTTTCTTTGCACCACTTCCAGTCTTTTTACATCTTTAGCAAGATAAGGCCTCCAAAACTGAACACAATACTCCAAGTGGGGCCTCACCAACACTTGGACGTTTTTCTGCCGTAATGGAACAAAACATAATCATCCAGGGCTATACGTTTTCTCCACAGGCAGAAGACTATCCTGCTTATAATCAAACGAGAAAAACGCCCAAGTTCCGACCTAAATTGGGAGATGGACGTTTATCTCACAAAAACGAGTAATACGGTATAATCGTAAGCCGAACTTGGACGTTTACAACTGCACTCCATCGCGGAAGCGTACAAAGTTGACGGGGGCGTGTCGGAGGCGTGGTGAAGGCGGGACTGGGGCATGGTTATCACCCGAACAGAGATGGGCGCCTTTCGCCGATAATGGAAAAAAAGTATGCGTTTGTAGCTAGAATTTAGGGCACTTTTCCTGGACCCTGTTTTTTCACGAATAAGGCCCCAAAAAGTGCCCTAAATGACCAGATTACCACCAGAGGGAATCGGGGATGACCTCCCCTGACTCCCCCAGTGGTCACTAACCCCCTCCCACCACAAAAAATGATGTTTCACAACTTTTTATTTTCACCCTCAAATGTCATACCCACCTCCCTGGCAGCAGTATGCAGGTCCCTGGAGCAGTTGTTAGGGGGTGCAGTGGACTTCAGGCAGGTAGACCCAGGCCCATCCCCCCACCTACCTGTTACACTTGTGCTGCTTAATGCTTAGTCATCCAACCCCCCCAAACCCACTGTACCCACATGTAGGTGCCCCCCTTCACCCCTTAGGGCTATAGTAATGGTGTAGACTTGTGGGCAGTGGGTTTTGAGGGGGATTTGGGGGGCTCAACACACAAGGGAAGGGTGCTATGCACCTGGGAGCTCTTTTACTTTTTTTTTTGTTTTTGTAAAAGTGCCCCCTGGGGTGCCCGGTTGGTGTCCTGGCATGTGAGGGGGACCAGTGCACTACGAATCCTGGCCCCTCCCACAAACAAATGCCTTGGATTTATTCGTTTTTGAGCCGGGCGCTTTCATTTTCCATTATCGCTGAAAAGCAAAAACGCCCAGCTCACAAATTGTTGAATAAAACATGGACGTCTATTAATTATGCCCCTCCATGTCAAGCCAGTACTCCGCTAGAGAGGTTTAGCAAATTCCAATAAACAGTCTGGAGCCCAGAGGTGCTATATCCAGGGGGTAGTTTTTGTGTGTAGACCTCTGCCTGCTCCTTTTTTTTTTTGTCCCCCTTACCAATGAGATCTGCACTGATGTGGCATCACTTATTCATTGTTTTAGAGAGTGGCACTGCTGCTATTCCCCTACTTGCTGGTGCCACCGTGTTTTCAAAATGGCGGCTGAGACTTCCCGGTAGTCTCGTGGGTCTCGATAGTCTCGGCTGCCATTTTTGACATACGGTGGTACCGGGTGGGGGAATAGTGGCAGCCCAGTGGGCCGGGCAGGAAAGATCATGTCCCCCCCCCCCTGCGGAGGCCACAAGATCACCAGCGGTGTGCTGGGCATCTGGGCAGAGTCTCTGTGCCCCCTAGAGCCTCTGGGCCCTTGGGCACTGCCCAGTTGACCGAATGGTCAGTCTGCCCCTGACTGGTACATTCTTTAGAATATTGTGTACAATTCTGGAGACCACTCCTCCCAAAAGATATAAACAGGATGGAGTCGTTCCATAGACGGCTACTAAAATGCCTCTTTTCTGACATTGAAGCAGTGGCATTTCTGGCGCCAAGGCAACTTCTGGCTAACAATTTTGAACCAGGGTGATCCCCTTACATGCAATCACTGCAGGCACCTATATTTTATTGTCTCACCAGCAGTATAACCTTTGATCTCTGAGGCAGGTGTGTTGGGTCTCTGTTTGGTGCAAGAGAAGTGTTTTGACCAACACTTCTTGGGTTGACGCTGGTGCAGCACTTTCTACTCTTCTGCTTTCCTTGGCTACTCAAATGGTCAGTGGTCTTTTTGATAAAGTGTCTGGGGACAGACTTAAAGATCTCAGTGTTATGCACTTTGGAAGAAAGGTGGGAGAGGGGAGATATGTTAGAGACATTTGAATACTTACACGGCATAAATGCACTGGAGACAAGTCTCTTTCAACTGAAAGAAAGTTCTGGAACGAGGGGGCCTAGGATGAAGATGGTAGACTTGGAAGTAACCTGAGGAAAATATTTCTTCATGAAAAGGGTGGTGAATTTGTGGAATGGAACTGGTGGAGACCAAACAGTATCTGAATTGAAGAGAACTGGGGACAAGTACACAGGATCTCGTAGGGATGAAAGTGAGAGGAGATGGGTTGGATGGGCAGACTGGATAGGTCGTATGGTCTTTATCTGCCTTCATTATTTTAGGTTTCTATGTTATTACGATGTCATTCTTTAAATTGTTTATGGAAAGGAGTGCTAGATAACTGGGAAGCAAAGTCCCTTGGATATAAAACATACCATTGGGCAACATGGACTCTCTAGCAGAGAAAAGATTTGTGTTTATTGCATTGCCTTTGCTGGGAAAAAAAATTCCATTCCGATCGGTTGGGAGATCCGGATCTCCACTATTAAAGCAGTGGGAACAACTTATAGTGAATTATCTATTCAGCTGTTAGTCTTTGGGAAAAAAAAAACCAGACTGGTGGGATTGCTATTGAGATTCTTTTAATGAGTGGAGTTGAACGGGTAGATGTGAAGCGTCTGTTCACGCTTTCCAAAAATACTAGGACTAGGGGGCATGCGATGAAGCTACAATGTAGTAAATTTAAAACGAATCGGAGAAAAATTTTCTTCACTCAACGTGTAATTAAACGCTGGAATTTGTTGCCAGATAATGTGGTAAAGGCGGTTAGCTTAGCGGAGTTTTAAAAAGGTTTGGACAGCTTCCTAAAGGAAAAGTCCATAGACCGTTATTAAATGAACTTGGGGAAAATCCACTATTTCTGAGATAAGCAGTATAAAATGTTTTGTACATTTTTGGGATCTTGCCGGGTATTTGTGACCTGGATTGGCCACTGTTGGAAACAGGATGCTGGGCTCGATGGACCTTTGGTCTTTCCCAGTATGGCAATATTTATGTACTTATGTACTTTCCAAAACAGACTACAGATTCGTTGTCTCTCTTTTTGGGGGGACAATTTTGAGGGGGTGTTTTACGGCTTGTTGTGGCCAGAAAGAGCGGATCGAAATTTTCACAAGGCAGCTCAGCCAGTAAGAGAACTGTTGTGAAGTAGTTGGGCATCTACATAAGTGAAAATAATTGTATTTATGTTTCTCACATCGAGCACAGAGGGAGTAAGAACCCAATGAAAGATAAAAAGTACATTACCCGAGGTTGCCACTATGAACTTGAAGCACTATTAGTGGTTGTCCTATCGCCGAGGCCTTCTTATATATACACATATGTTTTTCGGATATATTGTTTGACAGGCGTTAGTGTTTCGGCATTCCTCACTGGTCTAATCGCTTATTTGACATTTTTTTAACCCACCGTCCTTACAAGTTGTATTCGCATTCTTTTACACATCCCATTGTCATGTTTTGTTTTACGTTGCTGTGTTTTAAATATACTTATGTGACAGATTGGTCAAACAGCGCTGTGGGTAAAAGTGATACGAACATACACACTGCCAGCTTCATTTTTTGGTCTCCCTCCTCAAACACAAGCAGCACGTCTGAGTTTACAATCACAGCTCAAGCTGTTGACTTTAAGCAAAGGGTTGGGTTCCGCCTTCTGCCCATGTTTGCACTTTAGAATCTATTATGCACAGAAAAATTAAGGATTATCTTCTGACCTCGCTACCACATGTCCTAAGCAAAGCTAAATAATAGGCCTCTTTATTCAGATAATCAGCTCACAACGTGCCACCCCCGTATCATCATATTAAGCAGATCTCATTTCTGCTCAGGTCGGTATGGAGCAAAAGCGTCCTGCTCGGAGGATCTCAGACTTCATTTGCATCAGACTGGCATTGCAAAAATGATACACTGCCAGGGTGGGCATGGATTTAAAGGAGACCTGTCTCTGTCTTAAGCTGTGATTACAAGTGTGGTTTGCAACAGGTACAGGACCCTTCCTGTCAGCTACAGGACCTTGAATACTGGATTTAGGGGTTGGCAGGCCCAGGTGAGGTCCTGTCAGAGAGGTAAGGTAGGTAAGAGCTGCACAACCCACTTGGTCTCATTGAGGAAAATTGATAAAAGAAATGTTATTCCCCTTTAAGAAAGGATGAGGGAGGGTGAGTGGGAGGACTGATAGTACTAAAATGTTGTTGAATTTTGGTACAATCCAGGGCAGAAGGCTGTTAGGCTCAGTGCTCTTTGAGACAGCCCTTTTGAGTTTCAACAGGAGAAGTAAAAAGAAAATCAACCCAAGGAATTGTTTGATGGAGATATGTGCTGGATGCTAAAGGATGTTAATTTGCATATTTGGAAAATCTCTAGCAATTTGACTTTGCACCTTGTTCCTCTTCAAGTGGCAAACTGTGAAAGGTTAAATGTACTGTTGTGCTCACAGTGGAAGAAATAATTTGCATTTTTGTGAATGTAAACTGTCACATCGTTCCATTTACCCTGAGTGTGAAAGCACCTGGAGAAATAAACTACTGTTTCAGGTCCGCTTTGCTGCCTATCTCTGATCTTTTTTATTAGAAATCAAGTTTCTGTTCTTGTTTTTTTGTGTCCTCTGGTCCTAAGCTAATGTAGACAGGTTCTTAAACTATTCTCCTGAGGGGCTGCTGACCAGGGTTTTGTCACAAGTGTTGATTGTGTCTTAAGCTGTGAACATATCCGGAGTGCTAAAGGAAGTTGTAGAAGGAGCATATGGAATGTGAGGGGAACAAAACACAGGGTGGAAGAAAACCAAGTCCGAGTGACCAGCCAAAACACAGGAGTAAGAGCTCCAAAGAAAGTTTAATGGGACCCTACACGGTCCGTGCTTCGGCAGAAACGCCTTCTTCAGGGGTCGATAAATCCTCTGCTGAACGTCAAAACCAGCTTTGAGTGCTAGGAAAGCACAAGTGTAAGGATGCTGGGTCCGCTAAAAGGGACGCAGCCAAACCAAACATGTAAAAAGTGAGGGGGAAGACAGAGCAGGGCACTTCTATAACAGTATCTGTGTGCCAAGATACCTTTCTAGAATAATTGCTGTGCCTAAGTTCAAGCATGACTATTATGCCAGGTCAATATCAGGTGTAAAAGGGAATGCCTAAGTGTATCATGCAAAGTGTGTAACTTTCCTTGCTCCGCCCACATTTTTTACCCCCAGATTCTGTATAAGTCACCCAAAGTGAGTGCACTGTCCAATTAGATGCTAACAATCAATTAGAGTTAAGCATTTAATTAGCAGTAATTAGGAGTTATGCATGGATCCGCCCTACACCCTATAACACGCATGCCTAAATTTCATAGCACGCAACTCCAAAGGGGTGTGGCCATGAGAAGGGCATAGGTGGATCAGGGTTCTCTCGGTTGGATCCCAGACATTTACACCAGTCTTTGCTAGGTGTAAATGCACACGCCCAAAGTTAGGTGCAAAACCCTAATTCTATAAAAGTCGCTAAAAATTGTGCGCACAAATGTAATTGAGTAATTGTTTTTGACAAGCAATTATTGACACTAGTTAGATTTAATTGGGATATAGGTGCATAAATTTAGGCACAAGTTCAAAAAGGAGGCGCGGAACGGGGGCATTCCTAACATTTATACGCAGGGGCGACCCGACCATTAGGCCACCTGAGGCGGGGGCCTCAGGCGGCACTCTTCAGGAGCGACATCTCCTCACTCTTCGGGGAGCAGGCATCTCCTCCTTCGTGGCGTTTATCTCGTCATGTTCCAAACCTGGAAGCAGCAGCGAGTCCCATACGCTGCCCTGTCACTGGCACCCGCCTCTTCCCTTTACTGTGGCCCACCTCTCTGATGTAACTTCCTGTTTCGTCAGAGGCTGAAACAGCTGTAGTAAAGGGAAGAGGCAGGTGCCGGCAGCAGGGGCAGAGTATGGGAATCGCTGCCGCTGCCAACTTTGGAACGTGACGAGGTAAACACCGCGAACGAGCTGGAGGTAGGAAGGGGGGGGGCCGCATCTCAGCATGGGGTGGGGAGTGACAACTCGGTCTGGGGAGGGCAGCATCTCGGCCTGGGGAGGCGGCATCCTAGCTCTGCCTCAGGCGGCATCTTGCCTTGGGCCGACACTGTGCGTTGTAATAGAATGAGGGGGGATACACGCCTATTGTAGGTGTGTACATTTCAGGGGCGCAGCCAGACTTCGGCAGGAGGGAGGTCCAGAGCCCGAGGTGAGGGGGAACATTTTAGTCCCCCCTGCCATTGCTGACCCCGCTGCCGCCGCCATCACCAACTTTGCCCCCCCTGCCAACAACCCTCTCAACCGCCCCTCCCGCCGCCAATCCGCCGTCACCTACCTTGGCTGGCGGGGGACCCCAACCCCCGCCAGCCGAGGTCCTCTTCTTCCCGCAAAAGGCTTCTTTCTGTTTCTGACATCCATCAGAAACAGAAGGAAGCCTTTTGCGGGAAGAAGAGGACCTCAGCTGGCAGGGGTTGATGTCCCCCGCCAGCAAAGGCAGGCAACGACGACAGCGGGAGGGGGGGGTCCAGGGCCAAATCTATGGGGGCCCAGGCCCCCCTGGCCCCCACGTAGCTACGCCACTGGTACATTTGCATCATGTTTCAGTTAGTGCAAATGGCCATGCCTAAAGTTAGGCACGATTCCCGCTATTGTATAAACCGTGCTTAACTTTAAGTCTGGCTTACAGAATAGCGCTTTTTTTGGTGCCATATATAGAATTCACCCCAAAATACACACTAAGCTAGTTCTGTAAAGGTCATTCCACACTGAGTGCCCTCTACAGACTGCTAGCTTAGCGTGCATAATTTGAGGGCCTGTCTTTGGCCGCCATGTACAGAATTTAATCCTATAGCAATTAGGTGTGACCTTCTAGAATAGCGCCTCTTATGCTTATCTGCCAATTTTGGCACTCTTGACATGCGTAACTGGCATGTGTATGTGTAATTCCGTTGATGTTGTACCTCAGGCAATGGAGGGTTAAGCGAGTTGCCTAAGACCATAAGAAACCACAGAAGGATTTGGGCCTGGCTTCCTTAGAGGCCAGCCTGCTACTCCAACCATTAGACCACTCCGTCACCCCCGCAAATTTGACCATGTCACTCCTTTACTTCGGGATCATCAATGGCTTCCAGTGGAAGAGTGCAGGGGCGTAGCCAGACACCCAATTTTGGGTGGGCCTGGGCCCAAGATGGGTGGGCAGAACTCTGCCCTATCCCACAAGTGCTTTGGTCTCTCCCTCTCTCGCCTTTATACCATATGGTCTCTCAGACATCCCCCTAACCTTTTAAATAACAGACTTTCACTGGCAGCGAGCAGCAACTAATATGCACTGCTCATGTTGGCCCCACAGCCTTCCCTCTGATGTAACTTCCTGTTTCCGCATAGGTGGGAATACATCAGAAGGAAGGCTGTGGGGCTGGTGTGAGCAGTATGTATCAGTTGCTGCTTGCTGCAGGTGAAGATCTGCTATTTAAAAGGTATGGAGGAGGGATAGTTGGGAGTTTTCAGCTGTGGGGCTTAGGGATCCCTGCCAGCCACATCATAGATGTGCTGCTACGGGGTGGGCCTAAGCCCAAAGTGGGTGGGCCTGGGCCCACCCTTGGCTACACCACTGGAAGAGTGTATTATTTTTAAGAACCTTATGCTTACATTCGAGTCACTCAAGACAGGCCTCACTATGTACCTCTCTTCTCTCACAATACCATATTTTCCAGCCCGGTCGCTTCGTTCTTTCAATGACCATCACCTAGTGTTACCAGGTCCCAAGTAGACCTGTTTGGATTTGGCTAGCTTAGATTGGTTTGGCTTGCGATCCCATATTATCGGGTACTTGTCTCATTTCCCTTCACCTATGTTGGTTTTTTTTTTCTCCTTTTTGTTACATATGTACATACATAAGTACATAAGTATTGCCATACTGGGACAGACCGAAGGTCCATCAAGTCCAGCATCCTGTTTCCAACAGTGGCCAATCCAGGTCACAAGTACCTGGCAAGATCCCAAAACAGTACATTTTATGCTGCTTATCCCAGAAATAAGCAGTGGATTTTCCCCAAGTCCATTTTAATAATGGCTTATGGACTTTTCTTTTAGGAAGCTTTCCAAACCTTTTTTTTAAACCACGCTAAGCTAACTGCTTTTACCGCATTCTCTGGCAATGAATTCTAGAGTTTAATTACACGTTGAGCGAAGAAATATTTTCTCCGGTTCATTTTGCATTTACTACTTTGTAGCTTCATTGCATGCCCCCTAGTCGCTTTCTGTACCCCCCTCTCTCCCCGATTAGTTGCTTAGCATCTGTATGAATGGAATTGACGTTGCCCTGTCATATTTTATAGTTTCTTTCCTTTAAGATTTAGGTTTTAGTAGGGAGGTGTGGTAGCTGTGTTACTCCACTTTTAATGGTAATCAACAGAAATAAAACAAAACATGGAAAAGAAAATATGATGATACCCTTTTTATTGGACATAACTTAATACTTTTCTTGATTAGCTTTCGAAGGTTGCCCTTCTTCGTCTGTATGTAAAACTGCTTTGATCTGCTAGTTAGCAAACGTCGTATAGCAAATATGAACAAACTATAGGCTACTTCTCCACTCCAGGAATGGCACCGCTGGAGCCACACGGTTATGTGCAAAGTTGGTGGGAGGCAGGGATAGTGCTGGGCAGACTTGTACGGTCTGTGCCAGAGCCGGTGGTTGGGAAGCGGGGATAGTGCTGGGCAGACTTATACGGTCTGTGCCAGAGCCGGTGGTTGGGAGGCAGGGCTGGTGGTGGGGAGGTGAGGATAGTGCTGGGCAGACCTATACGGTCTGTGCCTGTGCCAGAGCCGGTGATTGGGAGGTGGGGCTGGTGATTGGGAGGCGGGGATAGTGCTGGACAGACTTGTACGGTCTGTGCCAGAGCCGGTGGTTGGGAGGAGGGGCTGGTGGTTGGGAGGCGGGGATAGTGCTGGACAGACTTGTACGGTCTGTGCCAGAGCCGGTGGTTGGGAGGCAGGGCTGGTGGTTGGGAGGCGGGGATAGTGCTGGGCAGACTTATACGGTCTGTGCCCTGAGGAGCACAGGTACAAATCAAAGTAGGGTATACAGAAAAAGTAGCACATATGAGTTATCTTGTTGGGCAGACTGGATGGACCGTGCAGGTCTTTTTCTGCCGTCATCTACTATGTTACTATGTTACTCGCATTGGGACCCTTTTACAGAGTGGCGGCAAGTCCAAAACAGGTTACCGCTCAGTCTTCCAGGACTACCGCTGGTCCAACGTGACCGCCGGACATAGTCCCGCCCTGAGCGCACACTATTTCCGGGGAAAAAAGAAAATCCCCCCCGGAAATGGCTTGCACGGTGATAACCTGGCAGTAATCGGGTATCGCCGCTCGCTACCTGGTTACCGCTGGGTTAGCGCAGGAGTCCTTATCGCCACCTCAGTGGGTGGCAGTAAGGGCTCCCTGCCGCATGGCCATGCGGTAAGAGTTCTCTTACCTCATGGCCATGTGTGCCTGGGGTCTTTTTGCCCGCTGTGGTAAAAAGGGCCCTGGCGCATGGGAAACATGGCCCCCGCTGCTAGCAAAGGGCCCCTTTTCCCGCAGCTTGGTAAGAGGACCCCACAATAGCCAGGCCCCCTCCAACCAGTCACAGAATCTTTGACAAGACAGAATTGGTGTGTAGAGCCTGAGCTCTTTCATTAAAACTTGGGGTCCATGGGTCAATTTTAGCAGACAATGGAAAAGGTGGCCGTACTCAGTGCCCCCGAGTACCCCCTCAAAAAAAACCCTGCATTTCGCTTTGCTCTCTCTCTCTCTCCTTCCATCTTCCCTCTCAATTCCCCACCCCTCACCTTTTTCCATCTCTCTTGCCTTTTGCTTCAGTTACCATCTTTCAGCCTGGAGAAGCTCGGTGGTCTATTTCAGGGACATGTCTGTGTCTTTAAAGTTTCAGGAGAAAAAACTGCAACAAATTCAGTTTATGAGAAACCAGCAGGAAAAACGGAGCAGGCACAGAAAATAACTTCAGAAAGGCCACTTTGTTGAACGTAGTCTGCGCTGAGTAATGCAGAGAGAAAGGTGTGGAGGGTAACAGAATGCTGTTCGTTCGAAAACAATAGAGAAATCCATCAGAGCAATGGGAAGGAATTAGGAGGGACCCTACTTTAAAGGGGGAAAAGGTCACTAATCGAGAGTGGATACCTGCAAATCAGCGGCTCGGTCCAGTTCCCACTCTAGATTCTGACAGCAAAGGATTTACTGGGGATGATGACTGCAGGTGGAACAGAACAAGCTTGCAAATGCACCTTGATATATCGCCATTGCATATTACTTTTTATGACCTCCAGACAGGGGCGTAGCCAGACTTCGGCGGGAGGCGGGTCCAGAGCCCGAGGTGAGGGAGCACATTTTAGCCCTCCTCCCCCCCCCCCGCCGCCACCACCACCTTTGACCCCCCCCCCGGTGCCAACCCTTTCGACCCCCCTTCCCACCGCTGCCAACCCTCCCCCACCGCCTCCGTCAGGTCCCTTTGCTGGCGGGGGTCCCCAATCCCCGCCAGCCGAAGTCCTCTTCTCCAGTGCGGCTGCGTTGCTGATCTCCAAGGCTTCTGTTTCTGTGAGTTTGACATCCTGCACAGAAACAGAAGCCTTGCAGATCAGCAACGCAGCCGCGCCGGAGAAGAGGGATCCCCGCCAGCAAAGGTACCTGACGGCAATGGCGGCGGTGGGGGAGAGTTGGCGGCGGGGGGGTGCCAGGGCCAAATCTACGGGGGCCCATGCCCCCGTGGCCCCATGTAGCTACGCCCCTGCCTCCAGAAGGAGGTGCTCTTTCGCAGTGTTGTATAGCAACTGAGGGTCCCTTTTACAAAGCGCGTCAGTTTGGCGTTACCGCCTGGCTAGTGCATGTGCCTGGCAGTAATTTCGAGATTTGCGCACGCCCAAAACACACAGTAGAAAATAATTTTCTATTTGGTGGTAATCGGAGTTGGCGCACGCTGGAGGGTTACTGCGCGGGTAAACCATGAGTCCTTGCCGCTAAGTCAATGGATGGCGTTAAGGGCTCAGTCCGTAAATAGAAGCACGCTGGTTTTAATTTTGCTGCACGTCCATTTCCCAGCTCCCCCCCAAAAAAACTTTTTTCCAGACGCGGTGGAGAAATGGACCAGTCCTACCTTTATGTGGTTCTTCATAGCCGGAAGTGCCAAATATCTCACTTAGGGGAGCTTTAACTAAAGGGTTGGCCGCAGGAGCCTGGTGGCAGTACCCACCCCCAGTGTGCACCATTTCTGGTGCTACAAACAGCATCCACGCCTGATGTAAATTTTTGACCCTCGCAGTCGCTCCTCTCAGTTTTTTTTTTTCACCGTTCTTCTCATTTTGTTCTGAATTTGTTCAAGGATACACCAACATATATCATTCCATGTGTGTCCTTTCTCCACCCAATGGGAGAAAAGCGGAGCTTTCAAAATACTGGCATATATGTACACACACATGCATTGATGTCAATATTCTGGCTTCACCCTTTTCTATTACATGGCACCTAAATGTGATGGCATGTACTTTGAAGGTGTGGGTGGAGTCTATACAAAGAGCGGTTGAGTTGCACAGATACATTGACAAATCACAGTGGAGCAGTGGCGGCCCTACCATTAGGCCACCTGAGGCATGGGCCTCAGGCGGCACTCTCCCCTTCCCTCTTCCACCCTCTTCCCCACGTTTACCTTCTTTCTTTCTTTTCTAAAAGGTGACAGTGGCAGCGGCAGTGCCTTGCCGCTGGCACCAGCCTAACATAACTTCCTGTTTCCTCTGAGGCGGGACGCGCAGTAGAGTGAAGAAGCTGGTGCCGGCGCCACTGCGGCAGGGCAGCCTATGGGAAATTGCTGCTGCTTTTTGGAAAAGAAAACCACAAGGTAAACGTGGGGAAGAGAGTTGAGGAGGGAAGGGGGGAGGTGCCAGACTGGGCATGGAGGTAGGCATAGGGTTACCATATGGCTCCATAAAAAGGAGGACGGATTGAGCCAGCCGGGTTTTACTTCCATTGCTTTCAATGGAAAGCAATTGCTTTCAATGGAAGTAATTGAGCCAGCTGGGTTTTACTTCCATTGCTTTCAATGGAAAGCAATGGAAGTAAAACCCGGCTGGCTCAATCCGTCCTCCTTTTTCTGGAGCCATATGGTAACCCTAGGTAGGCAGGGCGGCATCTCATCCCTGCCTCGGGCCATCTCTGCTATAGAGTTGGTATTCAAAGCAATTTAAGGGGGCAGGAGAGGCTCCTGCCTGCTTAAATCAAGCTCAGCAGCCCAGTTTGCTGATAACCAGGAAGTGCTGCTGAATATCAGCTCTGGTCGGCCATTTTGGAATTGGGCCTGAGAAGGATGTTCCAAAGGCGGAGTCGGAGAGCAGCCAACAGCTACGCGGGTGCTGGCAACATTCAGGGCCGGTGCCCATGCAGCTTAGTGAGCAATTAGGACTGGAGAAATAACAGTCTTAATTTTGGGTGCTTAGTTATGCAGGTGGTGGAACTGAATATTTATTTATAAAAGTTCTAGTCTGCACCATAGGAGCCGACCCTGTGGGTGCTGTGGGTGCTTCAGCACCCCCAATATTGATAACATTCCTTGTATGTGTCCAGGGAGGGGTTATTTCCACTGGGGTTAGCACCCCCAATAATGTAAAAAAGGTGACTCCTATGGTCTGCACCATCTACAATTCACGCAATTTCATGCAATCTGCATGTCATTTAACAACTTTGAATTGTTTTGTGTCATCTACAGTTTTGATCACCTCATTGGGTTCTTCTGGACAGGCCAAACAGTATATCAAGTTTTAATAAACTAAACTCATTGTTCCCAATTCCAGATCATTTATAAATATACTAGTAAAAAAGCCCCATTTCTGATGCAAATGAAACGGGGGCTAGCAAGGTTTTCTTCAGAGTGTGCATGTGGGAGTGTGTGTGTCCCTGCCCTCTGCCCTCTCTCCCTTCCCCTGTGCTGTCTGTCCCCTCCCCTTCCCCCCTCCGAGTCCAGTCCTTCAGTGTTAAGTTTCCTGCTGTACTGTGTTTGTGTTACAGAGAGAGTGAGGGCATCTCTGTCCCCTCCCCCCTCTGAATCCTTCACTGTTACAGAGAGAAGGATTTCGTGCTGTGCTGTTTTCCTTCACTCATGGGGAAACCGGATATCTCTGGCGCTTCACACTTCCGGCTGGAGGCTTCATTAGAACGTTGGTGGTGCCTTTTATATATAGAGATTAAAAAGCACTGATGCCAGTACAGATCCTTGAGGCACTCCACTGTCCACCTTCTTCCATTTAGACAGCTGGCTAATTAACCCTACCCTTTGTAACCCAGGGGTTCTTATTGGTTCTTGCACCCCTTTAACTGATCGATGCTGGAAGTGTGCATGGGGATAGGGACAATGGGAAACCCACAGAAATCCATGAGAGCAGATGTATTGAAAGTGAGTGGGGAGAGGAGGGGATTGGGACCAGATTAGTTCCCTTTGTATTTCTGTACTCGGAAACTTGACACCAACACCTTAGCTAAAAATAAAAATAAAAAATTGAAAGAAGAGCCATTGCGTTCAGCAATTTTGGCATTGATAATTGTTATTATTATTTGTTGCATTTGTATCCCACATTTTCCCACCTCTTTGCAGGCTCAATGTGGCTTACACGGTACCGTAATTGGCGTTAACCGATTCTGGTGTGAACAAATGCAAGTTGCAAGTAATATCAAGGTGATATTGTGGTAGAGTGAGATACATGTATGGTAAAGACAATTGGGGAGGACTTAAGTGAGGAAAGGAAGAGTTAGGATATGTCCGTTACGATCTTTGGTTACGTTGTGTCGCAGATGTCCAGGTTTTTTATGTTGGGTCGGTGGGGTATGCCCTTCTGAACAGTTCTGTTTTTATGCTTTCCGGAAATTCAAATGGTCGATTTGTTTCAAGCATTTTGGCAGATTATAATCTCCACTGAGCTAGTCTCGTCTATGTGACTGATAATGAAGCTCATGTGAAAGCAGCATTTTGAGATGAGGTCTGGATAGGTTGTGTAAATCATAATCTCAGTGAGGACTTCCGAGAGACACCGCTGAGCCCGGGGCAGGACTGCCTCTCCTCCCAGGCCACTTCCACCCACCCCTACACCTTTCTGTCTCCGAGTCACTGCTGCGCTCCTCCCTCTCTCTGTCCTCTCCTGCTCCTGTGTGCCGGAAGTCGGGACCTGGAAGATTGCATTAACATGATATCACGTTAATGTAATCATCTGGGTTCTGGGTAGCACACAGGAGCAAGAGAGGACAGACCCGGAAGCAGGCAGGAAGAAACTTGCTGGCATCGAGCCCAGGGAAGTTTGCACCTCCCCCTTTCGGCAGCCCTGATCTCATTCTCATACTCTTTCATAGACTCCCCCCCCCCCCCCGCTGTCGCCTCGCTCCTCACCATCCGCTGCCTACTGCCACCGCTGTACATCTTGGCTGGCAGGGGGCAGCTAAAGCACTGCTGCCGCAAATAACTTGGCTGATGGGGGTCCCCAACCCTTGCCAACTGAAGACTTCATCCAGCGCTGGTCTTCAGCTCTGCCGCAGTGCCCGCCCTGCTCTCTCTTCCCCTCAGGTCCAGCATGCTTCTTTTAGTGAAACTGTTCAATTTCACTAAAAGGAGCGTGCCCGATGTGAGGGGGAAGAGAGAGAAGGGTGGGCAATGCGGTGGAGCTGCCACAGACCAGCGCTGGACGAAATCTTCACCCCACCCTTTCTTGCTCTCACCCCGCCCCCAGTCACATATTCCCCTCCCCCCGGGTCACATATTCCCCTACCCTTCCCTCCCCTTACTTACTATCTACTGCCCTGGTGGTCTAGTGACCTCTTCGGGGCAGGAAAAAGCCCCCTCTTTCCTGTCCTGAGCGCTGCCCTTGCCCTGCATCCTGTTGCTGTGACGGTCTCGGGATTCAAAATGGCCGCCGAGAGTTAAAGTCTCACGAGGCCGCTTCAACTCTCGGTGGCCATTTTGAATCCCGAGACCGTCACATAGCAACAGGATGCAGGGCAAGGGCAGCGCTCCGGGCAGTAAGTAAGGGAAGGGGAGGGGAGGCTAGGACAGGTCCACCGCCCGCCCACCTGTTTGTCCAGAAATCCGGACAAATGGACGGACTGGCAAAACCCGCCTGGACGCCCAGACATGTCCTCAAAAAAAGGACATGTCCGGGTAAATCCGGACGTATGGTAACCCTAGTTCAGAGGAAATAGGCTTAGGAGGAATCTAAGAAAATATTTGTTCACGGAAAGGGTTGGTGGAAGCGTGGAATGACCTCCTGGTTGAAATCGTAGAGACAAGGACTGTCCACGAGGACCATGTCAGAATTTCAGAAAGCGTGGGACAAGCATGTGGGATCCCTTAGGAAAAGGAAGAGTTAGTGGTTACTGAGGATGGGCCATTTGGTCTTTATCTGCCCTCATGTTTCTATGATTGTAACCACAGAAAGGCTCTATATCAAGTCCTATCTCCTTTCCCTATCCCTTTTTGTCAACCAATGCACCATGCTGGCTGGTGACTTATAATTAAATCTGTATACAATCAGAAGAAAAAGCATAGAAACGAAACTCAGCTACAATTTAGATGAGTTCACTGTCCCCCTTCCTTTTTTCTTGCACTTTGGAAGCAAGGAGGAAGTCACCAGCTGCCCAGCCTAGAACCGAAAGGCTTCATTAACAGTCCTTCTCTGCCCCATTAACCGCTGAGCCCAGGGTCACTCCCAGCTTGTCAGTCCTTCAGCCCACTTTCCCCTGTTAATTAACAGTGAAATCAGGAGTTAATGAAGAACCTGGCTCTGTCAGCATTTCTCTCTGCAAGGGCTGGGAGCCCTCTCTGGAGTAGGGTGGGGAGGCTGGCTCTCCCCTCCAGGGACCTGGTGCATGGTGGGCTTTGTTAGTTGAAGCTTAGAGAGAATTAATTGCTTTGCTGGAAGATTAGGTTACAGGGCGTGTTATGCCAGTTCTGCACCAACCAAGGGCCAGACTGCTCTTAATAGGTTACCGGAAAGAAGACTTCATTTATCAGTTACTGGGTCGAGAAATCACATTTCTACACCTGGACTAAAGCAGTTTTCAGTCTCAGATTTTCACCTGTATATTATGGAGCCGCAGTTTCCTATTCATGGTTTGGGTGGTTTTATCCTCTGTCTGTGTATATTACACGGCAGGCCTGGTTTATTTATCTGTCCGGTACCTGAAGAGTGGTAAGTACATAAGTACAGCCACACTGGGACAGACCAAAGGTCCATCGAGCCCAGCATCCTGTTTCCAACAGTGGCCAATCCAGGTCGCAAATACCTGGCAAGATCCCAAAAAAGTACAATATATTTTATGCTGCTTACCCCAGAAATAACATCCTCATTTTTGTTTTCTATTCCTTTCCTAATAATAACTAAAATTCTATTTGCTTTCTTAGCTGCCGCCACACACTGAACAGAGGGTTTCAACACATCATCAACGATGACACTTAGATTCCTTTCCTGGTTGGTGACTCCTAACATGGAACCTTGCATTACGTAGCTATAGTTTGGGTTCTTCTTTCCCACATGCATCACTTTGCACTTGCTCACATTAAACGTCATCTGCCCTTTGGATGCCCAGTGTCCCAGTCTCGTACGATCCTCTTGTAATTTTTCAGAATCCTCTTGCGATTTAACAACTTTGAATAACTTTGTGTCATCAGGAAATTTAATTACCTCACTAGTTACTCCCATCTCTAGGTCATTTATAAATATGTTAAAAAGCAGTGGTCCCAGCACGGACCCCTGGGGAACCCCACTAACTACCCTTCTCCATTGAGAATACTGACCATTTAACCCTATTCCCTGTTTTCTATCCTTTAACCAGTTTTTAATCCACAATAGGATTGTGGAGGAGTGGCCTAGTGGTTAGAACACCAGTCTTGCAATCCAGAGGTGGCCAGTTCAAATCCCACTGCTGCTCCTTGTGATCCTGGGCAAATCACTTAACCCTCCATTGCCTCAGGTACAAACTTAGATTGTCAGCCCTCCTGGGACAGAGAAATATCCAGAGTACCTAAATGTAACTCACCTTGAGCAACTACTGAAAAAGGTGTGAGGAAAATCTAAATAAATATATGGAATGTTGCCATGTTTTGAGATTCTGGAATGTTACTACTATTTGAGATTCTAGAGAGAATGTTGCTGGTGGAGGAGTGGCCTAGTGGTTAGAGCACCGGTCTTGCAATCCAGAGGTGGCCAGTTCAAATCCCACTGCTGCTCCTTGTGACCTTGGGCAAGTCACTTAACCCTCCATTGCCTCAGGTACAAACTTAGATTATGAGCCCTCCTGGGACAGAGAAATATCCAGAGTACCTAAATGTAACTCACCTTGAGCAACTACTGAAAAAGGTGTGAGGAAAATCTAAATAAATATATGGAATGTTGCCATGTTTTGAGATTCTGGAATGTTACTACTATTTGAGATTCTAGAGAGAATGTTGCTGGTGGAGGAGTGGCCTAGTGGTTAGAGCACCGGTCTTGCAATCCAGAGGTGGCCAGTTCAAATCCCACTGCTGCTCCTTGTGACCTTGGGCAAGTCACTTAACCCTCCATTGCCTCAGGTACAAACTTAGATTATGAGCCCTCCTGGGACAGAGAAATATCCAGAGTACCTAAATGTAACTCACCTTGAGCTACTACTGAAAAAGGTGTGAGCAAAGTCTAAATAAAGATTGTAGAATTCTAAAGAATAACAAGATTCCATGCAGAATTTCAAAGTGTAGCAACATTCCATGTAGAACCCCCAAAGAGTAACAAAATTCTTTGGGGTGGAGGAGTGGCCTAGTGTTTAGAGCACTGGTCTTGCAATCCAGAGGTGGCCAGTTCAAATCCCACTGCTGCTCCTTGTGACCTTGGGCAAGTCACTTAACCCTCCATTGCCTCAGGTACAAACTTAGATTGTGAGCCCTCCTGGGACAGAGAAATATCCAGAGTATCTGAACATAGCTCACCTTGAGCTACTACTGAAAAAGGTATGAGCAAAATCTAAATAAATTAAATAAATAAATAACTAAGTTCAGTAGTTGGAACATAAGAATAGGGCTGGGCAGACTTCTATAGTCTATGTCCCAGAAAGACCTTAATCAAGTATATAATATCACATTGATTTAATCATGAATTGATGATGAGTGTGACTATTGGGCAGACTGGATGGACCATTCAGATTTTTATCTGCCATCACTTACTATATTACTACTAATCTTCTCTGCTCCCGGGCTGATGCGCAGACCTCAGCTCTGACATAGGCACGAGCATCAGATGTCACCTGACCTACTGGAACGTGCATCTGGTGACCTCTCAGCAGGCAGTGCCAGCGAATCAGAGACAAGCCTTACATGTGCGCACAAGAGTGTTCCAAGTTCCAACTTCTGTTCCTTCCTTGCCTGCAGTGCCCTGCGGCTCAAACCCAAACAGAGACTGAGAGAGCTGGCTGGAATTTTGTTTAATGAAATTCTTGCAGGGACAGGCGGGAACGGGAGTGCTGCTGCCCGGCGGGTCCCCTCCGGGGCGGACGTGGGTGTTTGCAGCGCGGAGGTGCGGGTTGCCAGGTTGGCCGTTGGTGTGATCACTTGTGTGAAGGAGTGCGGTGCACCTGCTGCAGGGCCACGGCCGCCATCGACTGATTCGTCTGGCTTGACGGTGTGCGGGGCAGAGCTGATGCTGACATTGGCTGCAGATTCGTTCTTTGCTGGCGCCCTGGCGGTTGGTGCTGCGGAGGAGGGCCGTTTGAACTGCCATCTTGGATCCAACGTCGTTGCCTGGCTCCAGCTTTCGTCAACTCCTGGCTGCATGTTGCTCCTGTTCTTCTCTGCGCCCCTTCGAGGATCGCCTCGCCTGGACTTGTCTGGATCTCCATCTTAGTTTCTTCCCCCCTTTCCCTTCCCTTCTTACCCTGTTTTATGTCCCCAACTATTCAAATGTAACTGTATTTATTTCGCTAGTTCATTGTAAGCCGTTTTGAGGCTGTACAACCGTGGCAAAAGGCGGGGTATAAATGATCTACATAAATAAATAAATAAATTTCAGTGGGAATGGGTGGGAACGGGTAAGATTTCTGCCCCTGTGCAACTCTCTAATCCTTAGCTAAGGGAGGAGTGAGATGTAAAGTTTGGGATAAGCACGGAGGGGATCCTTAGTGCTAGAGTACATGAGAACATAAGAGCAGCCATACTGGGTCAGACCAGTAGTCCATGTAGCCTAGTATCCTGTTTCAAACAGTGGCCAATCCAGGTCACGAGTACTTGACAGAAACCCAAATAATAAACACAGAGGATCCTCATCTGTAAGGTGGGGGGGAATAAAGCCTGGGATTTGATCCTTAGCTATGGGGTAAAGCCCAGTGGCGTAGCCACAGGTGGGTCTGGGTGGGCCGGGGCCCACCCAATTAGGGCTCAGGCCCACCCAACAGCAGCACACATATTAGCGGTAGCAGGTGGGGATCCCAAGCTCCGCCAGCAGAAGACTTCCCCCTGATGGTAATGAAAACACCATTCTCCAGGATACCAGCACCTACGTATGCTCAGTTTTCAGCACGTGCCTGCTGCAGACTGCTAAGGTGGAAAGAAGCGTTTTCCCGCCAGTTGAGATTTTTTTTTTGGTGGTGGGTGAAGGGGACAACATTTGGTGCCCACCCACTTCTTGCCTAGGCCCACCCAAAATCTGTTGTCTGGCTACGCCCCTGGTAAAGCCTACGATAAGCGCATAGGACCTCTGGTGATGGGAAGATGAGGGGTAAGTTGAGGTCTGAGCCGTTTCCATGCCGGCCTTCTGTAACCTCTTACCAAAGACATATATTTTCCCTGCAGTGCCTCCGACTTCAGTGCAGGGGAGAGAGAAGCTGGAGTGGTTTCCTTGGGATCTTTGAGAGGATAATAGACAATTATGTGTTTATAACACTGGTTAAATTTTCATTAGGCAGATTAATGGAGCCTCATGTATTGTCAACATGGGCAGAGGTGGCTGGGAAGAGATAAAAGAGAGACAAACAGACCAGAAGCTCTCCACCAGTAAATTACTTTCTGTGACTGTGTATTGGGGGATGGGGGGTTATGTGCTTTTTTTTGTGTACCCGTTTTTCATATGAAAACAGCCAGGGTGGACAGAGAGCTGCATATTAATTCAGAGCTCAAGAAAAGCCCTTAATAGTCTTTCACTGGACTCTCTCCCACCTCATACATAAATACATTAGCGGAGCCCAGCGTTTCACCTTTAGGCGAGCTTGAGATAATGCCCCTTCTCACCCAGTTCTGCATAGGCATGCCGCCTGACGCGGGTTTCATCGCCTCTTTTGCTCCTGATTCGTTTCTGTAATGGTTTGGCATTTTAGCTGTGGCATTCTAGAGATGCTCAGCTCTTTTTTCTTATCAGAGAGGGAACGAGGCTGGTTATGTTTATGTTTTTCTATTCCTGTTATTGTAGGCCTCATGCTTGATGAGTTAGGGACAATAACTTTAAAATGGAGATGTATTGTCATCTGATGTAGGAGGCAGAAAGGTTACTTAAGCTTAGTTATAACTTTATGTAATGAGTTTATCTACTCAGGCAGACTGGATGGGCCGTACAGGTCTTTATTTGCCATCATCTACTATGTTACTATTGGGCTCATTTTCGAAAGAGAAGGACGTCCATCTTTCGACATAAATCGGAAGATGGACGTCCTTCTCTCAGGGATGTCCAAATCGGTATAATCGAAACCCGATTTAGGACGTCTCCAACTGCACTCCGTCGCAAGGACGGCCAAAGTTCAAGGGGGCATGTCGGAGGTGTAGCGAAGGCGGGACTTGGGTGTGGCTAACACTTGGACGACTTTGACCCATAATTGAAAAAAGCAAGGACGTCCCTGATGAACGCTTGGACGTTTTCTCCTGGACCTGTTTTTCTTATGACTAAGGCACAAAAAGGTGCCCGAAATGACCAGATGACCACTGGAGAGAATCGGGGATGACTTCCCGTTACTCCCCCAGTGGTCACTAACCCCTTCCCACCCTCAAAAAACATCTTTCAAAATATATTGTGCCAGCCTCTATGCCAGCCTCAGATGTCTTAGGTCCATGACAGCACATTCAGGTCCCTGGAGCAGTTTTAGTGGGTACTGCAGTGCACTTCAGACAGGCGGACCCAGACCCATACCCCCACTACCTGTTATATTTTTGGAGGGAACAGCGAGCTTTCAAAAACCCAAAAGAAATCCACTGTACCCATATATAGGTGCCCCCCTTCACCCGTAAGGGCTATGGTAGTGGTGTACAGTTGTGGGTAGTGGGTTTTGGGGGGGCTCAACACACAAGTTAAGGGAGCTATGATCCTGGGAGCAATTTATGAAGTCCACTGCAGTGCCCCCTAGGGTGCCCGGTTGGTGTCCTGGCATGTCAGGGGGACCAGTGCACTACAAATGCTGGCTCGTCCCATGACCAAATGGCTTGCATTTGGTCGTTTTTGACATGGACGTCTTTGGTTTCGAAAATCGCCGAAAGTCAGAAACGTCCATGTGTAGGGACGGCCAAATCTAGGTATGTCCAAATTTAAGGATTTGGATGTCTCTGATGGTATTTTCGAAACGAAAGATGAACGTCCATCTTGTTTTGAAAATACGGGTTTCCCCGCCCCTGGATTTTGCCGTTTTGCAAGGACGTTAGAAAATACGGAGACTACAGTACAGTCTCGATTATTCCACGTAAACAGGACCAAGCTGTTGTCGGTAAGTGAAAATTCGGATGATACGTGTAATGCCCCATTATAAGGGGGATTACTAAGTGTCACCAAAGGAGTAGAGGATGACACATGACTTTCACACGGGAGTTGCAGACTGAAGATCTTTATTGAGGCACCAAAGTAAGACCCGACACAGGTCCGTGTTTCGGCAGACGAACCGCCTGCTTCAGGGGTCACGAACAAATGCTCTGGAGCCACTGCACTGTGTGAGGGACCTAATGCAATGCTTAAAGTTGCTACAGAAACAACAGGATCTCTGCCAGCGAAGGGCAGAGTGTTCGACCGTAACTGGGATCAAGACACGGTGGTTTGCTCGTGACCCCTGAAGCAGGCGGTTCGTCCACTGAAACACGGACCTGTGTCGGGCCTTACTTTGGTGCCTCAATAACTCCCCCTTAACTCATCCTTAGATTATCTGGAGTGGGAGTGGCCTATTGGTTAGACATGCAGAGGTGCCCAGTTCAAATCCCACTGCTATTCCGTGTGATCTTAGGCAAGTCACTTAACCCTCCATTGCCTCAGGCACAAAACTAGATTATGAGCCCTCCAAGGACACAGCAATACCTGACTGTAACTCACCTTGAGGTAGCTGTTTTCTGTTCTGATGGGAATAGGTAGAGAGTTCTATGTTTTGACTCCAAGTACAGGGACTAGAGAGCTGAAAATTTTCTGATTTTGAATTGTCTTTTAAGTAGAGGAGTGTGGTAGCCGTGTTAGTCCACTCTTAAGGTTATCAATAGAAATCAAACAAAATAAAACATGGAAAAGAAAATAAGATGATACCTTTTTTATTGGACATAACTTAATACATTTCTTGATTAGCTTTCGAAGGTTGCCCTTCTTCGTCAGATCGGAAATAAGCAAATGTGCTAGTTGACAGTGTATATAAGTGAAAACATTCAAGCATTACTATGACAGTCTCACAAGGTGGGAGGATGGGGGTGGGTCGGAGGTATGCATGGGGACATCAAAGCATATCATTGATATTCTAACAGGATGGGTGTGGATAGATGAGGGGTGGGGTGATCAACAGAGACATACAGCTTTATGGTTTATAATGGGCTAGGAACCCCAGATCCTTGTTAAGTCCTTTCTGCTGGGTGTTAAAATATTCAATCATTCTGACTTCAAAGGTCTTACGTTCTTGTATGGTTTTAAAGTTACCTTTCAGGATTCTCACTGTGAAGTCACTGGTACAGTGTCCTGGTCCTGAATTGTCTTTTGAAACGGTGATGCTAGCATCAGTTGTTTTTCAGTCTGTTAGACTGGACCAGACATAGGGAAGCAGTCTTAGCAGTGGTGTTTCTTGGTCAGCTGCCACCTGGGGTGAATCACCACTGCGCAGCTCCCCCCCCCCCCCCCGGGTGCAGTACAACACCTCCCACACCTCCCCCCATGCGCAACACCTACAAGCTCCCCTGGGTGCATTCTTCTTACCTGCTGGGGTGCTGAGAGCAGCCATGTGGCTGTTGGCTCAATTGGTTCCCTGCTTCCTCTGCCCCGGAACAGGAAGTAACAGCAGAGGGCGCAGAGAACCAGCTGCAGAGCCGACAGCCACGCAGCTGCTCCCTGTACCTCTCCTGCAGCATGCACCCGGGGCAGACCGTCCCCACGCCTTGCCCTCAGTACGCTGACCTCAGCAGTTCAGAGGTGAAGCTCTGTAGGATTTGAAAAGCTGAACAAGCAGCTTTGAACCTCAGTCTTTCTGCTATGGGAAGCCGAGTTGAAACACTAGTATACCCTACCCAGTGCGTTTTTTCTAGCAAAAAAGGTGCCGGTACTCAAATGCCAGCCACCTTTCAGGGGTGGGGTCACTGAGAGACCCACCCAGGGGTGTGCTGGTAAATTGTTAACAGGGGGCTCTCTCTCACCAGCAAAGTAAGAGAGAATTCAGGAGGGGCCCAAGCCCACATTTTGGGATCCAATTGTTAAAGTAGCCATGGAGAACCGGCTCCCAAAATTCTTAAAAACTTCACAAACGGCTCTCGAAAGCCTGTGAGAGCCTGCTCCAGCACACCACTGGACCCACCCCACAATAGCCAGGCCCCCTGCTACCAGTCACAGAATCTATGACAAGGCAGAATTGGTGTGTAGAGCCTGAGCTCTTTCATTAAAACTTGGGAACCATGGGTTAATTTTAGCAGACAATGAAATAAGATGCTGGTACTCAGTACCCCCAAGTACCCCCTCAAAAAAAGCCCTGACCCTACCCTAAGTGAAGATCACACACGTTTCGAATCAATCACAGAATAGAACTGACATTAGCACTTGTCAGCAGCTTGTTTTCCTAAGAAAACAGCAAAGCAAACGATCCACAAACTCCAAGATGGAAGGACAAAAAAAGCAGATCAATCAAAGAAAATAGTTTATTGAATGACAACCAAAACGAATGCCGTCCGCTAATAAGACTGCACAGTATACACACATCTCCTTATTCTGCAATCATGTGTGCACAATATAATGCTTAGAGTGGACAATTACCCACGCAGGTGATAAAATAGTTTTGCGTATAACAGAATTAACAAATTAAATGCTAGCTGACGCTAATAATCAATTATTGGTTTTGATATTATGCAAATTGGACTATTGCAATATTGTTTACTTCAGATCCCCAAAATCTTTGTGGAAAAGACTGCAAACAGTGCAAAATGTTGCTATTCGTTTAATTTTTGGTCTTCAAAAGTATGATAGGATAACTCCGTTCTCAGAGAAGCCGTAAATCTGTATATTTCCTACATCGCGATTCGAAAGTGTCAAACCCCTACGAGAAAAACTGCACTGGCTTCCAATCAAAGATCGTATCACCTTCAAAATCTGCACCCTGGTCCACAAGATTATCTACGGCCAAGTCCCAGGATACATGATAAACCTCATAGACCACCTACCAATCAGAAACATAACCAGATCATCTCGAACATACCTAAACCTAAACCCAAACTGCAAAGGCCTTAAATACAAAACAACCTATGCATCCAGCTTCTCCTACATAAGCACCCAACTATGGAACGCACTGCCAAAAGATGTGAAAACAACCTACAACCACCTAAACTTCAAGAAATTACTAAAAACCAACTTCTTCAAAAAGGCATACTCCAACGACCCAACATAAACACCTACACCCTGCAACACAGCAAAACCAAAGCTCGTAATGGACCCCTCCTCAACCCCTATCGTACTTGAAATACATGTACCTTTATCCGACCTAAATATCACCTTGTATTTGTTTCTCTACCAGACTAGGTGAATGCCTTTACGGTACCATGTAAGCCACAGTGAGCCTGCAAATAGGTGGGAAAATATGGGATACAAATGTAACAAATAATAATAACAATTTATATCCTGCCTTTATCCAAGGTGGGTAAGAATAGTCACATACGTATTCTTAAACATACAGGGGCCCTTTTACTAAGCCACGGCAAAACGTGGCCTGCGGCAGAGCAAACATGTCTTTTGGGTACACACCGGGCCAGTTCTTACCACGTCCTGGAAAAAGGACCCTTTTTTAAAGGAGCGGATAATGGACGTGAGGCAAAATAAAAACCAGCGCACGTCCATTTTGGGCCTGAGACCTTACCGCCACCCATTGACTTAGTGGTAAGGTCTTATGCATTACCCGGGCGGTAGGCATGCAGCACACGCCCACTGCCGTTTACCGCCAGGTAAGCGCCACATGGTAGAAAATAGAAAATATTTTCTACCGCATGTTTTCGGCGCACACCAAATTCAGAATTACTGCCTCGGGCATGCGGTAGTCGGGTGGTAATGCTGATTTGGCATGCATCGAACACGCGTAGGACCTTATGCGCCTTTGTGAGAGGACCCCTCCCCCCCATAGTCTTAACAATTGCTAAGCATATGACGATATAAGAAGATCAGTTAAATGGTTTCTAAACATAAGAGAAAAAGAAAGAGTCATACAGGTTAAGTCCTCATGTAGCCAAGAAGGGTTTCACAAACAGATGTGTCTGTAGCAAACCGCTTGAATTGTTGAAGATCTTCACATGATCTCAGGTGTCCAGGTAAAGCATTCCACGTGGATGGGGCTGCAATAGAGAAGGCCCACAGTTTTGTCTCTACGTAATTATCCAGCTCATTTTTGAAAGAGAAGGGTGCCCATCTTTCGACACAAATCGGGAGATGGGCGCCCTTCTCGCAAGGCAGCCCAAATCGGCATAATCGAAAGCCGATTTTTTAACACCCTCGATGGCTTTCCATCACGGGGACAACCAAAGTTCATGGGGGCGTGTCTGCAGGGTAGTGAAGGCGGGACTGGGGTGTGATTAGGAGATGGGTGTCCTCGGCCGATAATGGAAAAAAGAAGGGCGGCCCTGACGAGCACTTGGCCGACTTTACTTGGTCCATTTTTTTCAGGACCAAGCCGTGAAAACATGGCCACCGGAAGGAATCGGGGATGACCTGCCCTTACTCCCCCAGTGATCACTAACCCCCTCCCACCATAAAAAAAACAGGTTAAAAATACTTTTTTGCCAGCCTCTATGCCACCCTCAAATGTCATACTCAGGTCCATCGCAGCAGTATATAGGTCCCTGGAGCAGTTGTAGTGGGTGCAGTGTACTACAGGCAGGCGAACCTGGGGGGGGGGGGGTTGGGGGGCTCAGCACCCAAGGTAAGGGAGCTATGCACCTGGGAGCAATTTCTGAAGTCCACTGCAGTGCCCCCTAGCGTGCCCAGTTGGTGTCCTGGCATGTGAGAGGGACCAGTGCACTACAAATGCTGGCTCCTCCCACGACCAAATGGCTTGGATTTGGCCATTTTTGAGATGGGCGTCTTTGGATTCCATTATCGGTGAAAACCAAGGATGACCATCTCTAAGGTCAACCCAAATGTTGAGATTTGGGCGTCCCCGACCATATTATTGAAACGAAAGATGGCCGCCCATCTTGTTTCGATAATACGGTTGGGGCCGCCTCTTTATGGGGCCGTCCTTAGAGATGGGCGCCCTTAGAGATGGGCGCCCCCGTTCGATTATGCCCCTCTATATGACTTAGCGGAAGGTAAACAGAGCTGATAGGACATTTCGGATCTCAATGCTGGTTTTATTTTATATGATTGCAGAGTATTTCGGAAATAGGCTGGAATGCTCCCAAATATACATTGTTTTGTTGTGTTGCAGAGATCAGGCATTTATGTTGGATTGGTAGGGTATGCCTTTTTAAACAGGTTAGTTTTTATTTTTTTCCAGAAGTTTAGGTGGTCGTACGTAGTTTTCAAGGCTTTTGGTAATGCGTTCCACAGTTGTGTGCTTATGTAGGAAAAACTGGACACGTAAGTTGATTTGTATTTGAGTCCTTTGCAGCTTTGGTAGTGCAGATTTAGGTACGTTCGTGTTGATTCGGATGTGTTTTTAGGTGGTAGGTCGATCAGGTCTGTCATGTATCCCGGGGCTTCACCGTAGGTAATTTTGTGAACCAGAGTGCAGATTTTGAAAGCAATGCGTTCTTTGATTGGGAGCCAGTGTAGTTTTTCGTGAAGAGGTTTTGCACTTTCAAATCGCGTTTTTCCGAAGATAAGCCTAGCTGCCGTGTTTTGAGCGGTCTGAAGTTTCTTTAAGGTTTGTTCTTTGCACCCCGCATAAATTCAGTGCCAGCATCAGCATAGATAACTAGGCAAAATTAGGAGTGAGTTTTAGGCGGTTCCACATGTCCAGTTAGCTATGCAGGTGCTGGCACCCATATAACTTCTGGTTCTTTGCCAGCTCCACCTTCTTTCCCACTCTAAATTTACCCCCTTGGGATATGGCTGGTGAGTGCTGATACTCAGTGGCAGGGTCCGTTTAAGTTCAGCAGCTGGGTGGGCAGAGGACCAGAACCACTCCCTGCCCATTTAAATCGCTTTGAATATCAACTCCACCATCTTCACTTGTGAGTATTACGTCCAGCGTCACCACTTCCCTGATGAGTTCTGACACCATTTATCTGGGCAGAGCCCCTTGGACGGCATCCACTGTCTCCAATTTTTCAGATAGATCTGAAAAATAGGAGTCTCCTAGTACTATCTTTTCTCCCTTCAGTCCCAGCTCTACAGTATCATTTATCAGATCTCTGTCCAGTTCTTCTGATTGAATCAGAGATCTGTAGACTCCACTAGCATGGATGGAAGCGTCTTCTCCTCTTTCCAAGATAACCCACAGGGCTTCTTTCTTTCTTCATGCCCCCTGTATTAATATTGTTCTTTGACATAGAAAGCTACCCCCTCACCCTTCGCTGCCATCTCTATCCCTCTTGAATAGCTTATAGCCAAGTATGATGCTAATCTATTTCTGAGACTCATTGAACCCCGTCTCTGAAATAGCCACAATATATGTTCTCTTTCATTGTTAAAAAAAAATGTCTAAAGTTGATTTTGTAAGGAGGATAGATTACACCTTTGGGGGGGGGGGGGTGTCAGGATAAGAATCATGGGGGTGGGGGGAGGAAGAAGAATGATCGTCTTATGCAGGCTCTAATTTATATTCATCCAGGACCTGCATATGAGCCAGCCAGCACATGCCCAGATTGCCCCAAATATTCAATACTGGTGGCTGGACATGGCCCGGCATTGAAAATCCAGGTTTAAATCAGCCGCCAACAGCCAGTGCTTAAAAAACCACCGACTGCCTCCAGCTGAATATCAGAGGGTAAATATTCTACTTGGAAAACTCTTTCTTCTGGAGTCCCACAGGGCTCTGCTCTTTCCCCTGTGTTATTGAACATTTACAGGACCTCCTATTGGATTTGGGGGGAGGTGTTAAAGACTCCACAATGATGACTTGCAGTATTTCCTCCTTTAGAATGTTTGAAGACATATTTGAGATCGATTAAATTATGGAAGACAGCAAATAGATTTAAGTTGAACATGACTAACACTGAAATTTTGCTATTATCTGGACAGGCTGTTACTACATTTCCATCAAAGGTCATTCATTGACAATGTTGAAATAAGTACGTTATTTAGGAGTCTTGATCAATTCCTTTCTATCACCACTCGTACAGCTGTGCAGTACAATTTATAAGTCCTTTGAAAACTGAGATTAGTCAATAGGTTTGAAGATTTGTTATCTGTAGAAAGCTTTAGGATTGTGGTACAGACCACCATCATTGTCGCATTTTGATTACTGCAATTCCTTACATTTAGGTATACCTGCAGATTTAGCACGTAGTCTGCAGGTGGCGACAGATCAATTGTTCTCTGGCCCCATGAGATTTGACCGCATCTTTCTAGTCTTACAGAAGTTACATGGACTCTCTGTACTGTGGTGTTCAGTTTAAGGTGCTGATCCTGTTATATAAAACAACAAACGATGTTCCAAAACCTTTCATTGCTACTCTTCAAATTTACTGGCCTTCTCTCTCACTCTTTGACCAGCAAAGAAACCATTTTGGATGTTTCTTCTTTCCACTATATCTGGTTGGAGGGATAACCGTTCATTTCATGTAACTGGGCCTGTACTCTGGAATGCTCTCCCTGTTGAACTCTGTAGTATGAGTAACACCGTTCAATTTTGGAAACATCTCAAGGCCTGCTTATTTAAGATGCTTGCCAATAATGTTGGTGAGCATCAATACTCTTTGAGAGTGGTTTGAGATTTGCTGTGAACGCTTGGGTGATGGGTGCTGTTTTTGTGGTGGACTGGTACAATATTGTGTCCCGTTTTCCTCTTTGATTCTTTGATCTTCTACATTTTATTATAACCTACCTAGAAAAATTGATAGTGCACCTAGGCTGAAACAGAGGAAAATGAAGGTAGATAAAGACCATCCAGCTTATTTTCGAAGGAGATCGCCGGCCATCTTCCAACACAAATCAGGAGATAGCCGGCGATCTCCTAAAGCCAGCCAAATCGGTATAATCGAAAGCCGATTTTGGCCGGTGCCAACTGCTTTCCGTCGCGGAGCCGGCCAAACTTCAAGGGGGCGTTTCGGTAGGGTAGCGAAGGCGGGACAGGGGCGTGCTTTGAGATGGCTGGCTTCGCCCGATAATGGAAAAAAGAAGGGTGTCCCTGGCGAGAATTTGGTCCACTTTATTCGGTCCTTTTTTTTCAGGTCCAAGTCCCAAAAAAGTGCCCCAATTGACCAGATAACCACCGGAGGGAATTGGGGATCACCTCCCCTGACTCCCCCAGTAGTCACTAACCCCCTCCCACCCTCAAAAAAACAACTTTAAAAACTTTTTTTTGCCAGCCTCTATGCCAGCCTCAGTTGTCATACTCCGGTCCATCACAGCACACATGTAGGTGCCCCCCTTCACCCCTTAGGGCTATGGTAGTGGTGTACAGTTGTGGGGAGTGGGTTTTGGGGGGCTCAGCACCCAAGGTAAGGGAGCTATGCACCTGGGAGCTATTTAAATTTTTTTTTTAATTTTTAGAAGTGCCCCCTAGGGTGCCCGGTTGGTGTCCTGGCATGTCAGGGGGACCAGTGCACTACAAATGCTGGCTCCTCCCACAACCAAATGCCTTGGATTTCGCCAGGTTTGACATGGCCGGCCTCGGTTTCCATTATCAGCGAAAACCGAGGCCAGCCATCTCTGACATTTGGCCGGCCCCAACCGTATTATCGAAATGAAAGTTGGCCGGTCATCTCGTTCAAAAATATGGTCGGCCCTCGGAGATGGGCGCCCTTAGAGATGGGCATCCCCGGTCGAAAATGCCCCTCCATATGACCTATCCAGTATGCCCATCTATGCCATTTACCATCTCTTCCTGTACAGCAGCTTTTCGATGGCTCACTTATATTCCGAACTGTTTCATTCTTGGTTTCCTCTACAACTTTGTTGCTGATTAGTGAATTAAGATGATTTCTTTTATGCTGTTCTCTCCACTATCAAGATGCTTTTGCTGGGGGTGACATCCTGAACTCATTTTCTTCCATCTGCCACCCCCTTGCTCTAGTTTAAATGCCTGGCCACATATTGTTTGAATTTCTCACTTAGGATCCTTTTTCCCCGTCATAGAAAGAAGCAATCCATCATTATAGCACAGTGTTTTGTTGTTCCATCTCTTGCCCCAGCTGCCCATATATCTAAAACCGTCTTGTTTACACCAGGTTAGGAGCCTTGTTTTGAAGCTGGCTATGTAAACAGGGGTTTTGTTCTGGAAATAAGGGAGGCGGCGCTCTTATTCATGGTCAACTAGAGCTTGAGGAAGGACAGCTGATCCTCTAGGTCGGTTTGGCTTAGCAAAGAAAGATTAGAAAGTAGACAAGACCTATGGGTTATCAGCTGTGCGTAGCTACTGGTGCTGCAGAAGTCTGCAAGGATTCCTCCAAATGTTCCTCAAGGAATCCAGCTGCAAGGAATGATTTTGGTATTTACCACAGGAAGGGAGTGAAATCTAGGGAGGTGCATTCCTTTGCACTCATTCTGCTTGTTAGAAGGGGGAAATGGGACTTGATATACCGCCTTTCTGAGGTTTCTGCAACTACATCCAAAGCGGTTTACATATATTCAGGTACTAATTTTGTACCAGGGGCAATGGAGGGTTAATTGACTTGCCCAGAGTCACAAGGAGCTGCAGGGGAAATCGAACTCAGTTCCCCAGGATCAAAGTCCGCTGCACTAACCACTAGGCTACTCCTCCACTAGCAACATTCCATGTAGAAGCCTGCCCTTGTGGCCGCGCAGGCTTCTGTTTCTGTGAGTCTGACGTCCTGCACATGGCCGCGTTGCTGATCTACAAGGGCAGGCTTCTACATGGAATATTGCTAGTGGAATAGAAACATTAACATTCCATGTAGAAGCTCAAATAGGGAAAGGGAAATTCGACTTGATATACTGCCTTTCTGTGTTTTTTTTTGCAACTACATTCAAAGCAGTTTACTTATATTCAGGTACTTATTTTGTACCAGGGGCAATGGAGGGTTAAGTGACTTGCCCAGAGTCACAAGGAGCTGCAGTGGGAATTGAACCCAGTTCCCCAGGATTAAGGTCCACTGCACTAACCACTAGGCTACTCCTCCGCTCTAGGAGTCCTTTTACGAAGCTAACACAGCATTTTTAGCATGGTGGACAGTACACAGGGGGGGGGGGGGAATTTATTAATGTGTATTGGCGGTATGCTGAAGAATATGAGTTGGTTGACAAGTGGAATGATAACAAGGTGGGGTAGGGGGTAGGGCAGTGGTTCCCAAACCTGGTCCTGGAGACACATAGGAGGTGGGACGTTGCTGGCAGAGCAGAGTTAACGTGATAACACGATAACCCAGCACACAGCAACAGGAGACCAGGCCAGGCTTCTGCCTGTGCCTGTCACTGGAAACCTAAAGAAAGTGGCTTTTGTATTACCAGTACTGGGCCCCCCTTGGTGGCTGGGCCCAGGGGAATCTTGCCCCTTCCGCCTCTCTCGGTACCCCTGGTCTCTCCCATTTAGTAGCCCCACAAGCAAAACAGGTGGCCAATATTCAGCCAGTCAGGTTTCTCAGCATATCCACAATGAATATTCATGAGAGAGATTTGCATGCGGTGGAGGTAGGGGGGTTAGTTTTATAACATTTCCCTGAATTTTGATTGTTCAATTGTGGTAGGATGTGGTATTTGTTTGGTGGGAGTTTATTGGTTTATATTGTCCAAAAAGGTTTTCTCAATAAAGATCTATTGATAACTCCCCCCTCACCACCACCATGTTAGTTGCCTAATTATAGAAACAAATCTTTTCCAGAGAAGGGAAAACAGTAACACTATAGGGCAGGAACTGAGGTTGCAGGGCAGAGAACTTAGGAGTAATATCAGGAAATTATTTTACACGGAGCGGATGGTCAATGCTTGGAATGGCCTCCCGAGGGAGGTGGTAGAGACAAAACCAGTGACGGAATATCTCCTTCCAAATGAGATATCGCACATTCCAGTCACCCAGCTTTGGACTATTTCTACCTGTTCAACTACCTTCCCCTCCCCCTGCAATACAACTACCTCTCTTCAGATCTCCACCTCCCACAGCCTCCAGGTTAAGAAGTTTCTGTATCCTGAACATCTATCTGTGAGTAAATTATCTGTGATTTATTCAATAAAAGAGACTTCATAAAATAAGTGATTGCTGTGCCAGGGTTATGCTCCATGATATTGGGGCTTCTAATTACCAAGCTTCAAGAGTCATGACAGTATTCAAAAAGGTATGGGATGAACACAGAAGATCCCTAACCAGAAAATGGATGGTATAAAAAAATAAAACTTAATTGACTGCATGTAACATAGTAAATGATATAGACAAAACTAATTCCCATTCCAAAATGTAATACAGTATAAAATGTATTGACAAATACACTGACATTTTTAGAAGGTACAATGGACAATCATAGACTCAATGGTCTTTCTCTGTGTCTGGGCTTATAATCATAGCACAGTACTTCAAACAATAGCCCACAAGTGCCAAGAAAAAACAGAAGTGTACTTAACTTGCTAAAATAGAAGCAATGAATAGGGTTCCGACATGGTCCATGTTTCGCCAAGGCTGTCTCAAGGTACCCCAAAGGTTATGCCTTTGAATATGAAAAGCATCCCTGTAAACAGAGCAAAATATTTTCAACTCTACTACTCAACTCAACTCTACTACTGAAAAGGTGTGAGCAAAATCAAAATAAGTAAAACTCTCCAAATAACATGAAAGTCACTAACAGCATATTGAATTACAAACTACCTTGAACAGACATGGGACTAAACTCACACTTAGAGCTTCTGATTTGAACAAGACGCTTTAAAGACCGGAAGAGCGACGACCCCATTTAAATCTTGGGATGCCACTGCTCCAGAAATGATGAAAGAAACCCATACTGAGAAACATCCAATGGAACGTCAAAGGTACGCCCACCACTCCACCTCCATGTTTAAACCCTCTGGTTCCATGGTGTTCCAAGTATATATCCAAAATCGTTTATGTCTCCTTAGTAAATGATGGCAGGTAAAGACCTGAACGGTCCTTCCAGTCTGCCCAACAGTCACTCTTATTATCAATTCATGATGAAACCAACAATGAACGTGATACGAAATGCTTGATCGTGGTCTTTCATAGGTATTTCTGGGACATATACTGTATAAGTCCGCCCGGCTCTGTCCTTATGTTCCAACTACTGGTGTTGCCGTCCTCCAACCTATCAAAATTCGTCTTGTCATTTGCGGGACATAGACAGGAAAGTCTGCCCGGCACCATCCTCACGTTCCAGCCACTGAAGTTGCTGTCAAAGCCCTTTCCAGCCCATTCTAAACCAGATTGCAAAATATAGGACACAGACCATACGAGTCTGCCCGGCACCAGCCTTAGTTCTTCACAGCCATCATCTAAGCACCACTCAACACATCAACACATAGCTTAGGTCTTGCCTCGTCTGTCTTCAAAGATTCTACGTGAAAATAAACCAATAGGTCCCAGAATTGTTCCTGAAGCTCTTTATTGTACAAACACCACAGCTTTTCGGCTTCTTTCCACATAAAAGAACAAGAAAATAAAGATCGCTTCGCTGCGATTACTGTTAAACTTCAAAAATAAGAAACTATGAGTTCACAATCAAATCAAAACATGCAAAAACTCAAAATAAGTGAACCACACAGGCATAAATACGTGCTTTTATAGATCTTCAATCATCATTTCAATTATTATTTAAACAGATGGAAGGAAAAGCCTCAGAGTCCAGCCCAGAACGTTCTCACCACCTCATAGGCATTAAAAACCTTCCACAAATACAAATTCTAACACTTGTGAAATTCAAATTCAGGGGTCCTTTTACAAAGGCGAGCTGAAAAATGGCCTGCGGTAGTGTTGGCGCCGTTTTGGGGCGGGCGCAGAATCATTTTTCAGCGTGCCTGTAAAAAAGGCCTTTTTTGGCCAAAAATGGACGTGCGGCAAAATCGAAATTGTCGTGCGTCCATTTTGGGTCTGAGACCTTACCGCCAGCCATAGACCTAGCGGTAAAGAATTTGGGCATTAATGACCTACGTACGTCAGATGCCACTTGGCACGCATCCGCTACCCCCCACCAGAAAATAAAAAAATATTTTTCAGACGCGCGCCAAAATTGAAATTACCGCACGGGCCACGTGGTAACTGGGCGGTAACTCCGATTTGGGTCACTTTGGGTGCACGTAGGCGCCTACAAAGGTTAGTGAAAGGGGCCCTCAGTGCTGTAAAAGTTCAAAAACCAGTCCCGAAATATGATAGGATGAGCTTTTCAAAATTAGGGCCTTGTTTACTAAGGCGCGTTAGCATTTTAAACACGCCTACAATTAGCGTACACACTAACCGTGTAGGTGCCTATAGGGATATTATAGGCGCGTACATGGTTAACGTGCATAGGGAAAGGAAAATGGGACTTGATATATCGCCTTTCTGAGGGGTTTTTTTTTTGCAACTACATTCAAAGCGGTTTTCCTATACAGTGGTACCTCGGTTTTCGTCGATAATCAGTCTGACAACAATCTGCAAAATCCGAAACCGACGAAAACCGAGGCAATTATTTTTCCATATGGAATTGTTTGGCTACACGTGCGGAGTGATGCTCACACAACGAGAAACAACGCCACACTGAGCAGGAGAACGCGTGGGTCGCCCTTTGTTTTCGCAAAATTAGCAGCGAGGTCACGTGGGCACGCCGATGAAATCCGAGGCTACCTGCCTGAAGTGCACTGCACCCACTAAAAACTGCTCCAGGGACCTGCATACTACTGTCCGGGAGCTGGGTATGACATTTGAGGCTGGCATAGAGGCTGGCAAAAAAAAAATATATTTTTTTTTGGGTGGGAGGGGGTTTGTGACCACTGGGAGAGTAAGGGGAGGTCATCCCTGATTCCCTGCGGTGGTCATTTGGTCGATTGGGGCACCTTTTTGAAGCTTGGTCCTGAAAAAAAAGGGACCAAGTAAAGCCGGCGAAATGCTTGTTAGGGCCGGCTTTCTTTTATCCATTATCGGGCGCAGCTGGCCATCTCGTGAGCATGCCCCCGTCCCGCCTTCGCTACCCTACTACCACGCCCCCTTGAAGTTTGGCTGGCTCCGCGACGGAAAGCAGTTGGTGCCGGCCAAAATCGGCTTTCCATTATACCGATTTGGCCGGGTTCAGGAGATGGCCGGCCATCTCCCGATTTGTGTCGGAAGATGGCCGGCGATCGCCTTCAAAAATAAGCTGGATAGTGTCCATTAAGAGCTTTACCACAGCAGGTGAAAATAACCAAAAATGAAATGGCCATTTGGTAAATTTGCACTTGCCATGTTACCATTTCGGGGGAGTACGTATTGCCACCCATTGAGGTGGCGGTAAGAGCTCCCACGCTAACTCGGCGCTGCCTGATTACTGCTGAGTCATCACCTATGGAAATATCTTGTCAATATTTCCACTAGCGCAGTAAACGGTTGGAACCTACCACAGGCACCTGCATTGGGCCAGCAGTAGTTCTGGGTTGCCGTGTGGCAACCCTTTAGTAAAAGGACCCCCAAGTGCATAATTTTAGCCAGATTACCACATTAAGGCACAGGGCAAACATTTTTTTTTGGTTTGTTTTCCATTTCGTTCGGCTTTTTGGATTGCCTTACACAAAATTTTTAAAACAGATTTTAGTACATAAGAACATGAGTAGCCATACCGGGTCAGACCAATGGTCCATCTAGCCCAGGTCACAAGTATCTGGCAGAAACCCAAATTGTGGCAGTATTCCATGCTGTGGTACTAATCTTGAGAAAAGCAGTCGCTTCCCCATGTTTGTCTCAATAGCAAACTATGGACTTTTCCTCCAGGAACTTGTCCAAACCTTTTTTAAACCCAGATATGCTAACCACTGTTACTACTTCCTCTGTCAAAGAGTTCCCGAGCTTAACTATTCGTTGAGTGAAAAAATATTTGTTTTAAAAGTATTTCTATGTAACTTCCTTGAGTGTCCCCTAGTCTTTGTACTTTTGGAATTAGTAAAAAAATTCACTTCTACTCGTTCTACACCACTTAGGATTTTGTAGACCTCAATCATATCTCCCTTCATCCATCTCTTTTCCCAGCTGAAGAGCCCTAACCTCTTTAGCCTTTCCTCATATGGGAGGAGTTCTATCCCCTTTATTATTTTGGTCGCTGTTCTTTGAACCTTTTCTAATTCTGCTATATCTTTTTTGAGGTACGGTGACCAGAACTGAATGCAGTACTCTACTACTACTAGTACTACTACTTAACATTTCTAGAGCGCTACTAGGGTTACCCAGCGCTGTACAGATTAACAAAAAAGGAGCTTACAATCTAATGGGCGAAATGTCAAGTAGGGGCAGTCCAGATTTCCTGAATAGAATGGTGGTTAGGTGCCGAAGGCGACATTGAAGCGGTGGGCTTTGAGCAAGGCTTTGAAGATGGGCAGGGAGGGGGCCTGGCATATGGGCTCAGGGAGTTTATTCCAGGCATGGGGTGCAGTACTCAAAGTGTGGTCTCTCTCAGCAGCCCCACAAGCAAAACAGGTGCCCAATATTCACTGGTACTTTTGACATGTGTACCATGTAGGAAATTTTCAAATTTGCTAGGATGGGGGTGTGAATATGTCGACCTTGTGTACCCTGCAGCAGAGCAGTCCATTCAGAATTACCCTATTTTATTTTCCTTGGCTGACAAAGATGTAGGTGGTTTGTGCATTCTGAAAGCTTTTCCAAAAGTAAACAGTTAGAAGAACAATCAACCAATCGAGGACTATTGCACTGTGTCTGTGAGAAAAAGGCTTGGTACGTTGAGCACTTCGTTTATTGAATCTGAAAGGCAGTTAGCTCTAATGGAAACCAGTTTTGGAATGCAGCTGTATCCAAAGCAAATATGGAAAGTCGGAAGATCTGGTACAAAAATGTGATAGGGTATTTAATCATGACACACTATAGAACTCGTAAAAATGTCTCATAATTAATACTCTGACCAGGAAAAACACAAATTAAAGCCATGTTTGGAACCCACATGTCCCAATGCAAGGGCTGTTCAAAGCTGTGACTAGTCAGAAATGGCTTGTAACATTGTAAATGTGGTGTTAATAAGAACCCTATGAAAGCCACCAAGCTGGGGGTAAAAAGTAATTGATGTTATAAAGAGCCACAGGCTTTGAAGCGGCGTAGGGATAATACTGGGCCTTCAGCATTTATTGTAACCTATGGTGTAGGATAGTGAAAGGGAATTTGAAACTTAAGATACTTGAAGCAGTTCCAATGCGGAGCATATGAACCCAGCTCACCTTTATTCAGACCAGACTCAACATGTAATTAAACGCTGGAATTCGTTGCCTGAGAATGTGGTAAAAGCAGTTAGCTTAGCAGGGTTTAAAAGAGGTTTGGCTAATTCCCTTAAGGAAAAGTCCATAAGCCAGTATTAAGATGGACTCGGGAAAATCCACTGCTTATTTCTAGGATAACTACTAGGATAAGCAGCATAAAATGTATTGTACTGTATTGAGATCTTGCCAGGTTCTTGTGACCTGGATTTGCCACAGTTGGGAACAAGATACTGGGCATCTCAGCGTTTACTGCCAGCTGATTTTTATCATGAGCTAAAAACGCTAGTGTGGCTTTGTAAAAGGACCCCTTATGTTCTTAGGAGTTCTGCTTGAAAAATCTGTATCTGTCCTTATGCTTGTGAAAAGCAGTTTTGCAGTTTCCCTCAAGCATGTATACAGTGACCACCAGGAGAGAGGGACGCTGGATGCAAAGAACAAATACTCAAAAAAACTCCAGACAGCCCAGAACACAGCAGCCAGACTCATATTTGGAAAATCAAAATACGAAAGTGCAAAACCCTTACGAGAGAAGCTGCACTGGCTCCCACTCAAAGAACGCATCACGTTCAAAATATGTACCCTAGTACATAAAATCATCCATGGCGTTGCCCAAACCTACATGTCAGACCTGATAGACCTACCATCCAGGAACGCCAAAAAATCTTCCCGCACATTCCTTAATCTTCATTTCCCCAACTGTAAAGGTCTAAAATGCAAATTAATGCAGGCATCAACTTTTTCCTACATGAGCACGCAATTTTGGAATGCATTGCCACGTAACCTAAAAGCAACCTATGAACTGATCAGCTTCCGTAAACTACTAAAGACCCATCTCTTCGACAAGATATTGTGATAAGTAAGAGGGTGTCCTATACGGTGTAGGCCACTAGAGGGCGCTAGAAGAAGCTGGAGGTCGCTAGGACCGGGGAGAGCCCTGGGAGGTCCACGGGTGCAGGCGGTTATGGGCTGGGTCCTGTGGAGCTAATTAACCACTTTATACCCCACCTGAGTTGTGAAAGGAAGGGAAGTGAGCTAGCAGAGGAGAAGAGAGAGCCCCTGAAAGATACTGGCTAACCTGATGGATTTGGGGGGGACTGGGTGTCCAAAGGAGATCAGCAGGCTGAAAGTCCTGGGGTAAGAAGTCCCTAGAGCATTAGTGTTTGACTGTGTGTCCTCAGTACTTATAGGAACTGTGTGTTCCGTGGAGGGACTGTGTGTCCCATGATGAAAAGACTGTGTGTCTAGAACTGTGTGTTCAAAGAGGGACTGTGTGTCCAAGAAGATGAAAAGACTGTGTGTCTAGAACTGTGTGTTCAAAGAGGGACTGTGGGTCCAAAGATGAAAAGACTGGGTGTCTAGAACCGTGTGTTCAAAGAGGGACTGTGTGTCTGAAGTACTGAGAGAAGCAGGCTGCAAAGTCTGGGGGTTGAGAGTCCCCAAAGTATTGGTGTAGTACTGAGCCCATGTATCTGTGTGGGGAGGCTCAATGTGAAGATCTATGAAAGCATAAAGTGTTAAGCTAGAAGAAGGGTGCCCAGGGGCTGGAATAAAGAGTTGCCTGAGAAATATGCAGTTGGTGAGACCTGCTTAATGTGCTGAGTGGAAACCAGGTCACCCTGAGTGAGAAGGGGTAGCACACTAATCTGCATATGATTTGCATATTGAGAACCAGGTCGCCCTGAGTGAGAAGGGGGATATCACAATATACCACAAAGACCAAAACATGTGAAACTCCCACATATATCTAGAAATGTTAATAATGCCTTCTGTTTCAGCATTATCATCTATTCCTTTACCATTCAACCCAAGATCTTTCTGTAATACTAAATGTTTACCCTCTTCTCATTTCCCCTATCCATGATGTATTGTAAGCCACATTGAACCTGCAAAGAGGTGGGAAAATGTGGGATACAAATGCAATAAATAATAAAATAATAAATAATAATAATACCCGGTGCCATCTTGAATGTTCTGGGCTGGCTGGAGGTTCGGCAGGAGTGACTGGGCATCATTCTTGCCCCTAGTTATAATGTAAACAAGGTGAGGGGAGGATGGGATGAGCAAAAGAAGTCGTCGTACTGTTATGTTCTTTGGAGAGCAGTGGCGTACCAAGAGGGGGGGGGGCAGTCCGCCCCCGGTGCACGCCGCTGGGGGGGTGCCGCGCACCGGTCAGCGTCGTTGGTTTCCATGCTCCCTCTGCCCCGGAACAGGTTACTTCCCGGGGGGGTGGGGCGCATTGGCGATCCGCCCCGGGTGTCAGCGCCCCTTGGAACGCCACTGTTGGAGAGAAGGAATTGTGTACTCTTCAGTGCATAGCTTTTTGATGTTTTAACTGTTCGAGCACCGTTTAAACTTTTGGTGTGTTAACTATCAAAGCGCCGGTCAAAACCTCTGGAAGACTCCTGAAGAAGGTGCTACGGCACCGAAACACGGCTGTGTTGAGTCAAGTTGTTGTAATAAACATTACTTTTTACTTACAATCATAGTCTTCTCCATTGTTTGGAAAGATCCTACCTTCCCCACCCCTCCTCTGTTTCCCTTTACTTTGTTTTGTGGGGATTAAGTGCACCTCCACACTCTGTATGGTACCTCCACACCTAGTGCGGTATCTTTTTGGACCAGAACTTAAAAAGGCATGGGATAAGCATGTGGGATCGCTTAGGAACAGGAAGAATTAGGGGTTACAGAGGATGGGCAGCCTGGATGGGTCATATGGCCTTTATCTGCAGTCATGTTTCTATGTTTCTATGCCAAATCAGGAATTACCGCCAGGCGAGCGCACTGCCCTGTTGTTAGTCTCACACTCAACTGACAGTGAGAGATAGCGTGGGAAAACAACAGCTGTGAGGCTCTGAGGATATAGTTCTCAGATATTCTCTGTTGCTGCAACTGAAGCCATTTGATCATACCTTTTCTATAGTTAAATACATAAACCATCAATGTACCACCTCTACAAACCTACCTCATCAAAACTGTTCAGAAAACCATACAAACGATCATCCTACTTCTATCAACCTCCCACCTCTACAAACCTACCTCATCAAAACTTCTGAAAACCACACAAACTATCGTCGTACCTCTATCAACGTCCCACCTCTACAAACCTACCTCATCAAAACTTCAGAAAACCACACAAACTACGGTCCTACCTCTACCGATGTCCCACTTCTACAAACCTACCTCATCAAAACTTCAGAAAACCACACAAACTACGGTCCTACCTCTATCGACGTCCCACCTCTACAAACCAACCTCATCAAAACTTCAGAAAACCACACAAACTACGGTCCTACCTCTACCGATGTCCCACTTCTACAAACCTACCTCATCAAAATTTCAGAAAACCACACAAACTATTGTCCTAGCTCTATCGACGTCCCACCTCTACAAACCTACCTCATCAAAACTTCAGAAAACCACACAAACTATCGTCCTACCTCTATCAATGTTCCACCTCTACAAACCAACCTCATCAAAACTTCAGAAAACCACACAAACTACGGTCCTACCTCTATCGACGCTCCACCTCTACAAACCTACCTCATCAAAACTTCAGAAAACCACACAAACTACGGTCCTACCTCTATCAATGTTCCACCTCTACAAACCTACCTCATCAAAACTTCAGAAAACCACACAAACTATCATTCTACCTCTATCGATTTCCCAACTCTACAAACCTACCTTACGAAAACCCTCAGATAACTACAAAACCTATCATCCTACCTCCTCCAAAACTGCTCCTCAGAAAAAATGCTACAGGCTATCGATGTCCTCCCTATGTCATAACAATTAAACACTGATGTAACTCTCAACTAGAATGTAAATTGTAAGCCACTTTGAACCAAAACATGTTTTTGGATAACAGTGGGATATAAGAATGCATAAATAAATGCTTTTTAAAATATACAGTGACACAGAAGGATTTTTATAAGATCAAATGACTCCTGACACATATGCTTAGGCGCCAAAACATGGGTCTGTGTTGAGTCCGTTTGCATGTAGAATCCTGACACAGTTGGTGACATCAATAAAGTTGATCCTATATCTACATCTAATTGTGTCTCTTGGGCCCTCTTCTGGAAGGCTACGTCCTTCCCTACTTTTTTGTGCTGTAGGATATGTTGTTGTTGTTTCAAATGTCATTGCAAATGACAAGTACCAGTAGAAATCCACCGAAGTGGAGAACTCTGATGCATTGGTCCATGTGATCAGAACTGAGATTGATGTTTATTGGCATATCATGGTCTTTTTCAAGACCTCTACGTAATGTTTTTTGTTATAAGATACCTACATTGGAGAGATTCCATCAACAATGGAATCTCTCCAATCTCGCCCCTTTCTTTCCGAGCACTCTACCAAAACCCTCATCCACACCCTTGTCACCTCTCGTTTAGACTACTGCAATCTGCTTCTTGCTGGCCTCCCACTTAGTCACCTCTCCCCTCTCCAATCGGTTCAAAACTCTGCTGCCCGCCTCGCCTTCCGCTACTGTCGCTTTACTCATACTACCCCTCTCCTCAAGTCGCTTCACTGGCTCCCTATCCGTTTTCGCATCCTGTTCAAACTTCTTCTACTAACCTATAAATGTACTCACTCTGCTGCTCCCCAGTACCTCTCCACACTCGTCCTTCCCTACACCCCCTTTCCGTGCACTCCGCTCCATGGATAAATCCTTCTTATCTGTTCCCTTCTCCACTACTGCCAACTCCAGACTTCGCGCCTTCTGTCTCGCTGCACCCTACGCCTGGAATAAACTTCCTGAGCCCCTACGTCTTGCCCCATCCTTGGCCACCTTTAAATCTAGACTGAAAGCCCACCTCTTTAACATTGCTTTTGACTCGTAACCACTCGCCTCCACCTACCCTCCTCTCTTCCTTCCCGTACACATTAATTGATTTGATTTGCTTACTTTATTTTTTGTCTATTAGATTGTAAGCTCTTTGAGCAGGGACTGTCTTTCTTCTATGTTTGTGCAGTGCTGCGTACGCCTTCTAGCGCTATAAAAATGCTAAATAGTAGTAGTAGTAGTAGTAGACTCCTAAGGCAGGCCATAAGCTGAAACACGGTGCCGTGTCGATTCTTTTTATCAATAAAATTTCTCAAAAGTATTCAGGCTGTCTATCTTATCTCTGGAGTCCACGGTCATTTTCCCATTTTTTTCTACTGCTACTGCAAATAACAGCCCATCCCATTCCTTGTATCTTCTGACCCAGGGATTTTCTTTCCTTTGCTCTTTCCATCCTAGATCTGTCATGGGTCTTTTCCACCTCCTTCTCTATAGCAGATTTCGCCTTTGTCAAGATTAGTTGACTTACGGCAGCAGCTCTCCATGGACATAGCCCTCCATCAGGAAGGCTGCTCACAGGCTGATTTCTGGGTTCCCCAGACTCCTGCAGCCTCTTCCCTTCTGTTGGACACCTGTGGAGAAAGAAAAAGAAGACCCTTGGCTTCTTATACTTCCATCCTAAATGGTAACGGAATTCAAGAATGTGTAGGATAAACACAAAGGATTCTTATTTATTTATTTATCTGTTACATTTGTATCCCACATTTTCTCACCTATTTGCAGGCTCAATGTGGCTTACATAGTACCATAAAGGCGTTCGCCAATTCCGGTATGAACAAATACAGTAATGTTGTGGTAGAATAAAGTTCGTGTGTACAGACACATTAGGGAATCGTAGAGAGGAAGAGTTATTATATGTCCATTACGAGCTTTGGTTTCGTTGTGTTGCAGGGTTCAGGCATTTAAGTTGGGTCGGTAGGGTATGCCTTTTTTTTTAATGGAAAGAGAACGAAATCAAAACAACTTAGCTGTGCTTAAGTGGCAAATCCAGCAGCTGGGAAGTAAGGCTAGCGCCGGGCAGACTTCTACGGTCTGTGACCCGATTACGGCTAATGGGGCTGGAGCGGGCTTTGAAGGCAACTTGTATCTTATATGTACCTGCATGCAATCCATGACCTATGACCCAACTCTAGTAATTGAAAATTAAGCCAGTGCTGGGCAGACTTGAAAATGGCAAGGACAGCTCAAGACTAATGTCTATGTTTACTAAGCTGCGCTATAGGCACGTTAGCATGGTTAATGCGTGTTAAACACTAATGCGCCCACAGAAATGTGAATTTCTTCACTTCCCCTTTTTTTGGATGTTGTTTTCTGTTTATTGATGGACAAGTGACTGATACTCATTTGTGAACTATAAGATGGAAAAGTATACATTTCGTCGTTTGGAATGAAAATAAATTATCTGACTTTTTGAAAGTTTGAAGAACTACATTGAGTATCATAAGTATTAATACAGAACACAACTTGTGCATTGTTATTGTGTCATAAATTTATTAATGTTTATGTTTGATTTGAATAAAGTAAGTTGTTTTAATATTAAGTATTAACTTTGATAAATGCTGTTTAGGTCATAATAGAGTGGGGGGCACAGAAATGTATTGGCGCATTAGCGGTTAACATGCCTTAACTTTAAAGGTGCATATGTTCGACAGCCAGGTCTTTATCTGCCGTCACTTACTGTGTTACAGGAGGAGACATCCCTTGCTCACTGAACGACAGACTGGCCCTACCTCCATTACCTGACTCTGCAATGCAAAGTTAGAGCAGAAGTAGGTTCCAGAATCTTTCTCCACCTACACTAGTCCAGAGGTGAAGACTTGAGGTCTGTTTTACATATGGGTTTCCCTTCCCACCCCACAACCCCATTCAGCAGCAGCAGCTGGGCTGGGGAAATGAACCTGAGTCTGTCACACAGCAGCAGACAGCTCTACCGCTGAGCCATCAGGCCCAGCCAGTCCGGACTTTAATCTCGTTAAGCGATTCCTCTGAAGATGCCTCTCACCCCTGTGAATTTAATAGTGGAGAAAACCAGCCTTAATGAAGTATTTTCCATCTTAACAGTACGTAAGGCTTGTAAAATGACTTATTTAAATTCAGTAATTATGGTTTTTTGTGCTGTCTGTGAAATGTGCAGGGATTCGTGCTTTACCTACAGGGAGGGCAGAGATGATAAAGTCACTATTTCCTTATTTTTGACGAATAAATGAACGGTCCTTTTAATATCCCCTTTCTATTCTGCTTAATTATGGGGGGGGGGGGGGGGGGGGGGGTTTGTGCTCATCATTTTGGCTGTGAAACAAATATGTTAAAAAAAAAAAGCAGTTTCTCGTGGTAGGACATGAATAAGGAAATGAATCAAGGTGTCATACACAGGAAGACCCAGTCTGGAGACTTTGTGATGCTCCTGAGTAATTTCTGAATATCGTGGCGCCCCCTTTCATGAGACCAGATGACTCCATGTTAACATGCAGGGAGATGTATGTTGTAGGTAGGTATTTAAATTTCATTACACATTTCACTGATGCCCTCGAGGCATGTTACATAAGCAAGAACCTGCTCTCTGAAACCTCCTATAACCCACAAAAACACACTCTTACCCACAAAACCTAACCACCTTCAATTTATGCTGTGTCAGAAACCAAGACTTAGCTGTTTTCCGAAAAACCAAAAGAGCTCCCTCCTGTCTCCCCAGGCATTGAGGCCAAAATAAACACAGGCGCCAAACCATATCATTTCCAGCTGTCAGGTGTGGTGGGAATATAAGTCCCTCATTCTAAGGAACAGACTCTGTCCTTTTTTTTCACCTGAATATGCAGGGCCGGTCTTAGGCAGAGGCGACCAAGGTGACCGCATAGGGCCCCGCGCCTAAGGGGGCCCCGCGCAGCGCCTCAACTCTGCCTCGCTCGTGCCTCCGCTCTGACCTCTGCCGCTGCTCACCTTAGTCACCTGAGATAATCCCCATTCCCGTGGCTCGGCCAATCTGCTCCCGCCACCACCGGCGCGGCATCCACCCCCGGCTTGGGCCCGCTACTAATTGTAGTGGACTTGAACTGAATAATTTCTGGGGAGGGGAGGTTTCATGATAGCATTGTGCTTATTATTTCAATCAGGTTTTTTTGTACAAGTTTAGCTTCATTTGTCTTTATTTGAAATTTCGTAAATAAAAAAATGTTCTAAAAATGGAATAATCTTATCAATGGGGTGGAGCTAGGGTGGGGGTGGAGCTAGGGTGGGGGCGGGGCTAGGATGGGGCCCCACCAAATTGGTCTGCATAGGGCCCCGCACTTGCTAAGACCGGCCCTGTGAATATGATTTGCATAGATCACCGGTGTCCTAAGATGACCTCAGACCGAGTGTTCTTTTAAAAATAAGGGAAAAGCTTCATTAAAAACACTAACCGCATCTCCTCTTAAAAACTTGAGAGGAAAAGTAAGTAAATTATTCTCTCAAACAGAAAAGATGTTACAATCAATATAAATATCTATATATATAAAACTCACCCTCAACGTTCTATTGTCTGCTGACGTCACTGAAGCCAGCCAAGGTTCGTATGTTCGAAGCTCTGAAGCCACGAAAATCACAGTCTCTGGGCCCCGCCCTCGCGTCAAACGTTATGACGTTGAGGGCGGAGCACATTCTCACCTCCAACGATCTACTCAGGCCACAAACTCCGGATTTCCACACTGTAGCTCTGCTCCGCCCTCGCGTCAAAATGCGATGATGTCGAGGGTGGGGCACGAAAACCGCCACCCACACAGAGCTACAACGGAAACAGCAGCGGTGCGCGCCACGAACCAGGTAAAACAGTGACGAGCCATGCAGCCATGAAACCCTTGCTAGCACCCGTTTCATTGCGCTCAGAAATGGGCCTTTGTTTACTAGTTTGTAAAGATTTCAGATATCTCTCTATATAAAAGGCACCACCAATGTTCTAAATGAAGCCTCCAGCTGGAAGTGTGAAGGGGGAGAGATATCCGGTTTCCCCATGAGTGTCTGCCCCGCCCTCGCTCTCTCTGTAACACAAACAGTGAAGGAAAACACAGCAAAGCACGAAATCAAATCGCTCCCTCTGTAACAGTGAAGGACTCAGAGGGGGGAGGGGAGAGAGGGCAGAAGCCCTCACTATCTCTGTAACACAAACACAGCACAGCAGGAAACTTAACACTGAAGGACTCGACTCCGAGGACGGAGGGGACAGAGAGGACAGACAGCACAGGGGAAGGGAGAGAGGGCAGAGGGCAGGGACACACACACTCCCACATGCACACAGAACAAAACCTTGCTAGCCCCCGTTTCATTTGCATCAGAAACAGGGCTTTTTTACTAGTAAAGTAATGAAAGATGACCAACAAGTGTTTTAAATGAATGTTTTTATTCTAATTGAAATGGTTTAATTATTAGAACTAGTTCAAGTGTTAAATAACCATAGAATCTTCGTCAACGTATGCGCCCAGATGAGTAAACCTAATTGGAAACACTTAAGTAAGCTGTTAAAGCTGAATTTAAGGGCAAACCAGACGAAAATGTAAACCTCAGTGATAAATGAATATATAACTTCAGCTGAATTTTTTTTACAACTCAGATTTTTCTCCTCTTCTCACTTAACAGCAGACTATGTGGAAAACTATTTTACATCTCAGAACTCTTTTGTGCTACAGTAACCAGAACCAAAATTTTCTTTCTTCTATATCAGAAAAATGAATTCTGTAGAAATCATGTATTTTACTTTCCATAACAGTCAAATCTTCCTCTTAGAAACGAGCATATTATTTAGGAATTGATTCTTTTCCCTATTTTAGTTTTCTGCGCTGCGTACAACTGGTAGCGCTATAGAAATGATTTGTAGTAGTAGTAGACCTTCACACAGGTCTATGAATCAACCAGGTAAGTATTTTCTCTACTCCCTCCTTTTTACTCTATGTGGGGCCCTTTCACAGAGCAGCGGTAAGCCCAATGCAGGCTTACTGTAGGCTAATCTTGAACTACTGCTGGCCCAACGTGGGCGACAGTGGTAGGTCCAGCCCTGGCATGTGCCATTTGCCGCACTAGGGAAAACACCTAGTTATTTTCTAGCTCAGAGCTAACCCGGTGGTATAATTGCACAGTACAACATGCTACCTGATTACCACTAGGCTAGCATGGCAGCCCTTATTGCCACCTCAATGGGTGGCATTAAGTTCTCCCCCCACATGGCCATGCGGTAGGTGAAATCTTACCGTATGTCCGTGCCAGTTTTTGGCCTTGTTACCCGCCGCGGAACAAAGGGCCACAGCACACAGCAAAAATGGCCCGTGCCGCTAGTGCAGGGCATGTTTACCACAGCTCAGAACCCCTGTGTGTCAGAGTCTCTTTACATCTCAGTGAGAATGTTAGGATTAATTCTAATTTCTGGGTGTTGTAGGTGCATTTGCAGAAGACTTATCTAATGATTGTCAAGCTTTCTTGGATCTCCTGTCTTCTTCTTGCTTGAAAAGGTTGGGGCCCTGCTTCTTTTTCTTCAGTGTCGTATGATGAGAAACAGCTTCAGTGGAACCTACTATATACCGCTAAAACCAAAACAAAATGGAAAGGAACTACCTCTTTATCAAGCGTGTGTGTGCAACCTGTCACTCAGGATGAGTTCATAATAATACATTCTTTTAAAGAATCTGAATACTGTATTTGGTCTATGTTTTAAATAAAAATGATTTATTGTTTTGTTTCATTATTTAATTATCTCAGACTTTGTTTCTCTTCACTAACTATCTGTTGTCTTCTTGGTTGACTCGCTTCAGAAATACTGTTCACTTCACACGGTCCATCCAGTCTGACCAACAAGATAAACTCATATGTGCTACCTTTTTGTGTATAACTGACCTTGATTAGTATCTGCCATCCTCACGGCACAGACCGTAGAAGTCTGCCCAGCACTAGCCCCGCCTCCCAACCACCAGCCCCGCTCCCCACCACCGGCTCTGCCACCCAATCTCCGCTAAACTTCTGAGGATCCATTCCTTCTGAACAGGATTCCTTTATGTTTGTTTATTTATTTACTTTATTGCATTTGTATCCCACATTTTCCCACCTATTTGCAGGCTCAATGTGGCTTACAGAGTTTTGTTATGACATAGTCATTCCAGATACAATCAAATACAGTTAGATACAATTCTCAGATACAATTAGTAATGTATACAGATTAAGATAGGGAAGAGAGAAGGAAGGTGTTAGGCAGGATAGTATAAAAGGTGGACTGTAGTGATTGGGTGGGTTTGTGAGGTGGTTTTGTACGGCTATGGGTTCTCTTTGTAAGCCTTGCTGAAGAGATGTGTCTTCAAAGATTTGCGAAAGTTAGTTATTTCGTCGATGGTTTTCAGGGCTGTAGGTAATGCATTCCACAACTGCGTACTCAGGTAAGAGAAGGTAGTGGCGTATATCCGCTTGTATTTTAGTCCTTTACAGCTGGGGAAGTGTAAATCGAGAAATTTGCGGGCTGATCTTCTGGCGTTTCTGGGAGGCAGGTCCAGGGGGTTTAGCATGTAGATTGGGGCATCTGCGTGAATGATTTTGTGTACAATCGTGCAGATCTTGAATGCAATGCGTTCCTTGAGTGGGAGCCAGTGAAGCTTCTCTCTTAGGGATTTTGCACTTTCATATTTAGTTTTTCCAAATATGAGTCTGGCGGCGGTATTCTGGGCTGTTTGGAGTTTTTTGATAGTCTGTTCTGTGCAGCCAGCGTATAGTGCATTGCAGTAGTCCATGCATTTTTGAATTCCGTTACCGTTTTCATCTCCACCACCTCCCGCGGGAGGGCATTCCAAGGGCACACACACACACATTAACAGTCATCTAGAAAATACTAATTTATTTCCCCAAAAATGGCTATTGTAGGTTTCCAGTGGAAATGAAGTCACTGATAAAAGAATTCTATTCCTCCAGTTTCAGAACTCCTAAAAAAAACAAACAAAAAAAACCCCAATACGTTCAAACATTTCTAAATTGAAAAATATAGCTGAGGCATATCTCGTTTCAACAGCTCAGTTATTTCTGTATAAAATTATCTAATTCCCATAACTCTTCTAGAAGCATAGCTAGGCGGGTCGCCAAGGGAGTGGCCGCTCCCCAAACAGGCTTCTCATGGCGCAGTCGCCTATTTTTCACGCAATCTGTCATGTATAAAATACGTGCTGACGCCGTGGGCAGTCCGCTCTCCCCTCCCCCCGTGCCCTCAACCTGGTTATGCTTCTGAACTCTTCCTTTTGGATATAACAATAAAATGTTTCTCAAACGGTCACTACTTTCAAGTTTTTCACAGAACTTTAAATTATTTTGGTTCCAACCACTTTCCTTAAAGATCTTAAAAACATTTCAGTTGGCGTTAAATCACTATTTAGTTGCATCCAAATTGCTTTTCACTTTTCCTCTTGAACAGTATTCCCTCTCAACAAATGGTCACTAAGTTGTTAAAATCTGTTCAAACTACATTCACACTTCAACTCTCACTTTCACTCATCGAACGTCTCTGCTTTTTAGTCAAACAAATTATTTATCTATTCATCTCACACTGTAAACCTTCCAGCCTCTCAGACATACACCCTGCCTGTTCAGAGTCCAACCATCTTCTCCCCGGAGACTCTAGAAAAATCCCCAGAAACAGGTTCCTTCTGTGAGCTGTGCAGACAATCAGACTCAGGCTAAGGAATTCTGTGGAGTCGGCTGGCCAAAACTGAGCCCAGCACAGCCCAAACGTTATTTAAACCGTAAATAGCTACCACAAAACCCCCTCATTTTAGGTTTTTCCCCATGTTTGGCGAGCTTCAGGAAAATCCAGTGTTATTCCCGTGAAAAGCAGTATTAAATCTATCTTACTCTTATGGGATTCTGCCAGGTACTTGTGATCTGGATTGGCCACTGTTGAAAACAGGATACTGGGCTTCAGGGCCGCCGAGTGACTGGGCCGGGCCCGGGGCAAGGCCGTCCCCAAGGTCGCTGCTCCCCACTCCACCCCCCCCCCCGAGGTCGTCGTCGCCGCTCCCCCTCCACCCACCTCCTCCATCCGCCACCGCCGCTCCCCCCGCCCCCTTCCCCCACCATCCGCCACTGGGTCGGGCCCCCCTGCATTGAAATCGCAGCGCCTCTCACCTCCGTGTGAAGGCGCAGCAGGGCAGCAGATCACCTCCCTTCGGTCCTCCTTCCCTCTTTGTGTACTGCCCTCGTGGAAGTTACTTCAGACGAGGGCAGGACACAGGGAGGGAAGGAGGCCCGAAGGGAGGTGATCTGCTACCCTGCTGCCTGCAGCGCTTTCACACGGAGGTGAGAGGTGCTGTGATTTCAATGCAGGGGGCCCGGTGGCAGATGGTCGACAACGGAGGGCGGGTGGGACTGCGGCGCCAGACCTCCTTGGAGGCCCGGGCCGAGGGAATTTTGTCCCCCCTGCCCCCCCCCCCCTCTTGGCGGCTATGCTGGGCTTGATGGACTTTCTGTCTCAGTATCACATTGCAATGCTTATAACAGGGAGAGGACTCCATGACCAGTGGGATATTGGTAGGAGGAAACCCCTTTTGCATGGAAATAGGGACTGGTATAAAACTCCAGCCCATTTGAAATCCTTGCCTTTCATCTTTGCCGTGCGGCCATTTCAGGGGGGTGGCGGGAAGAGTTTCTGTGCTAACCCAGCAGATTACCACCGGGTGAGAACCGGCGCTACAAAAATAGAAATGGCACGCACTGGGGGGTGAGAACTACCGCCGGACTCCTTCGGTAGCCTGGCGGTAGTCCCAGATTGCTGCATGGCCAACCCTTTAGTAAAAGGGCCCCTAATTGCTGTTGAATATCAGCTCAACAGGGTGAACCCAGTGCCAGGGTTGTTTTCAAGGTATATATACACAGGCCTGAATTCAGGTAAAGGCCACATTGGCGACTGCCTGTTACCACCTTTTGAAAGCACATCATACTTGGGCTAAGTAGAGACCTAATTCTGTTTACTATAGGGCCACGGTCTTTGATCTCTTGGAGAGAAACATCCCCTTCCCCACCGAGTGGAGGAGTGGCCTAGTAGTTAGAGCACCAGTCTTGCAATCCAGAGGTGGCCGGTTCAAATCCCGCTGCTGCTCCTTGTGATCTTGGGCAAGTCACTTAACCCTCCATTGCCTCAGGTACAAACTTAGATTGTGAGCCCTGCTGGGACAGAGAAATATCCAGAGTACCTGGATGTAACTCACCTTGAGCTACTACTGAAAAAGGTGTGAGCAAAATCTAAATAAATACTTTTCAGCTCTTCATATGGGACTTATAACATCTTAAATGTGACCCTGGATACACTTACATACATACAAAGCACCCCAGGGAGATAGGAGACCTCTTGGTTGGGTGGTTGGGCATTAGATGTTACAAGTTGTCTCCATGTCATGCAGTCACATAAATTGAGGGGAAAGATTCTACCAGGTAACTTAAGTTCTGTCAAGAACGTAAGAACTGCCATACTGGGCCAGACCAATGGTCTATCTAGCCCAGTATCCTGCTGCCAATCCAGGTCACAAGTATCTGGCAGAAACCCAATTAGTAGCAACATTCCATATAGAATCTCAAATAACAGCAACGTTCCAGAATAACAAGATTCCAGAATCCCAAGTAGTAGCAACATTCCATGCTTCCAATCCCAGGGCAAGCAGTGGTTTCCTCCCCCATGTCCACCTCAACAGCAGACTGTGGGCATTTCCTCCAGGAACTTGTCCAAACCCAGATACCCTAACCACTATTACCATACCCCTCTGGCAACAGGTTCTAGAGTTTTAACTATTTGTTGAGTGAAACATATTTCCTTTAACTTGTTTTAAAAGTATTTCCATGTCACTTCATTGAGTGCCCCTTGTACTTTTTGAAACAGTAAAAAAATCGATTCACCTTTTACACCACTCAGGATTTTGTAGACCTCAGTCATATCCCCCCCCCCCCCCCCCCCCTGCTGTCTCTTGTCAAACTGAAGAGCCCTAACCTCTTTAGGTTTCCTCATACGAGAGGAGTTCCATCCCTTTTATCATTTTGGTCGCTCTTCTTTGAACCTAATTCCGCTCAAGCTTTGGGTCACCTTTGTTCCAGACTTATCTTGGAGCCATAATCAGGTCTGATTGCTGTGGCTTGAATAATTGAAGTCAGACTGAGCTTGTTCAACTCAGGTAAAGATCCAGTGTTAATCACAAAAAATGAGGCGAAGTGCCCCCCAGTGCATGGAGCCGACATTAACGTGGCGCCGTGCACCGACGGGCCAGCCTACCCGAAGCAGCGGGGGGGGGGGGGGCTAGGTAAAGGGGGGGGGGGTTTAAAAACCCCGGGCTGGGCTTGGACGGCCTCTTCGGCATCCGGCCACCAGCCAGCACCCGCCCCCCCCCCTTCCCGAGTGAATATGAATTTGTACTGTATGTATTGTCGCAGCTCTGGCGGGGTACCCAAGCCTGATGGCGTAAGCTAGACAGCTGGGATAGCTGCGCTGACGATTGAGATCCCTTGCTGCACGGCGGGGAGCTCTGTTTACAATTGGTCAGTCTTGCTGTGACGGCGGACTGGGTTGGCTACTAAGCCGCGAGCTGATCGGCTTGGGTATACCTGAGGGTCTATGTTTATGCAATTGTTTGGTTTTAAGATAAAGCTGCGGCCAAGTTGTGCCATGTTAAGAAATTATCCTGTGTCACGAGTGATTATTTTATTTTATTTTTTTATTTAAATATATTTATTGACAACATCAATGGTAAACAACTCAACATGCTCTATTTACCCAACATACAAGCAATAAGATAACATGCTGAAACCATATAACGTGTATATGTCCCTTCCCTCCCCCTACCATCCAACCCAATCCACCTCCCCCCCCCCACTACTTCTAAACCCAATAACTCAGTATGCCTGGGTTGCTCACATTCTACAAAACTTGGAAATGTATCCAGGGACTAGGCTAAGAGTACAAGCCCGACCCCTCCCTCTCCCTATTCCTCATCCATAAACATGTACTTTTTCCCATCCATACCATCCTTAACATGCATTGATAAGCAAACTTCATCCCCTTGGGCTAAGAATTTGAATATATGGCATCCATATCCCGAGGAATGTCTTCCTACGCTTAGGCGATGATTTCGAATCTCTAGCCTCCCAAGAAGCTAAAAGGTGCACCTGATTATGCCAATGCCAGTAGGCGGGCGCCTCCGGAGAGGTCCAATATTGCAGTATACACTTTCGAGCCACCAGACTCAGCTTTCTACATAACAGAGTTGCAGGAGCGCTCAACGAAGCAAAAGCCCTTGGTTGGTCTAGCAAAAACTGTCCCTCTGTTCCCTGAACTTTATGCCCTAACCTGATCAAAAACCCTCAAACCCGCTGCCAAAACACTCGCACCTGTGGGCACTGCCACAATGCATGATAGAAGGTGCCTGGACCCCCCCCCCCCCCCCCATTTAGAACAGGTAGAACTAACCTGCCCTAACATATGAGCCCGTTGTGCTGTGGACATGTATCCCCGAAGGACTATTCTGTACCCACACTCTCTCAACCGCTCATCCGTTACTAGCTGTCGAAGGCCTCTTAAAGTGGCCTCCACATTCCATAATGTTAATGTATATCCCAAATCTTGTTCCCATTTTTGTTTGAGTCCATCATACCGTCTCTGGTGTATACACCGCACCAAAGCCCCATTCAAATCAGAGACCGAATGCCTTTCTGCTACCAGCTCTTTGAAAAAACCTCGGATTCGGTCACGAGTGATTATTATGCAATGTAATGAATGCCCTAGGCCCGAGGTGTCTCGGTTGCCTATGTTAAGGGCTGAGCCCTGGTCTGTGGACAGATGTCTCTGCTGCTCCTCCGTTTTTGAGAGCTGGGCCTGTGTGAAAAGCAAAGGAAAAGCATATGTAAGCTAATGTTAGCGGCCTGGACCAGCAATGGCTGTTAAACAGATGACTGCTGAAATGCGAAATATTTAGCAAAGTTTGGACAGCTTTGAAATGCTACCCGCTCTGACTTAGCAGTTTCATCTGTTAATCATCTGAGAGGGTGTTCTCAGACCCTCGGAATACAAACTCTTTTCTACCCCCCTATATCAACAGCTTTCAGAGATGGACTGATGAAGAGAGATGGCAGAGGATCAAAGGCAGCAGTGCAAGTGGAGATGTAGCTGCCTAGGTAATAACACCCACAGAAATGTAGAATAGAACAGGAGAAACAGGAATGTAAAGCACATCTAATTTGCTTAATGTGTTTCCTTTTGGAAATGTCATGAACCCCAGTTAGTATCTGTCTTTTGCCTTCACATCTGCCTAGCTAGGGATCCTCCTGAGCGTATGTAGTCCTTCTTTGGTGGGGTAAGCGTTATGGAAATCGCTAACCCCAGAGGGTACACTAAAATATATATAAAAGCTCAAATGAAGGGGTCCTGGTGAGCGGGAGGGGGGGCGGGAAATGCTGGATAACAGTAGGAAAAAACTTCCTGCTGCTACTCACTCAAAAGATCTCAAGTTCCTTCCAGGGGATATTTTCTTAAAAGCACCTTTATATTTTACTTTCTTAGTGGCCTTTTCACTAAGCCGCGTTAGCGCCTACGCGCACCCAACGCATGCCAAAATGGAGCTACCGCCCGGCTATGGCGGTGATTTCATTCTCGGTGTGCATCCGATACGCACGTCTGAAAAATTTCGGACGCACATCGAGTGGCATTTGACACGTGTAGGTGATTACCGCCCGGTTACTGTCTGAGACTTTACTGCTAGGTCAATGGCTGGCAGTAAGGTCTCAGACCCAAAACGGACGTGCGGAAATTTTCATTTTGCCACATGTCCATTTTCGGCGAAAATAAAAAAAGATGTTTTTTTTTACAGGTGTGCTGAAAAATGATTCTGCGTACGCCCAAAACACGCGTCTACACTACCGCAGGCCATTTTCAGTGCACCTTTGTAAAAGGGCCCCTTAAAAGCATAGATAAGGTATTGACAAAGCAAAACGCATGAAAAACAAAAGCAGGCAAAATCAAACTGATTAGAAGTCCACACACACAAAACTGTTCTACTTGTGACTCCTCTAGAACCCCCTGAAATCTTTGGTGTCACCCCGAAACACATTCTTCTGATCTACACGTCAGCTCCTCTCTTCGGGGATCCTGAAGTAGACACCCTTCTCTGGAAAACCTGCCTCATGGACGTAGTTTGACTGTTTCATTTGGGGGGGGGGGGGGCAAAGGATGGGGTGGAGCTGCGACTTTGGGTAAGAAGATAAGTCGTAAGTCATTTAGGGGGGCAATGCCCCCTCTCGCCCCCCCAGTCTACGCCCATGAAAACCCTTTAACAGGATAGACTCTCTCAAAATATCACTAAATCTCTTTAGTACCTACTACTGCTAAGTACTGAATGAGGTTGTGCCTGGATTCTGTGCAAAAATTGAAAACTTTTCAATATAATACCCTGGAGGAAGGTACAAAACAAAGAAAAGCAAATCATCTGCCCAAAGTTAAAGTTAATTCTAAAATGTCAAAATTGGCTTGCAGCACGTTTCAAGTGGAATGTCTCTGTGAAGCTATAGCTCTTTGTGATGTCATCTACCATTGTTAAAGCTGTCCTGCCATTGGCTTGCAGCACGTTTCAAGTGGATTGTCCCTGTGAAGCTATAGCTCTTTGTGATGTCATCTACCATTGTTAAAGCTGTCCTGCCATTGGCTTGCAGCATGTTTCAAGTGGAATGTCTCTGTGAAGCTATAGCTCTTTGTGATGTCATCTACCATTGTTAAAGCTGCTCTGGCATTGACTTGCAGCACATGATAGAGATGAAGATCATTTAGCATTGTTAAAACTACCCTGTCAATGGCTATATTTTAAATATCTTCAATGCTCAGTTGCCTGAGGTTAGTGAAAGAACTGGGCTGTGGAAGTGCAAGAGATGCGCCTGGACTGGATGTGCCTGGGGGCTCTTCCAGCCATTACATATGTCTGTTTGTTTGCTTTAACATGTGAGGAATTGTGCAAGGAATGAGAAAGGTCAGGGAAGTGAATAAATATCACATTGAACACTTCTAAGACACTTGTGCCTGGCGATGCATGAAGAAACTGATGTTGTTCCTGAATCCCTCTGTGCTCATTTCCAAGTATCTGATTATTTTAAGCTGAAATGGCTTCCCTTTGCTAAAGAGTTCTGTAGTTCTCATTTATTTAGGGATGGACTGGTCTATCCCCATACATGTGTCCTTCACCTACCATGGCTTAGAAGTGAGGTTCATTACTGTCATGGTATGTGCAAATCTATCACACAAAATATCTCCCATGGAAGGCAATTACAAATATATCAGCACATCTTTAAAATAAATTGCCAGTAACTTTACAGTTCGTGCCACTGCAATCCAATCTAGTCATTCACAAATCAGATGGAGAAAAAAAGCCTCAAACTTAAGTAGCAGCGTTATATCATGTTAATGGAAAAAGGACACAAATGAAGAAAATAAAAAGCAACATAAGCCCTGGCCAGTGGCGTACCAAGGGGGGGGGGGGCGGTGGGGGCGGTCCGCCCCGGGTGCACGCCGCTGGGGGGGTGCCACGCGCCTATTGGCTCTGCTCGTTTCCTGCTCCCTCTGCCCCGGAACAGGTTCCTGTTCCGGGGCAGAGGGAGCAGGGAACGAGCGAAGCCGACAGACGTGCAACACCCCCCCAGCAGGTAAAAATGCACCCGGGGGTGTCCTTTTGCCGGGGGGGGGGGAAGGTGTCCGTCCTTTCGGCGGGGGTGGGGGGTCACGCTGCACCGGGGGGGGGGCATCGGTGATCCGCCCCGGGTGTCAGCCACCCTAGGAACGCCACTGGCACTGGCAAGTCAGATTAATAAAGAAGGCTAAAAGAGAATATGAAGAGAAACTTGCCGCAGAGGCTAAAACTCACAGTAACAACTTTTTCAGGTACATCAGAAGCAGAAAGCCTGCAAGGGAATCCGTGGGACTGTTAGATCATGAAGGAGCAAAAGGAGCACACAGGGAGGACAAGGCCATAGAAGAGAAACTGAATGAATTCTTTTCTTCGGTCTTTACAGAAGAAGATGTAGAAGATCTGCCTATACTGTAAATGGTTGATGTGGAGGAACTGAAAGAAATCTCAGTGAAACTGGAAGATGTACTGAGACAAACTGACAAATTAAAGAGTAGTAAATCACCTGGACCAGATGGCATTCATTCAAGGGTACTCAAAGAACTCAAGCATGAAATTGCTGTTAATAATATGTAACCTGTCTTTAAAATCATCCACAGTACATGAAAATTGGAGGGTGGCCAATGTGACACTGATGTTTACAAAAGGGTTCCAGGGGTAATCAGGGAAATTACAGACCGGTAAGCCTGACATCACATCAGTGCCGGGCAAAATAGTGTAAACTATTATAAAGAATAAAATTACAGAACACATAGACAAACATGGTTTAATAGGACACAGTCAGCATGGGTTCAGCCAAGAAAAGGTGCCTTACCAATTTGATTCATTTCTTTGAAGGCGTGAATAAACGAGGGTGAACCGTGGAGTGCCGCAGGTATCTGTACTGGGACCGGTGCTATTTAATATATTTATAAATGATATGGAAATTGGAACGACGAGTGAGGTGATTAAATTTGAAGATGACACAAAACTATTCAAGGTTGTTCAAAAACGTGAGGACTATGAAATATTGCAGGAAGATCTTAGGAAATTAGAAGACTGGGCATCCAAATGGCAGAAGAAATTTAATGTGGACAAATGCAAGGCGATGCACTGATGCTAGGGTCTAACTTGGGGGTCAGCACTCAAGAAAACAATCTAGCTGTTGTTGTACATAATACACTGAAATCGTCTGCTCAGTGTGTGGCGGCGGCCCAAAAAGCAAACAGGATGCTAGGAATTATTAGGAAAAGGATGACGAATAAGATCGAGAGCCAGATGCACTAAGTCCATGGAAAGAGCCCTTCCCTTACCAATCCCTTAGCGAATCGGTAAAAAACGGGCAGTCCTGAAGGAAATTGCATGCAAATGAGCTGCTCACTGTTAGCTTATTTGCATGCGATTTCCTTCCTAAGGAGGGGAAGCCAGTCGGCCAGCTGAGCATGCGAAGAGCAGCCAAGCGTTATGCTGGTTGCTCTGTGCATGCCAAAGACGGCTTCATACACGCAGACAAGCTACGTGTATAAGAGCCATCAATAAATTGCCGGGCATTTTGTGCAGCAGAGAGAGTGAGCAGAATCGGGGATCAGGATGTGCGAAGACGCCCAAGTCAACACTATTTGGACGTCCCTTTCGATTATGCCCCTCCAGGTCTCTCTCAGCCAATCACAGCGCATTTAGCTGACACCAGTGACAGCTAAATGCGCTGTGACTGGCTGAGAGAAACCTGGAGGGGCATAATCGAAAGGGACATCCAAATAGTTTTGATTTGGATGTCCTCGCACGTCCCGATCCCCGATTCTCTCTGGCAGTGGTCATTTCGGGCTCCTTAGTCGTAAGAAAAACACGTCCAAGAGAAGGATGCCCATCACAAAATCTGAAGAAAAAAACGTCCAAGTGCTCATCAGGGACGTCCTTTTTTTTTTGAGTGAAGGACGTCCAAGTGTTAGGCGAGCACTTGGACGTTTTTTTTTCCTTCCGATTTTTGCGATGGGCGTCCTCCTCTGCATGGGTCCCGCTCACAGCAGCCCCAACGAGAGGTGCAGACATCCAGTTAGGTTTTCCACGGTGCATGGGGTCGGAAAATGGCTGTGCATCTGCCTTGCATGCGCAGTATAATAATAATTAGCTCATTTGCATTCCGTTTTTGTTAGCTGCTACCGCGACAGGAAAATGGCTCGGAGAATCCTTTTGTGCATGTCTTGTTTTACTACTTGCTCGCTAGACTGGCTAGAACTGGTTTAAAAACCACGTTGCTGCCTCGTTAAGTTTAGTGCATCTGGCCCTGAGAATACTATAATTCCTTTGTATAGTTCCATGGTGAGACCACACCTTGAGTATTGTGTTTGGTTCTGGTCGCTGTATCTCAAAAAAGATTTAGCAAAATTAGAAAAGATTCAAAGAAGAGCGACTAAAATGATATAGGGGATGGAACTCCTCTCGCATGAGGAAAGGCTAAAGAGGTTAGGGCTCTTCAGCTTGGAAAAGAGATGGATGAGGGGAGATATGAGTAAGGTCTACAAAATCCTGAGTGCTGTAGAACGAATAGACGTGAATCAATTTTTTATTCGTTCCAAAAATACAAAGAGTAGGGAACACGCAAGGAAGTTACATGGAAATACTTTTAAAACAAAAAGGAGGAAATATTTTTTCATTCAACGAATAGTTAAGCTCTGGAACTCTTTGCTGGAAGATATGGTAACAGTGGTTAGCGTATCTGGGTTTAAAAAAGGTTTGGACAAGTTCCTGGAGGAATCGTCCATAGTCTGCCATTGAGAAAGACATGGGAAAGCAACTGCTTGCCCTGGGATTTGTAGTATGGAATGTTTCCACAATTTGGGTTCCTGCCAGGTACTTGTAACTTGGCTTGGCCAATGCTGGAAACAGGATACTGGGCTAGATGGACCATTGGTCTGACCCACTATGGCTACTCCATCTGCAAACCCTTCTATTCTTCGATTCAGGGAATAAATCCAGTGTTGTTCTTTTTGATGAATCTTAAGTCTAACATCTCCTCCTTGCTTCAACTCTCTCTCTCTCTTTCTCTGCTCCCCTGCCCGTGCCAACCATGCAGTATCTCCTCTCTCTCTGTCTCTCACCCCCCCCCCCCCCCCCAGCCATCCAGGATCTCTTCTGTATCTCTTTTGCCCCACCCAACATTGTCCTTCGATCTCTCTCTGTCCTCCTTTCCATCTAGCATCACCTGTTTCTCCCCCCCCCCAAGTAGTCCTCCTCTCTCTTTTCTTCCTTGAGTCCCATCCCTCACCATAGTCCCATCTAATCCCCTCACCTCACAATTGCCTTATCTCTTTCTCTCCTCCTCCCCCTTCACCCACTGATTCCTCCGACAGGCTGTTGCCTGCTCGAGTCTGTGGTGTCAAGAACAAATAGGAATGGTGATCTTACTACTACTACTTATCATTTCTAAAGCGCTACTAGACGTACGCAGCGCTGTACACTTGAACATGAAGAGACAGTCCCTGCTCGACAGAGCTTACAATCTAATTAGGACTGACAAGGGATAAGGACAAAGAGTAGCAAGATTCCGGAATCCCACAGACTACTACTTCTACTTATCATTTCTAAAGCGCTACTAGATGTACGCAGCGCTGTACACTTGAACATGAAGAGACAGTCCCTGCTCGACAGAGCTTACAATCTAATCAGGACAAATAAGGCATAAGGACAAAGAGTAGCAAGATTCCGGAATCCCAAAGAGTAGCAAGATTCCGCGCAGAATCCCAACAGTAGCAAGATTCTGGAATCTCAAACACTACACCTGAACATGAAGAGACAGTCCCTGCTCAACAGAGCTTACAATCTAATTAGGACAAACAGGACAAACAAGAGATAAGGGAATATTAAAGTGTGGATGATAAAATAAGGGTCCTGAACAAGTGAATAAGGGTTAGGAGTTAAAAACGGCAACAAAAAGATGGGCTTTTAGCTTAGATTTGAAGCCCAACTTTTTGATGCTGCTTTTAACTCCTAACCCTTATTCACTTGCTCAGAACCCTTATTTTATCATTTTCCCTTCCCTGCAGCTGTTTCCCCGACTTGGAGGCTGCAAAGAAAATTAAATCATACGTGGAGCTGGAGCCCTGTCGATGCCACTGCCAGGTCTACACATCTTCTTTCTCCTCCTCCCTCCTCAAAACAGGAAGTTACATCATAGGGGAGGTCTAGCTGCTTGGTATGAGCATGCATTGCATGGGCTGACTCTCTTATATGTGTTCATACATGACTGGCACCATTGAATGAGAGTCAGCCAGGTTCTGCGATAGATGCTGCTACTTACCCTCTTCCTCTGCCAGCTGTTCACTTAACCACTGCAGCTTTTGAGGCTAGACCCACCAGACAGTCCTGAAGTGTGCTTTCAGGGTCTCAAGGTCTCTCCAGATGTGATGTGATGGACTAACGTGGACATTGTCACTTTTGTCCCACCTCACCATCACGGTTCCCTCAAGCCTCAGACAAGGTATAGAAGTTATCTGGTAAAATAAGGACTCTCACAAGCCAGGGGTTGGCATCCTTAGTAGGGGTTGGATCCCTGCATTTGTCACTGGCACCCATATTTTTTTAGTGGTGGGGGGCTTTCAAAGATTGTTTCTTGAAAATGTTGAACTGAGCACCACCATGAGATTCGCGGCAGATATGGTAGAGAGGGCTGGTGACCAGGAATCTATTCCAAGATGTATAAGGAGGAAAGATTTAGCCGCTCCAAGTTGGAAGCCCCCTAGTATTCTCCCTTCTTTGCTGGCTATTCCTCAAGCAGTTTCTCTTATTCATTACAGGCAGAGTAAGGGGATGGCCCTTGCATCTTAAAACACTCACTAGACTGATAAAATGATCACCCCCTACCCTATATTATTCTGGTATCTTTCTTAAAGCCAATTATCTAGTGATCTAGCGCAGTACCTACTCCCTATCTTCCGTCTGCAGACTCCACACTGAGGGGATTAACCTCACTAGCTCTAGTCTTGCTGGAAAAGAAGTCATTTGGTGTTTTCTCCTCCCTACCATTCAGCTAGCAAGCTCTCCGCACCACTTCTGAGACAGAAAAATACACACACAGGTATTGCACACACGGTACATCCTACATAAAAAACTACGATTGAATTAGAACAAGGTTGGCCTTTGGGAGCCATGGTGCCAATTATTAAGGCTTTGGTGCTAGTTGCTATCCATACTGGGTCAGACCAATGGTCCATCTAACCCAGTATCCTGTTTTTGAATCAGTGGCCAAGCCAGGTCACAAGTACCTGGCAGAAACCCAAATGGTAACAACATTCCATGTAGAACCACAAAGAACAGCAAGATTCTGGAATCCTAAAGAGTGACAAGATTCCATGCAGAATCTCAAAGAGTAGCAACATTCCATGAAGAACCACAAAGAATAACAAGATTCGGGAATCCTAAAGAGTGACCAGATTCCATGCAGAATCTCAGAGTAGCAACATTGCATGTAGAACCCCAAAGAATAGCAAGATTCTGGAATCCTAAAGAGTGACAAGATTCCATGCAGAATCTCAAAGAGTAGCAACATTCCATGAAGAACCACAAAGAATAACAAGATTCGGGAATCCTAAAGAGTGACCAGATTCCATGCAGAATCTCAGAGTAGCAACATTGCATGTAGAACCCCAAAGAATAGCAAGATTCTGGAATCCTAAAGAGTGACAAGATTCCATGCAGAATCTCAAAGAGTAGCAACATTCCATGAAGAACCACAAAGAATAACAAGATTCGGGAATCCTAAAGAGTGACCAGATTCCATGCAGAATCTCAGAGTAGCAACATTGCATGTAGAACCCCAAAGAACAGCAAGATTCTGGAATCCTAAAGAGTGACAAGATTCCATGCAGAATCTCAAAGAGTAGCAACATTCCATGAAGAACCACAAAGAACACCAAGATTCTGGAATCCTGAAGAGTGACAAGATTCCATTCAGAATCTCAGAGTAGCAAGATTCCAGGTAGAACCCCAAAGAACAGCAAGATTCTGGAATCCTAAAGAATAACAAGATTCCATACAGAATCTCAGAGTAGCAACATTCCATACTACAAATCCCAGGGCAAGCAGTTGCTTTCCAAATCTGTCTCAACAGCAGACTATGGACTTTTCCTCCAGGAATTTGTCCAAACCTATTCACTCAGCATTCAGGCAGTATTTCATGTCCACGATATATATGGACATCTGTGAGCCTGGCATATATATACACAAAGAAATCATTAATGCACGCGGGTGCAAGCGCGCATACACCCCCACCCCAAAATGTGTGTATGTGTGTGTGTGTGTGTGGATGTGAGTTATGATCTTACTCTCTCAAATTTACTGCTAACGCTCGCTATAGAACATGCATCTCTCTCTTATATGCCAGCCTCACAGATGATTGAAACCTTTTCAGCCATATGTAAGCAGTAATACATCAGGACACATATTAGAAGATTTTGATGCAAGCTGACCCAGAATTGGAATCCTTTGATGTAGACCTTGCAATATGGGATTGCACTTACCAAAAGGATTTAAAGACCGTAAAACTCCACATGGCTTAGTTTAGCAGCAAACAACAGCATCTTCTAATTCTCTTTTTTAAATGGTGTGTGTGAAACTATCCTGGCACACGCTTGGGAGGCTGGACTCCCCTGTGATGTCATCTAGCATTGCTACAGCTGTTTCGTCATTGGCTGGCATCCAGTCATATGACCCAATGCCAAACACCTGCATGCATTCCAGTATTCGGCACAGGATCACATGACACTGGGTGATAAATCCTAGTGCTTGGCTTTTCTTAGCCATTTTTGAACTTAAATGTATATGGAGACTCATAAAATAAACATTGATATCTTCTTGGCAAAAGCAGCATCAGGGACCAGCAGCTGACGGATCAATTGTTGTCAAACTGTACTTAGAAATTATTTTACATTTCCTGTTATTAGGCAAAAGAACTAATTCCTCTGTGATATGAATATAACAGTGTACTTCAGGGTTATAGCTTCAGAGAAAGAGGTTGGAGCAGAGGGGCTTGGAAACCAAGGTTCAAATGACTTATACGGTCTGTGCCAGAGCCGGTGGTGGGAGGCGGGACTGGTGGTTTGGAGGCGGGGATAGTGCTGGGCAGACATACGGTCTGTGCCAGAACCGGTGGTGGGAGGCGGGGCTGGTGGTTGGGAGGCGGGGATAGTGCTGGGCAGACTTATACGGTCTGTGCCCTGAAAAGGACAGGTACAAATCAAGGTAAGGTATACACAAAAAGTAGCACATGTGAGTTTATCTTGTTGGGCAGACTGGATGGACCGTGCAGGTCTTTTTCTGCCGTCATCTACTATGTTACTATGTTACTATCACTTTTCCTATTGCTATTTCTTGTGACCTTGGACAGGTATCTTTATCTTCTGCTGCCTGGGGATGTAAGTTTCTTTGAGGAGGGACTTAACAATTGCTGTAAACCACAACTAGGCAGATACCTAGGGCAGCAGCAAAGAACAGCTGCAATCAGAATATAACAATAGGGAGAGATTGGTGACGCCATAGGCAAGAAAGCAACCTAAAGCCAGAACTTCGATGAGAGACTAGTGAAACAGCTCCTCTTAGTGGCAGCTGCCTCTTCTCCAGGACTCTGGAGATGCGGCCACCGCCGCACATTGAGCAGAAGATTTCAACGTATTATCTGTTATCAATAGAAATCAAACAAAATAAAACACGGAAAAGAAAATAAGATGATACCTTTTTTATTGGACATAACTTAATACATTTCTTGATTAGCTTTCTTATATATACTATCTGCCAACACATTTGCATATTTCCGATCTGACGAAGAAGGGCAACCTTCGAAAGCTAATCAAGAAATGTATTAAGTTATGTCCAATAAAAAAGGTATCATCTTATTTTCTTTTCCATGTTTTATTTTGTTTGATTTCTATAGATTCTACATGGAATGTTGCTATTCCACTAGCAACATTCCATGTAGAAGTCGGCCCTTGTAGATCACCAATGTGGCCGCGCAGGCTTCTGCTTCTGTGAGTCTGACGTCCTGCACGTACGTGCAGGACGTCAGACTCACAGAAACAGAAGCCTGTGCAGGAATGTTGCTAGTGGAATAGCAACATTCCATGTAGAATGTCCAATAGTAGCAACATTCTATGTAGAATCTCAAAGAGTAGCAACATTCCATGTAGAATCTCAAAGAGTAGCAACATTCCATGTAGAATCTCCAATGGTATCTATTTTACTGTCATAGTAATGCTTGAATGTTTTCACTTATATACACTGTCAGCTAGCACATTTGCTTATTTCCGATCTGACGAAGAAGGGCAACCTTCGAAAGCTAATCAAGAAATGTATTAAGTTATGTCCAATAAAAAAGGTATCATCTTATTTTCTTTTCCATGTTTTATTTTGTTTGATTTCTATAGATTCTACATGGAATGTTGCTATTCCACTAGCAACATTCCATGTAGAAGTCGGCCCTTGTAGATCACCAATGTGGCCGCGCAGGCTTCTGCTTCTGTGAGTCTGACGTCCTGCACGTACGTGCAGGACGTCAGACTCACAGAAACAGAAGCCTGTGCAGGAATGTTGCTAGTGGAATAGCAACATTCCATGTAGAATGTCCAATAGTAGCAACATTCTATGTAGAATCTCAAAGAGTAGCAACATTCCATGTAGAATCTCCAATGGTATCTATTTTACTGTCATAGTAATGCTTGAATGTTTTCACTTATATACACTGTCAGCTAGCACATTTGCTTATTTCCGATCTGACGAAGAAGGGCAACCTTCGAAAGCTAATCAAGAAATGTATTAAGTTATGTCCAATAAAAAGGGTATCATCTTATTTTCTTTTCCATGTTTTATTTTGTTTGATTTCTATTGATAACCTTTAAGAGTGGACTAACACGGCTACCACACCTCTCTACTTAAGCGTATTATCTAGAACAACACCTTGATCTTTTTCTTGGTTGCTGTTCCCCATGGTGAACCCTAGCATCAGGTAACTATGATTCGGATTATTCTTTCCAATGTGCATCACCTTGCATTTGTCCACATTAAATTTCATTTGAATGCCCAGTCTTCCAATTTCCTAAGGTCTTCCTGCAATATTTCGGAGTCTGCACGTGTTTTAACAACCTTGAATAGTTTTGTGTCATGTGCAAATTTAATCATCTCACTCATAGTTCCGATTTCCATATCATTTATAAATATGTTAAATAGCACCAGTCCCAATACTGATCCCTGTGGCACTCCACTGTTCACCCTCCTCCATTGAGAGAAACGACCATTTAACCCTACCTTTTGTTTTCTGTCCAATAACCAATTCCTAATCCACACTAGAATATTGCCTCCTATCCCACGACTCTTTATTTTTCTCAGGAGTCTCTCATGAGGAACTTTATCAAAAGCTTTCTGAAAATCTAGTTACATTACTTCAACTGGCTCACCTTCATCCATATGTTTTTTCACGCCTTCAAAGAAATGAAGCAAATTGGTGAGGCAAGAATTCCCCTGGCTGAACCCATGCTGAGTCTGTCCCATTAACTATGTTTATTTATGTGTTTCATAATTTTATTCTTTATATTCCACTATTTTACCCAGCACTGACGTCAGGCTTACCTGTCTGTAATTTCCCAGATCACCCCTGGAAACCTTTTTTAAAATCTGTGTTACATTGGCTACCCTCCAATCTTCAGGTGGGTATTATTGCCACATGTAAAGTGACCTCCAGCTACCGTATCATCAAAAGAATCATCGGAAGAACTAGGTAAGACTGCAGGGCAATTGTGCTCTGTGTGATGTTATGATTGAAACTGCAATATTTATTAATCCGACAGATCAGAAGACATATTCTTTGAAGGCAAGGACTTCTTGTAAATCTGATTATGTGATGTATTGTTTGATTGCCCTTGCAATAAGGTGTATGTCGGCCACACATCTAGGAGATTATCCATGCTAAACTGCAGGAAGCACATGGCAACAGTGGCGTACCAAGGGGGGGACGGTGGGGGCGGTCCGCCCCCGGTGCACGCTGCTGGGGGGTGCCGCGGCGCGCGCCTGCTCTGAGTTCGATGACTTCTTCGCGCGCTCGCTGCAGCTCCCTCTGCCCTGGAATAGGTTACTTCCTGTTCCAGGTCAGAGGGAACTGCAGCGAACGCGTGAAGTCAGGGAACTCTGAGCACGCGCGCGCGCGCTGCGGCACCCCCCCCAGCGGTGTGCACCCGGGGGGGGTCCGTGCTGCATCGGGAGGGTGCATCCGGGGGGGGGGGGGTCCGTGCTGCATCGGGGGGGGGGGGGTGCTGCACCCGGGGGGGGGGGCGGGGCGCCGCCCCCCTAGGAACGCATGGCAAAGTACCGCAAAGCCTTAACAGCAACCAAAAAACAGTATTTCTCTCAATGCATTGCACAGGCTGCCAATTCAGCCAAGCAGCTGTTCAGTGTAGTAAACAGCCTACTGCAGCCCCCACAACAGAACCAGCCTGCCCAGTCTAAACTGAACTGCATTGATTTTGCTGCATACTTTGCCAACAAAATTAAAAGCCTCCACCAGGATTTACAGGAATTCCCACCCAGTGCCCAACCAGTCAACCAGGGGTGCACAAACTCGCCCCCTCCTAACAGAGACAGATGGAACACTCTGAACCTAATGACAGAGGAGAGCCTTGACAAAATCCTAAGAGACCTTCGACCAACTACCTGCTCCCTTGATCCCTGCCCATCAACGATAGTGCAGCAGGCAAGTGTGGGCCTTATAGAAGGCGCCACAAAAATTGTGAACACCTCGCTTTCTAATGGGCAACTGCCAACAACATTAAAAAGGGCAGTGGTTCACCCTCTGCTGAAGAAAAACAACCTTAACCAGGACAAACTTGAAAGTTACAGGCCAGTATCCAACATCCCGTTTCTAGGGAAACTCATAGAACAAACAGTCTGTGTTCAACTTAATGAATGGCTAGAAAAGAGTAACTAGCTAGATCCATGTCAATCTGGATTCAGACCCGGTTATGGAGCAGAAACGGTCTTCGTATCCCTGCTAGATGATCTTCACAGAAACCGAGACAAGGGATTCGCCTCGATGTTAGTACTACTAGATTTCTCAGCAGCTTTTGACACTGTGGATCATGATACCTTGCTAGCACGACTGACAGAAACAGGTATCAATGGAACAGTACTTGCCTGGTTCAGATTCTACCTATCAGACAGGCAACAATCCATAATGTTTGGCAGCAACTCATCACCACCATGGACACTGACCTGGGGGGTACCACAAGGATCGATACTGTCACCTATTCTGTTCAATATCTACCTCAAGCCACTAGCTGAGCTGATTCGGTCAATGGACACTCGGTTCTACATCTATGCGGATGATGTGCAGCTACTCATACCCATTAAACCTGACTTACCTACAGCCTTGAATAAACTGATTACTTGTCTAACATCAATTCAAGAATGGGCTAAACTCAATAAACTTTGCCTGAACCCAAGTAAAACCAAGCTTCTCTGGGTCCCTAACACAAGTGGATACATACCAACATCAAAATCCCTCAACTCCCCCTCAAATCACAAGTCAGGAACCTTGGAATACAGCTAGATTCAACACTTACTCTGATTCCCCAAATCAAAGCAACCTTCAAGAGCTGCTTCTACTATTTGCGACAGCTACGCTGCCTCTCTCCTTACATCGAGAAGGTAAATCTTATCCCAGTTGTGCATGCCATAATAGCACCAAGACTGGATTACTGCAATGCACTATACAACGGTCTGACTACAAAGGGCCTGCACCAGCTCCAGTTGATTCAGAATGCAGCAGCAAGACTCAGAGAAGGTTGCAAGCGATGTGACCACATCACACCATTTTTGCAAAAACTTTATTGGCTACCAGTACAATACAGGGCTAAATTTAAAACTCTATGTCTGATCTTCAAGGCCCTGAAAGGAAATGGCCCTGAGTATCTGAAGAACAGGATGATCCTCCACACACCGCCAAGGACACTAAGGTCCTCCCAAGGACTTTCACTAACTACACCCTCTCCAAAAGACATTACACGATGTGATATCCGCAAGCGAGCCTTCTCCGGAGTAGCCCCCACACTCTGGAATGCATTGCCTGAAAGGCTCCGCTTAACACAAGACTATCTCTACTTCAGGAAGCAGGTGAAAGCTTGGCTCTTCAACCAAGCCTTTAACGGAAGAAGTAACTAACTTGTTAGTCTCACTCAAACACACAAGGATTGACTCGGGCTGCACATTCTGCAGCGGGACATGTTTATCCACTCCTACCCTTGCTGAGATAATATTTAACCATCTCTCTGACCTCACGTGCAACTTTCTTCAGATCAATCACCTTACTTTCACATTCTTCCTACTTTCTTACTCATCTATATGTTACAACTTTGCCCTACCCTTCACTACCAGTTATAATGTTCTATTACGTATTGTGTGGTCATTGCAAGTAGTATACCATGCCATACTTTGTATTGTTGTTCGAATATTTTTACTGATGTAATTGCCTATTGCTCATGTTTGATCTATTCTTACTGTACGCCGCCTTGAGTGAATTCCTTCAAAAAGGCGGTAAATAAATCCTAATAAATAAATAAATTATCGGTACATTTAACAGAACACAAGAGTTCATTGCATACTAATAGGATACGTGCGCCCTTAGTGGTACATTGTGTAAAATATAACCATTCTTTTCAAGATCTTCGCTGTGTGGTTTTACATCATGTGCCCACCGCTTCAGAGAGGAGGAGCAAGAGGAAAAGTGGATCTTTAAGTTGCAGTCCCTTGAACTGAAAGGGCTGAATTCACAGATTATCAAGGTTATCAATAGAAATCAAACAAAATAAAACATGGAAAAGAAAATAAGATGATACCTTTTTTATTGGACATAACTTAATACATTTCTTGATTAGCTTTCGAAGGTTGCCCTTCTTCGTCAGATCGGAAATAAGCAAATGTGCTAGCTGACAGTGTATACAAGTGAAAACATTCAAGCATTACTATGACAGTCTGACAGGGTGGGAGGATGGGGGTGGGTCGGAGGTATGCATGGGGACATCAAAGCATAAATACTATCTGAAGACCTCATCTCCGAAACTCTCAAAAGATATGCAAAATCCCACTGCAAACTAGACACGTGCCCAAACAACCTCATGAAATCTGCTCCTCAACAATTCATAACAGACCTAACGAACCACGTAAACTTCATGCTACAAAATGGACTCTTCCCAAAAGAAAAAGGAAAAATATTACTCACCCCAATCCCTAAAGACACAAAGAAAAGCACAAGTGAAATAACCAACTACAGGCCAGTAGCATCCATACCTTTAATAACCAAAGTAACAGAAGGAATGGTAACCAAACAACTCACAAACTATCTAAACAAACACTCAATACTACATGACGCCCAATCAGGATTCCAATCGAATCATAGCACAGAAACAGTATTAGTTACCATTATGACAAAATTCAAACAGACAATCGCAACTGGCAACAACATACTCCTCCTTCAATTCGACATGTCAAGTGCCTTTGACATGGTTGACCACGGAATCCTGTTACATATACTCGAATACTTTGGCATTGGAGGTAATGTCCTGAATTGGTTCGAAGGGTTCCTAACCCAACGTTCATATCAAGTCACATCAAATTCGACCACATCTAAGACATGGATACCTGAATGTGGAGTACCACAAGGATCACCTCTCTCACCAACCATTTTCAACTTAATGATTATCCCTTTGGCAAAACTCCTATCAAACCAAAACCTTAACCCATACATTTACGCTGATGATGTGACAATATACATCCCCTTCAAACAGGACATTAACGAAATCGTCAACGAAATTGATCAAAGCCTACACATCATGAACACATGGGCGGATGCATTTCGACTGAAATTAAATGCAGAAAAAACTCAATGCCTGATTCTCACCTCTCAATACAACACAAAAGAATTCACAACCATTAACACTCCAAACCTGAACCTTCAAGTCTCAGAAACGCTAAAGATCCTTGGAATCACCATCGACCGCCACCTAACGCTTGAAACTCATGCTAACAACACAACAAAAAAGATGTTTTACAGCATGTGGAAACTAAAAAGGATAAGACCATACTTCCCAAGATCCGTCTTTCGTAGCCTAGTGCAATCCCTTGTGCTCAGCCACTTGGATTATTGCAACTCACTATATGCAGGTTGCAAAAAACAAACACTGAGGAAACTGCAAACAGCCCAGAATACGGCAGCCAGACTTATCTTTGGAAAGCCAAAATATGAAAGTGCACAACCATTAAGAGAAAAACTGCACTGGCTTCCACTCAAGGAACGCATAACTTTCAAAGTATGCACATTAGTCCACAAAATCGTTCACGGTGAAGCCCCAGCCTACATGTCAGAGTTGATAGACTTACCACCCAGAAATGCCAAAAGATCATCTCGAACCTTCCTTAACCTCCACTTCCCCAATAGCAAAGGCGTGAAATACAAAACGTTACACGCGTCAACCTTTTCTCACAAGAGCACGCAGTTTTGGAATACACTGCCGCGCAACCTAAGAACAACCAACGAGCAAGCTTCCTTCCGCAGATTATTGAAGACCCATCTTTTCGAACAAGTCTACGGAAAAAAACAAAACACATAAAGTCCATACTTACTGTTCAATAATGCATCGTACATTCATCGCAGAACTCCCACTCCCAAATTATCACATCACTCATACCTTTAATCACAGAAAGTTATAAACCAAATGACTTCACGTCTTTTTATCGCCCCTAAACTACCATTGCTTCCTTCCAAAGTTGCAATGCCTATGTCCCATTAGTACATCCCTAACGACACCTCAACTGCTTCGCTTATCCCTGCATAATCTAATCTCTAACTATCTGTAACAAATTGTATTTCCAACATTCAAATCATATTGTAAGCCACACTGAACCCGCAAAAAGGTGGGAAAATGTGGGATACAAATGCAATAAATAATAATAATAAATAATCATTGATATTCTAACAGGATGGGTGTGGATAGGTGAGGGGTGGAGAGAAATACAGCTTTATGGTTTATAATGGGCTAGGAACCCCAGATCCTTGTTAAGTCCTTTCTGTTGGGTGTTAAAATATTCAATCATTCTGACTTCAAAGGTCTTACGTTCTTGTATGTGCTTGAGTAGAGAGGTGTGGTAGCCGTGTTAGTCCACTCTTAAGGTTATCAATAGAAATCAAACAAAATAAAACATGGAAAAGAAAATAAGATGATACCTTTTTTATTGGACATAATACATTTCTTGATTAGTTTCGAAGGTTGCCCTTCTTCCTCAGATCGGAAATAAGCAAATGTGCTAGCTGACAGTGTATATAAGTGAAAACATTCAAGCATTACTATGACAGTCTGACAGGGTGGGAGGATGGGGGTGGGTAGGAGGTATGCATGGGGACATCAAAGCATATCATTGATATTCTAACAGGATGGGTGTGGATAGGTGAGGGGAGGGTGATCAACAGAGACATACAGCTTTATGGTTTATAATGGGCTAGGAACCCCAGGTCCTTGTTAAGTCCTTTCTGTTGGGTGTTAAAATATTCAATCATTCTGACTTCAAAGGTCTTACGTTCTTGTATGGTTTTAAAGTTACCTTTCAAGATTCCGGATACAGATTATCAAGAAACTTCAAACCGCCCAAAACACTGCAGCCAGACTTATATTTGGAAAAACAAAATATGAAAGTGCAAAACCCCTAAGAGAGAAATTACACTGGCTCCCTCTTAAAGAACGTATCACGTTCAAGATTTGCACGATAGTTCATAAAATCATCTACGGAGACGCCCCGTCATACATGCTTGATCTAGTGGACCTTCCACCCAGAAATTCCAAAAGATCTGCCCGTACTTTTCTTCATTTACACTTCCCCAGTTGCAAAGGATTAAAATACAAACTAACACATGCGTCCAGCTTTTCTTACTTGAGCACGCAGTTGTGGAATACGCTACCAAAATACTTAAAAACAATTAATGAAATAACTAACTTTTGCAAATCTCTTTACTAAAGCTTACCACGAGAATCCATAACAAACCACAACATACTACCACGACTCCCTGATAATGACGGCCTCCATTCTATAGCTGTTTGATTATATCGACATGTTAACCTTGTTATTCTTGACATCTTTGCAACACCAATAGTATTTCTGTACCATGAAATGGCGATGCCATCACAGGTCTTTGTAAGCCACATTGAGCCTGCAAATAGGTGGGAAAATGTGGGATACAAGTGCAATAAATATATAGAATGCTGTCATTTCTTCTGATTGGATGATTTGCTGGCGGCATCTGATGTCAGTTTAGTAATAAGTGGAGGCCATTTTGAATGAGTTTGTAAATCCGAGACAGCGGAGATATGACAGAGGTCTATAAAATAATGAGTGGAGTTGAATGGGTAGATGTGAAGCGTCTGTTCACGCTTTCCAAAAATACTAGGACGAGGGGGCATGCGATGAAGCTACAATGTAGTAAATTTAAAATGAATCGGAGAAAATGTTTCTTCACTCAATGTGTAATTAAACTCTGGAATTCGTTGCCAGAGAATGCGGTAAAGGCGATTAGCTTAGCGGAGTTTAAAAAAGGTTTGGCTGGCTTCCTAAAGGAAAAGTCCACAGACCGTTATTAAATGGACTGGGGAAAATCCACTATTTCTGGGATAAGCAGTATAAAATGTTTTGTACTTTTTTGGGATCTTGCCGGGTATTTGTGACCTGGATTGGCCACTGTTGGAAACAGGATGCTGGGCTCGATGGACCTTTGGTCTTTCCCAGTATGGCAATACTTATGTACTTCATTTTTTCGCATGTCCATATTTGGTAAAAATGTTAAAAAGGCATTTTTTTACAGGTGCGCTGAAAATTGCGCGCTCCCAAAACACGCGTCTACACTGCCGCAGTCCATTTTCCAGTGCGCCTTTGTAAAAGGACCCCTTAATTCCCAATGAGGGGAGCTAATCCCCACTCACTGCTGTTCTGCATTCTTTTTTCAGGATGTTTCCAGGGAGGAAAAGCCTGGCTCCCCCTTCATGCTTTTGGTTTTAGACTTCCCCTAACTGTTGAGGCTGCAGTGCCCTTGGACCCAGGTGAAATGGATAACCCTTTCCCCTTTCCACTCTGTGTAACAGGGGCCCGGAATGTTCCTCCTGCGTCTGGAAATAGGAGAACATTTCGGCAGCCTGCTACGTAAGCTTATCGTAAGGACTGGAAGTTACGTTGGGTATGAGGGGTTAACTATTTTAGCTAATAGAATTCAGCGTTATTGCTGGTGACGAATGCTGTTGTGATCTGCATTGATGAAAGCAAATGATTAAACATTAAAAAATAAAAAAATAAAACAGTAGATCCATGACAGCTACACAAACTCAAAGAACCATAAGCTCATACTTTAACCCACAGGGCACTTTTCCAATAGCAAATAAACAGCTCCAGCCAGAATTAACTGTTGGTCGCAATACTCATTGGGTAAGATGGAGAAAAGCCCTCAGAAACCACTAGTATGATACTGGTGGTTTAGTGCGTGGTTATGCAAAGTTTCACACAGCGGTTCTATCATTGGGCAAAAAAACTCCACTACCCGGGCTACTTTTTAAGTCTCAAGGTTCTGCACACAATTTTAGCAGTATTATTTATGTGCTTTATATTCAACAACACACAGAATGGTGAGTAGCACTTAGCTTATGGTTTATATCGGGCACTCTTCTATATCCGTTCAACGGGGACCACCGTTTCACCTAGAAACATGGCTTCATCAGGAACGGAGTGCTCTCTTGTAGTGTTGAGAATCTGAAACAGACAAAATATATATTAGGTGCCTGTGAATGTGCGAGAAATCTTTTGGTAAACACACCTTCAGGAAGTCACCCCACGGACAGACGTACTTGAGCTGGAGGCATGAATTTAAAAATGGCGCCTCAGCGTTCACGTACAAACAGCTGATAGATGTACTTGCGTGAAAATGACGTGATAAGCATCAGTAAAAATTGAACCAATCAATGGAGCTGTTCAGCCCATTGGGTGCTAAAGTATCCAATTCGAAGATCCACCTTGCTTCCCTCCTTGCTAGTTTGAGTTTACGATCGCCGCCCCTGTTGGACGGCGCTATCCAATCAATGATAGAACATTGCAGGTCTTCAAATTTGTGCTTCTGAGTGACACAGTGTTCCACTATAGGTTCTTTTATTGCAGACCTCCGAATGTTTCATCTATGCTCTAGGATCCTAACTTTCAAGGGTCTCGTTGTCATCTGTGTGTTGTTGAATATAAAGCACATAAATAATACTGCTAAAATTGTGTGCAGAACCTTGAGACTTAAAAAGTAGCCCGGGTAGTGGAGTTTTTTTGCCCAATGATAGAACCGCTGTGTGAAACTTTGCATAACCACGCACTAAACCACCAGTATCATACTAGTGGTTTCTGAGGGCTTTTCTCCATCTTACCCAATGAGTATTGCGACCAACAGTTAATTCTGGCTGGAGCTGTTTATTTGGTATTAGGTTACATATTTTGCCCCAGCCACGCTGCAATTGTTTTGTGTAGTTATCCACTTTTCCAATAGCCCTTTTATCCGGTTAAATAGCCTGGGTAAATGGCTTTTGAAAATTGCCCTCCTTACCTGGGAAGTGGGATGTCCATCTCTGCATTTTTACAGGACTCTTCTGGGATGAGAAAGGTTGAGGGTTATCATCATAATTATTGTTTTCAGCTCTGAAAATTTCAGGGGGGGGGGGGGGTGGAGTCTGAGGGCATGAAAGATAATGGGAGGGGGGAGACAAGGCTGAAAGTTTGCCTAGGGTGTCTAAACCTCTTGCAGCATCCATTCTGTAAGCTGAACTTCGGAGGGAGGGTCTAGAAATACAAAATGTATTATTCCGCCCCCCACTTTCCTGCCTCTGTAAGGTGACAGGCACTGAACAAGCCCTCAGAACTCAGGGAAAAACCTAAGCCAGGCAGCTACAGACAGTCCAGGACTCCAGGGTGCTTCTTGGGGAAGGAGGGAAGGGGAGGAACAAAATGAGGGTCTTGTTCATTAACTATCTATCACTTGGCCACCGGTGGGCTGCAGGATATGAGGGCCATTTAATTAGAGCCAGCATCGCTCTTGTGTGAACAGGGGCCTCTAAATCTTTGATTTCCTGCTGCCTTGCAGTAGGAAGTTGTTGGTGATAATTGAGACAAGCTTTGCTTGTTAAGCTGCAGCAGACACGGCTGGATTAAAGCGACAATGATCTGGAGAAGAAAGTGAAAGGAGATAAGGAGAAGTGGGGGGGGGGGGGGGGGGGGGGGGAGGGAAGACCGTGCTTTATTTTGCACCGTGAGGATGAACAGATGCCAATAGCCTGCTGGCAGGAGGCTGTCCAGGTATCAGACCTGTTTCAGCTTCAGTGATGCAAGATTGACACAGCCTGAAAATAACTGGGGCCTGGCCCGGGCTTTCTTTCTTATATTAAAACTGTGGGCTTTATGCATTACTGCAGCTGTGAAGGCAGCCCAGGCAAGGTAGGGAGGATTATCAGATCCCCATCTTAACAATTATAAAGCATCAGATCCGAACGTGGTCCCCAATCACATTATTTTTATCCACTGCCTTCTCCTCCCTTACTGCAACGCCACACGTGTTAAATTGGTCGCTTTAAGCTCCTTTGAGCAGGGACCGTCCTTCTTTGTTAATTTGTACAGCGCTGCGTAACCCTAGTAGCGCTCTAGAAATGTTAAGTAGTAGTAGTAGTATTACATATAGCAGTGATTTAACCAGAGCTGAGATTGTGATGTCATAATGCCTCATTCCACCAATGCCTAAGTGCCAACCTCATCAGTGATGTCACAATGGCTTGATTGTCCTATATTTGTCTCACTCTTATCTATTAGATTGTAAGCTCTTTGAGCAGGGACTGTCTCTCTTTGTTAAATTGTACAGCGCTGCGTAACCCTAGTAGCGCTCTAGAAATGTTAAGTAGTAGTAGTAGTAGTAGTATTACATATAGCAGTGATTTAACCAGAGCTGAGATTGTGATGTCATAATGCCTCATTCCACCAATGCCTAAGAGCCAACCTCATCAGTGATGTCACAATGGCTCGACTGTCCTATACTTGGCTCATTTTATCCCCTTAGTGTGAAGAGTTTCAGTCTTTGGTAACCAGAGCTGATACTGTGATGTCATAATGCCTCATTCCACCAATGCCTAAGAGCCAACCTCATCAGTGATGTCACAATGGCTCGACTGTCCTATACTTGGCTCATTTTATCCCCTTAGTGTGAAGAGTTTCAGTCTTTGGTAACCAGAGCTGATACTGTGATGTCATAATGCCTCATTCCACCAATGCCTAAGAGCCAACCTCATCAGTGATGTCACAATGGCTTGATTGTCCTATATTTGTCTCACTCTTATCTATTAGATTGTAAGCTCTTTGAGCAGGGACTGTCTCTCTTTGTTAAATTGTACAGCGCTGCGTAACCCTAGTAGCGCTCTAGAAATGTTAAGTAGTAGTAGTAGTAGTGGTACAAATCAAGGTAAGGTATACACAAAAAGTAGCACATGTGAGTTTATCTTGTTGGGCAGACTGGATGGACCGCGCAGGTCTTTTTCTGCTGTCATCTACTATGTTACTAGCCACCTTATAATTGAAAGAGAAAAACGCCTAGATTTCGACCCAAATCGGGAGATAGACGTTTATCTCACAAAAACGAATAAATCGGTATAATGGAAAGCCGATTTTGGACGTTTTCAACTGCACTCCATCGCGGAAGCGTAGAAAGTTGACGGGGGCGTGTCGGAGGCGTGGCGAAGGTGGAACTGGGGCGTGGTTATCGGCCGAGGAGAGATGGACGCCTTTCGCTGATAATGGAAAAAAAGTATGCGTTTGTAGCTAGAATTTAGGGCACTTTTCCTGGACCCTGTTTTTTCACGAATAAGGCCCCAAAAAGTGCCCTAAATGACCAGATTACCACCAGAGGGAATCGGGGATGACCTCCCCTGCCTCCCCCAGTGGTCACTAACCCCCTCCCACCACAAAAAATGATGTTTCACAACTTTATATTTTCACCCTCAAATGTCATACCCACCTCCCTGGCAGCAGTATGCCGGTCCCTGGAGCAGTTGTTAGGGGGTGCAGTGGACTTCAGGCAGGTGGACCCAGGCCCATCCCCCCCACCTGTTACAATTGTGCTGCTTAATGCTTAGTCGCCCAATCCCCCCAAACCCACATGTAGGTGCCCCCCTTCACCCCTTAGGGCTATAGTAATGGTGTAGACTTGTGGGCAGTGGGTTTTGAGGGGGATTTGGGGGGCTCAACACACAAGGGAATGGTGCTATGCACCTGGGAGCTCTTTTACCTTTTTTTTTGTTTTTGTAAAAGTGCCCCCTAGGGTGCCCGGTTGGAGTCCTGGCATGTGAGGGGGACCAGTGCACTACGAATCCTGGCCCCTCCCACGAACAAATGCCTTGGATTTATTCGTTTTTGAGCTAGGCGCTTTCATTTTCCATTATCACTGAAAAACAAAAATGCCCAGCTCACAAATTGTCGAATAAAAAACATGGACGTCTATTTTTTTCGAAAATACGGTTCGGTCTGCCCCTTCACAGACCCGTTCTCGGAGATAAACTCCCATGGAGATAGAGTTTTTCGTTCAATTATGCCCCTCCACATGTTACTATGTTACTATGATGGTTCAATTTACCGTTACTGTGCCATCTCGGTTGGTCCCAGAAAGACACAGTAATGTAGCAACACGGTAAATGACGGCAGATAAAGAGCTGCACGATCCATCTAGTCTTCCCAATTTATTTGATGTAATGTTTATATTATAAAAGTCTAAGCCGTTTACGTAATCATTAATAATATAAACGACAATAATATATAAAGCTTTTAAACACGAGGGGTTTACATTCAAAACGAGAGGCTAAACCGCGCCAAGATGGCTGGCTGCTGATATTCATTGGCATTGAAAGGTAAAGGGTCATGAATTTGATATAGTGCCTTTCTGTGGTACAACCAAAGCGGTTTACATATTACATACAAGCACTTAACCAGATCCTGGTGCTGAATACCTGTACAAAACAGGCATTCCTTATCCAGCAAGGTTAGGGGCAGTCTGGGGCAGAGGCGTAGCCAGACCTCAGCGGGAGGGGGGGGGGGGCCAGGGCCCGAGGTGGGGGGCACTGTTTAGCTGCCTCCCGCCGCTGCAACTGCAACCCGCCACCGCCCGCCCCCTGCCCCTCCACCGCATCAGGTACCTTGTTTGCTGGCGGGGGTCCCCAATCCCCCCCAGCCGGAGTCTTCTTCAGTGCCGGTCGACTCCGGCGCCTTCATTTTGTGATCATCTGTTTCTGATGCCTTACGTGCTGCAAGGGGCTACATGCACGGTCAGGACGTAAGGCGTCAGAAACAGATGATCACAAAATGAAGGCGTCGGAGTTGACCGATGCTGAAGAAGACTCTTCAGCTGGCGGAGATTGGGGACCCCCGCCAGCAAACAAGGTACCTGATTATGCGGCAGTGGCAGGGTGGGGAGGGGGTCAAATGTAGAGGGGGCCAGGGCGTAATCTGTGGGGGCCCATGCCACTGTGACCCCATGTAGCTACGTCCCTGGTCTGGGGGTAGAGCCAGCAATTAGCTGGTTAGCGGAGATATTCAGCCTGCCAACCGGCTAAGTAACTGCATAAATTTAGGACAGCAAAAAAGGTTGTCCTAACTTTGAATGCTGAGTTAACCAGGCACCAGTCCAAATATTGACTAGTGCACGGTTAAATTCTGGGTCAGCACACATACCCTGATATTCAATTCCTGGAGGAATTAATATAAGAATATAAGCATTGCCATACTGAGACGGACTTAAAGTCCATCAAGCCCAGTATTCTGTTTCCAAGAGTGACCAATCCAGGTTCGAAGTACTTGGCAAGATCCCAGAACAGTAAAACAGATTTTATGCTCCTTATCCTAGAATTAAACAGTGGATTTTTCTCCAGTCCATCTTAATAATGGCTTAGGGACTTTTCTGGTAGGAAATTATCCAAACCATTTTTAAACCCTACTAAGCTAACTGCTTTTACCACATTCTCTGGCAATGAAGTCCAGAATTTAATTACACATTGAGTGAAAAAAATATTGTCTCCGGTTTGTTTTAAATGTATTATGAGGTAGCTTCTTTGCCTGCTCCCTAGTCCTAGTATTTTTGAAAAGAGTAAACAAGCAATTCACCTCTACCTGTTCCATTCCATTCAGTAATTTATAAACCTCTATCATATCTCCCCTCAGCTGTTTTTTCTCTAAGCTGAAGAGCCCTAGACGCTTCAGCCTTTCCTCATAGGGAAGTCATCTCATCCCCTTTATCATTTTCGTCGCCCTTCTCTGCATCTTTTCTAATTCCACTCTATCTTTTTTGAGATGCAGCGATCAGAATTGCACACGGTATTCGAGGTGCCGTTTCACCATGGACTGATACATAGGCATTATAACATCCTCATTTTTGTTTTCAATTCCTTTCCTAATAATACCTAACATTCTATTTGCTTTCTTAGCCGCAGCACCACACTGAGCAGAAGGTTTCAACGTATCATCAACGACGACACCTACATCCATTTCTTGGTCCGTGACTCCTAACGTGGAACCTTGCATGACGTAGCTGTAATTCGGGTTCCTCTTTCCCACATGATCACTTTGCACTTGCTCACATTAAACGTCATCTGCCATTTAGACACCCAGTCTCCCAGTCTCGTAAGGTCCTCTTGTAATTTTTCACAATCTTCCCGCGATTTAACAACTTTGAATAACTTTGTGTCATCAGCAAATTTAAGAGCTAAAAGGTGGCCTGTGATATGATTAGCACATGGGTTTCCCCGTGTGTTGAAGCCGTTTTTAGCCTGGCTGTCAAATAGCCACATTTCCATTTTTCCTATTGGCCTGGTGCTAATTTCCAAATTTGCGCCTGAGTCCTCACTAACACCTATTTAGTAGGTGGAAAGGGCTCATGCGCTAATCAGTTGGAGTGGATCAATGAAGCTGTGCTAACTGATTAGCAACGGACACACCTACTTTCTGCCTCCAACATGCCCTCAGATGGCTAAACGTGCAGATACCTGAATTACCGCAGAGCGCCTGAGTTCGTCCTGTGATACTGCATTTTGGTACACTGGAAGCATGCGTTTGTGTTTACTGTCACTTAGTAAAAGGACCTGTGCCAGAGCCGGTGGTGGGAAGCGGGACTCGTGGTTGGGAGGCGGGGATAGTGCTGGGCAGACTTATACGGTCTGTGCCAGAGCCGGTGGTGGGAGGCAGGGCTGGTGGTTGGGAGGCGGGGATAGTGCTGGGCAGACTTATACGGTCTGTGCCAGAACTGGTGGTGGGAGGCAGGGCTGGTGGTTGGGAGGTGAGGATAGTGCTGGGCAGACTTATACGGTCTGTGCCAGAGCCGGTGGTGGGAGGCAGGGATAGTGCTGGGCAGACTTATACGGTCTGTGCCAGAGCCGGTGGTGGGAGGCGGGGATAGTGCTGGGCAGACTTATACGGTCTGTGCCAGAGCCGGTGGTGGGAGGCGGGGATAGTGGTTGGTAGGCGGGGATAGTGCTGGGCAGACTTATACGGTCTGTGCCCTGAAGAACACAGGTACAAATCAAAGTAGGGTATACACAAAAAGTAGCACATATGAGTTGTCTTGTTGGGCAGACTGGATGGATCGTGCAGGTCTTTTTTCTGCCGTCATCTGCTATGTTACTATGACCCTTTAATTACCTCACTAGATACTCCCATCTCTAGGTCATTTATAAATATGTTAAAAAGCAGTGGTCCCAGCACAGACCCCTGGGGAACCCCACTAACTACCCTTCTCCATTGAGAATACTGCCCATTTAACCCTATTCTTCTATCTTTTAACCAGATTTTAATCCACAATAGAACACTACCTCCTATCCCATGACTCTCCAATTTCCTCTGGAGTCTTTCATGAGGTACTTTCTGAAAATCCAGATCCACAATATCGACCGACTCAGCCCGACATTGAATATTAACCCCAAGGAGATCAACTTTGATGGGGCCCAAGATCATTTGTAGGAGATTGGAAAGAAATTGGAAAACGTCACCATCTGAGGAAAATAAGATGAATTGGAGATTAGCCATTAAAAAAACTATGTTGGCCCTAAATCACAGAACACTGAATTTATTTCTAAATTAATAGGTGTAGAAAATTTGGCCCTAAAAGAAAGTAGAGAAGATGACCCTTCCAATAGCCCCCTCCCAGTGGTCACTGACCCCCTCCCACCACCCAAAAAGTTTGAATAAAAATATGACTTACCAACCTCTATGATAGCCTCAGATGTTAAAAGTCAGGTCTAATAGAGCAATTTGTGGTTCCTGGAGTACTGTATGAATATGACATGGGACTTGATATACCGCATTTCTGAGGTTTTTTGCAACTACATTCAAAGTGGTTTACATATATTCAGGTACTTATTTTGTACCAGGGGCAATGGAAGGTTAAGTGACTTGCCCAGAGTCAGAAGGAGCTGCAGTGGGAATTGAACCCAGTTCCCCAGGATCAAAATCCACTGCACTAACTACTAGGCTACTCCTTCACTAGCAACATTCCATGTAGAAACCTGCCCTTGTGGCCGCACAGACTTCTGTTTCTGTGAGTCGGACGTCCTGCATGCCTTTCGATTATGCCCCTCCCTATTTTCGACCCCAATGTGCGTGAAACATACCTACCTTATTCAACCACAACATCACCTTGTATTTGTTCCTCTGCCGGACTTGGCGAACGCCTTTACGGTATTCTGTAAGCCACATTGAGCCTGCAAATAGGTGGGAAAATGTGGGATACAAATGTAACAAATAAATAAATTGTTACCCACATTGAACTTAATGGCATGTGAGGGCTATAATTTCCCGTTGTAATTGTATTTATTTATTTTGGAAGGCAACAAGCTCGTATAATGTCTACGCTCTCTGAATAGCTAAAGGGGGTTGTGTAGGGTTTTATTTGTTTGAGTTTTCCCTTCCTGGGACCAGAACTGACTCTGCCAAGAGGGAATGCAGAGTCCCACTTAGACGAAGGCTCATATCCACATGATAAATGGTGCTGAGGCAGATCCCTGGGAGTGCACCCAGTACTTAAAAAGAGAGACAGCGATTAGCAATTACTTAATACCTTAACCTCTGAGCAGCTCTCGTGGCACATGAAGACAGAGCTGAACAGGCCGCGCTTGGCAGGAGCCTTTTGCCTATCAGAGGCTGGTAAGTAAGCTACGCAGTGCAATTATCAAATGCTTTCATATTGTTATAAAATAATAACACAGCTTAGTTCCAAGTCTCAACTTTATTATTCAAAGCACTTTAATTCTGTCCACTTTTGAAGCTCTCTGACATCATTCCAAGCTAGTTTACAGCTAAACTACCTACACAGCTTTGTGGTGTTCAAATAGTATTATACAGCATACTTACACCTTATTATCCTCTCATTTACTACTGATTAATTGTTAATTTTATCTTACTTCAATACCTATTGCTGTTCAATTGTTATTCCTATCCTGCTCTCAATTTGCAAAACATTTTGACTTCTTGCATTGTCAACTTTAGTACAGTATTATTGTAAGCCACTTTGAGACTGCAATCAGTGGGAAAATGTGGGATACAAATATGATAAATATATAATGTAAATCAAGGGATCCCCAGAAGCTTAGCCGGTGGTGGGAGGCGGGGCTGGTGGATGGGAGGCGGGGATAGGGCTGGGCAGACTTATACGGTCTGTGCCAGAGCCGGTGGTGGGAGGTGGGACTGGTGGTTGGGAGGCAGGGATAGGGCTGGGCAGACTTATACGGTCTGTGCCAGAGCCGGTGGTGGGAGGCGGGGATAGGACTGGGCAGACTTATACGGTCTGTGCCAGAGCCGGTGGTGGGAGGCGGGACTGGTGGTTGGGAGGCGGGGATAGTGCTGGGCAGACTTATACGGTCTGTGCCAGAGCCGGTGGTGGGAGGCGGGGCTGGTGGTTGGGAGGCGGGGATAGTGCTGGGCAGACTTATACAGTCTGTGCCAGAGCCGGTGGTGGGAGGCGGGACTGGTGGTTGGGAGGCGGGGATAGTGCTGGGCAGACTTATACGGTCTGTGCCAGAGCCGGTGGTGGGAGGCGGGGCTGGTGGTTGGGAGGCGGGGATAGTGCTGGGCAGACTTATACAGTCTGTGTCAGAGCCGGTGGTGGGAGGCGGGGCTGGTGGTTGGGAGGCGGGGATAGTGCTGGGCAGACTTATACGGTCTGTGCCAGAGCCGGTGGTGGGAGGCGGGGCTGGTGGTTGGGAGGCGGGGATAGGGCTGGGCAGACTTATACGGTCTGTGCCAGAGCCGGTGGTGGGAGGCGGGGCTGGTGGTTGGGAGGCGGGGATAGTGCTGTGCAGACTTATACAGTCTGTGCCAGAGCCGGTGGTGGGAGGCGGGGCTGGTGGTTGGGAGGCGGGGATAGGGCTGGGCAGACTTATACGGTCTGTGCCAGAGCCGGTGGTGGGAGGCGGGGCTGGTGGTTGGGAGGCAGGGATAGTGCTGGGCAGACTTGTATGGTCTGTGCCCTGAAAAAGACAGGTACAAATCAAGGTAGGGTATACACAAAAAATGGCACCTGTGAGTTTATCTTGTTGGGCAGACTGGGTGGACCGTGCAGGTCTTTTTCTGGCGTCATCTACTATGTTACTATGTATTACTACAATATCACCTTGTAATCTACCTTATAATGTTTATGTTATACCACTTTGTACTTTTCAGATCCGGAAGTGGCGACTGTCACTCCGACATTATGTATGCCACATTGAGCCTGCAAATAGGTGGGAAAATGTGGGATATGAAAGTAACAAATAAATAAATTATCTATATAATAATTTGTAACTCTGCTTCCCTGGCTGGCTGGGTTCGTAACAGCATGCCGTTGTCAGATAAATAAAAAGTTGGATAATAGGGGAAACACTGCATAACCCCCCTCAAACAGTGCGTAAACAAAAGCACAGAGTTTTTTTTTGTTACATTTGTACCCCACGCTTTCCCTCTCATGGCAGGCTCAATGCGGCTTACATGGGGCAATGGAGGGTTAAGTGACTTGCCCAGAGTCACAAGGAGCTGCCTGTGCCTGAAGTGGGAATCCAACTCAGTTCCTCAGGACCAAAGTCCACCACCCTAACCACTAGGCCACTCCTCCACTCCCGATTTTCAAAAATTGCTCTAAAACAAAGATTTTTAATAGACATAAATGTGATGACATCACCGGGGGGGGGGTTGTCTGTCGGATATGCCGGATGGTCGGATTAGCGAAGGTTGGATAATCGAGACTTTCCTTAGCACGTGGATAATGTAGGTAGTTTGGCTCTCACAAGGCTGCCCAACCATTATGCGAATTAGGCTGTTGCCTAGAGCTGCAGCTTCTTGAGGGCGGGAAACAGCTGCTGCACTGAAAGGAAAACGGCAGCTCCGAACAGCCACACGAAGTCATTCTGCATTTTTACAGCATTGTGATACTGGGGTGTTCGTGACTGCTGAGTTCAGTTCTCAGTCATGGTTGGGGGAGGGGGGGGGGGGCAGGCTGGGGTCTGAAAATGATTTGAGAGACGGTGTGAAGTTGAAGGTTTGTCTAGGGCACCCAATAATCTTGCACTGGCCCTGGTGATTTTCAACATCCAGGCTGTCTGAAAATTCTTCACCTTGTACGCAGTTAAAAAAGTAGTTGGAATTAGAGATGGGGTTAGATCGGGAGGGGAGGGGCGGAATGATGTGTACAGGAAACAATTATTTGCTTAACTGACAGGTCCAGATCTCTGCAGGCAGTCTTTCCTGATATTATTATTTACTAGTAAAACATGCCCATTTCTGGCGCAAATGAAACGGGCGCTAGCAAGGTTTTTCTCCCGAACCCCCCCTCCCTGCTCACCCCTTCGGCGTTGTGAAGGCACTGACCGCCATTGTTGTGGACTCGTCAACGCACGCCAACGCCACCTTCAATGTGCTGAGTCGTTGGTTGTGAAGCCACTGACGCCATTGCTCTGCCCTCGACTCCATCACGTTTGACGCGAGGGCGGGGCCCAACACAGTGATTTCGGTGGCTTCACCACCACGAACCCTTCGAACCAGAAGGAAGTGCCCGAAGGAACTGACAGTGACGTCAGTGTCCTCAGAACGTTGAGGGCGAGTTTTATTATAGGATTATTTGTTACATTTGTACCCCACATTTTCCCACCTGTCTGCAGGCTTAAAGTGGCTTACATGGTGCCGGAGAGGTGTTGGTAGACTCCGGAGTAAACAAATACAACTACTAGGTTAAGTTATGGTAGGAAAAGGTTCGTGTGGTGGGACCACATGAAGAACAAGAACAGAATGAATTGTTTGGTGATCATTATGAACTGTAGTGTTGTGGTGTCGCGTAGTTCAGGCATTTATGTTGGGTCGGGAGGGTATGCCTTCTGAAACAGGTGAGTTTTTTTTCCTGAATTGGAGGTGATCGTACGTGGTTTTCACGGCTTTTGGTAGAGCGTTCCACAATTGTGTGCTGATGTAGGAAAAACTGGATGCCTAAGTAGATTTGTATTTTAGTCCTTTGCAGGTTGGAAAGTTGAGGTTTAGGTACAGGCCCCCTCCCTACCCATCTTCAAATCCTTGCTCAAAGCCCACCTCTTCAATGTTGCTTTCGGCACCTAACCTTTATACCTTTCAGGAAATCTAGACTGCCCCTATTTGACTGACTGTACATTTGTCCTTTAGATTATAAGCTCCTTTGAGCAGGGACTGTCCTTCTATGTTAAATTGTACAGCGCTGCGTAACCCTAGTAGCGCTTTAGAAATGTCAAGTAGTAGTAGTAGTATGTTGCTATTCCACTAGCAACATTCCATGTAGAAGGCTGCGCAGGCTTCTGCTTCTGTGAGTCTGACGTCCTGCACGTACGTGCAGGACGTCAGACTCACAGAAGCAGAAGCCTGCGCGGCCACATTGGTGATCTGCAAGGGCCGACTTCTACATGGAATGTTGCTACTACTGGAGATTGCTTGGAATCAACTTCCTGAGCCCTTGCGCCAAGCCCCCTCCCTACCCATCTTCAAATCCTTGCTCAAAGCCCACCTCTTCAATGTTGCTTTCGGCACCTAACCTTTATACCTTTCAGGAAATCTAGACTGCCCCTATTTGACTGACTGTACATTTGTCCTTTAGATTGTAAGCTCCTTTGAGCAGGGACTGTCCTTCTATGTTAAATTGTACAGCGCTGCGTAACCCTAGTAGCGCTTTAGAAATGTCAAGTAGTAGTAGTAGTATGTTGCTATTCCACTAGCAACATTCCATGTAGAAGGCTGCGCAGGCTTCTGTTTCTGTGAGTCTGACGTCCTGCACGTATGTGCAGGACGTCAGACTCACAGAAGCAGAAGCCTGCGCGGCCACATTGGTGATCTGCAAGGGCCGACTTCTACATGGAATGTTGCTACTACTGGAGATTGCTTGGAATCAACTTCCTGAGCCCTTGCGCCAAGCCCCCTCCCTACCCATCTTCAAATCCTTGCTCAAAGCCCACCTCTTCAATGTTGCTTTCGGCACCTAACCTTTATACCTTTCAAGAAATCTAGACTGCCCCAATCTGACTGCCCCTACTTGACTGACTGTTCACTTGTCCTTTAGATTGTAAGCTCTTTGAGCAGGGACTGTCCTTCTATGTTAAATTGTACAGCGCTGCGTAACCCTAGTAGCGCTTTAGAAATGTCAAATAGTAGTAGTAGTACTTTCGAGCTGATGCGGTTGTGTTTTTGGTTGGTAGGTCGATCAAGTCTGTCATGTATCCCAATGATATAGTGATGATAAGTAAAAATGCCCCTGGGATGTTTCACCTGCCCACATTGTTTTTAAAAAAATGTGCCAAGCTGAAACCTATATATCTGTGCCACAGAGGATTATTACTCCAAACCTTATGTTACAGACAATAATCATATGTGAAACACGTTTGCCCAATGTCGCCTCATAAGAACACCGTGTTAGGTTAATGCAGAGAACTCTCTCCTAGCAGCTAAAACTGTGACTCTGATACCCTGCTATGACATCATAAATGACATCACTGGAATGAAATTTAAAAAAAATGACATCACTAATGTCTTTATGACATCATCTAGAAATCATAAGAATTGCAGAAAGGTGAACTTCTTTCCCGACGACTTAAGGGTTGGCGCCATCTGGAGGCTGCTGTGGAAATCCACCAGGACCCACTGATACACATAAAGCATGAATCCAGCATGGACGGCTGAAGATCAGATCAACATTGACACATGTAAAGTATGAATACACCACAGTCGGGACAATACGGATCATCATTACAGCACTATCTGGGCATCAGACTAATACACTTAAAACACAAATCCAGCATGGTCAGCTGACCAATGGAATTTCATCAGAACCACACTGATGCCAGTATACATAAAGCATGAATACAGCACGGACAGCTGAAAAGCAGATCTTCATCAAAGCCCAGCAATTGTGGCAACTTTTTCCCCACATAGTGATTGGGTTTCACACTGATATGCGTGAAGTATGAACAGAGAGCATGGAGAGATCTTCACGAGAGCTCTATGAATGGATCGCACTAATTCACGTAGAGCATTGAAACAGCACAGAAAGCGTAAGCAGATTTTCATCAGATCCTCACATAATGTCACGCTTTAGGATAAAAGAGCTACATAAAAGGGAAATGCAAAAGCCCCCACAGAGTGATCGTTCTGAGCATTTGAAGTTTGTCTGCTGCTTGAAATCAGAAATAAAGAAAAATGTAGGCAGATAAAGACCATAAGGCTTAACCAGTCTGACCATCTACGTCATCTACTCTCCCTTATGGACTTGTCCCAAGCTTTCTTGAATTCAGATACAGTTTTGTCTCCAAAACCTCCACCGGGCGGCTGTTCCACAAATTCGCCAATCGTTCCATGAAGAAGTATTTCCTTAGATTACTCTTGACTCTGTCCCATTTCAATTTCATCCTATTTTCCCTCATTCCAGAGCTTCCTTTCAATTGAAAGAGAATCACCTCCTGTGTATTTATGCCACTTAGGTATTTAAATATCTCTATCATATCTCCCCCCCCTTTCCAGTGGCGTTCCTAGGTCAGCTGCCACCCAGGTCGACCCCCCCCCGGGTACAGTGGCGTCCGTCCCCCCAGGGTGCAGCACGACACCCCCCCCCGACACAATGACACCCCCGGTGCATCAACCCCCCCAATGCAATGACACTCCCCCTGATGGAATGACACCCCCAGCACATCAACACCCCCCCCCCCCCCATGTGCATTCCTAGCTGCTGGGAGCAGCCGCGTGGCTGTCGGCACCACTGGCTCCCTCTGGCCCGGAACAAGAAGTAACCTGTTCCGGGGCAGAGGGAGCCAGCGGAGCCGACAGGCGCGCGGCTGCTCTCTGCACCCCCCCCCCCCAGCAGCGTGCACCCGGGGCGGACTGCCCCCATCGCCCCGCCCTTGCTACGCCACTGCCCCCTTCCTCCAAAGTATTCATGCTGAGATCTTTAAGTCTGTCCTCATACGCTTTACGATGAAGACCACTGAACATTTCAGTAGCCGCCCTCTGGACCAACTCCATCCTGTTTATATCTTTTCGAAAGTGCAGGCTCCATAACTTAGGACATACAAAATCCATAGTTCATTTTGTTTCTCGAAATTTGCACATTTTGCCATAGACAGTCTGGTAAATGAGTGAAATTAACTACTGCTTTTTTTTAAAGAGAATGTGAAGATAAGGGTGAATTTCATGGTTTTTGTCCATTTCGTGTGATAATGTCTATGTTATGTTCTGCTGCAGGCGTATTTTCAGAAGCAATCTCTTTCGTTGCTGCTGTTGTTGCGTTTTCCGTGGAGGTGGGAGAACCTCCTGTATGTTCACAAGAGATTTTAGGGGTCCTTTTACTAAGGTGCGCTGAAAAATGGCCTGCGGTAGTGTAGGCGTGTGTTTTGGGTGCGCACAGATCCATTTTTCAGTGCGCCTGCAAAAAAAAGCCTTTTTTAAAATTTTTGCCAAAAATGGATGTGCGGCAGAATCAAAATTGGCGCGCGTCCATTTTGGGTCTGAGACCTTACCGCCAGCCATTGAGCTAGCGGTAAAGTTGCACGCAGTAACCGGGCGGTAATGACCTATGTGCATCAAATGCCACATGGGCGCGTCTAAGAAAAATTATTTTTCGGCCGCGCGCCAAAAATGAAATTACCGTGAGAGCCATGCGGCAGAGGCGTAGCCAGACTTCGGCGGGTCCAGAGCCAGAGGTCAGGGAGCAAATTTTAGCCCCCCCCCCGGCGCCGCTGATGCCCCCTGGCGCCGCCGCCGCCACCACCACTAACTTTGACCCCCCCCACCGACGACCCTCTTGACCCCCCTCCCGTCTCCAACCCTCCCCCCCCGCCACTGTCGCCTACCTTTGCTGGCGGGGGACCTCAGCCCCTGCCAGCCGAGGTCCTCTTCTTCCGGCGCAAGGCTTCGTTCTGTTTCTGTGAGTCTGACGTTCTGCAGAAACAGAACGAAGCCTTGCGCTGGAAGAAGAGGACCTCGGCTGGCGGGGGTTGGATTCCCCGCCGGCAAAGGTAGGCGACGGCGATGGGTTGGCGGCAGGAGGGGAGGTCAAGAGGGTCGTCGGCAGGGGGGGAGGTCCAGGGCCAAAACTACAGGGGCCCAGGCCCCCATGGCCCCACATAGCTATGCCTCTGCCATGCGGTAGCCGGGTGGTAACTCCATTTTGGTGCATGTTGGGCACATGTAGACATTTACATGGCTAAATAAAAGGGCCCCTTAATGTTTGCTCACTTTTGTGTCTGAAAGAGTCCTGCGTCTACATGCATGTCTCACATTCAGACCTTCATTTGAAGAACTGGTGTTATTTGGTATGAAAGAGCTCCATCAATGTTCACAAGCATTGGGGAAATGTGTTTGATCACTTGTTCATGGCAGGTAGACAAGGGGTCAGTCGATTGCCTCATTTCACAAGGTCCAGTAGACCCAATGTCAAATTCGGTCCGAAAAGATCTATATTGACCACAAGTTTTTTCCTCTCTTCTCTCTCTTTTTATTTTTCATAGAACTTAATTTCCAGCTTCAGATTCAGAAAAACCAATAAGCGAGACCAGGAAGGCACATTTTCACCAATGGCTTCTGATATCTCACAATTCATCTGCTTGTAAAGATCAAAGTCCTGCCTTTGAAACAGACACATTTTCCCTCACTTCTCTTGTATTCAACCCATTTTAAATATGATGCAAAGATCTGGTTAGTTTGAACGCGTACATCCAGCAAAGCTGCCCGAGAAAGTAATTTTTTAAGATACAGTGACTGGTGCACAGAAAGATTTGAGGTGATTCCCCTGACAGCCAATAAATGTTTCGTATTGAAGAAGTGAGTAAACTGCTATCTGGTCCTTTTCAGCTGGAAACTAATAACCTGATATCAGACATGAGCTAACCTCAGGTTAAAATCCGGCCCTGCAGATAAATCACTGAGTGAGGAATTTCCTCTCTCTCTCCTCCATCCCTTTGAGATGCTGAACATCTGCACAGGGAAGGGAGGAAAGAGGCGATATTTCTTTGATCAAACATTTGTTAGGGTTTTTTTTTTTAATATCCTTGTTTCTGCTCACAGGGATTTGGTTTTTGCTAAGAGTTGCAGATAATAATATGCCACTTTGTAATGAACTTTCAGAATTTATGTAATTAAGCCCGAAGTGGTTGCCAGACTGCAAACACTGTTTGTACCGTTTACCGCGTGCAGCCTTTAATCATTTTTTTGGAACCTATATGGCCAGACTGGTTTGAATTTAGGCCTGGAGTCCCCCGGAATCTCTGAGGACCTCTGGCCACCTCTTTCGGTGACAGAAGAAACTTGGATCTCTAGCTTAGGAACCATTTACTGTGCCGACTCTGACCCAGATTCCCTGAAAAGCTAAAAACAAAATGGCCTCCGCTTTCCATACAGATACAATACGAATTTTGAGGTCCCTTTACTAAGCATCGTTAAAATGTGGCCAACGCTATCCCCAGCGTGGGTGTTTCCCACGGGCTGTGGCCACTTTTAGTGCGGCGGTAAAATGGCCACACGTTAATTTCCCCACGTAAAGTGGACGTACGCTTGATCCCTACGCAAGTCGATCAGGCAAAGGAGGAGTAGGGGAAGCTGGCTCTTTCCAAACAACGAGGGAGACGTGTGTGTAAATAAGGGGATGGGACGACTTCCCTATGAGGAAAGGCTAAAGCGGCTAGGGCTCTTCAGCCTAGAGAAAGAGATGGCCGAGGGGAGATATGATAGAGGTCTATAAAATAATGAGTGGAGTTGAACGGGGTAGATGTGAAGCGTCTGTTCACGCTTTCCAAAAATACTAGGACTAGAGGGCATGTGATGAAGCTGCAATGTAGTAAGTTTAAAACAAATCAGAGAAAATGTTTCTTCACTGAACGTGTAATTAAACTCTGGAATTCGTTGCCAGAGAATGTGGTAAAGGCGGTTAGCTTAGCGGAGTTTTAAAAAAGGTTTGGACGGCTTCCTAAAGGAAAAGTCCATAGACCATTATTAAATGGACTTGGGGAAAATCCACTATTTTTGGGATAAGCAGTATAAAATGTATTGAATTTTTTTGAGATCTTGCCAGGTATTTGTGACCTGGATTGGCCACTGTTGGAAACAGGATGCTGGGCTTGATGGACCTTTGGTCTGTCCCACTATGGCAATACTTATGTACTTGGGATTCTGAATGGAATCTTGTTTCTCTTTGAGGTTCTAAATGAAATGTTGCTACACTTTGAAATTCTGCATGGAATCTTGTTATTCTTTAGAATTCTAGAATCTTGCTATTCTTTGCAGTTCTACATGGAATGTTGCTACTCTTTGGGTTTCTGCCAGGTATTTGTGACCTGGATTGGCCACTGTTGGAAACAGGATGCTGGGCTTGATGGACCTTTGGTCTGTCCCAGTATGGCAATACTTATGTACTTATGAACTTGGGATGCTGAATGGAATGTTGCTACTCTTTGAAATTCTGCATGGAATCTTGTTATTCTTTAGAATTCTAGAATCTTGCTACTCTTTGGGGTTCTACATGGAATGTTGCTACTCTTTGGGTTTCTGCCAGGTACTTGTGACCTGGATTGGCCACTGTTGGAAACAGGATGCTGGGCTTGATGGACCTTTGGTCTGTCCCAGTATGGCAATACTTATGTACTTATGTACTTGGGATGCTGAATGGAATGTTGCTACTCTTTGAAATTCTGCATGGAATCTTGTTATTCTTTAGAATTCTAGAATCTTGCTATTCTTTGCAGTTCTACATGGAATGTTGCTACTCTTTGGGTTTCTGCCAGGTATTTGTGACCTGGATTGGCCACTGTTGGAAACAGGATGCTGGGCTTGATGGGCCTTTGGTCTGTCCCAGTGTGGCAATACTTATGTACTTATTACAAAACTTCAAATGACACAACACAGCAGCTGTGTTTCGGCGCCTAAGCGCCTGCCTCAGGAGTCTACAAAACATTTCAAAACTAATATAAACGTATAATATTAAAAAATATATAAAAATAACAAAATGACTATACATACATGTATAGAAATACACACGTTGAAAAACGTAAGATAAAATGATAATGACACGTTAATTCCCCCCACTAGCGCATGGCCATTCGTGTGTGACCACTTCCTGACACCTATTTTCTACGTGGTAAGGGCTCATGCGCTAACCATGCGCTAATTAGTTAGAACGCAGCGATGTCACTGTGCTAATTAGCGCAGAACAGACCTATTCTCTGCCCCCAGTGTGGGTAGCGTGCGCCAATCCCAAAACTACCACAGGACGCCCGAGCGTGCCCCGTAGTAGTGGTTTTTAAGCTGCGGTATGGACATACAAGCCGTTGAGCCCATTAAAACGGGCAAGAAAGTGGTCGGAGCAACGCCGGATGCAGCCGAGCCCCCGCCCAGGAAAGCCGCCCCGGGGGATGGTGGCAGAGGAAAGCGCCCGGGTCACAGCAGCAGCGGCAGCAGCAGCTTATCATACCTGTCGGAGACAGAGTGCGCCTCAGAGCTGCTGCCGGACTATCCCCGCCCGCCCGGTGCTCGCTGGTCAACGTCGGAACTCGGAAGAGATTTGCGTGGCACGTCGGTCACTCTTCATTTATATAGTAGGATTAGTGCTTACTGCAGATTCATAAAAGGACCCCCTTTATTTGGCAAATGTCTTTTGCAAAGTCCAAGGTAAAAATTTTACTACTGCTATTTATCATTTTATAACCCTGCTGGATGTATGCAGTTCTGTACAGATACATTTAAGAGATACAGCTCCTGCTTCGTAGAGCTTATAATCCACTCATAAGAACATAAGCATTGCCATATTGGGACAGACCAAAGGTCCATCAAACCCAGTATCCTGTTTCCAACAGTGGCCAATCTAGGTCACAAGTACCTGGCAGAAACCCAAAGAGTAGCAAGATTCCATTCAGAATCCCAAGTACATAAGTACTTCCATACTCGGACAGACTGAAGGTCCATCAAGCCCAGCATCCTGTTTCCAACAGTGGCCATTCCAGGTCACAAATACCTGGCAAGATCCAAAAACAGTAAAACAGATTTTACGCTGTTTCTCCTAGAATATGCAGTGCATTTTCCCCAAGTTCATCTTAATAATGGCTTAATGACTTTTCTATTGGGAAATTATCCAAGCTTTTTTAAAACCCTGCTAAGCTAACTGCTTTTACCATATTCTCTGGCAACGAATTGCAAAGTTGAATTACTCGTTGAGTGAAGAAATATTTTCTCTGATTCGTTTTAAATTTACTACTAAGTAGCTTCTTTGCATGCCCCCTTGTCCTAGTATTTTTGGACAGAGTAAACAAGCGATTCACACCTACCTGATCCACTCCACTCAGTATTTTATATATCTCTATCATATCTCCCTCAGCCATCTCTCCTCCAAGACAAACATTCATGACAAGTCTAGGAAAATGTATTGTGGAGATGTAAAAGCAGCCCCCAAGAAGATGATTTTTTTCATCTCAATATGAAAATGGATAGAGAGGAAACGTGATGCTCAGACTCTGGAAGGTTGTTCCAGGCAAACAGTGCAGCAGGGTTGAAAGAACAGAACTGGGAGTTAACAGTGGAGATGAGCACAGATAAGAAAATCACAGAAGAAAGACAAAACATTTCAATACAAGAACAATAAAGTAGAATAGTATCATTTAAAAAAAAAAAACACGGAACACAGTAAATGACGGCAAATAAAGACATCCAGTCTGTCTAACAAGGTGGCCAGTATTGTATCTGCCACTCTGTAAAGGCTACACCTCTCCATACCTGTTTAAATTTTGCTTTGAATCTGGGCAGAGTTATATGGTCTGTGCCAGAGCCGGTGGTGGGAGGCAAGGCTGGTGGTTGGGAGGCGGGGCTGGTGGTTAGGAGGCGGGGATAGTGTTGGGCAGACTTATACAGTCTGTGCCAGAGCCGGTGGTTGGGAGGCGGGGCTGGTGGTTGGGAGGCGGGGATAGTGCTGAGCAGACATATACGGTCTGTGCCAGAGCCGGTGGTTGGGAGGCGGGGCTGGTGGTTGGGAGGCGGGGATAGTGCTGGGCAGACTTATACGGTCTGTGCCAGAGCCGGTGGTTGGGAGGCAGGGCTGGTGGTTGGGAGGTGAGGATAGTGCTGGGCAGACTTATACAGTCTGTGCCAGAGCCGATGGTTGGGAGGCGGGGCTGGTGATTGGGAGGCGGGGATAGTGCTGGGCAGACTTATATGGTCTGTGCCAGAGCTGGTGGTGGGAGGCGGGGCTGGTGGTTGGGAGGCAGGGATAGTGCTGGACAGACTTGTACGGTCTGTGCCAGAGCCGGTGGTTGGGAGGCAGGGCTGGTGGTGGGGAGGTGAGGATAGTGCTGGGCAGACTTATACGGTCTGTGCCTGTGCCAGAGCCGGTGGTTGGGAGGCAGGGCTGGTGGTGGGGAGGCGGGGATAGTGCTGGACAGACTTGTACGGTCTGTGCCAGAGCCGGTGGTTGGGAGGCAGGGCTGGTGGTGGGGAGGTGAGGATAGTGCTGGGCAGACTTATACGGTCTGTGCCTGTGCCAGAGCCGGTGGTTGGGAGGCAGGGCTGGTGGTGGGGAGGAGGGGATAGTGCTGGGCAGACTTATACGGTCTGTGCCAGTGCCGGTGGTTGGGAGGTGGGGCTGGTGGTTGGGAGGTGGGGATAGTGCTGGGCAGACTTATACGGTCTGTGCCTGTGCCAGAGCCGGTGGTTGGGAGGCGGGGCTGGTGGTTGGGAGGCGGGGATAGTGCTGGGCAGACTTATATGGTCTGTGCCCTGAAGAACACAGGTACAAATCAAAGTAAGGTATACACAAAAAGTAGCACATATGAGTTATCTTGTTGGGCAGACTGGATGGACCATGCAGGTCTTTTTCTGCCGTCATCTACTATGTTACTATGTTACTATGTATTTTGTTTCTATATAAGGATCCTCTGCATTTATCCCACACATATTTTTTAATTCTGTCACTATCCCCCTTGTTTACAAAGCTGCGCTAGCGGCTGCCATGCGCTAATGCTGACTGTGTCGGCTTTGCCGCGTGGCTTAGTAAACAGGGGGTATGTTTGCCCCCCACTATCTCCACCGGGAGGGTATTCCAGTTATCCACCACCTTCTCCATGAAAAAAATATTTCTTGGCATTACTCCAAATTCTACCATCATGCGGCTTTTATTTACTCGAGTTCTACTGCTTCCCCCTCTCTGAAAAATATTTGTTTGCATATTACTACCTTTCCTCCAAAGTATACATATCCAGATTCTCGACCATTTTTGTCGCCTTCCTCTGAGCAAAATGCAGCCTCCAAAACAATGTCCCAAGTGGGGCTTTACGAACCAGCTGTCCAGCGGCATCAACATCTCCTTCTGCTGGTTATGCCTCTCTCTACGCAGCCCAGCATCGGTCTGCCTACTGCCACTACCAGGTCGCATTGTTTCAGAGCCGCCAAGAGCCTGAACCAGGCCTGGGGCAGGTCCGCCGCTGACACCGTCCCCGCAGCACACCACTCGCTCCCCCTGGACACCGCGTAGCCAGACCAGATTGGGGGGCCGGGGCCCAAAGTGTGTGTGTGGGGGGCGACACATTTGGCCCACATCCCTGCCGCAACTCCACATATCTTGGCTGGTGGAGGTCCCCAAGCTCCGCCATCAGAAGCCTTTCCTCCAGTGCTGTTCTCCGCCACATTACCTGCCCGGTGCAGCTGCTTCTCCTCACATCGCGAATGCTCAGTTTCATCAAAACTGAGCACATGTGTCGTGAGCGGAAGCAGGGCAGGCAATGCGGCAAACGGTGCTGGAGGGGCTTGTAGGGTATCTACTACATAGTAACGATATGGCTTACATATAACCGTTAAAGGTGTTAGCTGATTACGGTTTGAACAAATACATAGTATGAATAAATACAAAGTGATATTGTGGTATAATGAGGTATATGTATGGTAGGAAACAGTTGGGGGGAACTTAGAGAGGGAAAGGGGGAAGAAGAGTCAGGTGATGTCCGTTGCAGTCTTTGGTTATGTTGTGTTGCAAGTGACCGATATTTTTATGTTGGGTCAGTGGGGTATGGTTTTCTGGACAGGTCTGTCTTTAGTGCTTTCCGAAAATTTAGGTGGTCGAGCGTGGATGAGTAAGGTATTATTGCTATGGGGAATAAATGAAGGTGAGCCGCTAAGCTTTGTGGTGGGAGACTTGGGGGTCCTTTTACTAAGCCGTGTAGGTGCCTACATGCGCCAAACGTGTGCCAAATTGGAGTTACTGCCTGGTTACTGCCTGGCCCTTGTGGTAATTTCAACGTTGGCGCGCGTCTGAAAATTTTTTTTTTACATTTTCTGGCTTACATAACGGACAAGCGCAAAGTATGTCATTACCGCCCAGATTCTTTATCGCTAGGTCAATAGCCGGCGGTAAGGTCTCAGACCCAAAATAGATGCACCGCTAATTTTGATTTTGCCGCATGTACGTTTTCAGCAAAAAAAAAAAAAAGAGAGCCCTTTATTACAGACGTGCTAAAAAATGGATCGGCGCGCGCCCAAAACCCGCGCCTATACTACCGAAAGCCATTTTTTCAGCACGCCTTTGTAAACGGACCCCTTGATGAGGGAGAAGCTGGGTATGTTTATTAGCATACGAAAAGCAGCATTAACACTCTCTCCCCATATCCGTGACCTCTTTCCAGCTACTTCAACTTCTGTGGGTAAATTTCTTCTCCTTTCTTCTAAACAAACATGAAAGACAAGCAGGTATCAGCCTGCTTTCAATTAAATCTGAGAAACAATTACTCTGTGACAGTTTAATTCCTTTTTCTCACTGACGCTGCATTTTGAGGACACGGTCGCGACTGTGTACTGCTCATCAGTCCAGATTGTTTTTGCAATTATGAAATATCCCGAAACGTGACAAATGATTGACTGGTAAAACTCGCTCTTTCTCTGGGTATAAAGAGTAAGAGATGAACCACAGAAACCTCAGCAGTAACTGACTTTTAAATCACGGCCTACAAGCGTAGGAAGCGAAACCTCACAGTGGGCAGAGGAAGTTCTTAAGAGTTAGAACAAGAGACTAAGGGGCTAATTTAAAAAAAAAAAAAAACGCCAAAAGGTGACAGAAGGGCATTTTTCTCTCAAAAACGTCCAAGTTGCGATTTTCGACACCCCAATTTTAGATGTTTTGCTCCACAGTTCTCCCAAATTTCAAGGCTCTGTGTTTTGGGTGGGACATGGGCGGCACAAAAAGATAGACCTTTTCTGCAATAATGGAACAAAATGAAAATGTTTAGGGCCAAAATTAAGACGATTTTTGGCTAGACCTGTTTCAATCACGATTAGGTGACCAAAAGGTGCCCTAAATGAGCACATGACCACTGGAAGGATTAAGGAATATTATTATTATTATTATTAGCATTTGTATAGAGCTACCAGACGCACGCAGCACTGAACATCTGACACAGAGAGACAGTCCCTGATCAATAGAGCTTACAATCTAAAAATACAGACAGGCAAGACAATTAAGGGTGAGGGAAGTACTGGGTGAAGGAACAAGGGGAGGCAATTGAGTAGTGGTTAGGAGCCAAAAGCAGTGGTGAAAAGGTGGGTTTTGATTGATTTGAAAACAGGTAGAGATGGAGCTAGACGTAGAGGCTCAGGAAGTCTATTCCAGGCATAAGATGCAGCGAGGGAAAAGGAACGAAGTCTGGAGTTAGCAGTAGTGGAGAAGGGGGACGACAAGAGAGAATTGTCCAGTGAGCGAAGTTCACGGGGAGGAATGTAGGGAGAGATGAGAGCGGAGAGGTAATGGGGGGCTGCAGAATGGATGCATTTAAAGGTCAGTAAGAGAAGTTTGAACTGTACGCGGAAGCGGACAGGGAGCCAGTGAAGTGACTTGAGGAGTGGGCTAGTGTGGGTATAACGATTTTGGCGGAAAATAAGACTGGAGAGGAGAGAGATGGCTGAGTGGAAGACCAGTAAGAAGTCAATTGCAATAATCCAAGCGAGAGGGTTTGGATAAGGGTTCTGGTAGCGTATTCAGAAAAGACGGGGCGAGTTTTGCTAATGTTGTAGATAAAGAAACGACAGGTTTTGGCCGTCTGCTGGATGTTAGCGGAAAAGGAGAGGAAGGAATCAAAGATGACTCCTAGGTTGCGAGCAGATGAGACAGGGAGGATGTGAGAGCCATTAACAGAGATAGAGATTGGGGGAAGAGGGGAGGTGGGTTTAGGAGGAATAACCCTCATTACTCCCCCAATTGTCAATGACCCCTTCCCAGCCTCCTAAGATGTGACAGTGACACTACATACCAGCCTCTATGACAGCTTCAGATGTTATGGCCAGTCCTATTAGAGTAGCAAGAAGGTCCCTGGAGTAGTCTAGTGGTCAGTGCAGTTGACCGTGCAAAAGGGGACCAAGGCCCATATCCCACTCTAATTGCTACACTTGTGGTGGAACATGTGAGCCCCCCCCCCCCCAAAAAAAAACACTAAGTACCTAATGTAGCTTCATATAGGTGAGACCAACAGTCATAAGGGCTATTGTAGTGGGGTACAGTTGGGTACAATATATTTTGGTGGGTTTTGGAGGGGGTAATGGTGAAATGTGTACCTGGGACCTTTTATGTAAAATCCTCTGCAGTGCCCTCTAGGGTGCCCCACTGCTCTGCTGGGATGTCTGTGTGGCTAGTCTACTAAGAATGCTACCCCTCCCCCCCCCCAATAAATCTCTTGGACATTTCTTGTTATCTACCTGTGCCTCGGTTCTAATCCCAGCTCTGTCACTGATTCTTCATGGGAACATGCTATCTCCCTGTGCCTTGGTTCTAATCCCGGCTCTGTCATTGATTCTTCATGGGTATATGCTATTTCCCTGTGCCTTGGTTCTAATCCCAGCTCTGTCACTGATTCTTCATGGGAACATGCTATCTCCCTGTGCCTCGGTTCTAATCCCAGCTCTGTCACTGATTCTTCATGGGAAAATCTATTCTCCCTGTGCCTTGGTTCTAATCCCAGCTCTGTCTGATTGATCAGATCCATCCTACAAATTCAAGTTCAAATTCAATTAATTTTGATATACCGCAAAGTCATAATAGGATAGCTAAGTGATTTACGAGTTAGATGGGTTTTCAGAGTCTCGGACTTTCAGGAGCTGATCGTTTCTTTCAAACCATAGTTTTCAAATTGCCTACAACCAGTCTGTCTCTTCCACCTGCCCACCAAGGCAAGACAAGGAACTATTCTTGTCTTAACTCTTTAATATTTTGCTTTCTCTTTCTTACATCCTTTCTTTTAGCGAGATTGCTAAGACATAGGGTGTCACTTTTGACTCCAAATTAACTTTCAAACGTCAAATTGCCTCTGTGCTTCGCTGTTCATTCTTTATCTTGCGTAGAATTCACTTAGAAAGTCTCTCTAGGGTCTTTATTCTGTCATTCTTGGTTATTGTGATGCTTTCTATGGTGGTCTGTCTCTTTCTTTCCATCAACAGCAATTAAGCTTGTCTATAGCGCTCGCTGCTGTGACCATGTTTCTCCCTTTTTTGATCTCCGAGCACTGGTTGCCTGTCTCTGCCCTCATACAGTTCCAGCGTCTCACCTTGGTCTACAAAGGTCTTGTATCTACTACTCCTGTTTAACTCAATAATCTTCTGATTCCACATAGTCCCAGGGCTTTTTTTGAGGGGGTACTTGGGGGTACTGAGCACCAGCACCTTTTCCACTGCCTGCTAAAATTGACCCGTGGTCCCCAAGTTTTAACGAAAGAGCTCAGGTTCTACACACCAATTCTGCCTTGTCATAGATTCTGTGACTGGTTGCAGGGGACCTGGCTATTGTGGGGTGGATCCCTCAGTGATCACCCCACCCTTGAAGGGTGGCCTGGCATTTGACTACTGGCACCTTTTTTGCTAGAAAAAAGACACTGCTCTTTAGGATTCCAGAACCTTGCTATTCTTTGGGGTTCTACATGGAATCTTGTCACTCTTTAGGATTCCAGAATCTTGCTCTTCTTTGGGGTTGAATATGGAATGTTGCTACTCTTTGAAATTCTGCATGGAATCTTGTCACTCTTTAGCAGGGCTTTTTTGAGGGGGTTCTTGGGGGTACTAAGTACCGGCACCTTTTCCATTGTCTGCTAAAATTGACCCATGGACCCCAGGTTTTAATGAAAGAGCTCAGGCTCTACACACCAATTCTGCCTTGTCATAGATTCTGTGACTGGTTGCAGGGGGCCTGTCTATTGTGGGGTGGGTCCCTCAATGTTCACCCCACCCCACACCTTTTTTGCTAGAAAGAATGCACTGCATAGTCCTCTGGGTCTGCTTCATTCTTCATAGCAGGTCCTCTGCTTGCCTTCACCTTCTCGTGTAAGACTCAACACCTCCTGTAATTCTGTCTTTAGCTGACTTGGGCCAAAACTTTGGAATTCATCTGCTCATAGACTTGAACCTTCATATTCTAAACTCAAAAAGATGATTTAAGACCCGGCTTTACCATCAGATATATGGTTCCAGTGCTTTTCTCTAATCTTCCTCATTAATCTAGCTCCATCTCTACCTGTTTTCAAATCCATGCTGAAAACCCACCTTTTCACTGCTGCTTTTGGCTCCTAACCACTACTCAATTGCCCTCCCCTTGTCCCTTCCTTCCTTCTCACCCATTACTTCCTTCACCCGTAACTGTCTTGTCTGTCTGTATTATTTAGATTGTAAGCTCTTTTCAGCAGGGACTGTCTCTTTGTATCAGGTGTTCAGCGCTGCGTGCGTCTGGTAGCGCTATACAAATGCTAATAATAATAATAATTACAAGACCTGCATCATTTCCTTCCTGTCTTCTTCTCCCTCATTCTTCTTATACTCTGTTTTAATTATTTCTAAACTACTTAGGAGAATTATTTTTTTGACAAGTGGCACTATATAAAATCTAGACTAGATAAAAATAAAGAAATAAGAATTACCATACAGTTTTTAAAATACTGAATGGAAATATTTCACCAACTCAAAAGTCCAAGGAATTCGTTATTTAAAAAAAAGACCCAATGTGGCCACGTTTTGCCAAAATGGCTGCATCAGGAGTAAAACACTAACTAGGGGTTGAAAGCAGTGCTGCCCCCTAGCTGACAAATGTGTATCCAAGACTGTCACAACTGAAAGGACGCTGGCTGCTTTCAACCCCTTAGTTAGTGTTTTTCCCCTGATGCGGCCATTTTGGCGAAATGTGGCCACGTCGGGTCTTTAATATGAAACTAGCAAGAGATGCAGGCTTTACGACAGCCTCCTTGCCCCCCCCCACCGACACGCCTCACCTCGCCCCCCCCTCGCCTCCCCCCCACAAATACGTTTGATGGTGGGGGTCCCCAACCCCCGCCAGCCAAAGCCGTCTTCAGCACAGTCTCTGTGTCAGCGTCAGTGTGCACAGGAGGAGCAAGAAGAGCAGGGGCAGGCAGCGAATGCAGCTGCGTCGGAGACCACGCTGAAGAAGTCTTCGGTTGGGGACCCCTGCTAGCCAAACCAGAGGCCCGGATGAAATTTGCATGGGCCCAGGCACCTAAAGTTTATATTACGTAACTCAACAGGGGGCATGGCCATAGAACAGGTGTCTCAGGGGCCTTCTCAGAAATGAGTTATAATGTCATAGAATACATTCATTTAATCGCCCGACTGCCATTAGTTGCACGCCAGCATTTACAACGGGCTTCAGCAGTCTTAAGTGCCACGCCCAAAGGTAGGCGTGAGAGCTTTAGAGGGAAAGTCTGGTCAATATGGGGCACTTTCCGGCTCAACGCGGGCACTGGCGGTAGTTACTGCAGGGGGTTACCCAGCGGTAATCGGGCAGTGCCACGTGCTACCCAGTTACAGCTGGCTTAGCGAAGGAGCCCTTACCGCCACCTCAGTGGGCAGAGGTAAGTGCTTCACCCCCGCATGGCCAAGCAGGAAGAGCAATCTAACCAAATGGCCATGTCTTTTCACAGCCTTTTTACCCGCTGCGGTAAAAAAAAGGCCTCGGCTTGCAGCAAGATCAGCTCTTGCCGCTAGCTCAGGGACCTTAGTAAAAGGACTCCTATGGGATTTGGATCAGGAACAGGTGCCCTGACCAGTAGACTGACCAGAGAACAAAAGAAAAGAGGGAATGACCTCAAGAATACTGTTCGGAGATTGTTAGAGACCCAGAGAAGAGGGGTTCCCGTGCTGCAGGCAACGAGTGAATCGGTTGCATGATCACAGGGAGGGTGATAATGAAAGCAGCGTCAGCAGGTTAACTAGGGGCTCTTTGATTATTGCTGAACATGTGTGCAGTTATTTCAGCAACGGTTGCACCTTTATCTGCACACCATGGAGGAGTTCCTGGGGGTAGGCGAGGGGTGGAGAATGAACTACGCTTGCAGGTTTGTGCTGGGAAATTAGGCACAAATCTCTCGCTTCACATCCAGGCTATCAAACAAACATGAACTTGAAACGTCTTCATCTTTCTTGGCAAACCCTGTGAGGAAAGGCATCTGTGGAGTTTTTTTTTTTAAATTGAATTTCAAATTTATATATACAGAATATAATTCCAGAAAATGAAAGAATACAATCTTATACAGTGGGGGAAATAAGTATTTGATCCCTTGCTGATTTTGTAAGTTTGCCCACTGACAAAGACATGAGCAGCCCATAATTGAAGGGTAGGTTATTGGTAACAGTGAGAGATAGCACATCACAAATTAAATCCGGAAAATCACATTGTGGAAAGTATATGAATTTATTTGCATTCTGCAGAGGGAAATAAGTATTTAATCCCTCTGGCAAACAAGACCTAATACTTGGTGGCAAAACCCTTGTTGGCAAGCACAGCGGTCAGACGTCTTCTGTAGTTGATGATGAGGTTTGCACACATGTCAGGAGGAATTTTGGTCCACTCCTCTTTGCAGATCATCTCTAAATCATTAAGAGTTCTGGGCTGTCGCTTGGCAACTCGCAGCTTCAGCTCCCTCCATAAGTTTTCAATGGGATTAAGGTCTGGTGACTGGCTAGGCCACTCCATGACCCTAATGTGCTTCTTCCTGAGCCACTCCTTTGTTGCCTTGGCTGTATGTTTTGGGTCATTGTCGTGCTGGAAGACCCAGCCACGACCCATTTTTAAGGCCCTGGCGGAGGGAAGGAGGTTGTCACTCAGAATTGTACGGTACATGGCCCCATCCATTCTCCCATTGATGCGGTGAAGTAGTCCTGTGCCCTTAGCAGAGAAACACCCCCAAAACATAACATTTCCACCTCCATGCTTGACAGTGGGGACGGTGTTCTTTGGGTCATAGGCAGCATTTCTCTTCCTCCAAACACGGCGAGTTGAGTTCATGCCAAAGAGCTCAATTTTTGTCTCATCTGACCACAGCACCTTCTCCCAATCACTCTCGGCATCATCCAGGTGTTCACTGGCAAACTTCAGACGGGCCGTCACATGTGCCTTCCGGAGCAGGGGGACCTTGCGGGCACTGCAGGATTGCAATCCGTTATGTCGTAATGTGTTACCAATGGTTTTCGTGGTGACAGTGGTCCCAGCTGCCTTGAGATCATTGACAAGTTCCCCCCTTGTAGTTGTAGGCTGATTTCTAACCTTCCTCATGATCGAGGATACCCCACGAGGTGAGATTTTGCGTGGAGCCCCAGATCTTTGTCGATTGACAGTCATTTTGTACTTCTTCCATTTTCTTACTATGGCACCAACAGTTGTCTCCTTCTCGCCCAGCGTCTTACTGATGGTTTTGTAGCCCATTCCAGCCTTGTGCAGGTGTATGATCTTGTCCCTGACATCCTTAGACAGCTCCTTGCTCTTGGCCATTTTGTAGAGGTTAGAGTCTGACTGATTCACTGAGTCTGTGGACAGGTGTCTTTCATACAGGTGACCATTGCCGACAGCTGTCTGTCATGCAGGTAACGAGTTGATTTGGAGCATCTACCTGGTCTGTAGGGGCCAGATCTCTTACTGGTTGGTGGGGGATCAAATACTTATTTCCCTCTGCAGAATGCAAATAAATTCATATACTTTCCACAATGTGATTTTCCGGATTTAATTTGTGATGTGCTATCTCTCACTGTTACCAATAACCTACCCTTCAATTATGGGCTGCTCATGTCTTTGTCAGTGGGCAAACTTACAAAATCAGCAAGGGATCAAATACTTATTTCCCCCACTGTATATCCAACTTAAAGCCTCAAGAAATAAGAAATCATTTAGTCCTCATCTGGGGAACTAACTAGAGCTGAGTTGCTGAGAAAAGGAAATGAGTCCCTCAGGGGGAAAGAGTATAAACTAAATAAGTCATCTATTTCTAATCTCCTAAACCCCCAATCTTTTTTTTTTAATTTAATATATCATATTAAGTAACATTATCTTGAAGAAGAGGTTTACCTAAAATGGGTGGAATCTGTATACATAGATGGATGTGGAGGAGTAGCCGAATGGTTATTTGAGTGTGCAGTTTATAGAATAGCGCCAGTTGTGTGCTTAACTGAATTGTTTAATTAGGCACCAATTGGCCTTAAGTACTAATAGTAGCTCTTAAGTAGCATTAATTGATGCTAACTGATATTGAAATTGGTGTCACAGGTCCCATAATGCACTAGGATAGGGCAGGGGCGTAGGCAGACCTCACGGTGGGAGGGGGCCAGAGCCCAAGGTTGGGGGCACATTTTGAGTGCCGCCCCGTCGCCCCCCCCCCCACCGCTACGCCTTTGGCCCCCCACCACCACCTCGCCTCCTCACAAACTATTACCTTTGCTTGCAGGGGTCCCCAACCCCCGCCAGCCGAAGCCTTCTTCAGTGCGGTCTCCGGCGCAGCTGCATTCGCTGCCTGCCCCCTGCTCTTCTTTCATCTTGCTTCTCTTGTGCACGCTGACGCTGAGCCCTTCGAGCTCCCGCATTACCCATTTCCAAGAGAGAGATTTCAGGCCAGTCCTAGATTTCTGAAGACCCTATCCCAGGGGCGTAGCTACGGGGGCCTGGGCCCCCTCCCACAAATTTCATTTGGGCCCCTGCTTTGGCTGGCAGGGGTCTCCAACCCCTGCCAACCGAAGCCTTCTTCAGCGTGGTCTCCGGCGCAGCCGCGTTCACTACCTGCCCCCTGCTCTTCTTTCATCTTGCTTCTCTTGTGCACGCTGACGCTGAGCCCTTCGAGCTCCCGCATTACCCATTTCCAAGAGAGAGATTTCAGGCCAGTCCTAGATTTCTGAAGACCCTATCCCAGGGGCGTAGCTACGGGGGCCTGGGCCCCCCACGCAAATTTCATTTGGGCCCCTGCTTTGGCTGGCAGGGGTCCCCAACCCCTGCCAACCGAAGCCTTCTTCAGCGTGGTCTCCGGCGCAGCCGCGTTCGCTACCTGCCCCCTGCTCTTCTTTCTTCTTGCTCCTCTTGTGCACGCTGACGCTCAGCGTGTCAGCGTGCACAAGAGGAGCAAGAAGAAAGAAGAGCAGGGGCAGGCAGCAAACACAGCTGCGCCGGAGACCGCTCAGCATCAGCGTGCAAAGGAGGAGCAAGAAGAAAGAAGAGCAGGGAGCAGGCAGCGAACGCAGTTGCGCTGGAGACCGCGCTGAAGAAGGCTTCGGCTGGCAGGGGTTGGGGACCCCCGCCAGTCAAACCAGGGGCCCAAATGAAATTTACTGGGGCCCAGGCCCCCGTAGCTACGCCCCTGTGATAGGGTCTCCAGAAATCTAGGACAGGCCTGAAATCTCTCTCTTGGAAATGGGTAATGCGGGGAGCTCTGTTGAAGGGTTCCGAAGAGTCCTGTATTTAAGTGGCAGGAGATTAAGAGGGGATGAGACTGGGCCCTGCTTCTTCTGAATCTGCTCTTTCTCATATGTAAGAAAACTAGAAGTAACTGTCTGATATGAGCAGATCTACAAGTCTCTTAGAACTGAAAGCCTTCCCGAAGAGTAATCGAGTCACTAGCCCAACACCTGCAGGCTTGGAAATAATTTACGTCCCCTTCCTGACTCCCAGGCAGGTTCTTCACTTGATGAATGACTCAATTAAACATCTTTTAATCACTCTGCGATCTCATCTCGGGGTGAAATACTTGGTTCTCACAAGCCCCCTCAAGATGAGATAACTGATCAGGAAATCTCCCCACCACCACCTTCCCCTTCTTCCCTACCCAGGAGGAAACTGTTACAAATAGGAGCATATGTTATATCTGGGGATTCCCTTCCCCCACACCAACCTTCCTTTAACCCCAGGTTCCTGAACTCTCCTATGCATTTTGAGCCTCAGTCATAAACCCACATCTGCAGAACGTACAAGTGCTTTACTCCACTTAATTCAGTAAATTGAAGCAAGATGCCAGGCTGAAGGTGATCTATGATCCCAGGTTGAGGGCCTAGAAGGGAGACAACAGATTTACTGCCAAGACAGTGGGCGGCCTTTTGTTCAGACCCTGGTTCACGGGAAGTTTGAGGTCAGGCAGGATTAAAATATCTTCAGAAACAAATGGAATAATTTGACTAATATAGAATGCATGCAGTGCCAGCTCATGCCAGGAAACGAGGCAGGATTTACGGCCCTTCGATCCAACACATTTTTCTGATATGGGTCCCATTAGCCTGGATTTATAGATTATAGGAAGAATGGACGCTCAGTCAAGCTCTGGGGAACTTGATGCCTCTTCCCTAATTATAAGGGAAACTGTTTCTGATATCCCGTGGAGGTGCTAATCTTTCCAGAAATTTCCAGTGCCTTTTAAACTCCTGTTGTCTGGCCTTGAATGGTGTCATTATTTGTTTTGTAGTGATTTCAAAGAACACAACCCCCCCCCACCCCCACCCCCCCACTTTCTATTTATCTTGTGGACTCTGGGTGAAACTACTACTACTACTACTATTTAGCATTTCTATAAACATTTCTTTTCTTTACACTCGGTTTTATTACTAGAATCTAACCATATTTCGGTGGCCTGTTAATATCACAAGCCTCTGGAAACTTAATTCTAACGAAAAGGAAAATGGTACTGAAGCGACTGGAACATTTTCACACCTCTCAGTGTAAAGACCCCATTTAGTCTGACTGAGATTTTAACCATCTTCTTTCTTTTCTTAATAGGTGACCTTTTCTTTCACCTGTCTTTCTGGCTTAAATATCCCCTGCTGGTTCTAGTTCATTCTTTTTTATTATTTTTTTAATATATATTTTTGCAGGGTGATTATGTCCTCTACAATCTTATTATCCTACGTAAAACTGTCTTCGCTCACTTTTTTCCTCTACACGTCCACTGTCATTGATGAATTCACGCTAACCTTCAAGCATGCAGTGAGTTGAATGAACCTTTTAGCATTTTGCTACGTTCAAGAGACCAAAAACACTATGAAGCTGATTATTCAAAAGATCCACTAGCTTATTTTCGAAAGAGAAGGGCGCCCATCTTCCGACACAAATCGGGAGATGGGCGTCCTTCTTGCAAGGCCGCCCAAATCGGCATAATCGAAAGCCGATTTTTTTACACCCTCGACGGCTTTCCATCGCGGGGACGACCAAAGTTCATGGGGGCGTGTTGGCAGGGTAGCGAAGGCGGGACTGGAGCAGGACTGGGGTGTGATTAGGAGATGGGCGTCCTCGGCCGATAATGGAAAAAAGAAGGGCGTCCCTGACGAGCACTTGGCCGACTTTACTTGGTCCATTTTTTTTAATGACCAAGCCGTGAAAAGATGCCCGAACTGAGCAGATGACCACCGGAGGGAATCGGGGATGACTTCCCCTTCCTCTCCCAGTGGTCACTGACCCCCTCCCACCATAAAAAAACAGGTTACAAATACTTTTTTTGCCAGCCTCAAATGCCATACTCAGGTCCATCGCAGCAGTATGCAGGTCCCTGGAGCAGTTGTAGTGGGTGCAGTGTACTTCAGGTTGGCGGACCTGGGGGGGGGGGGGGGGGGTTGGGGGTTCAGCACCCAAGGTAAGGGAGCTATGCACCCGGGAGCAATTTGTGATGTCCACTGCAGTGCCCCCTAGGGTGCCTGGTTGGTGTCCTGACATGTCAGGGGGACCAGTGCACTACAAATGCTGGCTCCTCCCTCGACCAAATGCCTTGGATTTGGTCGTTTTTGAGATGGGTGTCCTCGGTTTCCATTATGGCTGAAAACCGGGGACGACCATCTCTAAGGTTCTAATAATTCATAGCATCGTGTTTGCTTTTTTAGCCACCACTGCACACTGGGCAGAAGATTTTAGTGTATCATCCCCATCGACACCTAGATCTTTTTCTCTTGAGTGCTGACTTCTAAGGCGGACCCCAGAATCAGGTAACTGTGATTCAGATTATTCTTTCCAATGTGCATTTGTCCACATTAAATTTCATCTGCCACTTGGATGTCCAGTATTCCAGTTTCCTAAGGTCTTCCTGCAATTTTTCACAATCCGCATGCGTTTTGACAACTTTGAATAGTTTGGTGTCATCTGCAGGTTTAATCACCTCACTCATCGTTCCACTTTCCAGATCATTTATAAATATGTTAAATAGCATCGGTCCCAGTAGAGAACCCTGCGGCACTAAAGACGCATTTATTTAGAAAGTTTGTTTCAGAGAACTAATGATTGATCTGACTTATGTCCTGCTGCTGTGTATTTTCAATATGATTTTAGTGTAAAGTAACTGATTGTGATCCGCTATGAACCAAGTAGGTAATCAAGGAATATTTCTATTATTTATTTGTAACGCTTATACCCCGTGTTTTCCCACCTCTTTGCAGGCTCAATGTGGCTTACAATACATCATGAATAGTGGAAATAATTAGAAGATAGACAATTAGTGATACAGAAGGATCTTGTGGAGGAGTGGCCTAGTGGTTAGGGTGGTGGACTTTGGTCCTGGGGAACTGAGGAACTGAGTTCAATTCCCACTTCAGGCACAGGCAGCTCCTTGTGACTCTGGGCAAGTCACTTAACCCTCCATTGCCCCATGTAAGCCGCATTGAGCCTGCCATGAGTGGGAAAGCGCAGGGTACAAATGTAACAAAAACAAAATAGATACTATTGGAGATTCTACATGGAATGTTGCTACTGTTGGAGATTCTACATAGAATGTTGCTACTATTGAGATTCTGTTGCTACTATTGGAGATTCTACATGGAATGTTGCTACTATTGGAGATTCTACATGGAATGTTGCTATTCCACTAGCAACATTCCATGTAGAAGGCTGCGCAGGCTTCTGTTTCTGTGAGTCTGACGTCCTGCACGTACGTGCAGGACGTCAGACTCACAGAAGCAGAAGCCTGCGCGGCCACACTGGTGATCTGGGGAACTGAGTTCGATTCCCACTTCAGGCACAGGCAGCTCCTTGTGACTCTGGGCAAGTCACTTAACCCTCCATTGCCCCATGTAAGCCGCATTGAGCCTGCCATGAGTGGGAAAGCGCAGGGTACAAATGTAACAAAAATAAAATAGATACTATTGGAGATTCTACATGGAATGTTGGTACTATTGGAGATTCTACATGGAATGTTGCTATTCCACTACCAGGACGTCGGACGTCAGACTCACAGAAGCAGAAGCCTGCGTGGCCACATTGGTGATCTGCAAGGGCCGACTTCTACATGGAATGTTGCTATAGTGGAATAGCAACATTAGAATCTCAAATAGTAGCAACAGTGGAGGAGTGGCCTAGTGGTTAGGGTGCTGGACTTTGGTCTTGAGGAACTGAGTTTGATTCCCGGCACAGGCAGCTCCTTGTGACTCTGGGCAAGTCACTTAACCCTCCATTGCTCCATGTAAGCCGCATTGAGCCTGCCATGAGTGGGAAAGTGCGGGGTACAAAAAAAAAAAAGTCTTCGTCCAGCTCCGGTCTCTGGTGCCACTGCATTGCCTGCCCTGTTCTCTCTTCCCTTCATGGCAGGCACGCTCCTTTTAGTGAAATTGAGCATGCGGTATTTGCGGTGGTGGCGCTTCAGCTGGCAGGAGTTAGGGACCCCCACCAGCCAAGATGTACAGCTGCGGCAGAGGGTGAGGAGCAGGCAGGGCGGCAAGGCGGCAGAGGGGGTGTGGCGGACCAAAATGTGCCCCCCTCTCACCTCGAGGTCTGGCTATGCCCCTGGTATTGGGAAACTAAGGCCAACGCAGGACAGACTTCTACGGTTGATGGCAAGAGATGGAGAAAGATTCAGCAACCTCAGTGCTGCAGAACCCAAGGGGAAGGAGGAGTGGCCTAGTGGTTAGGGTGGTGGACTTTGGTCCTGGGGAACTGAGGAACTGAGTTCGATTCTCACTTCAGGTACAGGCAGCTCCTTGTGACTCTGGGCAAGTCACTTAACCCTCCATTGCCCCATGTAAGCCGCATTGAGCCTGCCATGAGTGGGAAAGCGCAGGGTACAAATGTAACAAAAAAAAACAAACAAACATGATAATGATAAAACATGATAGTAGTATAACAAGCAGATATTGTAAGACAGTTCTGAATATATGTGGAGGAGTTGTGTGTATTTACCTTGGTTGATCTTTGTGGTATGCCCTGTTAAAGAGATGGGTCTTCAGTAGTTTGTGGAAGCTCGTTAGTTCATGGATCGTTTTTAAGTTGCGCGGCAGTGCGTTCCATAACTATGTGCTCAAGTAGGTAAAGTTTGACGCTTGCATTAGTTTGTATTTCACAGTTAGGGAAGTGCAGGTTAAGGAATGTGCGGGATGATCTTTTGGCATTCCTGGGTGGTAGGTCTATCAGGTCTGACATGTAGGCTGGTGCAACTCCATGAATGATTTTGTGGACTAGGGAGCATATTTTGAACGTGATGCGTTCTTTAAGTGGGAGCCAGTGTAGTTTTTTTCGTAGGGGTTTAGCACGTTCATATTTTGTTTTACTGAATATGAGTCTGGCTGCAGTGTTCTGGGCTGTCTGAAGTTTCTTGATTATTTGCTCTTTACAGCCGGCGTAGAATGCGTTGCAGTAGTCTAGATGACTCAGCACCATTGATTGTACCAGGTTACGGAAAACAGTCCTTGGGAAGAAGGGTCTTACTCTTTTTAATTTCCACATGGAGTATATCAGGTTTACAAAGTGACATAGAATGGATATAGCTGTAATATAATAAATAAAAAGGTGATCGTTTAGATGAGGATAGGTAAGATGGGCAAGGGAGGAGGATGGAAGAGGAAGGGGAGTGGGAGGAGGGTGTGTATTGGGATTAGCGTGTTGTTGAGTATGGGAGAATATATAGGGAGGAGTAGGAAGAGGGATGTACTTAGAAAGGATTAAATAGGGGAGCATATTCCAGGTTCCGTCTTCATAGTCTGATCTGGGTAGTGCAGGTCATTTGTGTATGCTTGTTTGAAGAGGTAACTTTTTAGCAGCTTCCGGAAGGGTAGATGGTCATTGACTATTCGAATGGATCTTGGTAAGGCGTACCAGAGTTGACTGCCTATGATGGAGAAGTTGGATGCATAATATGTTTTGTACTTAAGTCCTTTGCAGTTGGGGAGGTGTAAGTCGAGATAAGTTCGAGAAGATTTTGAGCTGTTTCTAGCTGGAAGGTCAATCAGATTGTACATATACCCTGGGGTTTCTCTGTAGATAATCTTGTGAATCAGCATGAAGACTTTGAAGTATATTCGTTCAGTAATAGGGAGCCAATGGAGCTTTACACGAAGAGGTGTAGCACTCTCAAATCGCAACTTACCAAAAATAAGTCTGGCTGCCGTGTTTTGGGTGGTTTGAAGTTTTTTCAGGATTTGGGTCTTGCATCCAATGAAAATACTATTGCAATAGTCAACGTGGGTGAGCACAGAGGATTGAATCAAGGTACGGAAGGTTTTTAGGGGAAGATATGATTTCACACATTTCAGCATCCACATCATGTTGAACATTTTCTTTGTCATAGCTTTTGCATGATTTTCCAGAGTTAGATGGTTGTCTAATACTACTCCTAAGATTTTTAGGTTGTCGGATATGGGAATATTGATGTCAGGGGTATTGAGTGTAGTTGGCATGAGTGTAGAGTACTGGGATGAGAGGATTAGACACTGTGTTTTTTCCTTATTCAATTTCATCCTAAAAGCGTTTGCCAATATGGTTAAGATGTCCATTCCGTTAATTATTTTAACGGAGATTTCTGCTAAGTTGGATTTGAAGGGGATGAATATAGTGAAGTCATCTGCATAAATGAAGGGATTGAGGCCAAATTTAGATAGGGACTTGGCCAGAGGGATCATCATAAGGTTGAAGAGGATCGGGGAGAGAGGTGATCCTTGGGGTACCCCACATTTTGATGACCATAATATAATATAAATGTTTTTTGATGTAATGTCATGTAATGAAATGTATTGAGTTCTGGTTTCAGTTGATATAATTCCAACACTCAACATTAGGTGTGGGAATCGGATCTTAAGTGCTGTTCTATAAAGAGAGCTCACCATGCAAAGCTCAATTTTTTTAGCGCTGAGTTCCACTTACTGAATCTGGTCCTTAGCAAGTCACGTGCCTGTGTTGTGCGATTCCACTGAGTGTGTAGCGAGCGCTAGTATTCTAGAACTTACGCATGCAACTGAACCCTAATAGAATGAGGGGGAAAATACTTTCTAACATTACTATGGAGATCAGGGCTGCTGAGAGGGGGGACAGGGTGCAAGATTCCCCCTGTACCGGCCTCCAAGGTGGGGCCAGCGCCGGGGTCCGATTGTCTCCTGCTCTTGACGGGACCCGGGTGATCGCTTCCCGACAGGAGCAGAAGAGAGAAAACTCCGGTGCTGGGACCCCCTTTAGAGGCTAGGGAGGAGGAAATACAGGGCTCCAGGGCCTCTGCTTTGGCTTTCGGGGGTCCCCAAGCCCCGCCAGTAGAAGCTTTCTTCCATCGCTGTTCTCTGCCACATTGGCTGCCCTGTGGCTGCTTTTCCCCTCGCATCTTCTGCTGCAGGGGCATGGGGACCCCTGCCAGCCAAGGTATGTGGAGTTGTGGGGGGGGGGGGGGGTGAGGGAGGTGGGGCAAAATGTGCACCCCCTCCCCACTTTGGGCTCTGCCTCCTCCCCCCCCCCCCCAATTTTTGTAGTCTGGCTTCTCTCGGCGGCCCTCGTGGAGATGTGAACAAGGGTGGACCCACTGCCCAAGTAAGACACAACCACACAGTCATTGCAGGTAAAAGGAAAGAGGGGTCCTGTTCCATTCACAGGTAGGAGCAAAAAGGCGTCATAAAACTAATCCATAAATATAATATTGTCCTTGTATAGCCTGCTCCTGCAGGGCCACTAGGTCTGATATTCAGACGGGAGTGAGCCCGGTTAACTCCCGTGCTCAACTATCAGCCTGAATATTCAATGCCAGGCCAGCTCCAGTGACCAGCATTGAATATCTGGGTGTTTTTTGGATGGTTGAAATTTAACCGGCAAAGCTGATATTCAATACTGGCCAGTTAAGTTTAAACCGATCAAAGGGAAAGGGAATGGGGCTTGTAGCAGGAAAGAAATGCAGAATGGGTGAATTTTGGGTGTGGACGGTGCTTGAAGTTAACACATGGTACTGTCACGAAGAGGGGTAGGAAGTGTACCTGAGCTATCAGAATGAAATTACTGCAGAAAAGAGAATTATCTGATTCACCTCCCCCCCCCCCCCATTAGTGTTAGCTGAACCTTCAAATCCTTCATCCCCCGGTGCTTACCGGGGCATCCTTAGTTATTTGACAGCTTGATCTGTAGCAGTGGTAGCAAGAGACAACTGCAGGGCGTCAGAACCGCCATTTTAAATCCAGGCCAACAATGGGGGACAGATGATGTACAGGAAATGAAGTGCGTCTGTGCATGAAAGACAAGGACTTGAAGGTGGCCAAACTGGAAGAAAAGGCAACAGCAAAAGCCAGAAATACATCTGGGTGATAGCGAGAGGAATGGCCAGCAGGAAAAAGGAGGTGGTGATGTCTCGATATAAGTCTCTGATGAGACCTCATTTAGAGTACTGGGTACGATTCTGGAGCCAAACCTTGAAAAGGAGATAGACCCGATGGAGCTGGTTCAGAGGGGGCTACTAAAATGCTCATTATAAAGTATACAGGGACGGACTTAAATATCTCAGGATGTATACATTAGAACAGTGGTTCCCAAACCTGGTCCTGGAGTCCTCCCAGTCCGTCAGGCTTTCAGGATATCCACAATGAATATTCATGACGGAGATTTGCATGCAGTGGAGGCCGTAGGGCTGTAAACCACACTTTTATTACTTTTTCTTATTAGTCCGGGAGCAAATTAACTTCACTCTCACTCCAGAGAAATACTCCGGTCCAGGTTTTATGAAACAAACTTTTTTTTTTTTTTGTTCAATCATTTTTATTAATTTGGATATAGCAATAAAAAAAGGAAATTAAGTACCATTGACTTAATAACAGTTTAACAAGTTAGAACATGTACACTGACTTATGGAAAAATTATGGACAGTGTTTACATCATCTCTAGAATCCCTGATGCTGTTACATTACAGGTAATTATAACTATAGGAGTAAACATATTATTAAATGTTAGAGGTGGAGATAAGAAATTATACATATATATGTAGTTAGTACCCATTTATATTTGCATAGATTATAATAATTAATATTAACTGGATGAGTAATTGAGTATAGGAGACTTGCGGGCTCATTTTCAAAGCACTTAGCCTTCCAAAATTCCATAGGTTTCTATGGAACTTTGGGAGGCTAAGTGCTTTGAAAATGAGCTCTCTCAGGTTTTATTAAATGCTACAAGGGAACCGCATTTCTCAGCAGCAGCTTTTTCATATTTAGCGTAAAGACATACTGTATTCCACCACATATCGTAAGATAACTTCGTAAAGTCCTTCCAGTTTTGACATATCAGTTTTAAAGCAACTTGAATCAATATACGAAGTAATTTGGCTATGTGTGGTTGTAGTATCGTGTCTAAACCAAATTCTCCCGTGATTATGAAACAAACTTAAACTTGACTTCAGTGCTGCAACAGGCAGTTTACCCAGACTTCATAGTCCCTGGAAACAAACAGCTCTCTCAGTATCAACCAGTTCAATTTGCATCAGAGATGCCAGATGGGCAGTTTTCCCGCCCAATTGGGCGGCTTTCTGCGACCCGCTGCGGGTCGCGTTTTTTTGGGCGGCTTTCTTTTCTGTTGGGCAGGTTTTTTTTCCTCGCCGGCTGCAGTTTTTTGCCCCGTGGGGGCGTGGTTAATGATGTCAGGGGCGGAGCTGTTGATGTTGGGGGCGGAGCTGGTGACATCAGGGGCGGGGCTTTTGACATCAGGGGCGGAGCTGTGAACGTCGGGGTGGAGCTGATGATGGCAGGGGCTGGGGTTGGTGACGGCGGGGGCGGGGTGTGAGGTTTTTGGGCGGGTTTAGAGGCTGGTTTGGGTCGGAAAAATTATTTAAATCTGGCAACCCTGATTTGTATCCACAACGCTTCAAAACAGAAAGAAGTTGACGTGCCAGTTCAAGGCTCTTGGTGTAATTTAATAGTGCACTTATAAATCCTAAGGTATGTCCATATTTACAGCTCCACCAGTCCAGTACACATCCTTTGGGCCGAATAATCCAAAGCTGTGTTTGCAGCTCTCTTGAAGCAAGCTTTTCTGCTGGGCTTTGTCCAGCTGCCAGACCTACTCAGGACCAGACCTCCCTGTTTGTCCTTCCTCCCAAAGGTGGACTTCTTTGAGCTGCTACCTCTGGTACCGAACAGGCTCTCTCCTGTTCTGCTCCTGGGCTGGGTTAACCCTTTCTACCCACCCGGAGCACTCCTTACACTCTCCAGTTAATGCCTTTATGGGCAAAACCCAACTTCTAATTTGGTCTTAGGTTATTGGGCCTATCAAAGACACCTCCATATCTCACGGGTCCTAGCAGGGGTAGAGGCAACTGAAGGCCATGTGCTCTGCACAACAACTGCTTATATTAATTCTGAACGTTAACCCTATATGACATCTCCTATCCATCTAAAGCCACAAACATTTCCCTCAGTAACTTTCCCTTGGGGCTAAGCCTCTCACTCTCCCTTTCCAACCAGTTCCCTCACCCCAGAAACTCTGGAGAGGTCTCTCAGAAGTTCAGAAATACCCCTACACAAAATGAGAAACCCATCCCATATAAGCACAACCTATAGCTTGAAAGAAAAGTCCACTTCCCCTTCATTGTACTTGGCTGTACTTAAGGACACTGCGTCCCTCTGCTGCTTTATTAAATCACTGATTTCAAGGGGAAAAAAAACACTGCACAAGTTTAGTTACTCCACAGCTGTTGGATCATAAAGCTGTCCAAATGCACATCACACCAGCAGACTGGACCAGATGAGTTTGAGATGATGTCACAGCCCTGAATAGCTGCAGTGGGTCACACTACCAGCCTGGGTTACAGGTGCCAAGCACATTTTGACAGTTTTACAAGGCTTAATGGCTTTTTATTAAATACCCAGCATTTCAGGGGAACTGACAGGCTAGTGAAAAGAGAAAGGAGAAATGACACATCCAACACACGTATGGAATGATGGGGTAGGATAGGAGAAAGAACCCACTAAGGGGAAGTGGGAGGGAACGGTGCAGCCGATAGAACTGAGAATGGGTGATTATAGTTTTTGGAACTGTTCTTAGTAAGTGGAAATACTCACCCGTTTCAGTTACTAGTTTCTAGTTTTATAAACTGTTCTTAGTATGTGAGAATAGTCTCAACGCTATAGAAATGATAAGTAGTAGTTGTAGTAGCAGAATACTCACCTATATCAATTACTAAACTGTAGTTTTCTGAATTGTTCTTAAAATTTAAAAAGGCATGGGAATTAGGAAGGATTAGGGATTACAGAGGATGGGCAGACTGGATGGGTCATGTGGCCTTTATCTGTCGTCATGTTTCTATGTTTCTAATGTGCATCCTTTACCCTGCTCTCTCCTTAAACACTCCTGGCTTAATTTGAAATCTCTCTACTGGGATTCCCTGAATGTCCCATTTCAATAGTATCCTTCAAGGATATTCCACACCGAACCATGCACTCCTGGGCGCATCCATTTACAACAAGGGAAACGTGACATAAATACCGGCACACAGATTTAGGCGCAGAGGGGGCGTATTCTATAATAGTGCGTGTAAATTTTAGAACGCCCACGAAATGCCCATTTCCCAGCCCTTAACCACACCCCTTTTTGGATCTGTGCTTTACAATTTCGGCGCTTTTTGTTATGGAGTATGCTTACGTGCCCTTTTACTAAGGCGCACAGGCACCTACGCATGTCCAATGTGCATCAATTTGGAACTAGCATCCAGCTACCATGAGCCCTGGGTGGTAATTCCATTCTTTATGTGCGTCCAATACGCGTGGCGGTGTACATGCGCTGACGATTACCACCCAGTTAACGCGTGAGAGCTTACTGCTAAGTCAATGGGTGGCGGTAAGGTCTCAGGCCCAAAATGGATGCATGCCAATTTTTAGTTTGCCGCATGTCTATTTTCGCCCCCCCCCCCCCAAAAGGCCTTTTTTTGCAAGTGCTCTGAAAAATGGACCTGCACGCATCCAATACACGTGTCTACACCAGCGCAGGCCACTTTTCAGCGCACGTTACTGAAAGGACCCCTTAGCCAGTTATGTGCGTAAATTCTAATTACTGCCAATTAGTGCTCATTATTACCTCTACTTCAGGAAGCAGGTGAAAGCTTGGCTCTTCAACCAAGCCTTTAATGGAAGAAGTAACTAACTTGTTAGTCTCACTCACACACACAAGGAGTGACACAGGCTGCACATACTGCAGCGGGACATGTTTATCCACTCCTACCCTAGCTGAGATAATATTTAACCATCTCTCTGACCTCACGTGCAACTTTCTTCAGATCAATCACCTTACTTTCACATTCTTCCTACTTTCTTACCCATCTATATGTTACAACTTTGCCTTACCCTTCATAATGTTCTATTACGTATTGTGTTGACATTGCAAGTAGTATACAATGCCATACTTTGTATTGTTGTTCGAATATTTTCACCGCTCTAATTGCCTCCTGCTCATGTTTGATCTATTCTTACTGTACACCGCCTTGAGTGAATTCCTTCAAAAAGGCGGCAAATAAATCCTAATAAATAAATAATAAATTAATAAATATTACTTGTTAAGTACTATTAAAAATGCTGATTGGCTTGTTAAGTCAATTAAGTTACACGCATTGTTACAGAATACGCTTGGATTTCAGCATAGAACATTAGACGCGATATGTAGAATCCGTGGCTTAGCGGACAATTAGCAAATGTATGTGTAACTGTAAGAGTCACATGCATAAGCGCTGGCATTCTATACCTTATGCGTACCTTTGGCACCTAACTTAGGGCTCTGTTTACTAAGCTGCAATATATAGGCACGTTAGCATTTTTAACGCGTGTTAACCATGTACACGTGCCTACAATATCCCTACAGGCGCTACACGGTTAGCGCATGGGCTAATTGTAGGTGCGTTAATTGTCTGTTTATAGAACGAGGGGTCAAGTGTCACTGATTCTACTTTTACCCATATAAAACGAGACTATAAGCCTTTGAAAATCAACGTCTTAAAATACCGAGGAGGAATCCTGAACGGAAAAGAAACAGCAAAGGAAAATGAAAGCTCATCGTTCTGTGTTCTCTGTGCCAATTTCTTGGTTTTTTTTTTCAAATCAAATCATTTCTCTTTGTAAACGCAATGTCACTGGTTATGTATCCTGCCGTGGGACAATTAAGTTCTTTTTTTTTTATTTCTTTTTCTCATAAATTACACCATACCAACCTTAAGACGTCTTTAATGAACAGCGACTCGGCATGTGGCCCTTCATAAACGTTTGCTAACCTTGTTTTCTGCTTGACAGACTAGCAGTGGAGAATGTGGCTCACAAGTTAATGATTGAGCTGCAGAAATCTTTCCTGGCCCTACTATTAAGACACTTCAAAGATTTCTCCAGTCAGATGAAATGAAAAGCAAATGTGTTCCTCTGGCTCCCCAAATACCGCAAATGTTTAAGCAGGTGCAAGCAATGAAGTTCTGCACAGAGACAGCACGTTAAGGGTCTGCAGAGTGTGCCCTGCTGAATTATGGGAACCCCGGGCCTACTTCATAAAGCTATGGGGCTTTGAAGGCGGCACGCTGCTTGCTCCCCTTACACAGCTACACATGTGGGGCAGAAGGAAATTATTGCTGAGTTTTCCTGTGCCCCACTCTTGACTTAACTCTTTGCAGACTTAAGTAGGGTTGTTGACCCATTTTCCCCCCCCCAAAAAATGGAGCCATGAGGTCTTTAACCTCAGTAGACCTCTGCTTTACAATTCTTGGTTGTCTTTTCTTTGTTTTTACATGATCAGTCTCTCAAGGCTTGTTCATCCCTTCCTAGGCGCTTCTATTAATTGGTACCAGCTACTCTTGGAAGTGTATTCATTTCACATGTTTATTTATTTTTTTTTTTTTCCTCTTGGTCTGTGAAGCCTACATGAAGCCAGCGTGTATTGAACTGTTTTATTCAAAATCATGTTTGGTGTATGTCCTAGGGGAGTGCAGGGCCGGGGCAAATTCATCAGCTCGGGAGCTTTAGAGATGGCGGTGGGGCCTGGGGCTTGTGGCAGTAATATTCAGAAAATGCTGAGCTCTTAAATTTATTCTCCTAAACCTACTACTACTACTATTTAGCATTTCTATAGCGCTACAAGGCATATGCAGCGCTGCACAAACATAGAAGAAAGACAGTCCCTGCTCAAAGAGCTTACAATCTAATAGACAAAAAATAAATAAAGTAAGCAAATCAAATCAATTAATGTGAACGGGAAGGAAGAGAGGAGGGTAGGTGGAGGCGAGTGGTTACAAGTGGTTACGAGTCAAAAGCAATGTTAAAGAGGTGGGCTTTCAGTCTAGATTTAAAGGTGGCCAAGGATGGGGCAAGACGTAGGGGCTCAGGAAGTTTATTCCAGGCGTAGGGTGCAGCGAGACAGAAGGCACGAAGTCTGGAGTTGGCAGTAGTGGAGAAGGGAACAGATAAGAAGGATTTATCCATGGAGCGGAGTGCACGGGAAGGGGTGTAGGGAAGGACGAGTGTGGAGAGATACTGGGGAGCAGCAGAGTGAATACATTTATAGGTTAGTAGAAGAAGTTTGAACAGGATGCGAAAATGGATAGGGAGCCAGTGAAGGGTCTTGAGGAGAGGGGTAGTATGAGTAAAGCGACCCTGGCGGAAGATGAGACGGGCAGCAGAGTTTTGAACCGACTGGAGAGGGGAGAGGTGACTAAGTGGGAGGCCAGCAAGAAGCAGATTGCAGTAGTCTAAACGAGAGGTGACAAGGGTGTGGATGAGGGTTTTGGTAGAGTGCTCGGAAAGAAAGGGGCGGATTTTACGGATGTTGTAAAGAAAGAAACGACAGGTCTTGGCGGTCTGCTGGATATGAGCAGAGAAGGAGAGAGAAGAGTCAAAGATGACCCCAAGGTTTCGAGCTGAGGAGACAGGGAGAATGAGAGAGCCATCAACAGAAATAGAAAACGGGGGGAGCGGGGAGGTGGGTTTGGGGGGGAAAATGAGAAGCTCGGTTTTGGTCATATTTAATTTCAGGTGGCGTTGAGACATCCAGGCAGCAATGTCAGACAAGCACGCTGAAACTTTGGTTTGGATGCAAGGTGAGATATCAGGGGTAGAAAGGTAGATTTGGGAGTCATCAGCATAGAGATGGTAGGAAAAGCCATGGGATGAGATTAATAAACCAAGGGAAGAAGTGTAGACCAGCCTCTTAAATTTGTGCCCTTTTTTTTTAGCCAGGAGTATAACTTTTCAGCTGAAAATTCAGATTAATTTTGGAGCTTGCCTAGTTTTGTGAGCCTAACTTACGAGGCTAGTGTTGAAAATCAGTGCTAAGCTCTTAATTTCTTATCCCCACCCTAAAGCCACTCTTCTTGCCAAACACTTTTTGTGCCCCTAAATGTAGGGAAATTTTCCAGGCAATATTCAGCCTTCAGAGGTCAATGATTTTTTTAATGTTGACTGCAATGGGAAGCCCCAGATATTCAGTACTAGGCCATGTCCAGCCACCAGCATTGAATACCTCGGGCCACTGGAGCTTATGCGGGTCCTGGCTGAATATTATCCAGGATCAGCATAAAGAATTCAGAGTACCCTCTTCTCCCCTGATCCCCCTCCCTCAGATGCCTTAGAAAAGCTACTATTCCGATCCATGGCTAGTGCAGTGGGCTTTGATCCTGGCAACCTGGGTTCAATTCCCACCACAGCTCATTGTGACCTTAGGCAAGCCACCTAACCATTACTCCAGGTACAAAAACTTAGATTGTGAGCCTTTCTAGGGACAGAGAACGTACCTACATATAATGTATACAGCACTGCATATGTCTAGTAGCACTATATTATTATTTCTTATATTTGTATCCCACATTTTCCCACCTATTTGCAGGCTCAATGTGGCTTACATTATACCGTAGAGGCGTTCGCCATCTCCGGTAGAGAAACAAATACAGAGGTTCATGTGTTATAGACACAATGGGAATCGTAGAGAGGAAGAGTTGTGTAGAGTCTATTACGAACTTTGGTTTTGTTGTGTTGCAAGGTTTAGGCACTTAGGTTGGGTCGATTGGGTATGCCTTTTTGAACAGGTTGGTTTTTTTGTGATTTCCGGAAATTCAGGTGGTCGTACATTGTTTTCACAGCTTTTGGTAGTGTATTCCACAGTTGTGTCTTTATACAGGAGATGCTGGATGCATAGGTTGATTTGTTTTTGAGTCCTTTGCAGCTTGGGTAGTGGAGATTTAAGTAAGTTCGTGTTGATCTGATTGTGTTTCTTGTTGGTAGGTCTATGAGGTCTGTCATGTATCCCGGGGCTTTGCCGTAGATGATTTTATGGACCAAGGTGCAGATTTTGAAAGGAATACATTCTTTGATTGGTAGCCAGTGTAATTTTTCTCTGAGGGGTTTGGCACTTTCGTGTCGCGCTTTTATAAATATAAGCCTGGCTGCTGTATTTTGAGCGGTCTGAAGTTTGTTTATGATTAGTACAACATCCCCCTTTTCCCATCTGAAGTGACTCTTGACAATCTGTGGGCTCTGATTGTGAACCTGGGTCTGTGCTCTCAGGTTCAGAAACTGGAGCAAGGATTACATCCTTTAGAGTGAAGACTGGAGACTGTTGACTCTGAGGTTAAAAAATTGAAAGAACGGGCTGATAAAGACTTGGATGATGTCCAGAAGACCCAGGCCTCTATAATAAAGGATGTAGGTGGCCTTCATAGGAAGGCTGAAGCTTTTGAGAACACTGTTAGAGCTAATAATTTGCATTTCTTAAATTTTCCCAGGGTTACCCCTGGGGAAATGCTTAAAAGATATATTAGAGAAGTGTTGGGTGTTTTTGAGGACAGAATTCCTCCATTTTCCCAAGTTTATTATCTCTCACCAAAACCTGTGGAGGATCAGCAAAGTTTGGATCAAGATAGCCCATCCCTTGATGTGTCAGCTGTGTCTGTGGATCAGTTTACATAAGTACATAAGTATTGCCATACTGGGAAAGACCAAAGGTCCATCAAGCCCAGCATCCTGTTTCCAACAGTGGCCAATTCAGGTCACAAATACCTGGCAAGATCCCAAAAAAGTGCAAAACATTTTATACTGCTTATCCCAGAAATAGTGGATTTTCTCCATTTAATAATGGTCTATGGACTTTTCCTTTAGGAAGCTGTCCAAACCTTTTTTAAACTCCGTTAAGCTAACCGCCTTTACCACATTCTCTGGCAACGAATTCCAGAGTTTAATTACATGTTGAGTGAAGAAAATTTTTCTCAGATTCGTTTTAAGTTTACTACATTGTAGCTTCATCGCATGCCCCCTAGTCCTAGTATTTTTGGAAAGCGTAAACAGACGCTTCACATCTACCCGTTCAACTGCACTCGTTATTTTATAGACCTCTATCATATCTCCCCTCAGCCGCCTTTTCTCCAAGCTGAAGAGCCCTAGCCACTTTAGCTATTCCTCATAGGGAAGTCGTCCCATCCCCTTTATCATTTTCGTCACCCTTCTCTGCACCTTTTCTAATTCTACTATATCTTTTTTGAGATGCGGTGACCAGAATTGAACACAATATTCGAGGTGCAGTCGCACCATGGAGCAATACAAAGGCATTATAACATCTTCATTTTTGTTTTCCATTCCTTTCCTAGTAATACCTAACATTCTATTTGCTGTCTTAGTCGCAGCAGCACATTGAGCAGAAGGTTTCAACGTCTCATCAACGACGACACCTAAATCCGTTTCTTGGTCTGTGACTCCTAACGTGAAACCTTGCATGACGTAGCTATAATTCAGGTTCCTCTTTCCCACATGCATCACTTTGCACTTACTCACATTAAACGTGATCTGCCATTTAGACGCCCAGTCTCTCAGTCTCGTAAGGTCCTCTTCTAATTTTTCACAATCCTCCCACAATTTAACGACTTTGAATAACTTTGTGTCATCAGCAAATTTAATTACCTCACTAGTTACTCCCATCTCTAGGTCATTTATAAATATGTTAAAAAGCAGTGGTCCCAGCACGGACCCCTGGGGAACCCCACTAACTACCCTTCTCCATTGAGAATACTGACCATTTAACCCTACTCTCTCTTTTCTATCTTTTAACCAGTTTTTAATCCACAATAGAACACTACCTCCTATCCCATGACTCTCCAATTTCCTCTGGAGTCTTTCATGAGGTACTTTGTCAAACGCCTTCTGAAAATCCAGATGCACAATATCAACCGGCTCAACTTTATTCACATGTTTGTTCACCTCTTCAAAGAAATGTAGTAGATTGGTGAGGCAAGATTTCCCTTCACTAAATCCATGTTGACTTTGTCTCATTAGTCCATGCTTTTGAATATGCTCTGTAATTTTGTTCTTAATAATAGTCTCTACCATTTTGCCCGGCACCGACATCAGACTCACCAGTCTATAATTTCCCGGATCCCCTCTGGAACCTTTTTTAAAAATAGGCGTTATATTGGCCACCTTCCAATCTTCCGGTACCATGATCGAATTTAAGGATAAATGACATATTTCTAACAATAGCTCCGCAAACTCATTTTTCAGTTCTATCAGTACTCTGGAATGAATACCATCCAGTCCAGGAGATTTGCTACTCTTCAGTTTGTAGAACTGCCCCATTACATCCTCCCGGTTTACAGAGAATTCATTAAGTTTCTCCGACTCGTCAGCTTCGAATACCATTTCCGGCACCGGTATCCCACCCAAATGTTCCTCGGTGAAGACCGAAGCAAAGAATTTTTTAAATCCCTCCTCTAGGGCATGTCTTCCCTGATCGCCCCTTTTACTCTTCGGTCATCTAGTGGTCCAACCGATTCTTTTGCCGGCTTCCTGCTTTTAATATACCTAAAAAAGTTTTTTACTATTTGTGTTTTTGCCTCCAACGCAATCTTTTTTTCGAAGTCCCTCTTAGTCTTCCTTATCAGCACTTTGCATTTGACATTCCTTATGCTGTTTCTTATTATTTTCAGTCGGTTCTTTCTTCCATTTTCTGAAAGATTTTCTTTTAGCTCTAATAGCTTCCTTCACCTCACTTTCTAACCATGCCGGCTGTTGTTTGGTCTTCCGTCCTCCTTTTTTAATACACGGAATATATTTGGCCTGGGCTTCCAGGATGGTGTTTTTGAACAGCATCCATGCCTGATGTAAATTTTTGACCCTCGCAGTCGCTCCTCTAAGTTTTTTTTTCACCGTTCTTCTCATTTTATCATAGTCTCCTTTTTTAAATCAACGTATTTGATTTCCTATGTATACTTACTTCAAAGCTAATATCAAATCTGATCATATTATGATCACTGTTATCAAGCGGCCCCAGCACCATTAGCTTCCGCACCAGATCATACGCTCCACTAAGGACTAGGTCTAGAATTTTTACTTCTCTCGTCGGCTCCTGTACCAGGTGCTCCATAAAACTGTCCTTAATTTCATCAAGGAATTTTACCTCCCTAGCGTGCCCCGATGTTACATTTACCCAGTCAATATCGGGTTAATTGAAATCACCCATTATTATTGAGTTGCCCAGTTTGTTTACGTCCCTAATTTCCTTTAACATTTCCTCATCCGTCTTGTTTGCCCGTCTTGTCCTCCGATGAAGCACTTCTTTGAATTTGCGGTCTAGCTGAATTTCACCTGGGTTGTCAAATCTGCTTGTACTTAGATCAAATTTGTCTCCCAGTACTGTAGATCATGATGTCATCTAGGTACGCTGCTACATAACATCTATGAAGTCTCAGGAGGCAGTCTACCAGGCAGTGGAATATAGCAGAAGCCCCATGACGTCCACTGGATCATATGGTGAACTGGGACAGCTCTTAGGAGTGCAGAAAGCTGTCTTCTTCCTAATTGCCGGAGTGAAGAGCACTCGTCAATATTCATTGGTCAAGTCCAATGTGGAAATAAGCTGGGCTCCTCTCTATCTCTCAATCAGTTCATTCAACTTGAGGCATCAGGTATGCGTCGAGCTTGGAAACTTCCTTAACTTTCTGGAAATCAATATAGAAGCAGAGGCTTCCATCTGGCTTAGGAATTAGCATAATGGGAAATGACCAGTTACTGTTAGACTCTTCTATCACTCCAAGTTTAAACATCTCATTCACTTCTGCAGCCATAGCTTGTCATCGAATCTTTGAGATATGGTGTGGTTGCTGTTGGACTATGGTATGGTTACTGTTGGGTCCATAATGATATTGTATCATGAGCCCTTCCAGGAATGGTGGAGTGCACATCTGTATTCTGAGTTTCTGACTCACAAGTTTGGCGGCCATATTTTGCCACGTAAATACCTGGAATATCTTTGGCCTGTTCCAACTTAACCGGCCTGTGCTGATTACTGGCTTCGCCAGTTAAGTTGGAACCAGCCAAAAATAAACCGAATATTCAATGCCGGTCACCGCCCAGCATTGAATGTCCGTGCTCAGCGATGACTGTGGGAGAAAGCCCCGCTAACACCCACAGTCTGAATATTGGCCCCACCGCTTATATAAATTACTCAAGCCATGGCACATGTATACCATAGTTGAACTCTGTTCACAGTGGAGTTCAACTGTGGCATTAATGATTTCTCCCCTCAGGAATATTTTACTATCGGGAGCTAGTCAGTACATTTAGGCATGCCACTGACATAGTATAAGAGGGCACACCTAAACATGAGCATGTCGATGCCAACTTATGCTAGAATTCTATAATGAAATCTTGGCGCCAAGGTGACGTTCATTGGGGAGAATGGAGATCCCTGCATCACCCTTTAAATATAATATATACACTTCAGAGCAGAAGTTCTCACCTAGAAATGATCTCTTGTCAGGAATGACATCAACCACTTCCTAGTCTGGACTTTTATCCCATCTGCTACAGCCTACGGAGCAAGATTTCATGGCTCACTATGCCTAAGGCGGCTGAAGAATCATGAAGAACTAGCAGACCTGATTCTTCTCAATCCAAGAGCTGCCACAGGTCATCGGATAATGCCACCAGCACTGCCTCAGTTTGAAGTCCTACCGAAATCTGGACTGGGTGTATCAAACCCCTAATTTCTATCGCGTAGAATAGCTGAATCATTGTCTTGGTTGATGGAACAATATATTTCTTCCTGCTCCCTACATACCTCTTTTTTTTTTTCCTAATGGGATCCAGATCCATCTGTGCCCTAACACATACATAAATACAGTTGCATGTTGAGCTCAGGCAGGTGTGGAGATGGAAAGGTGAAAATAAATCTGTGTTTATCTGCTTTGATCTACCCAGGTAATGAATACTAGCCTCTAGAGGACAGCGTGAGTCTGGGTAATCCACTCCCTTCCCAATCAGCAGGTAGATGTCAGGCGCAGAATAATCCTGCCACGATGCAAGGTAATAATTGTTAGATTAATTAGTGGGGTCCTGACTAGACAGAATGTAAATGATCCCACTGTGTCCAGTAATTAATGGGTTTTTTTCCCTGACTGCAGTGTCATTAATAAGGAGTTCATCTTTGAAGCTGGTAATTGGCTGGCTTAGCTTCATTAGGGTATTTATAGATATGGTTTGGTCTCGAGACGTATAGGGAAGCTGATTATATTTATTTCAACTCCATTATCCGTTGGTAATGTGTTACACTGCCTTTGTCTCTTCTGCTGTTGTTGGCACCGGGGGAAAAAAAAGAATAAATACATCAGTGCGTGGAAGGGTGAGGGAGCAGGGTAGAGGAGAGCATATATAGTGGAGGAGTGGCCTAGTGGTTAGGGTGGTGGACTTTGGTCCTGGGGAACTGAGGAACTGAGTTCGATTCCCACTTAAGGCACAGGCAGCTCCTTGTGATTCTGGACAAGTCACTTAACCCTCCATTGCCCCATGTAAGCCGCATTGAGCCTGCCATGAGTGGGAAAGCGCAGGGTACAAATGTAACAAAAATAAAATAGATAATATTGGAGATTCTACATGGAATGTTGCTACTATGGGAGATTCTACATGGAATGTTGCTACTATTGGAGATTCTACATGGAATGTTGCTATTCCACTAGCAACATTCCATATAGAAGGCTGCGCAGGCTTCTGTTTCTGTGAGTCTGACGTCCTGCACGTATGTGCAGGACGTCAGACTCACAGAAGCAGAAGCCTGCGCGGCCACATTGGAATAGCAACATTCCATGTAGAATCTCAAATAGTAGCAGGAGTGGCCTAGTGGTTAGGGTGGTGGACTTTGGTCCTGGGGAACTGAGTTGGATTCCCACTTCAGGCACAGGCAGCTCCTTGTGACTCTGGGCAAGTCACTTAACCCTCCATTGCCCCATGTAAGCCGCATTGAGCCTGCCATGAGTGGGAAAGCGCAGGGTACAAATGTAACAAAAATAAAATAGATAATATTGGAGATTCTACATGGAATGTTGCTACTATTGGACATTCTACATGGAATGTTGCTATTCCACTAGCAAATCACAATACCAAAGATTAGAACTGGGTGTGTGCAAACAATTCACAAGCCAACTGTTAAGTTAAAGTTATTATAGGGAGCCCTCGGAAAATACTACTTTACGGCAATTTCACATTATTTGCCTAGTAGCATAGTCTCTCTTCATCGGGTCGTCCCTTGATAAACTATTGGTGAATGCTGTGATTGTTGCAAACACACTGCCGAGAGTGCTCAAAAAATATATATAATGTGTGCTTTAAATATAAAAAATGAAAAAACTTTAACTTAACTTGCATGCCACTGCATGTCTCACGTTGTTGGGGCGTAATTTAGGGGAAGCCTAAGTGGACAACAACGTGAGACATGCAGTGGCATGCAAGTTAAGTTAAAGTTTTTTCATTTTTTATATTTAAAGCACACATTATATATATTTTTTGAGCACTCTCGGCAGTGTGTTTGCAACAATCACAGCATTCACCAATAGTTTATCAAGGGACGACCCGATGAAGAGAGACTATGCTACTAGGCAAATAATGTGAAATTGCCGTAAAGTAGTATTTTCCGAGGGCTCCCTATAATAACTTTAACTTAACAGTTGGCTTGTGAATTGTTTGCACACACCCAGTTCTAATCTTTGGTATTGTGATTTGCGTGTTTGATTCTTCCAAGGATTTTGTGATTTTGGAGATTTCAAGTGGTTTCAGCTATTCCACTAGCAACATTCCATGTAGAAGGCTGCGCAGGCTTCTGTTTCTGTGAGTCTGACGTCCTGCACGTATGTGCAGGACGTCAGACTCACAGAAGCAGATGCCTGCGCGGCCACATTGGTGATCTGCAAGGGCCGACTTCTACATGGAATGTTGCTAGTGGAATAGGGCCGACTTCTACATGGAATGTTGCTAGTGGAATAGCAACGTTCCATGTAGAATCTCAAATAGTAGCAACAGTGGAGGAGTGGCCTAGTGGTTAGGGTGGTGGACTTTGGTCCTGGGGAACTGAGTTTGATTCCCGGCACAGGCAGCTCCTTGTGGCTCTGGGCAAGTCACTTAACCCTCCTTTGCCCGCCGCATTGAGCCTGCCATGAGTGGGAAAGCGCGGGGTACAAATGTAACTAAAATAAAATATGCCCCACTGCCATGTTAGGCTGCTCTTGAAGCTTCCTTAAGATGACCAGCTAGCTTCCATGTCAGAAAGCTCAGGCCGAGCCAGCCCTGGGTTTACCCTGCGGCATCTAACGATTTCTCCTTCCGGTTTCTCCAGAAAAGCAGGAACTACATATCTGTTGGTTATACTGGTCTCTCTCTTAATTGTTTCCTACAATTAGAGCCTCTGGTTTTAGGTTTTCAGCGATAAACACTGATAAAACACCTAAATCTTTGTGCAAAAGGTTAAATACCGGAAAGCCGGCACTTCTGCCAGGGCAGTCGCACTTCTCCCCTTGCCTGCCCTGGATCTTTCACTCAGTTTTGGTACCATTTCCATGCTGATGGCTACTCAGCTGGACAAATATATGTAGTTGCACCCACCCAGCACTGGCATTTGAGCAAGAAAACACTAATAAACACGTCTTTTTAGAGCTCCTAATTAGCCGGAAAGCAAACATCTAAATTTACACACACCCAAGAATAGAACCTTACTTATAAAGTTACTTAAGTAGGCCTGATTACAGGATCACTTACGTGTATTACATCTGGGAATTGTGGTGGCGATTTAACTCAAGAACTCAGTCAACTTGAGGCTTTGTGTCCATGATTGCCTCAGTGGCGTAGCCAGATCCAGTATTTTGGATGGGCCCAGAGCTAACTTAGTTGGGCCCTTCCACGGCATGGCTCACCCCCCTCCCCCGCACATCTCTTCTCCTCAAGGGGATATTTGGGGGCATGTTAAGGGTGGGATTTAGGTGTTCCTAAGACCTGGACATTTTTCAGTCATAATGGAACAAAACAAAAATGTCCAGGGCTACAACTAAGACGTTTTGAGCTAGACTTGTTTTTATAACAAATAAGCCACAAAAAAGTGCCCTAAATAACCCCCTTACTCCCCCAGTGGTCACTGACCCCCAAAGATGTAAAAGAAAGAGTGTATACCAGCCTCTGACAGCCTCAGTCCGGTCCCTGCAGTAGCCTAGTGGTCAGTGCAATGAACTGTGGAGAAGGGGAACCAGGCTCACTTGTGGTGGAAAGGGTCAGTTCCCCAAAACCCATGTATAGGTGACACCTGCAGCCATAAGGGCTATTGTGGTGGTGTACAGTTGGGTACATTAGGTTTTTGGTCAGTTTTGGAGGGCTCTCTATACAATAAAAGAGAGCAATGGTGAGATGTGTACCTGGGAGCTTTTACATGGAGTCCACTGCAGCACCCCCTAGGATGCTCCACTGCTCTGCTGGGATGTCTGTGTGGCCAGTGTATTAAGAACAAGCAACAAAGCCCGTTTCGTGAAAAATGATACAGGCCTTAGGAAGGCTCTCCTCTAAGCGATTTCTCCTCTCTCCCCTGCCCTCCCCTCCATGTCCAGCGATTCTTCCCTCCCCTCCCATCCCATCCCCTCCGTGTCCCACAAATCTGGCCTCCCCTCCATTTCCAGCGATTCTCCTCTGCCCTGCCCTCTCCTCCCATCTCATGTCCAGTGATCCTCCCCTGCCCTCCCCTCCATGTCCAGCGATTCTTCCCTCCCCTCCCATCCTATCCCCTCCGTGTCCCGCAAATCTGGCCTCCCTTCCATTTCCAGCGATTCTCCTCTGCCCTGCCCTCCCCTCCGTGTCCCGCGATTCTGACCTCCCCTCCATGTCCAGCGATTCTCCTCTGTCCTGCCCTCCCCTCCCATCCCATGTCCAGCGATCCTCCCCTGCCCTCCCCTCCATGGCCAGTGACTCTGTCCTTCCTGCCGCTCTGCCTTTAAGCCATTCATCTTACCTGAGGTACCAGCGGCGGCAGGCTGGGCTCGCGTCACCTCCAGCTTTGCCTTGCCTTCCTTCTCAGTGTCCTCTGATGTCATTTCGTCTTTCCGCAAAGGCGGGACACTGAAAGGGAAGGGAACGCTGGAGGCGAGCTGACATCAGCATGCTGTTAAGAAACTCAGCCAGCCAGCCATCCAGGGAAGCAGAGTTACAAATTATTATATAGAGATGTTGACTCCTCCTATGTCCCAATGGCTTGATTTTGTTTGTTTTTCACTTGGATGTTTTCTTTTCAAAAATGAGCCAAAAAGATAAATGTACAGAGCACAAAAACATCTAGCATGTGGCCATTTTCCAAAAAGAAACGGTAGACATTTTGCTGTTTTGAAAATTGCTATGTTTGCTATTTGGATTCTGGACGTTTTCAGCAAAATGTCCAAAGTAAGACATAGACATCATATCAAAAATTCCCTTCTTAGCCAAAGCGGTGGCCAATGCAGGTCACAAATACCTGGCAAGATCCCAAAATAAAGTTCAATACACTGAAATCTTCTGCCCAGTGTGCGGCAGCAACAGCCATAAAAGCAAACAGGATACTAGGAATTATTATGAAAGGGATGCAAAATAAAACCAAGAATATTATAATGCCTCCATGGTGTGACCTCACCTAAGTACTGCGTTCAATTCTAGTCACTGTATCTCAAAAAAGATACAGTGGAATTAGAAAAAGTTTTTAAAAAAGGGACCAAATTGATGAAGGGGAATGGAACTCCTCCCATATGAGGAAAGGCTAAAGAAGTTTGGTCTCTTCAGCTTGGCAAAGAGACAGCTATGGGGGGATATGATCGAAAATTCTGAATGCTACAGAACAGATAAAACTGAACCAATTGTTCACTCTTTTCAAAAAGTACAAACACCAGGGGCCATTCAATGAAATTACATGGAAATACTTTTAAAACAAATAAGAGGAAATATTTTTTTCACTCAAAGAATAGTTAAGCTCTGGAACTCGCTGCTGGAGGATGTAGTAACAGCAGTTAGCATATCTGGGTTTAAAAAAGGTTTAGACGAGTTCCTGATGGAAAAGTCCATAGTCCGTTATTGAGATGGGCATGGGGGAAGCCATTGCTTGTCCTGGGATTGGTAGCATGGAATGTTGCTACTCTTTGAGATTCTGAATGGAATCTTACTACTCTGGAATTCTACATGGAATGTTGCTACTCTTTAATATTCTGAATGGAATCTTACTACTCTTTGGGATTCTACATGGAATGTTGCTACTCTTTGAGATTCTACATGGAATGTTGCTACTAATTGAGATTCTGAATGGAATGCTGCTACTCTTTGAGATTCTGAATGGAATCTTACTACTCTTTCGGATTCTACATGGAATGTTGCTACTAATTGAGATTCTGAATGGAATCTTACTACTCTTTCGGATTCTACATGGAATGTTGCTACTAATTGAGATTCTGAATGGAATGTTGCTACTCTTTGAGATTCTGAATGGAATCTTACTACTGTTTGGAATTCTACATGGAATGTTGCTACTCTTTAAGATTCTGAATGGAATCTTACTACTCTTTGGGATTCTACATGGAATGTTGCTACTCTTTGAGATTCTGAATGGAATCTTACTACTCTTTGGGATTCTACATGAAATGTTGCTACTAATTGAGATTCTGAATGGAATGTTGCTACGAGATTCTGAATGGAATCTTACTACTCTTTGGAATTCTACATGGAATGTTGCTACTATTTGGGTTTCTGCCAGGTACTTGTGACCTGGATTGGCCACTGCTGGAAGCAGGATACTGGGCTAGATGGACTATTGGTCTGACCCAGTATGGCTATTCTTCTGTTCTTATACTCTAACTTACTATAAAGGTATCCCCATAACATCTATATCGGATCTTAACCTACATCTCCCTTAGGGGGTCTTTTAATAAGACACGCTAGCATTTTTAGTGTGCACTAAAAATAGGTGCATGCTAAATGCTAGAGATGCCCAAAGGAATACATTGGTGTCTCTAGCATTTAGCACGCCTATTTTTAGTGTGTGCCAAAAAACGCTAGCGCGCCTTAGTAAAAGACCCCCTTAATGTTAACCTTTCCACCAGGCTGCTCTGGAAATGGAATTCAATTGGGTATTAAACCATCTTTAAAACTTATTAAAGAGAAGACCAAATTCCTTTTGACAGGAGGGAGTGATAAGATGTTAACAATGAGTAATCGGAAGTTTCAGTTTGAGAATAATATAAAATCTGTTGAGGCAACTTCTGAGGCTGAAGTAAATATGCTTGTGAAAAAGTCCTTCTTGGCGTTGAAAAAATGAGAAGGACTCGGGTGTCTTTTTGATCGACCTGTTTTTGGATTAGTGGTACGAAGTTTACTTATGTCATTATTGGATTACAGTAATAGTATCTGTATAGGATGTCAAAAAAGATTAAGAACATAAGAACATAAGTATTGCCATACTGGGACAGACTGAAGGTCCATCAAGCCTAGAATCCTGTTTCCAACAGTGGCCAATCTAGGTTACAAGTACCTGGCAAGATCCCAAAACAGTAGAATACATTTTATGCTGCTTAACCTAGAAATAAGCAGTGGATTTTCCCCAAGTCATTTTAATAATGGTTTATGGACTTTTCTTTTAGGAAGTGATCCAAACCTTTTTAAAACTCCTGCTAAGCTAATTGCTTTTACTGCATTCTCCTGCAATGAATTCCAGAGTTTAATTACACGTTGAGTGAAAAAATATTTTCTCTGATTCATTTTAAATTTACTACTTTGTAGCTGCATTGCGTGCCCCCTAATCCTGGTATTTGAAGAAGAAATTAGAAATAGTCCAGAGTACGGCTGCACGTTTAATATATCAGGCTCATACATATGATAGAATTACTTCTCTCTTGATTGATTTGCATTGGCTACCGATTGAGGTCTATATTTGTTTTAAGGTCTGCACAATAATTTTAAAACTATTTTACGGCCAGGTTCCACTGTATATGTCAAAGTTAGTAGAGCTGTCTTCTAAAAGAGAAGTTTTTGAGACACTATCCAGCTTATAATCTAAAGAGAAAAACGCCTATATTGCGACCCAAATTGGGAGATGGGCGTCTTTCTCCCGTGGGCGCCCAAATCGGTATAATTGAAAGCCGATTTTCGGCGATTCCAACTGCAATCCGTCGTGGAAATGGGTAAAGTTGATGGGGGTGTGTTGGAGGCATGGTGAAGGTGGAACTGGGGCGTGGTTATCGGCCGAGGAGAGATGGGCGTCTTTAGCTGATAATCAAAAAAAGGCGTTTTTACGGCGATTTTGGGTCACTTTGTTTGGACCCTTTTTTTTCACGAACAGGTCCCAAAAAAGTGCCCCAACTGACTAGATGACCACTGGAGGGAATCGGAGATCACCTCCCCGGACTCCCCCAGTGGTCACTAACCCCCTCCAACCAAAAAAAAACACTTGAAAAACTTTTTTTCCAGCCTCTATGCCAGCCTCAAATGCCGTACCCACCTCCATGACAGCAGAATGTGTTCAATCCTCTCACAGCCTTTCCCTGGGTCAGATGTGGCTCTCGGGTGCACTACAGGGTCACATCAGCATTGCATTCTGGTGGGTGTAGGGTATTGGGCTCCGTGATTTCATTAGCTTGTGTTACAGTCTCACGATGTTGGTAGTTGGTAGTCTCTTCTCCCATGGTGCTTTTCCCCCTGCCTACTGGGTCAGAGTGTGCCTTGTTGTGTTTCCTGTTGTAGTCCATGCGGTAGTGGCCATTTTTGTAAGCCAGTTTTAGTTCCCTTTCTTGTGTTACCCACGTTAGAGAACGTAGTTCTTACCTTGCATGGTGCTGAAAGAGGGCATTGTACAGCATTCTGCCAGCTCTGACCTACTGCTAATCTCAGTACCAGGGAGACTCGTTGCAAGTGGGGCACAACCTCTGATCTGCAGTTAACTGTGAGTAAACGCGGTTATTCCAATAAAGGACGTTTTCGGAGAGATTAGTCTTCAGGTGTCAACTGGTGTGCCAATGTTATACAGCAGCAACAAGTCCTAGAGGCCTGCGTGAATGCAGGTCCCTGGAGCACTTTTAATGGGTACCGCAGTGCACTTCAGCCAGGTGGACCCAGGCCCACCCCCCCTACCTGTAACACTTGTGCTGGTAAATGGGAGGCCTGCAAAACCCACTGTACCCACATGTAGGTGCCCCCTTCACCCCTAAGAGCTATGGTAGTGTTGTACATTTGTGGGTAGTGGGTTTTGGGGGAGGGGGGTTGGGGGTTCAGCACCCGTGGTAAGGGAGATGTTGTCTGAAGTGGGAGCGTTGTCTGAAGTCCACCGCACTGACCTCTAGAGTGCCCAGTTGGTGTCCTGGCATGTCATGGGGGCGAGTGTACTACGAATCGTGGCCCCTCCCATGACCAAATGGCTCGGATTAGGATGTTTTTGAGCTGGGCGTTTTTAGTTTCCACTATCGCTAAAAAAAACAAACGCCCAGCTGAAAAACGTCCATTTTTTCGAAAATACGGTTCGGTCCGCCCCTTCATGGACCCGTTCTCGGAGATAAACACCCATGGAGATAGGCGTTTGCGTTCGATTATGCCTCTCCAAGACATTGCATTTTCCCCACTCCAAAGGGGGTGAAATACAAATCTTCTTTTAATTTGAGTTTTTTGTTTCAGTATTTAGGGAGATGTTTAGGAAATATTTGCTTAGATAATTTGTGTTATACAATGTGTTTATTGTTGGTTATAATGCTTTGTTATTCCCAGTGAATGTCTGGTTTCTCCGAGGACAAGCAGGCTGCTTGTTCTCACGACTGGGTGACGTCCGCGGCAGCCCCCACCAACCGGAAAAAAGCTTCGCGGGACGGTCGGCACGCAGGGCACGCCCACCGCGCATGCGCGGCCGTCTTCCCGCCCGTGCGCGACCGCTCCCGCCAGTTCCTTTTTTTCCGCGTCTGGAGAGAGTCGTGCCTCGCCGCTCTCTCTGATTCAGCCCGGATTTTCGATCGCGTTTACGCCGATCGTGTTTTTTCTTTGTTTATTTAGGTATAGTTACCGTCCGGTTTCTTTTTGGGAAAAAAAAAAAAAAAAAAGAAACCCTGCGCGTGTGGAGCACGCACTCCCTTTTTCCCTCGCTTCCAGCGGGGACGCCGCGTTGCGGCCTAGTGGCCGCACGGTCGTTTTCCTTTTCGTGGTGTGATTTCAGCCACCATTGACGACTTTGACTTCGCCGACGCGATTTTTCCGTCGATGTCCTCGAAGGTCCCGAGTGGATTTAAAAAGTGTGGTCGCTGCGGCCGGCCGATCTCGCAGACCGACACCCACGCTTGGTGCCTCCAGTGCCTCAGGCCGGAGCACAATATCAAGTCGTGTTCTCTGTGTCTCGGTCTCCGGAAACGGACTCAGGTTGCGAGGCAAGTTCTGCGGGACCGTCTTTTTGGAACTTGCGCCGGCCCCTCGACGTCGACCTCGAAGGCATCGGTATCGACGCCCGGTCCTTCGGTACCGGTATCGATGCCCGAGACATCGGCACCGATGGCAGCGACCCCAGGAGAACAGGTCCCGTCGGCCCGCCGGTCCTCCGGTGAGAGTTGGGGTGAGAGGCCGCGTGGGCAGTCGGCCACGGGACCGAACCCTGTCTGACCCGGTACCTCGAGACCGAGGGGGATCGACCTCCTCCTCCTCCATGCCCTCCGGCGCCGGTGACGGGCATCGTAAGAAAGATAAGAAGCGTCGTCACCGGTCGCCCTCGGTGCATCCGGATATCGGAGAGGAGGCGACGCCGAAGCGTCATCGTCGAGAGGAGAGGTCTCCGTCGGTTGTGGAGGTACCGACGCGTCGGGGTTCCGGCACCTCGGTGCCGTCTCCTGGCCCCCAGCAGCTTCTGGCGCCGACACCCCTACCGGCCCCACCGCCTTTCCCGGCAGCGGGCCTGGACGAGTGCCTCAGAGCCATCCTTCCGGGGATCCTGGAAGGGCTGATGCGCCAGGCTGTGCCGGCGCCGGGGGTGCTTGCGCCCTCGGCGCCGATGACTGTGGCGCCGGCGAGCTCTAGCCCGGCGCCGGGGCCGTCGACACCGCCGCCGCTTGCGGTGCCGGTCTCGACCGCCACACAGGTGGAGTCCCCGTCGACGTCGATGGAGGGAGCTCCGTCCCCGCCGGCGCGGGAGTCCACCGCTCGACGACACCGAGACCCTGGTGCCTCGACGTCGAGCCGGGCCCGGTTCAGGACTCAGCTACATGAGCTTATGTCCGACACCGAGGATGAGGACTCGTGGGGGGAAGAGGAGGACCCTAGATATTTCTCCTCAGAGGAGTCTACGGGCCTTCCCTCGGACCCCACGCCTTCACCGGAGAGGAAACTCTCACCTCCCGAGAGTCTCTCCTTTGCCTCCTTTGTGCGGGATATGTCTATTAGCATTCCCTTCCCCGTGGTCTCTGTGGAAGAGCCGAGGGCCGAGATGCTCGAGGTCCTCGACTATCCATCACCACCTAGAGAGTCCTCCACGGTGCCGCTGCACAATGTCCTAAAGGAGACGCTGCTTCGGAACTGGGTGCGACCATTAACTAACCCCATCATTCCCAAGAAAGCAGAGTCCCAGTACAGGATCCACTCTGACCCAGAGCTAATGCGGCCACAATTGCCCCATGACTCAGCGGTCGTGGATTCTGCTCTCAAGAGGGCACGGAGTTCGAGGGATACCGCCTCAGCGCCCCCGGGGCGGGAGTCTCGCACTCTGGACTCGTTTGGGAGGAAGGCCTACCAATCCTCCATGCTCGTGACCCGCATCCAATCATACCTGCTCTATATGAGCATCCACATGCGGACCTATGTGCAACAACTGGCGGACCTGGTCGAGAAGCTCCCGCCGGAGCAGTCCAGGCCTTATCAGGAGGTGGTCAGGCAGCTGAAGGCGTGCAGAAAGTTCCTGTCCAGGGGTATCTATGACACCTGTGACGTGGCATCTCGTGCTGCGGCCCAAGGTATAGTGATGCGCAGGCTCTCATGGCTGCGTGCCTCTGACCTGGACAACCGCACCCAGCAGAGACTGGCTGACGTCCCTTGCCGGGGGGATAACATTTTTGGTCAGAAGGTCGAGCAGATCGTGGACCAACTGCATCAGCGGGAAACCGCTCTCGACAAGCTCTCCCACCGGGCGCCTTCAGCATCCACCTCAGCAGGTGGACGTTTTTCCCGGGCCCGGCAGGCTGCACCCTATTCTTTTGCAAAGCGTAGGTACAACCAGCCGGCCCGAAGGCCTCGTCAGGCACAGGGACAGCCCCAGCGCGCTCGTTCCCGTCAACAGCGTGCGCCTAAGCAGCCCCCTGCGCCTCCACAGCAAAAGCCAGGGACGGGCTTTTGACTGGATCCACGGGAACATAGCCGCCCTCAAAGTGTCCGTACCGGACGATCTGCCGGTCGGGGGGAGGTTAAAATATTTTCACCAAAGGTGGCCTCTCATAACCTCCGACCAGTGGGTTCTCCAAATAGTGCGGTGCGGATACGCCCTGAATTTGACCTCCCTGCCTCCAAATTGTCCTCCGGGAGCTCAATCCTTCAGCTCCCATCACAAGCAGGTACTTGCAGAGGAACTCTCCGCCCTTCTCAGCGCCAATGCGGTCGAGCCCGTACCACCCGGGCAGGAAGGGCAGGGATTCTATTCCAGGTACTTCCTTGTGGAAAAGAAAACAGGGGGGATGCGTCCCATCCTAGACCTGAGAGGCCTGAACAAATTCCTGGTCAAAGAAAAGTTCAGGATGCTTTCCTTGGGCACCCTTCTACCAATGATTCAGAAAAACGATTGGCTATGTTCCCTGGATTTAAAGGATGCATATACTCACATCCCGATACTGCCAGCTCACAGACAGTATCTCAGATTCCGCCTGGGCGCACGACACTTTCAGTACTGTGTGCTGCCCTTTGGGCTCGCCTCCGCCCCACGAGTGTTTACAAAGTGCCTCGTGGTGGTGGCGGCGTACCTACGCAGGCTGGGAGTGCACGTGTTCCCATATCTCGACGATTGGCTGGTCAAGAACACCTCGGAGGCAGGAGCCCTCCGGTCCATGCAGTGCACTATTCAACTCCTGGAGCTGCTGGGGTTTGTGATAAATTACCCAAAGTCCCATCTCCAGCCAACCCAGTCTCTGGAATTCATAGGAGCTCTGCTGAATACCCAGACGGCTCAGGCCTTCCTTCCCGAAGCGAGGGCCAACAACCTCCTGTCCCTCGCTTCGCAGACCAGAGCGTCTCAGCAGGTCACAGCTCGGCAGATGTTGAGACTTCTGGGTCATATGGCCTCCACAGTTCATGTGACTCCCATGGCTCGTCTTCACATGAGATCTGCTCAATGGACCCTAGCTTCCCAGTGGTTCCAAGCCACCGGGAATCTAGAAGATGTCATCCGCCTCTCCACCAGTTGCCGCACTTCACTGCTCTGGTGGACCATCCGGACCAATTTGACCCTGGGGCGTCCATTCCAAATTCCGCAGCCCACAAAGGTGCTGACGACGGATGCATCTCGCCTGGGTTGGGGAGCTCATGTCGATGGGCTTCACACCCAGGGTCTGTGGTCCCTCCAGGAAAAGGATCTGCAGATCAACCTCCTGGAGCTCCGAGCGATCTGGAACGCGCTGAAGGCTTTCAGAGATCGGCTGTCCTGCCAAATTATCCAAATTCGGACAGACAATCAGGTTGCAATGTATTACGTCAACAAGCAGGGGGGCGCCGGATCTCGCCCCCTGTGTCAGGAAGCCGTCGGGCTGTGGCGTTGGGCGTGCCAGTTTGGCATGCTCCTCCAAGCCACGTACCTGGCAGGCGTAAACAACAGTCTGGCCGACAGACTGAGCAGAGTCATGCAACCGCACGAGTGGTCGCTCCATTCCAGAGTGGTACGCAAGATCTTCCGAGAGTGGGGCACCCCCTCGGTGGATCTTTTCGCCTCTCAGACCAACCACAAGCTGCCTCTGTTCTGTTCCAGACTTCAGACACACGGCAGGCTAGCGTCAGATGCCTTTCTCCTTCATTGGGGGACCGGCCTCCTGTATGCTTATCCTCCCATACCTTTGGTGGGGAAGACCTTACTGAAGCTCAAGCAAGACCGCGGCACCATGATTCTGATAGCGCCCTTTTGGCCCCGTCAGATCTGGTTCCCTCTTCTTCTGGAGTTGTCCTCAGAAGAACCGTGGAGATTGGAGTGTTTTCCGACTCTCATTTCGCAGAACGACGGAGCGTTGCTGCACCCCAACCTTCAATCCCTGGCTCTCACGGCCTGGATGTTGAGGGCGTAGACTTCGCTGCGTTGGGTCTGTCTGAGGGTGTCTCCCGGGTCTTGCTTGCCTCTAGGAAGGATTCCACTAAAAAGAGTTACTTTTTCAAGTGGAGGAGGTTTGTCGTTTGGTGTGAGAGCAAGGCCCTAGAACCTCATTCTTGCCCTGCACAGAACCTGCTTGAATACCTTCTGCACTTGTCAGAGTCTGGCCTCAAGACCAATTCAGTAAGGAATCACCTTAGTGCGATTAGTGCTTACCATTATCGTGTGGAAGGTAAAGCCATCTCTGGAGAGCCTTTAGTCGTTCGATTCATGAGAGGCTTGCTTTTGTCAAAGCCCCCTATCAAGCCTCCTACAGTGTCATGGGATCTTAACGTCGTCCTCACCCAGCTGATGAAACCTCCTTTTGAGCCACTGAATACCTGCCATCTGAAGTACTTGACCTGGAAGGTCATTTTCTTGGTGGCAGTTACTTCAGCTCGTAGGGTCAGTGAGCTTCAAGCCCTGGTAGCTCATGCTCCTTATACCAAATTTCATCATAACAGAGTAGTGCTCCGCACCCACCCAAAGTTCCTGCCGAAGGTGGTGTCGGAGTTCCATCTTAACCAGTCAATTGTCTTGCCAACATTCTTCCCCAGGCCGCATACCCGCCCTGCTGAACGTCAGTTGCACACATTGGACTGCAAGAGAGCATTGGCCTTCTACTTGGAGCGGACACAGCCCCACAGACAGTCCGCCCAATTGTTTGTTTCTTTCGACCCTAACAGGCTAGGGGTCGCTGTCGGGAAACGCACCATCTCCAATTGGCTAGCAGATTGCATTTCCTTCACTTACGCCCAGGCTGGGCTGGCTCTTGAGGGTCATGTCACGGCTCATAGTGTCAGAGCCATGGCAGCGTCAGTGGCCCACTTGAAGTCAGCCACTATTGAAGAGATTTGCAAGGCTGCGACGTGGTCATCTGTCCACACATTCACATCACATTACTGCCTCCAGCAGGATACCCGACGCGACAGTCGGTTCGGGCAGTCGGTGCTGCAGAATCTGTTTGGGGTGTAAATCCAACTCCACCCTCCAGGACCCGAATTTATTCTGGTCAGGCTGCACTCTCAGTTAGTTGTTCTTCGTAGGTCAATTTTCTGTTATACCCTCGCCGTTGCGAGGTTCAATTGACCTGGGTTCTTGTTTGAGTGAGCCTGAGAGCTAGGGATACCCCAGTCGTGAGAACAAGCAGCCTGCTTGTCCTCGGAGAAAGTGAATGATACATACCTGTAGCAGGTGTTCTCCGAGGACAGCAGGCTGATTGTTCTCACCTACCCTCCCTCCTCCCCTTTGGAGTTGTGTGTTTCATCTTTGCTAGTCATTCAACTGGCGGGAGCGGTCGCGCACGGGCGGGAAGACGGCCGCGCATGCGCGGTGGGCGTGCCCTGCGTGCCGACCGTCCCGCGAAGCTTTTTTCCGGTTGGTGGGGGCTGCCGCGGACGTCACCCAGTCGTGAGAACAATCAGCCTGCTGTCCTCGGAGAACACCTGCTACAGGTATGTATCATTCACTTTCTTTAACTGTAACCCACATAGAACTTATAAGGTGCTTGCGGAATACAAGAATATTTTTAATGTAATGTGAAAAAAACTATGGTATTAAGCAGATATTCTTCAATTTAAGGATAATGTATTTGATATACTGCCTTTCTGTGGAGCAACCAAAGAGAGTTACATATTATATTCAGGTACTTGTCCCTACTGGCCTCACAATTTAAGGGGTCCTTTTACTAAGGCGTATTAACGGATTTAGCGTGCGCTAAATGCTAAGATGCCTATTATCCCCAGATTCTATATAATGTGCTGAGATTTCCACGTGGAAATCGAAGTGTATTCCACAACAATGTGCATAACCTAATTGGTTAACAAGCAATTATCAGCTCTAATTGGCATTAAATACAATTTATATGCACTATTTGCCAAGTGTATTCTGTAATGTGATGCGTGTAAATTCTAAGTTGCGTGGAGGGGCATAATCGAACGGGGACGACCATCTCTAAGGGCGCCCATCTCTAAGGATGTCCCGGCGAAGGGGCGGGGAAACCCGTATTATCGAAACAAGATCGGCGTCCATCTTTCATTTCGATAATACGGTCGGGGACGCCCAAATCTCAACTTTTATTTCGACTTTAGAGATGGTCGACCTAAATGTTGAGATGGTCGAGCTTAGAGATGGTCGTCCCCGGTTTTCAGCCATAATGGAAACCGAGGACGCCCAGCGTTCGTAGTGCACTGGTCCCCCTGACATGCCAGGACACCAACTGGGCACCCTAGGGGGCACTGCAGTGGACTTCATAAATTGCTCCCAGGTGCATAGCTCCCTTACCTTCGGTGCTGAGCCCCCAACCCTCCCCCCCAAAAACCCACTCCCCACAACTGTACACCACTACCATAGCCCTAAGGGGTGAAGGGGGCACCTGCATGTGGGTACAGTGGGTTTCGGGTGGGTTTTGAAGGGCTCACATTTTCCAGCACAAGTGTAACAGGTGTGGGGGGGGGGGTGGACCTGGGTCCGCCTGTCTGAAGTGCACTGCACCCACTAAAACTGCACCAGGTACCTGCATACTGCTGTGATGGAGCTGAGTATGGCACAAAATATTTTTAAAGATATTTTTTGAGGGTGGGAGGGGATTAGTGACCACTGGGGGAGTAAGGGAGGTCATCCCCGATTCTCTCCGGTGGTCATCTGGTCATTTCGGCCACCTTTTTGTGCCTTGGTCGTAAGAAAAACACGACCAGGTAAAGTCATCCAAGTGCTCGTCAGGGACGCCTTTTTTTTTCCATTATGTGTCGAGGACGTCCATGTGTTAGGCACACCGAATTCCCGCCTTCACTACACCTCCGATACGCCCCCTTGAACTTTGGCCATCCCAGCGACGGAAAGCAATTGGGGACGTCCAAAATCGGCTTTCGATTATACCGATTTGGAGGACCCTGGGAGAAGGACGCCCATCTTCCAATTTGTGTCGAAAGATGGGCGTCCTTCTCTTTCGAAAATGAGCCTGAATGTCTTTTAGGTTGGACCAGAAGGTGGTCTCATTTATTTTCCCTCTGGTGGATATCAGTTTATGGGGTTTGTGCTTGGATGGGCGCAAGAAACAGATATCTATGGAGAAGTTGAGTTTAAAGTGATCTGAGTTTGAAGGGTTCAATGTACTTTACATTTGAAAATACAGCGAGTCAGAATAATAGAATTCAGTAACATCATGAGAGCAAGTAGATAGACATGTTTGAAACATTTAACAATGATGAGACCATACATACCCAGCTGGGCATTTAAAAGTCTGTCCTTTAATGATGCCAGATGTTCCGAAATCATAGCCGTAAGTATAGACAGTTATTCAAAGATTATCACACACACACTCCAGAGACTGAAACTTTTCACTCTAAGGGGGGAAGTTATCAATGTGGGTTACCATTAAGATGTGTTATTTACCACTAATTTGTGCTATTGTAGCACAGGTTCCACTTTATGCAGTGACACCTAGTTCTAATAACTGGGCGGTATCCCATGTTGATGACTTCTAGTACTACTACTACTATTTAGCATTTCTATAGTGCTACAAAGCGTACGCAGCACTGCACAAACATAGAAGAAATACAGTCCCTGCTCAAAGAGCTTACAATCTAATAAACAAAAAATAAAGCAAGTAAATCAATTAATGTGTAGAGGAAAGAGGAGAGGAGGGTAGGTGGAGGCGAGTGGTTACAAGTGGTTACGAGTCAAAAGCAATGTTAAAGAGGTGGGCTTTCAGTCTAGATTTAAAGGTGGCCAAGGATGGGGCAAGACGTAGGGGCTCAGGAAGTTTATTCCAGGCGTAGGGTGCAGCGAGACAAAAGGCGCGAAGTCTGGAGTTGGCAGTAGTGGAGAAGGGAACAGATAAAAAGGATTTATCCATGGAGCGGAGTGCACGGGAAGGGGTGTAGGGAAGGACGAGTGTGGAGAGATACTGGGGAGCAGCAGAGTGAATACATTTATAGGTTAGTAGAAGAAGTTTGAACAGGATGCGAAAACGGATAGGGAGCCAGTGAAGGGTCTTGAGGAGAGGGGTAGTATGAGTAAAGCGACCCTGGCGGAAGATGAGACGGGCAGCAGAGTTTTGAACCGACTGGAGAGGGGAGAGGTGACTAAGTGGGAGGCCAGCAAGAAGCAGATTGCAGTAGTCTAAACGAGAGGTGACCAGGGTGTGGATGAGGGTTTTGGTAGAGTGCTCGGAAAGAAAGGGGCGGATTTTACGGATGTTGTAAAGAAAGAAACGACAGGTCTTGGCGGTCTGCTGGATATGAGCAGAGAAGGAGAGAGAAGAGTCAAAGATGACCCCAAGGTTTCGAGCTGAGGAGACAGGGAGAATGAGAGAGCCATCAACAGAAATAGAAAACGGGGGGAGCGGGGAGGTGGGTTTGGGGGGGAAAATGAGAAGCTCGGTTTTGGTCATATTTAATTTCAGTCTAGATTTAAAGGTGGCCAAGGATGGGGCAAGACGTAGGGGCTCAGGAAGTTTATTCCAGGCGTAGGGTGCAACGAGACAGAAGGTGCGAAGTCTGGATTTGGCAGTAGTGGAGAAGGGAACAGATAAGAAGGATTTATCCATGGAGCGGAGTGCACGGGAAGGGGTGTAGGGAAGGACGAGTGTGGAGAGATACTGGGGAGCAGCAGAGTGAGTACATTTATAGGTTAGTAGAAGAAGTTTGAACAGGATGCGAAAACGGATAGGGAGCCAGTGAAGAGACTTGAGGAGAGGGGTAGTATGAGTAAAGCGACCCTGGCGGAAGACGAGACAGGCAGAAAAAAAGAAATGAAATTGAAATCACTGCTATATGTAATAAGAGTGAGCCAAGTATAGGGCAGTCAAGCCGTTGTGACATCACTGATGAGGCTGGCTTTTATTGGTGGAATGAGGCATTATGACATCACAATATCAGCTCTGGTTACCGGAGACTGAAAGTCTTCACACGGGGGGGGGGGGGGGGGGGGGGGGGGGGGAGTTACTAACATGTGTTAGTAACTTGTATTATTTTATGCAGTGAGACCTAGTTATTAATAACTGGTTAACACTAAAACAACATGTCTTAAATATGTTCTGTTTTTATTTATATATGAGGATTTATTTACCGCCTTTTTGAAGGAATTCACTCAAGGTGGTATACAGCAAGAATAAGCCAAACATAAGCAATAGATAATTACTGCATTAAAAATATTCAATCAACAAAACAAAGTACGGCATAGTATACCACTTACAATGTCAAAACAATTTGTAATAGAACATTTTAATAGACAGCCTAAGGTATAAGCAAAGAGGGAACATAGAGAAGATAAGATACAGTAACAGGAGTAAGAAAATATGGGACTAGTTTAAATAAACTTGCAAATGAGGTCAGAAAGGTGCTTGAATATTATCTTAGCTAGGGTAGGAGTGGATAAACATGTCCCGCTGTAGTATTTACAGCCGGTGTCATTGATAAGCCCCCTCCCCCCTCGCCTAAATAAACATAAATATAAAATACACGTGCCATCTCTGTCCCAACCAAAACTCCATCCTGAGAATGTCTACACACGGGGCATGTCTAAGTACAAACCGTCTTATCAGCACACGTACTTATACACAGTTATACTATGGCACGTTGTCCAGGCCAGTAAGTTTGTAAATTCACTGGGTCCTGGAGTTTTATCATTTTTCAGAGACTTAATGACACCAGTCAGTTCATTCAGGTGTCCTGGAGATATTCTTGGGAGATCTAATCCTTCATAAAAACAAAGAAAACGAGGGCAGATAAAGGCCATATGGCCCATCCATATCACCCACTATCTCTTTCTCTCATTAAGAGATCCCACACGACTCCATCCTGCATAGATCTTTTTGAAGGTGTAGTATCCAGTAGTCTAAATGAGGCCTCACCAGAGGCACTGAAATGAAAAACAAACTTTTTATTTCATTTTATAAGTACACAAGTATTGCCATACTGGGACAGACCAAAGATCCATCAAGCCCAGCATCCTGATTCTAACAGTGGCCAATCCAGGTCACAAGTATCAGGCAAGATCTAAAAAAAAAAAGTACAATACATTTTATGCTGCTTATCCTAAAAATAAGCAGTGGATTTTCCCCAAGTCCATTTTAATAATGGTCTATGGACTTTTCCCTTTAGGAAGCCATCCAAACTTTTTTTAAATCCCCCTAAACTAACTGCTTTTACTACATTCTCTGGCAACGAATTTCAGAGTTTAATTACATGTTGAGTGAAGAAACCTTTTCTCCAATTTGTTTTAAATTTACTATATTGTATCTTCATCGCATGCCCCCTAGTCCTAGTATTTTTGGAAAGCGTGAACAGACACTTCACATCTACCCGTTCAACTCCACTCATTATTTTATAGACCTCTATCATATCTCCCCTCAGCCGTCTTTTCTCCAAGCTGAAGAGCCCTAGCCACTTTAGCCTTTCCTCATAGGGAAGTCATCCCATCCCCTTTATCATTTTCGTCGCCCTTCTCTGCACCTTTTCTAATTCCACTATATCTTTTTTGAGATGCGGCGACCAGAATTGAACACAATATTCAAGGTGTGGTCGCACCATGGAGTGATACAAAGGCATTATAACATCCTCATTTTTGTTTTCCATTCCTTTCCTAATAATACCTAACATTCTATTTGCTTTCTTAGCCACAGCAGCACACTGAGCAGAAGGTTTCAATGTATCATCAACGACGACACCTAGATCCCTTTCTTGGTCCCTGACTCCTAACGTGGAATCTTGCATGATGTAGCTATAATTCGGGTTCCCCTTTCCTACATGCATCACTTTGCACTTGCTCACATTAAACGTCATCTGCCATTTAGATGCCCAGTCTCCCAGTGAAACAAACGATTCACGTCTACCCATTCCACTCCACTCATTATTTTATAGACCTCTATCGTATCTCCCCTCAGCCGCCTTTTCTCCAAGCTGAAGAGCCCTAGCCGCTTTAGCCTTTCCTCATAGGGAAGTCGTCCCATCCCCTTTATCATTTTCGTTGCCCTTCTCTGTACCTTTCTATTCCATTATATCTTTTTTGAGATGTGATGACCAGAATTGAACACAATATTCGAGATGCAGTCTCACCACGGAGCAATACAAAGGCATTATAACGTCCTCATTTTTGTTTTTCATTCCCTTTCTAATAAAACCTAACATTCTATTTGCTTTCTTAGCTGCTGCAGCACACTGAGCCGAGGGTTTTAAAACAAAGAGAAATGAAACAGAAAATACCAATAACAATTTTCTGTTTCATTTCAAACAACGCACATCCCTACCAATAACTCTTTCTAGCTGAGGGGTACACTGAGTAATGCAAACTCAGAAATGCAAAAAGAGGTTACCGCACAAATACATTATATGAACTAATTAGACACCCCTGTGGGTAACATGTCACCCTTTTGTTTTCTTAGCATCAAAAAAGAAGAAAATGGAAAATGACAGTCAAGCATAGATCGGTGGTGATCATTCACGTACAGACCACATCAAAAGACCACAGCACTCGTAAGTTCACCAGTGTCCCCCAGTCCCTGAATTTTTCTGCTTTTCTCTTTCGCTTTGTTATTGTAAGGATTCTGGCCTCTACATCACAGGAAACACAAGTGACTCTCGCTCCAAAACACGATGGATTTTCACAGGAAGCAATGAGTAGTCAAAACAAGTCTGCCTGTCCGCCAAGGGACTCTGTGCGTGGCTTGGAAGGCATTCGTGCAGGAAGCTCCTGCCGTAAGTATGATGAAGCACATTTTTCAGGTCCCACTCTGCTGTGGCACAGAGTACTCACAGAGTAATAATATATTTTTATTATATCACTATTTCTGTCAGATAGGTAACGCTGCTGTCGCTCTCTGCTGCTATGATCTCTAAGCCTTATTGACTTCATGTCCTCGTCTTTACGAAGGTAATCTGACAGGGCGTCTGGAGCGCTCAGCTTTCATCTTTGTGTCAGAAACATCTTTAGTGATGACGTCGGGGACCAGCAGTGGCTTGTGCAGTCCCCACCAACTTCAGTGGGAGGCAAGTTCAAAATCGATGTCAAAATCTGGGCCTGTCTCAGGAGGTGCCATTGGTGAAACCCTCCCCACCTGACCCCCCACCCCCCATTATAAAGGAAGCCGGAAGAGCTGAAATTTGAATGAAGACTTTTTCTTGCTCTGGTCTCCCTACATTTCTCCCCGGGAACTCCGTTCACTGGGTAAATCTCTCTTATCTACACCCTTCTCCTCCACTGCTAACTCCAGACTCTGTTGCTTTTATCTTGCTGCACCATATGCCTGGAATAGACTTCCTGAGCCGGTATGTCAAGCTCCATCTCTGGCTGTCTTCAAATCTAAGCTAAAAGCCCACCTTTTTGATGCTGCTTTTAACTCCTAACTCTTACTCACTTGTTCAGAACCCTCACTTTAATATTCCCTTATCTCTTGTTTGTCCTGTTTGTCTGTCCTAATTAGATTGTAAGCTCTGTCGAGCAGGGACTGTCTCTTCATGTTCAAGTGTACAGCGCTGCGTACGTCTAGTAGTGCCTTAGACATGATAAGTAGTAGTAGTAGTAGTAGTGATTTGGAATTCTTTATTGATGGGCGGCCGCACACCCCCCCAGGCCCGCTGCATAACCAGACCGCAAAAATTGGGAGGGGGGGCAGAGCCCAAAGTGTGGGGGGGAGGCACATTTTACCGCACCTCCCTGCCCCAACTCCACATAACTTGGCTGGCGAGGGTTCCCAAGCCCCGCCAGCAGAAGCCTATCTCCAGTTCTGTTGTCCGTCACATTGCCTGCCTTATGTGCATGCACGACGTGAAAAGAAAAGCAGCCGCAGGGCAGGCAATGCGGCGAACAACGCTGGAGGAAGGCTTCTGCTGGTGGGGACCCCCACCAGCCAAATCAGAGACCCCAAAGCCCTTTGTCTGCTCCTCCCCAGCCTTTAAGGGGGGCCCGGCACTGGAGTTTTCTCTCTTCTGCTCCTGTCGGTACGCGATCACCCAAGTCCCCTTAGTAGGAGATAGACCCTGGCGCTGGGACCACTTGGATGCCGGGCCTGGGGGAATCTTGCCCACCCCTTCTCGGCAGCTCTGGTAAACCAGGAAGTGAAGCACACATCAACCCCATTCTTCTGCATCTTTAAATATAAGCGTTTCAAATTTTTTTTTTTTTACTTAAAATGATAATATATTAAAGCACAGAAAACAGTGCTTTTACTTTCAGGTTTGTTTGGACCCGCACACATTTGTTTTTCACTCCCAGCACTTAGAGATTTACACAGGCTTCCTTCCACTTCTGAAATAAATCAAAACTGGGGGATTTTAAGTTTAAAAATATTAGAAATCCTATTTTCAAACACTCCAATGCCAACTAGTATTAGTTTCCAGCGCTGTTCTCTGAGCATTGGGAGGGAATAGAAAATGACCTCATTTACATCCGTTTGACTACATTTAAATACCGTTTGTATTAATCTTTAGTGTACACATTGCCATTGGCGTACCAAGGGCGGGGCGGTGGGGGCGGACCGCCCCGAGTACACACTGCAGGGGGGTGCAGGGAGCAGCCGCACAGCTATGGCTCTGCTGGTTCCCTGCTCCCTCTGATGTTACTTCCTGTTCCGGGGCACGGAACCGGCGGAGCCGACAGCCGCGCCCCTGGAAGTAACAGCAATTCACAAGTGGTAGGTTGGACGCCATGCACCGGGGGGGGGGGGGGGGGAGGAGGAGGAGAGGCGAGGCCATGTGATGCAAGGCAATGTGCCGGGGGGAGCGGAGAGGCGATATGATGCACCGGGGGAGGGTGCACAGTGGCAATCCGCCCAGGGTGGCGGTCGACCAAGGAACACCACTGCACATTGCTTCCTGTGCTGCAACCCGTGAAACAGTGTTAAGTTCTGAGCATTGACCCATGAAAGGAAGGGGGTTGGGATTTGATTTGCTGCCTTTCTGTGCTTACAAAGTGGTTTACATACTATATGTGGCTTATATAGTACTGTGTAGGCGTTCGCCAAGTCCGGTAGAGAACAAATACAAAATGGTGTTATGGTCAATAAGGTTCATGTGTTACAGACACATTGGGGAATCGTGGAGAGGAAGAGTTAGGTAGTGACGAATTGCGAGCTTTGGTTTCATTGTGTTGCAGGGTTCAGGTATTAATGTTGGGTCGGTAGGGTATGCCTTTTTGAACAGGTTGCTTTTTAGTAATTTCTGGAAGTTTAGGTGGTTGTATGTTGGTTTCACTGCTTTTGGTAGTGCGTACCAAAGTTGTGTGATTATGAAGGAGACTTGTTTTGTACCTGGGGCAATGGAGGGTTAACGTGCCAATGATCAAAAGTAAGCTCGGGTGCTAGAGGCCATTAGCGCTGTATTAGCGCCCATGTTTACCAATGCAGAATGATGAGAGGGTCTAGCAGTGGCTTAGTGGTTAGCGCACCAGCCTTGTAATCCAGAGGTGGCCGGTTCAAACCCCACTGCTGCCCCTTGTGACCTTGGGCAAGTCACTTAACCCTCCATTGCATCAGGTACAAGCTTAGATTGTGAGCCCTCCTGGGACAGAGAAATATCCAGAGTACTTGAATGTAACTCACCTTGAGCTACTACTGAAGAAAGTGTGAGCAAAATCTAAATAAATAAAGATTTTAGAATTCTAAAGAATAACAAGGTTCCGTGCAGAATTTCAAAGTGTAGCAACATTCCATGTAGAACCCCCAAAGAGTAACAAAATTCTTTGGGGTGGAGGGGAGGCCTAGTGGTTAGAGCACTGGTCTTGCAATCCAGAGGTGGCCGGTTCAAATCCCACTGCTGCTGCTCGTGATCTTGGGCAAGTCACTTAACCCTCCATTGCCTCAGATACAAACAGATTGTGAACCCTCCTGGGACAAAGAAATATCCAGAGTACCCAAATGTAACTCACCTTGAGCTACTACTGAAAAAGGTGTCAGCAAAATGCAAATAAATAAACAAGAATGCCAGGCCGTAGTGCCAAAAGCATACAAATGTAGTCAAGCTCATTTAAATAAGCTAATTTTGTATTCCTCACCAATGATCAGAAAAGAGCACCCGAAACAAAGGTGCCTTATTGCTGCAAAAAATTAACGCCAGGTCCAAGCAGGCGTTAAGGTGTTGGAAGAGAGGATTTCCCAGGATCCTCATGCTTCTTTCTGCAAAATCTACGGTTTTGATTGCTTTTGGAAGCAGAAGGAAGCCCAAGCAAGCCCTTGAGCACTGATTGTGAGAAACAACTGACCTGAACATGACGAACACATTTTCATTCTTGTCTTGTGTCTAAATTTAAAGCAGCCATGCTTTAAAAATCCCCAGAGCACCCATTGGTGTCTGTTACTTGTATCTAAATATAAGCATCCAGAAAAAGAAATTTAAAATGCTTCTATTTAGGCTGCAGAAAACAGATGCCAATGTCTGCTTCAGATCCGGGTTTTACCAGGCGCATGCGAACAGGAGCTGAGCTTACTCCTGAACTCTTCTGCGCATGCACCAAGCAAAATCCTCCCCCTGAACTCCCTAATACTCACAGCTTAGAGCACGCCTACATTTGCATCTCATTAGCTTTGAGTATTAGGGTGGCGTTTTTCTGCACTGTTCCAGTGGTATTTTAATGCTGCTATCAACAGCCCCTAAGAGTCACAAGGAGCTGCAGTGGGAATTGAGCCCAGTTCCCCAGGATCAAGGTCCACTGCACTAACCGCTTGGCTACTCCTCCACTGGCAACATTCCATGTAGAAGCCTGCCCTTGTGGCCGCGCAGCCTTCTGTTTCTGTGAGTCTGACGTCCTGCACGTCTGACCTCTATGATAGCCTCAGATGTTAAAAGTCAGGTCTATTAGAGCAATTTGTGGTTCCTGGAGTACTGTATGAATATGACATGGGACTTGATATACCGCCTTTCTGAGGTTTTTGCAACTACATTCAAAGCGGTTTACATATATTCAGGTACTTATTTTGTACCAGGAGCAATGGAGGGTTAAGTGACTTGTCCAGAGTCACAAGGAGCTGCAGTGGGAATCAAACTCAGTTCCCCAGGATCAAAGTCCACTGCACTAACCACTAGGCTACTCCTCCACTAGCAACATTCCATGTAGAAGCCTGCCCTTGCCGCAAGGGCAGGCTTCTACGTGGAATGTTGCTAGTGGAATAGCAACATTAACATTCCATGTAGAATCTCAAAAAGTAGCAACATTCCAGAATCTCAAATAGTAGCAACTGCAACATTCCATGTAGAATCTCCAATAGTAGCAACATTCCATGTAGAATCTCAAATAGGGAAAGGGAAATGGGACTTGATATACCGCCTTTCTGGGGTTTTTGCAACTACATTCAAAGCGGTTTACATATATTCAGGTACTTATTTTGTACCAGGAGCAATGGAGGGTTAAGTGACTTGTCCAGAGTCACAAGGAGCTGCAGTGGGAATCAAACTCAGTTCCCCAGGATCAAAGTCCACTGCACTAACCACTAAGCTACTCCTCCACTAGCAACATTCCATGTAGAAGCCTGCCCTTGCCGCAAGGGCAGGCTTCTACGTGGAATGTTGCTAGTGGAATAGCAACATTAAGATTCCATCTAGAATCTCCAATAGTAGCAACATTCCATGTAGAATCTCAAATAGTAGCAACATTCCAGAATCTCAAATAGTAGCAACTGCCACATTCCATGTAGAATCTCAAATAGGGAAAGGGAACTGGGACTTGATATACCACCTTTCTGGGGTTTTTGCAACTACACTCAAAGCGGTTTACATAGTATATACAGGTCCTTATTTGGGGCAATGGAGGGTTAAGTGACTTGCCCAGAGTCACAAGGAGCTGCAGTGGGAATTGAGCCCCAGTTCCCCTAGCTCTGAGGCCACTGCATTAACCATTAGGCTACTCCTCCACTCCCTGAGTGATGTGAGTGCTGTGGGAGGCTATTTAGATTTTCAGAAATTCTGTAAAACTTGGCTGTTTCCATTTGTCTTCAGTTCTCTATTGGTTGAGCGTGTTGCTTTTGATGAATGCTGTGTTTCTGGACGTGCTGATTGTACTTTTATTGTTTTCTTAAGTTGCATGGCAGTATTTTCATTCCTGAAATTGTGGTTGACATATTACACTGTATTTATGTTGTGTGTTTTCTTACCCATCCAGAGCCCTTTTGTTGGAGGAGTGGTTTACAAACATTGCAGGACAATATTCAGCTGCCTGCCGTCACCTAGAGATAAATGGATGACCTTTCTGTTTGCCTTTTAGCTGACCCTATCCCTTTAAGCAGAATATGTTCTTCTAAACTTATATGGATACATTTATTTGACTTGATAGACTATTTAAGGTGAAATTGCTAAGAGCTGGGAGGATCCGACTTTTACCTATTTGTGTTTTTTTTTCTTTTTTTTTTTAATAGCAATTTAAATTTACAAGTGATAAAATAACTTGTCAGGAATACAGAGAAAGTAATACACAAGAATTATTTCAATCAGGTAATTCTATACTGTTCCTTAGACCACTAAATAGGGAGAGTGAAACAAGACAAGGAGATCAATTAAACAACAGTAAACAAAGAAAACGTGGTATTAACCTGATTATCCCCAGTTATTATTCGTCTAAATCATTATTCCACATAGTAACATAGTAGATGACAGCAGAAAAAGACCTGCACGGTCCATCCAGTCTGCCCAACAAGATAATTTCACGTGTGCTACTTTTTGTGTATACCTTACCTTGATTTGTATCTGCCATTGTCAGGGCACAGACCGTAGAAGTCTGCCCAGCACTAGCCCCGCCTTCCAACCAGCAGCCCCGCCTCCCACCACCGGCTCTGCCTCCCAATCTCGGCTAAGCTTCTGGGGATCCCTTTCTTCCAAGAAGGATTCCTTTATGTTTATCCCACACATGTTTGATCGTCTGGTTGGCTCCTTCAAAGCCAAAACGGTGTATAGTCAATTCATTTCCTTGAAAACTTACGTATTGTCCAATGTTAGTAGAAATAATACATCTGATTCCGTTCTTTCTCTTTTAAAACCAGAAATTGTTTAACAATGCAAACGCTTAAGTCTCGATTCAAATCCCATCGATTAAGGCAATCCCAGTTTTCAGAGGCTTCACTCCTTTTGAATTAATATTACTAAGTAATAATTTATATTACTAAGAGGAATAATTTAAAGAGGAAAAAAAACTTTTCAAAAATTTTTGAGGAAATATTTCTGAGGAAATCTTTAGGAGTCATACCCGGAACTCTGGGAAAGAACAATAATATCAATATTACCTGTTTGCGTTTTTATCTGGTATTATTTATAAGGAATTTGATATACCACTGGTGCAACCATGTTAACATGTTAACCATGTTCCAAGCACTCTACCAAAACCCTCATCCACACCCTTGTCACCTCTCGTTTAGACTACTGCAATCTGCTTCTTGCTGGCCTCCCACTTAGTCACCTCTCCCCCCTCCAGTCGGTTCAAAACTCTGCTGCCCGTCTCGTCTTCCGCCAGGGTCGCTTTACTCACACTACCCCTCTCCTCAAGTCGCTTCACTGGCTCCCTATCCGTTTTCGCATCCTGTTCAAACTTCTTCTACTAACCTATAAATGTACTCACTCTGCTGCTCCCCAGTATCTCTCCACACTCGTCCTTCCCTACAACCCTTCCCGTGCACTCCGCTCCATTGATAAATCCTTCTTATCTGTTCCCTTCTCCACTACTGCCAACTCCAGACTTCGCGCCTTCTGTCTCGCTGCACCCTACGCCTGGAATAAACTTCCTGAGCCCCTACGTCTTGCCCCATCCTTGGCCACCTTTAAATCTAGACTGAAAGCCCACCTCTTTAACATTGCTTTTGACTCGTAACCACTTGTAACCACTCGCCTCCACCTACCCTCCTCTCTTCCTTCCCGTTCACATTAATTGATTTGATTTGCTTACTTTATTTATTTTTTTTGTCTATTAGATTGTAAGCTCTTTGAGCAGGGACTGTCTTTCTTCTATGTTTGTGCAGCGCTGCGTACGCCTTGTAGTGCTATAGAAGTGATAAATAGTAGGTTAGTAGTCTCTTGTAACCAGAGCTAATGTTGTGATGTCATAATGCCTCAGGCCACCAATAAGAGCCAACCTCATCAGTGATGTCACAATGGCTTGATTGTCCTATACTTGGCTCACTTTTATTACAGCTCTTTGAGCAGGGACTGTCTTTCTTCTATGTTTGTGCAGCGCTGCGTACGCCTTGTAGCGCTATAGAAATGCTAAATAGTAGTAGCAGTAGTAGTAGTAACACATAAAATAAGGAAAATCTAAAAACTAGAGATAGGAAAGGAAGTAAGGAATGCCAATTATAACAGGCTAGTTCTCATTCAACCAACAGGAGGGATCAAAGTGGAAAATATAGGGACCGGAGTGCCTTACTTTGACAGACAGGTTAAACTTTTACACGTGAAATGGGGTTTGTTTTCTTCTTTGAAACCTTCTTGTACTTTGTACCATCACGTGTCCTTTGTTTCATGAACTACAATAACTTGCTTGAACGCACTTTTGATGCACTTTCCAAAGTATCATTTCTGGCCCATCAGCTGCAGCCAGGGCTAACGATCACTTTCACAGGGGGGCTGGTGACATCTGAAGGACATTCTGACAGATCCTGTTACCCATTGATGGTGTTGGCTGCAAGCTTTTGAGACTACATTGGTCCCTTCTTTAGAGGTGACTTTCTTCAAGACGGCATAAATACGCTCTTCAGGAAGCACAACAGACTGGATGGACCATACAGGTTTTACTCTGCTGTCATCTGCTATGTTACTCTCAGGGGCATTTTCGAAAGAGAAGGGCGCCTATCTTCCAACACAAATTGGGAGATGAATCAGCATAATTGAAAGCCGATTTTGGGCGTCCTCAACTGCAGTCCGTCGTGGGGATGACCAAAGTTCACATGGGCATGTCGGAGGCGTAGCGAAGGCAGGACTGGGGCGTGCTTAAGAGATGGGCGTCCTCAGCCGATAATGGAAAAAAAGAAGGGCGTCCCTGACGAGCATTTGGTCGACTTTACTTGGTTCCTTTTTTTTCATGACCAAGCCTCAAAAAGGTGCCCAAACTGACCAGATGACCACTGGAGGGAATCAGGGATGACCTCCCCTTACTCCCCCAGTGGTCACCAACCCCCTGCCACCCTAAACAAAATTTTAAAATATTTTTTGCCAGCCTCAAATGTCGTACCCAGATCCATGACAGCAGTATGGAGGTCCCTGAAGCAGTTTTAGTGGGTACAGTGCACTTCAGCCAGGCGGACCCAGGCCCACCCCCCCCCCCCTACCTGTTACACTTCTGGTGGTAAATGTGAGCCCTCCAAAACCCACCTGAAACCCACTGTACCCACATTTAGGTACCCCCCTTCACCCCTTAGGGCTATGGTAGTGGTTTACAGTTGTGGGGAGTGGGGTTTTGGGGGAGGCTCAGCACCGAAGGTAAGGGAGCTATGCACCTGGGAGCAATTGAAGTCCACTGCAGTGCCCCCTAGGTTGCTCGGTTGGTGTCCTGGCATGTGAAGAGGACCAGTGCACTGCGAATGCTGGCTCCTCCCATGACCAAATGCCTTGAATTTGGTCATTTGTGAGATGGGCGTCCTCGGTTTCCATTATCGCCGAAAACCGGAGATGACCATCTCTAAGGTCGAGCATCTCTAAGGTCAACCTAAATGTTGAGATTTGGGCGTCCCCGACCATATTATCGAAACGAAAGATTGACGCCCCACTTGTTTCAATAATACGGGTTTCCCCACCCCTTCGCCGGGACGTCCTTAGAGATGGGCGCCCTTAGAGATGGTCGTCCCCGTTCGATTATGCCCCTCCACGTTACATCATCTTTGGACAGGACCTATAAAAATGATCATAGCACAAAAAGCAGCTAGTTTTTTCTAGGACTTAGGCCCAGATGCACTAAACTTTAACGACCCTTTAACGAAGAATTTTCGAGCCGTGGCATGCATTAAAGGCCATTTTCCGATGACGGTAGCAGAAAACGAAAACATAAGAAACCTAAGTCAGACGGGGGCGGGCCCAGGTCAGGGAAGACGAAGGAGAGAGACGTCCTGAAGACTACAGTGATCTGATGGTCTTCTTGCTCGTGCAGTGCCTTCATACAGAGGTGAGAGGCGCTGCACGGGCCCGATAATGCGGAGGGGAGGATGGCGGAAGGCGGGGCTGTGTGGAGAAAGAGTTGAGAGACAGGAAGGGAGGGGGGCCGGGGCTCCTAAAGCTTTGATTTTTGTTTTGTTTTTTAACTTAATGCTGGGGGAGAAAGTGGGGAGCAGCGGCGAACACGGGCGGGGGGGGGGACAAGGCCGTCCATAAAGGACGGTCCTGACGAGCGCCTTTGCCCCCTCCCAATCCATGTGTTTGTGTTTCGGGGCTTTTTTTGTTTTTTTTGACGTTTGTGGCATGCACAGAGCAGCCAGCATAAGGCTTGGCTGCTCTGCGCATGCTTTAGGGGCCGATTACCGACGGGGATTCCACCAGTTTGATGCATTGTACTTTCAAATACCACACCGAACATGTGCGACTTGTTTTTTGCATTGTTCGTTTTTTAAAATTCGTTAAGGACTTTTACGTTTTTGATTTTTTAACGTTTGGTTGATGCATCTGGGCCTCAAAGAGCTCTATATCAGTGTTTCTGAAACCTATCCTGGGGGACCACCAGTCATTCGAGTTTTCAGGATATCCCTAATTCATGCATTACCCTGTTACAAAGTAACTACCCATGATTTGTTTTTAATCTCTATTACCTCTATTTCAAAACAATTGCTAATCAATAGAAATAAAACAAACGAAAACATGGAAAAGAAAATAAGTTGATACCTTTTTTATTAAGTTGGACATAACTTAATACATTTTTTGATTAGCTTTTGAGGGTAGCCCTTCTTCGTCAGATCGGAAATAAACAATTGCTGAAACATTGTTTAAATGATAGAATTAAATACACCTCCTCATGTTATTTTTACACTCTCATATTCTCATCATACCTACCCACCATACCCTACAATGGAGATGACAGACTTGCAAATCTCTCTCATGCATATTCATTACAAATATCCTGAAAACCTGACTGGCTGGTGATCGGTTAAGAGTTAATTAAGGGTTAATTTTGCATCATCCCAAAATATCTTTCCTAGACAGTATTGCAGAAACCCATGACAGCCACAAAGCATGATCTCAATGCTCCCTAGCCCTAGCTGGTAATGGTGTTGGTGGGGAGAATGACTCTCATAAGTATTGCCACACTGGGAAAGACCAAAGGTCCATCGAGCCCAGCATCCTGTTTCCAGCAGTGGCCAATCCAGGTCACAAATACCTGGCAAGATCCCAAAAAAGCTCAATACATTTTATGCTGTTTATCCCAGAATTCCCCCAAGTCCATTTTAATAATGGTCAATGGACTTTTCCTTTAGGAAGCCGCCCAAACCTTTTTTAAACCCCGCTAAGCTAACTGCCTTTACACACACACACTCTGACACTGAATTCCAACGTTTAATTCCAGAGTTCATTTACCACCTGTGATTTGCAGGAGCCCCACCAGTCAGTGAGACTAAAGCTTTTATCTCATGGGTGACCGGTATGTGTTCTTTTTGTATTTTTCTACTTCGCTCCCCATTTATCAGGTACAATGTATGCTCCTTGCTGCTGTTTAATCTGGAAGCTCACCCCCCCCCCCCCCCGTTCTGCAAAATACCCCCACTATATTAACGACTGGATTCTCCCCTGCTCCATTGAGAATATGTGTGAATGAGGGCTGCATTATGGCATAATGTCCCTTTTCTATGAATAGACGTGGACACGGGAGAGTTACCTCCACTTCAATATCTTACATCTGTGAAGACTGAAGTACCCACTTGATGTTCGGAAAAGCTATTTGTTTGCCTCTGTCCGGCATGTTTTCCCAATGAAGCTTTGTTTGCTTTGAAAGCACCTCAGCCTTGCTGAGTGATTTTCTGCTATTTTGCTGACCAGAGAAGGATTGGATAAAGTATCATGGCTGCCATGTTAGCCCACTTGAATCTAATGGAATTTCAGCTTAATACTTCTGTCCCATAGGATCACCCAGAGCAGTATATAAGAACTGGGAATGCAATTTCATAAACCCAAGTTACACAATACAACACATAAAAAATACCAATTCACAAATAGCATTTACAATTCAAAGACAATGCACGGTTTTGTCATTACAATTTCAAAATATAAATTAATGCAATATATTTATAATGCAAGTGGCCCTTTAAAGTTGTTGGTCAATGAAGCATGTTATTGGTAATTAATTGCTCTCTGTGGGATGCCCTGGTGGTTGTGACAGAGAACTCTTTTTGTACAGAAATAAGGGTTAAAAATTATAATCCCCCTTCTCCCCCCCCCCCCCCGTCCAGTCACCTTTGCAGGCCCCTCCCCCTCGTCCAGAACCAAGCTGCAAGAAGACTCCTTAGATAGGTTCTGTTGGTCTATGAATACTTGGAGCTTGTCGCCTTCATCTGGAGAAAAATGGTATTGATGGGTGAGATTCTCCTCCCTCCCTCCCCCCAGGAAAACCAAGTATAACTGTGAACAGGGCTGGCTGCCAGTATTCTCAATTTGTATTAAATTATACAACTCTAGCATCACAGAATACAATATACCAACACTGGATAGCCCCCAATCAGGAACTGTGGCACCCTGAGCCATCTTTTGTAATGCCACCCCCACCCCCAATCCGGTATCTCTCCTTCCACTCTCTTTCCCCCACTGGTGATCCAGTATCTCCTTCTCTGAAGTCCGTCCCCCTCCCCTCAAATGATGCTAAAGGGTATCAAAATTCCAGTTTGGCAAATCTCCTTCTCTCTTCCCTCCCTTCTATTCTGTGGATACTGAACTGCAGGCAGAGGGAAGGAGAAATTTTAGACCAGGGTTTTGGTTCCCTGGGCCAGTGCCTCACCTAGCTGGTCCATAGGTTGAGCTGTCCCTGTCCCCCATTAGGAAGCCACATGTAAGTTTTGCAGTTAAGGGAAAGGGAAATGGGACTTGATATACTGTCTTTCTGAGGGTTTTTGCAACTACATTCAAAGCGGTTTACATATATTCAGGTACTTATTTTGTACCAGGGGCAATGGAGGGTTAAGTGACTTGCCCAGAGTCACAAGGAGCTGCAGTGGGAATTGAACCCAGTTCCCCAGGATCAAAGTCCACTGCACTAACCACTAGGCTACTCCTCCACTCATTCCACCAATAAGAGCCAACCTCATCAGTGATGTCACAATGGCTTGATTGCCCGATACAGTTCCCCAGGATCAAAGTCCACTGCACTAACCACTAGGCTACTCCTTCACTCATTCCACCAATAAGAGCCAACCTCATCAGTGATGTCACAATGGCTTGATTGCCCAATACTTGGCTCACTTCTGATATTGTGATGTCATAAGGGATGTCGTAGCGGAGAGACTGAATGAATTCTTTGCTTCGGTCTTCACCGAGGAAGATTTGGGTGGGATACCGGTGTCGGAAATGGTATTTCAAGCGGACGAGTCGGAGAAACTTACTGACTTCACGGTAAACCTGGAGGACGTAATGGGGCAGTTCGGCAAACTGAAGAGTAGCAAATCTCCTGGACCGGATGGTATTCATCCTAGAGTACTGATAGAACTGAAAAACGAGCTTGCGGAGCTACTGCTAGTGATATGCAACTTATCCTTAAAATCGAGCGTGGTACCGGAAGATTGGAAGGTGGCCAATGTAACGCCCATTTTTAAAAAAGGCTCCAGGGGAGATCCGGGAAATTATAGACCGGTGAGTCTGACGTCGGTGCCGGGGAAAATGGTAGAGGCTATTATTAAAAACAAAATTACAGAGCACATCCGAGGACATGGATTACTGAGACCGAGTCAGCATGGCTTTTGTGTGGGGAAATCTTGCCTGACCAATTTACTTCAATTCTTTGAAGGAGTGAACAAACATGTGGACAAAGGGGAGTCGGTTGATATTGTGTATCTGGATTTTCAAAAGGCGTTTGACAAGGTACCTCATGAAAGGCTACAGAGGAAATTGGAGGGTCATGGGATAGGAGGAAATGTCCTATTGTGGATTAAAAACTGGTTGAAGGATAGGAAACAGAGAGTGGGGTTAAATGGGCAGTATTCACAATGGAGAAGGGTAGTTAGTGGGGTTCCTCAGGGGTCCGTGCTAGGACCGCTGCTTTTTAATATATTTATAAATGATTTAGAGATGGGAGTAACTAGCAAGGTAATTAAATTTGCTGATGACACAAAGTTATTCAAAGTCGTTAAATCGCGACAGGATTGTGAAAAATTACAAGAGGACCTTACGAGACTGGGAGACTGGGCGGCTAAATGGCAGATGATGTTTAATGTGAGCAAGTGCAAGGTGATGCATGTGGGAAAAAAGAACCCGAATTATAGCTACGTCATGCAAGGTTCCACGTTAGGAGTTACGGACCAAGAAAGGGATCTGGGTGTCGTCGTCGATAACACACTGAAACCTTCTGCTCAGTGTGCTGCTGCGGCTAAGAAAGCGAATAGAATGTTGGGTATTATTAGGAAAGGTATGGAAAACAGGTGTGAGGATGTTATAATGCCATTGTATCGCTCCATGGTGCGACCGCACCTTGAGTATTGTGTTCAATTCTGGTCGCCGCATCTCAAGAAAGATATAGTAGAATTGGAAAAGGTGCAGCGAAGGGCGATTAAAATGATAGCGGGGATGGGACGACTTCCCTATGAAGAAAGACTAAGGAGGCTAGGGCTATACAGCTTGGAGAAGAGACGGCTGAGGGGAGACATGATAGAGGTATATAAAATAATGAGTGGAGTGGAACAGGTGGATGTGAAGCGTCTGTTCACGCTTTCCAAAAATACTAGGACTAGGGGGCATGCGATGAAACTACAGTATAGTAAATTTAAAACAAATCGGAGAAAATTTTTCTTCACCCAACGTGTAATTAAACTCTGGAATTCGTTGCCGGAGAAAGTGGTGAAGGCAGTTAGCTTAGCAGAGTTTAAAAAGGGGTTAGACGGATTCCTAAAGGACAAGTCCATAAACCGCTACTAAACGGACTTAGAAAACTCCAAAATTCCAGGAATAACATGTATAGAATGTTTGTACGTTTGGGAAGCTTGCCAGGTGCCCTTGGCCTGGATTGGCCGCTGTCGTGGACAGGATGCTGGGCTCGATGGACCCTTGGTCTTTTCCCAGTGTGGCATTACTTATGTACTGCCTTTCTGAGGTTTGTTTTGCAACTACATTCAAAGCGGTTTACATATATTCAGGTACTTATTTTGGACCAGGGGCAATGGAGGGTTAAATGACTTGCCCAGAGTCACAAGGAGCTGCAGTGGGAATCGAACTCAGTTCCCCAGGATCAAAGTCCACTGCACTAACCCACTAGGCTACTCCTCCTCTGCAAAGGTTCATGAGCAGAGCTGCAGAACCTATGCAGTAATTGCTCTGGGCATTCATGGTATTTGGATGAAGACAGCTGTGTTGCTAACACAGGGCAATGGTCTGTATCCTAAGTTTATGAGACGGCTGGAGATACAGTTAAATGTTCTGCCTTATCTACTGTTTTAATTTGGGTTTGTTAGACCCATGAAGACCCTCTGTGGTGTGTTGGCAAACTAGCCATACACTGGAGAGGTTCCTCACAAGGCTGCCATATATAGAGTGCCAGCGCGTATCTGACTCATTTCTAATGTCCACTAACATATGTGTATTCTTACCAAGCATTCTAACCAGAAGTTTATTTAATTCTCTAGACATTCTATAGAGAGGAGAGAGAGAAGAGGCTATAAGGATAATTACCTTTATTATAGCTTACCACAACAATACAGCAGGATCAGGAATACAAGTAGAAGAGTGTCCAGTCAGACAGCACTTCGTGTAGCAAGTCAAAAGGTCTTCTGGCACGCCCAAAATCTACCCACCTTATATATTCTCATATCTCCATTCTAAGTAATGGGGCCCATAAGCAACCATGTTAAGGTGTTTATCCCAAGCTAGCTGACCACAATCTTGCCCAATTGCAAAGTTGACACCCCCTTTTCTTAATCATTTCCTTGCACCTGGCACGACGCATTCATTTCTCAACTTGTTTTTCTAACTTAGATTAGAGAAAAGTCCACTTTGTAACTGATAGTTTCCATTTTAATTCTCTAATCTTCCATTTTGTTTCATATTTTTCCTTGACCTAACTTTCCAATTTAAGTCATTCAGGCATTTCCTAAACCTGACAACTACACTTGGCTTTACCATCAGGCCTCTATCTGTGCTAACAACTAGGCCATACTTTTCCAGTAAGCTCCCAGTTATGTCAGCCCTCAGATTTCTGACTCAGCCAAGGTCTGTAATAGCCTGAGCTCTATGACTGGGCCTGCCACCATTCCAGTGGGGGGTCTCTGGCTATACCATAATTATACATTCCCCACTTGTCACCCCATCTGGGGGGGGGGGGGGTGACACAAAGCTCGTCAAGCTTGTCATCATCCATTCCAGAAGGTGGCAAACTATCAAACGAAAGGGCGAGTTTTGGTCTTACGAATTGCTAGAAGGTATGGTGCAAGATAGGAAACCCTGAGGCAGACGCTTTGGCGCCAAAACACGGACCGTGTCGGGTCCTTGATATTGATATGAATATTCTGAATAAACTGTTTTTGAGATTATCTCCCTATTGGTTTGCGCATTTGTCAGCCTCTACTTTTGCTGTTTTGCAAGATAGGAAACGTCATTCTCAGGTGATATATTATTTGGGGCGTATGGAATCGGAAATGGGAGAGTTGTCAAAAAAGGAGTGGCAGATATCGGTGGGAAAAACAAAGAAGAGGGTGCATTAACAAGGGGAAGGAGTGGGAGGCGTGTTGAGGGTATAGCGAGGGGTGTGTCTTAAGTAGGGGCAATGTGATTAAACAATTCATCGAAAACATATACAAAAAAACCAAAAATTTAGAAAAACGCAGAGAGATAGAAAGCGCAATCCATAGGTCATTGTGACTATCTGTGTCAAATAGAAAGGAATCAGAAAGTGGAGCGCATAATATTCCTTCTTTTTGTCTGAAAGCTTCACCAATTCCCCGTTCAAGAATACTACAAAATCCATGAGCAGCGTAAAATGCTCCCATGAATGGCCAGTTCAAGGGAATATTTCTCACATTCATTCTAGATAACGGCACAGCCAAAAGCACTAGAAATGCCGTATGCTAATGGTCATTAAATATTTATGCTTCCTTAGACAGGGAAGTAATGTAAAATCTGCAGTCCAGAGTCACAAGCAGCTGCAGTGGGAATCGGACTCAGTTCCCCAGGAAGGATCAAAGTCCACTGCACTAACCACTAGGCTACTCCTCCGCAGAAGGAAGCCCATGCAAGGCCCTAAGCACCAGTAGTGAGAATCAAATGTGGGCGGGTTTCATGCATGCCTGTTTCCTGCATTTAAATATAAGCCTTCCAAGCTGAAATAAAAATGGACGCCAATGTGTGCTTCACATTCGGGTTTGTTTGGTGCATGTGCACAGGAGCTGGGCTTACCGTGAAACTAACAGCACGCATCTAATTTGCATACCATTTCCTTTGAGCATTGGCGAGCTAATTTTCTGCACTGTTCCAGCGGCATAGTTTCTGCGCTGTAGGCTTAATGCGGGAGTTCTGAGCATCGGGTGAAGAGGTTTTTTTTAACTGATGTCTCACCTGCAACAGAGGAAGGAAATCATCGATCCTGCTCCCATTTTATTCATTAAAAAAAAAAAATCCCAGAAATAATTTTTGTTAAGTTGTTGATGCAATATGGGCCCAGACTCATCAGGGCTGCTGAGAGGGGGGGGGGGCAGGGGGTAGGGTAGGGGGTGGGGGCGAAGGCGGCCTGAGCAAGCAAGGGGCGGTGGTGGCTGTGTCCCGAGTGGGGGAGGGGTGGTGGCTGCGTCCCGAGGAGGTGGGGTGGCGGCGGCCGTGGTGGCTCTGCCCCGGGCCCGCCTGGCTCTGTCTCTGTCTCTCAGCGGCCCTGAGACTCATAACCAAAGATGAGACCACTAGCAACACATGAAGACTGCCTTAACCACGTTTAATAACTTTAATTGTGGGACAATGTGTTTCCAAATAGATGAATCTTCAACCCTGCGGAAGATGAAAGACCCACCTCAGCATGCATTTTCCCCCTAGACAGCGCTCTTTTTTTTCACATTGCTAATGTTTCTTGTTTCAACCCCAGCTACAAATTCCTTCTGAACAAAATGAGAATATCTTTCAAGAACATTTCTTTTTGAAAAGGAATTAAGCCTCCTGAAAGAGTTTTTAAAGGTTGTGATATTCACGTTTTGATAAATCTGGCACTTTCTAATGAAGTTCTAATTAGCAATTTCATGCACTTTGCTGTTGTTCATATCAGATTAGTGAACATTTTCACAGGCTTCTCTTAATTATGTACACTTATTCCGGCTTTCAAACACACGCCTGCCAAGATGAAAACACAGCTGAAATGTTATTTGGCGAAGGGGGAGAGTGAGAAAGCCGGGTGAGGACGGACATCTCGCACTACTTTCAGCTGTGTGACAGAGGCCTGCTTCCAGAGTATTCCGGGCTTTTCATGTTTACGCCATCATTGTCATCAAGAAATCCTTCACTTTCCCTCCGTTCATTTATCTCTGACAAGAAAACGATGTAGCCTGCAGGCCAACCACATTACATCTTTAGAAAATCTCTTCATTCTGTTCTTATGCTGGCTGATTGACTGGTGTAGAGAGGGGCGTAACAGGTAAGAGGTTCCAAGATGCAGCAGGATCTGACGATAATAACTCAAGCATATTTCTGCTTAGCTATGGCAGGCTCGAGGTGAGGAGAAAACCACCGGAATGGCGGAGGTACGCTTTTTCCATCTGCTGGATAGTTAAGATTCTTTCCTTTATTAGGAAGGGTATGGAGTCCAGGTGTGCGGATGTTATAATGCCGTTGTATCGCTCCATGGTGCGACCGCACCTGGAGTATTGTGTTCAGTACTGGTCTCCGTATCTCAAAAAAGATATAGTAGAATTGGAAAAGGTACAGCGAAGGGCGACGAAAATGATAGTGGGGATGGGACGACTTTCCTATGAAGAGAGGCTGAGAAGGCTAGGGCTTTTCAGCTTGGAGAAGAGACGGCTGAGGGGAGATATGATAGAAGTGTATAAAATAATGAGTGGAATGGATCGGGTGGATGTGAAGCGACTGTTCACGCTATCCAAAAATACTAGGACTAGAGGGCATGAGTTGAAGCTACAGTGTGGTAAATTTAAAACGAATCGGAGAAAATTTTTCTTCACCCAACGTGTAATTAGACTCTGGAATTCGTTGCCGGAGAACGTGGTACGGGCGGTTAGCTTGACGGAGTTTAAAAAGGGGTTAGATAGATTCCTAAAGGACAAGTCCATAGACCGCTATTAAATGGACTTGGAAAAATTCCGCATTTTTAGGTATAACTTGTCTGGAATGTTTTTACGTTTGGGGAGCGTGCCAGGTGCCCTTGACCTGGATTGGCCACTGTCGGTGACAGGATGCTGGGCTAGATGGACCTTTGGTCTTTCCCAGTATGGCACTACTTATGTACTTATGTAAAATCCTAGTTTGTATCTTGGAATAAAGGTTTGATTTTATTGCATGTGTCTGCTCTGGTTTTTGGAAGAGCCTACCTTTCCTACTCTTTGCTTTGTGAGGCTCGAGGTGAACCAGAGCCTCAAGTGAAAAATTAAATTGCAATCCCCGTTACAATGGTGGCCGTGTCTGGCACAGTGCCACCTCCTTTGTTAATGGAAATACCTCCTAGCATCCCCCTTTGTCTCTGCCCCCCCCCCATCCTCTGATAAACACCATCATCCACCCAACCCCTCTCTCTTTCCTTCTGCCAACGTGACGTGGAAATGTGAGAAGAGACAGCAGCATGGAAGTGGCCATTCAGGTCACACACCTCAAAAACTGGCCCTGAGCCTAGCTTGGTAACAGGGCAGTGGTGAACCTTGGTCAAATGGACCGAACACCATGTAACAGGGTCTAAAACCATAGCACATGAATGCAGGGGCATAGCCAGACTTCGAGGTGGAAGGAGGCCAGAGCCCAAAGTGGGTGAGGGAGCACATTTTGGTCTGCTGCCCTGACGCTCTCCACCCACTGCCGCCACTGCACATACCTTGGTTGGCGGGGCTCCCTAATCCTTACCAGCTGAAGCCTTTGTCCAGCACTGGTCTCCAGCGCCGCCACCACACCAGCGCTGGACAAAGGCTTCAGCTGGCGGGGGTTGGGGACCTCCGCCAGTCAAACAAGGGGCCCAGGCCCCTGTGTCCCCCCCCCCCCCCCCGTAGTTACGCCACTACATGAGTACCCTATGAAATGGTACAATCACAGATGCCTTTGTACACATGATTTCTCAGACTTGTTCAGTTGGGTTTTCAGGAGATCTGCAAACAATATGCATAAGATAGATTTATATATACTGTGTTAAAAAAAAAAGCTACACAAAGCTTGTTTTCTGCATAACTCTGTCAAAACTTGATCAATTTCAATAAACATTTGGGATATGTCATCAGCCTACACTCATGCTGGCCACCTCAGTGTGAACTAGAGAATGACTCGAGAACTGGGACATCTGGTTAACCATGTGGATGGGGACAGAGCCCGCGGGGACGGGGCAAACTTTGTCCCCATGCCATTCTCTAAAATCTTGAGACTATTCTTAAGCAGGCTGTTCCAACCAGGTGGAATAGCGACTGTAAAATGCTAGTATCAGTACGTAAAACTTAACACATCTTAGACAACTGGCAACTGAATTCAATGATACAAAACTGCAGAAGCTGCTTCTGAATTTAAATGAGGCACTGTTAAATGACATCATTTGTGACTTGTCTGCTTTTGATGTGGCAACAAGAGTCTTGTCTGATCAGACTCCTACCATCTGGAATGTCGTTCCATCACGTGCCCAGTTGTTCAAGCATCTTACTGTTACTGCAACAGATCCATCCATTGTCGCTGGCATCAAGGAGCATTTCCAACACTTAATTGACACTTATTTTCCTGTTCGTTCACTGCATAGTGTTGGTTCTCTTTTGCAATCATGTCTGAAAGACAATCCAATTATCTTCCCAGATGACAGAAAAACACAGGCAACCGAATCTTTGAGAAGGCTGTATCTAAACCAGATCGAAATGGAAAGCTTGAGTCCATCAACGTGAACAGCTCAGGATTCTCCACAAGCCACATTCCCAGGAAAGGGTCACATCTGTGGAAGAATCCCCCACCCCCCCAAAAGAATGAAAATGGATGTTAGAAGTTTTATGAGTGACTTTTATGAAACAATACCTCCTTTGATGGCTATTGTTAACTTGCATGGAGGATCCTGTGCATTCCTGCTACCAGCACGTCTTCTGAGAGGACGTTTTCTATTGTGGGATGGACTGTGGAAAACAGAAGAGCTAGAATGAATCCTGAGATTGTTGATGACTTTATCATCCACAGTTTAAAAATCATAAAAAAATCTCCTCTCTAGGGCATACAGAGTGGGTTGTATTTTGATACCCCTGGACATTTTAACAGGGTGGATTAGATTTCCTTAGAAGTCAGATATTGTTGGGGTTGGAAGGGTAGAGGGTGGTGAGGGGTTATTTCAGTTACTTGTTGTTATTATTGTTTTCTATTTGTGATTTATAAACAACAGTTGTGTAGAATATTGTTAAGCTTGGTTAGTTTTTTTTTGACCTGCTATGGAGTCCTAGGGTCAAAAGACTTTAAAGATCCCTTCTGACATCAATGACATAAAGGAACAGCAGAGAGGAGGAGGCAAAACTGGGTTTAGTCATGATGGCACCCTGTGTACAGGAAGAAGTCTTTCTTGAGCCTGAAAAGTAGAGGCTGATACCATACGGAATTTTTAATTTCCATTCTTTTCCTAATAATGCCTAACATTCTATTTGCTTTCTTAGCCGCCGCAGCACACTGAGCAGAAGGTTTCAAAGTATCATCAATGATGACACCTAGATCCCTTTCTTGGTTGGTGACTCCTAATGTGGAACCTTGCATAACGTAGCTATAATTTGGGTTACTCTTTCCCGTATGCATCACTTTGCACTTGCTCACATTAAACGTCATCTGCCATTTAGACGCCCAGTCTCCCAGTCTCGTAAGGTCCTCTTGTAATTTTTCACAATCCTCCCGCGATTTAACAACTTTGAATAACTTTGTGTCGTCAGCAAATTTAATTACCTCACTAGTTACTCCCATCTCTAAATCATTTATAAATATGTTTAAAAGCAGCAGTCCCAGCACAGACCCCTGAGGAACCCCATTATCTACCCTTCTCTACTGAGAATACTGACCATTTAACCCTACTCTCTGTTTTCTATCTGTTTGACCCCCCTTGAAGGTATTGTGATGCTATCAAGATTTTACCAGTGTAAAGGCATAAACGACATTATTATTCAGCACGTTCCCTTTAAAAAATTAGGAATTCACATTTACATTTTTGGTGCATCCAAGCCACGCCCAAGACACGGCCCTTTTAACTCAGGCATGCCTCAGCGTTCTCACATTGCCATTTACACATGTTTGCAGTCTGAATGTAAATGCTTCCATATACACACGTGAAAATGCCAAGCACGACTTCTAAAGTGACCCTCCTTAACTTACAGTACGAAACGAAACATTGTATGCTCAACAGTCGCTTAGTACAGTCCGTTATACACTGACACATTTTAGCCTCATTATTGCTAGCGACAATTTGTACATTATTTTCTCAAGAAAAACACTGTGGCTTACGACATCTCACCTGTCACTGCATTTTAATAGCTGTTGTCATCGTGAACCACCGAGATCTGTTCAGCCTAACCTTGGTTAATTGTTTTGCAAACTAGTTCCGGTTTTTATGTTTAGATTCACAGTACGGCACAGTAGGTGGACACCCCCCCCCCCCCCCCAAACTTGGTTTAAAAAACTCAAAAAGGAGGTATCAAAGTCCCTCTGGCTTAACTCACTACGGGAACGGGAAGATGCGGACAAGCTGCTTCTATTTTTGAAACATATGTTCTCTTGATGTCACTCACTGGCACTGTAGCATTTTTGACATATTTAGGTATTCTCCGGGGGCCATAGGCCTCCTCGGTCGTCCCGATCCGCGGAGGGGTGCTTGCCATCTGTTTACTGACTGACAGCTCGGTAACTTGGAACACATTTGAGCAGCCAAGATTCATGCATCAGGCCTCCTTTTCTTCTAACACAAAGTCCACTTTCTCAAGTGTGAACTATAATTTAAGCTAATAATTACCAGGCCTGTATGCCTGACTTTTCCTAATTCCATTCTCCCCTCTCTCTCTCTCACTCCTTTTGAAAAAAAAAAAAAGAAAATGATATTTTAATACATTCAGTGAAGGATTGCCTTAGGCCATTTTAGGTCCAGAAGGAACATATGGAAACACTTTGAAAGTGATAAATGATTTGGAACGTACATTGTCTACTGTTGCCGCCTCTCAGGAAGGAGCATTAGAGCTAACAGGTGTTAGGGGGGAAAATGCTGGTGTATTTTAATAGAATCGTCAAAATGTTGGGACCAGATGTTGACATGGATACGTACAACCTCCAGTGAAAGGCTGAGCGGCTACTCAGATGATTATTTGTTCAAATTTCAGGTCCTTAGCAGGAAATCCTAGCTTTGTAGACTGGTCTTTCAAGGGCCCATCCTCCAGTACCTTCTTCTGTGATTTGCATCAAAGTGAGGTGCGTGATATAACTCACATCTGCATGCATTAAATAATTCATGGCTGTCAAATTTCATTTCTTCCTTTCAGATCACAACCGTTCACCTCCACGCCCCTCCTCGTTACTCTCCTGTTCTCGAAGTCGGCCCAAACAAACTCGTTCGTTAAGTGAAACCTTCATCACAAAGTACTCTTTAAGACCGAAGTTCAGAAGAATCCTGGGCCTTTAGGTCGCTGAGAGGAATCTGCATGAAACCAAACTATTTTTGAGAAAAAGGCCTTGTAACCTGCATGAAGAGACAGTTACAATCCTAAAGCCATAGGAACTACCAGAAAGCAGTGGAGTGATCTGCATGAAGAGGCAATTAAACCATAAGGGAAGGGGACACTGGTGTCAGGTTCTATATGGGAATTGTATCTATCCAGTGTCAAAAATTGCCTATTATTATACTATGCTCAAATATGCCAGAATTTCTGAGGTTTTTGTGTTCTGTCACAAGACATGCTGTTGTCCGAAAAATTTCACATTTAATACTTCACAAATAGTAAAATTGTGCGCCTAGTTCAATGGGAAATTCAGAATTAAGGAGCTGCTGGTGATGTAAGATCATGCAAAGTAGGTAATTATGAATTTTTTGAAAACTGGTGTTCAAAAAAGACTTTGTGGGCCAGTCTTGGGGACTTCAACATTTCTGCTGATGTTCCCTCTAACTCTTATGCCTCAAGATTTCTTTCTTTAACCATTCAGTCTCCAGCTATTCTCCACTATCCCAACTCACCAGCATGGCCACAGCTTCATCTTACCTTTTTCTTCAACTGCTTGTTCTCAAACTTCTCCACCTCAGCTCTTCCCTTACTTGTCTTCCAGAGACCTGGCTCAAAAGAGGAGAGGAAGATCTCCCTAATCAATATGTGCCTCCCCATTAGTCTTTCTTCTCTGCCTCTTGACTCTCCCGTTGCAGTGGTGGAGAAGCTCTTTTTGCTCCAAGCTCCATCTGCCCGCAAGAAATCCCTTCTGACTCACTCTCCGATCAAGAATTAGTGCTAGTTAAGCTCTCTTTCCCCACCCCTTTTGCAGATCTATTTCCCACCTACGCTTGAACCAACCTCTTGGGACTGCTTGGCTCACTCTCTCTCTCTAAGGCTGTGACCACATACCCCAATTTACTCATCGTTGGAGACTTCAGTTTCCACTTGGACAATCCCTGTCACCCATATGATCGTCACTTCCGTTGTCTTCTCTCCGACCTTTCGCTGTTTTAGCATGTAACTTTCCCCACTCATCAAGCTGGCCACACTCTGGATCTAGTCCTTTCATCTTTCACATCTGCTTCCTTTGAACTCTCTGGTTTTAGTGCAACTCCTGTTCCTTGGTCTGATCTCTACTTAATTTCATTTATTTTTCTTGTCCAGTTATCACCATTACTACCCTTATCCTATCTTACCTGGTTTGTCCTTGGATTTTTCCTAGTGTTGACCCTTCCCTCTTCTCTTCTCTCTTCTCCCCCCCCCCCCCCAGATTTTATGGAGGCTTCTTCAGACTCTCCAGCTTTGTCATGGGACCCTTCTTTGAGTTCTGTGTGTTTTCACAACCCTGTTCTAATCCTTGTCTTGGTCTTCATCTCTCTCTAAGAAAAAGTGGTTTCATGATGGTCTTTACCGCCTTCGACACACACTATTCTCATCTTGCTGAAAGGTTTTGGAGGAAAAAGAAAACTATGGACTCCCTTATGTTCTATGAGAGATGTTACTTCTATCATACTAAGGTTAAACTGGCAAAAAAGACCCTCTACTCAACACAGATGTCAAAGGCTGCAAGTAGACCAAATAAACATTTTCTCGGTTCTCCATGACCTCAATTCCTCTGGCAACCCTACTACAGCATACTCCCTCACAGCCACTGATCTGGCTAATTGTTTCAACTCTAAGGTTGTCCAACATTGTTCACAGTTGCTTTCCTCTCTCCCTGGGCCCCAACTGTCTCCTGTTACACCGGCAGTGTCCCCCTCTGTCTGTGATTCTTCCTTGGAAGCCTCTGCATCATCCCTTACTTTCACAGACACTTCACATCCAGTTTCTTCTGCCGACAGCTTCTCTTCTATGCTCTAACTGGACGCTGGTCCTCTTTTAATGTGCCAAGTATAACTACTCTCTCCAAAGTGGTCAGCCATGCCTGCTTCACAACCTGTTTGCTTGATCCCATTCCTTCTTGTTGGTTCCAATCTTCCCACCATTGCCTTTTTCTTTATCTCCTGCAATTGATTACTAGCAGCCTTACTTCTGGATCAGTTCCCTGCCCCTGGAAACATGCCCTGGTTTGCCCACTTCTAAAAAAAAACCCCATCTCTTGACTCTGACATATCATCTAACTACTGCCTCATCTCTAATTTGCCCTTTATCTCCAAAATTGAAGAACGTATCATTTTTAAGAAACTTCTTGATTGTGCAGAAAGAAAAAACACTCTTCACCCGCGTCAATCGGGCTTCTGTATTGGTCACAGCTGTCACAGCTGTGAGACAATTTTAACAGCCCTTTTAAGAAAACTTCATACCTCCATTGACAGTGGCAATATAATAATCCTAGCTCTTTGGACCTCACAGCAGCTTTCGACCTGGTTGATCATGATATCCTACTCATTAGACTTCTCGACCTAGGTATTTCTGGTTCTGCTCACTCCTGGTTCACATCCTTCCTTAGCAATTGCACTTTCAGTGTCTTTCACTTTCCCTCTCATTCTGAACCTTTTCTACTCAGTTGTTCCTCTTCTATTTAATATCTTTTTAAGCCCTCTCACTACTCATACCAAGATCTTGTGGTATACATGCTCAGTGGCGTAGCTAGGTGAGGCGCCAGGGGAGCGGCTGCTCCCCCAAACGGAGTTCTGTCGGCGCCAGCGCCTATTTTTCTTCTCATGTTGCACTGAAAATGTGTGCCGGTGGAAGTCTGCTCTCGCTCCCCCCGCACCGTCAACCTGGCTCAACCTGGCTCTGCTTCTGTACATGCTTTCTGTTATACAGATTACATTCTTCTTCTCTATGAAACCAGTCCACTCTTTTAGGAGAAATATCGCTATGATTTTGTGAAAATCGTCTTCTTCTAAATCCCTCCAAAACAGCGGCCTGCTGGATCACAGGCAACCATGCAGCACCTCCACTTTCCCCCTTACTACATGATTACCCTATTCTGAAATCACTGAAGAGGAAACTGCACATTTTCTTTCCTCCTCCAAACTGACTACCTGTTCCTCTGATCCTATTCCCATCCATCTACTCAGCAATATCTCTCCTATTGTCATCCTTTCTATCTGTCATATTGTCAATCTTTCACTTTCCATTGCAACTGTTCCTGATGCCATCAAACCTGCTGTCAACAACATTCCTCAAAAATCCTTCATTGGACCCTACTTACCCTTCCAACTATCACCCCATCTCGCTCCTCCATTTGTTATCCAAGCTACTTGAACCACCACTGTCTTGAATTTCTTTCATCTCGAGATATTCTTGATCCACTTTAATCTGGCTTTCACTTTCTTCATTCAACTAAAACAGCCCTAGCTAAAGTCTCCAATGACCTGTTCCTGGACAGATCCAAAGGTTTCCAATCTATCTTCATCCTTCTCAATCTATCTGTTGCTTTTTGACACTGTTGATCACCACTTATTCCTTGATATGTGGTCCTCACTTGGATTTCAGGGTTCTGTTCTTTCTTGGTTTTCTTCTTATCTCTCCCATCACACTTTCAGTGTTTGCTCTGGTGGATCCTCCTCCACTTCTATGGTTGGTGTAGCTCAGGGATCTGTCCTGGGACTTCTTTTCTCCATCTATACTTATTCCCTTCATGCTCTGATCTCCTCCCATGGCTTTCAGTATCACCTTTATGCTGATGACTCCCAGATCTACCTCTCCACACCAGAAATTTCAACAGGAATCCAGGCCCAAGTCTCAGCCTGCATGTCTGCAAATTGCTGCCTAGATGTCTCACCGCCATCTGAAAACTAAACATGGCCAACACTGAGCTTCTCATCTTTCCCCCTAAACCCACCTCCCCTCTTCCCCAATTCTCTATCTCTGTAGATAACACTCTTATCCTCCCTGACTCATCAGTTTGTAACCTTGCGGTCATCTTTGACTCCTCTCTCTCTCTTTCTCTGCACATATCCAACAACCTGTTGTTTCTTTCTCTATAATATCACCAAAATTTGTCCCTTCTTTTCTGAGCACACTACCAAAACCCTTATCTGCATTCTTATCACCTCACGCTTAGACTATTGCAACTTGCTTTTTGCAGGTCTCCCGCTAAGCCATCTCTCTTCCCTTCAATCTGTTCAAAATTCTGCTATACGACTTATATTCCACCAGTGTCGCTATGCTCATATTAACCCTCTCCTCAAGTTACTTTATTGGCTCCCTATCTGTTTTCACATACAGTTCAAACTCCTCTTATTGACCTATAAGTGCATTCACTCTGCAGCTCCTCAGTACCTCTCCACTCTCATCTCTCCCTACACTCCTCCCTGGGAACTCTGTTCATTGGGTAAATCTCTCATCTGTACCCTTCTCCTCCACTGCCAACTCCAGATTCTGTTCCTTTTATCTTGCTGCACCACACCTGGAATACACTTCCTGAGTGACTACGTCATGCTCCAGCTTTGGCCATCTTCAAATCTTGGCTAAAAGCCCACCTTTTTGAGGCTGTGTACCCATGACTGTTTTATCATTCCCACTTGTCACGGTTGTGCCCCTGTTTCAAGCTCTCATTTATCTCGCCACCTGGTGGCCAGACCTGGTGGCTGCGATGGACTGTCTGTTTGCTGTTTCCCATGTTCCAGAAGTCATTCTGGTCCGGTCTGGATCTTCCAGCCTTTCAGACTGTCTTGGGATTTTTGGGACTTAGCAGCACCCTTACCTGGTGAACTCCCTTGTATGTGGCCTTTATTAACCACCTGGGGACTTTCTACTTTGCCTTGGCAACAGAGGTCTTCAGTTATGTTCTTGTCCTTGTTGGTCTGTTGCGGTTCCTGCCCTGAAAGCTTGTTTTGCCTGCCTTTGATCCTGCTGGTTTCCTGGTTTATTCTTCTGTCTGCTGCCTGCCCAAGACCCTGCTTGATTCCTGGCTTATTCTACTGATTGCTGCCTGCCTTTGATCCTGCTGGTTTCCTGGTTTGTTCTACTGTCTGCTGCCTGCCCAAGACTCTGCTTGCTTCCTAGTTTATTCTACTGATTGCTGCCTGCCCAAGACCAAGCTTGATTCCTGATTTACTATTGATTGCTGCCAGCCTACAGACTCTGTGTGGTTCCTGGTTTCCCTGCTGCTTTGCTGCCTGCCGGTAAGACTCTGCTTGATCCATGGACTATTCTCCTGCTTCTGCTTAGTGCTTCTGTTCCAGTCCAGCTGCTGCAGTCCGGCTTGTGGCCGTCTGTCTGTGGTCTGCCTTGCCTCCTGTTTGGGTGATTTGCCTGCCGCTGCCGCTCCTCGGCAGTGGCCCAAGGGCTCACTTTTCCTCACCAGCGTGACACCACTATAAATAATTCCATAATTATTTGTCCTGATTGTCTGTCTTGATTAGATTGTAAGCTCTGTCGAGCAGGGACGGTCTCTTACAATGTTTAGTGTACAGCGCTGCATACATCTACTAGTGCTACACAAATGATAAGAAAAAGTAGTAACTAAAGAGTGGTCACTCTTGTGCCTTCTGGTTCATATTTGCTCAGACCATTGGTTAAATCAGTGATTCGCAAGCTGCCCTAGCCAGTCATGTTTTCAGGATGTCTACAATGAATATGCGTGGGAAAGATTTGCATTAACTACCTCCATTGCATGCAGAACTATTTCCTGCATATTCATTTTGGATATCCTGAAACCAGACCGGCCATGGGATCTCCCAAGACTGACTTGAAAAATACCGGGGTAAATGCATGGGTACGGTACAGTGAACATGGTATGGACCCACTTCTTATTGATGTCAAACAATAGGTCATTTATTATTAAATTATGCCAACTGTCTGGTGGCCGTGAATCAAAGGTTTCAGGCTATTAACGGTGGAATTTATTTATTTGTTTGCTGCATTTATATCCCACCTTTTCCCACCCATTTGCAGGCTCAATGTGGCTCACAATATAATACAACAACAATCACATTGATGGAATAAGAAAATCAGAATATAGATAACAGATAAGGTGCAAAAAATATATCATGGCAACCATATTAACGGGGAATTTCAGCATTTCAGAGTGGAGGAGTGGCCTAGTGGTTAGGGTGGTGGACTTTGGTCCTGAGGAACTGGGTTCGATTCCCACTTCAGGCACAGGCAGCTCCTTGTGACTCTGGGCAAGTCACTTAACCCTCCATTGCCCCATGTAAGCCGCATTGAGCCTGCCATGAGTGGGAAAGCGCAGGGTACAAATGTAACAAAAATAAAATAGATACTATTGGAGATTCTACATGGAATCTTGCTACTATCGGAGATTCTACATGGAATGTTGCTACTATTTGAGGTTCTGTTGCTACTATTGGAGATTCTACATGGAATGTTGCTATTCCACTAGCAACATTCCATGTAGGAGGCTGCGCAGGCTTCTGTTTCTGTGAGTCTGACGTCCTGCACGTACGTGCAGGACGTCAGACTCACAGAAGCAGAAGCCTGCGCGGCCACATTGGTGATCTGCAAGGGCCGACTTCTACATGTAGAATCTCAAATAGTAACAACAGTGGAGGAGTGGCCTAGTGGTTAGGGTGGTGGACTTTGGTCCTGAGGAACTGAGTTCGATTCCCACTTCAGGCACAGGCAGCTCCTTGTGACTCTGGGCAAGTCACTTAACCCTCCATTGCCCCATGTAAGCCGCATTGAGCCTGCCATGAGTGGGAAAACAGCGTGGGGTACAAATGTAACTAAAATAAGGTGCAAGGAAAATTATGTATATAAAATATCATTTCAGGGTTCTGGTGCAAAGGTGGGGAGGTTTTGGAGATAACATTCACAGATCTTGGAGAGGGGTCAGGTGCAGGAGCAATACCATAATGCATTTCAATCACTTTTCAAAGGGAACAGTTCTGTGTCTCTCGCTCAGAGGACATCATTGTGATAACTGAACTACACGGGGGGGGAACGAGGAAGTGAAAATGGGAAAACCCTGGTTAGTCATGATCGAAGGCTCTTGATGGTGGGTTCTCAGGGAGGGTCTAACTGAGCCCAAAGCACACAGGACCCCGCAATAGAACATTAATATGACATTACTGCAAACGTCTCTCATACAATCAACCAAAATCTGTAGAGTCCCTACATTCAGCCAAAGAAAAAGAGGATCATTTCCTCTGCTGGAGCCTGCTGCCAGCGCTCCAGCCAAATTCCTCTCCATCCATCTCTCATCCCGGCATTAACATTAAAGGGACAATCAATGCTGAAAAGAAGTGATGTCACCCTGCCATACACAGGCCAGACCAGATTCTTTCCCCTTAATTTATTCATTCATAACTCACAGATAAAAGTAAGTTGTTACCCAATAGCCAGAGCAAGGACCAAGAAGCATTCCTTGGAAGAGAAAGGGAATGTAAGAGGGGATCAGCTTTTGGCTTCTTAAAAACTATAATGAAAATGCACCAAGCAGCCATCACAGCAGATCATGTGGATATAAGAACGCTTGTAACACGCGTGCAGTATCTGTATTGTAATTCTTTCATGCTAAGCAGCTCACAGTAACATTGCAGCACAGCAAATCTCTACATATCAGTAGATACAGACCAAAATGACCCATCTAGTCAGAGGAAGTTGCCCCCCCCCCCCCCCATGCCTGTGTTAATGTTGTACCTACTGCTCCAGGCATGTTACCCTATGCCTTTTAAGGCTCTAATTGCCATTCCATGCATGTACTTTGCAGTTGTAACTCACTCTCTGCAGATTACTCTCCCCAACCTTCATATAGGGTTACAACTGCCAATCTAAGCAGGTTAGCCCTCTTTGTGCCTTGGTTCTAGAGTAGCCCCGCACCGTGCAGGTTACCCCCTCCCTATGCTGTTCTTGAGGGCTGTAGCTGCCATTTTGTTCTATTCCAAACTACAGAATTCAAACAAAATCAAATAATAAAACACATAATTTATGGTGGTAACTGCTGCTCTGTGTTGATTTTTTGTTTTTTTGTTACATTTGTACCCTGCGCTTTCCCACTCATGGCAGGCTCAATGCGGCTTACATGGGGCAATGGAGGGTTAAGTGACTTACTCAGAGTCACAAGGAGCTGCCTGTGCCTGAAGTGGGAATTGAACTCAGTTCCCCAGGACCAAAGTCCACCACCCTAACCACTAGGCCACTCCTCCACTCATACCTTTGTTTTAGGGTTGTAACTGCCACTTTGTGCGTGTTGCCTGCTTCTCTTTTTAAATGCTTGAAAAGTAATTTAATTGCTGTTCCGAGGGCACAATGCTTGGTTTCCATCATCGTGGGCAGTGATCTCTGCAGCTGGGTGAGTTTTGCACATAGCACACAGCAGTAATGACCCTTGATCCTAAGTTGTTGAGTATGAACAACTCATTTTTATTTTTGGTAACGAAGTAATAGATACGAATCATTCAACTGCTTTGCATTCTGACATCATTGAGCAATGCCTAATTTATAAACCATTTTTGTAACTGCTCAAAATTCCTAAACACCGTCCCTTAAACGTTCCTCTGCTACCCCCAAGTCCACTTTCATACCTTACACACACACATTCACACCGCACATCATCCGCCTCTTCCTCCCTTCCTCGTTCCTGCTTTCCCGTCTTACACCCCTCTCCCAATTCCATCCGACCTTATTTTGATGAGGCTGCCGATCACGTGCTTTTGCATTGCAATGTTCATCTTGAGATTGGACTATTCGAACATTATTCATACCAGTTTTAGTCGTATTTATTAAAGCATCTGTAGACCCTGAAGAATGCTGAGATCCGATTGTTGGCAGGTATTCAGAAGGAGAAGTCAGAGGCATGGCTAGGGGGAGGCACCAGGGGAGCGGTCGCTCCCCCAAACGGACTTCTGCCAGTGCCAGTTTTTTACACAATCGGTTACATTTAAAACAGGCGCCGGCGGAAGTCCGCTCTCCGCTCCCCCCGCGCCTTCAACCTGGTTCTGCTTCTGGGAGGAGTATGTTTTACCTGCATTTCTTCGATATAATAAGTACCTAAGTATATAAATATTGCCATACTGGGACAGACCGAAGGTCCATCAAGTCCAGCATCCTGTTTCCAACAGTGGCCAATCCAGGTTACAAGTACCTGCCAAGATCCCAAAACAGTACAATACATTTTATGCTGCTTATTCTAGAAATAAGTACTGGATTTTCCCCAATTCCACCTTAATAATGGTCTGTGGTCATCCAAACCGTTTTTAAACCCTGCTAAGCTAACTGCTTTTACTACATTCTGTGGGAACGAATTCCAGAGTTTAATTACATGTTGAGTAAAGAAAACTTTTCTCCAATTTGTTTTAAATTTACTACTTTGTAGCTTCATTGCATGACCCTAGTCCTAGTATTTTTGGAAAGAGTAAACAAGCGATTCATGTCTACCCGTCCCATTCCACTCATTATTTTATAGACCTCTATCATATCTCCCCTCACCCGTCTCTTCTCCACGCTGAAGAATCCTAGCCGCTTTAGCCTCTCCTCATAGGGAAGTTGTCCCACCCCCTCTTTCATTTTCGTCTCCCTTCTCTGTACCTTTTCTAATTTCATTATATCTTTTTCAATATGCGGTGACCAGAATTGAACACAATATTCGTTGGCTTCTGATGGCGTATAGATAAAATGTTATCATTGATCCATTAAGCGCTGCATTTCCCTCTTACCTGGCTATTATGTTTTGTCCCTGTGCCCCATAGGGCTCTGCATTCTTTCTCTGTTTGCCTACTTGAAGTCCCTGCTCTCTCTCAAGATCACCAGATGTCAGGGTGAGGTACTGCCTTCTTATGGTGCTCGCCTGTTATTTTTGGAAACAACTTCCTGCTGATATACAAGCAGAGAGATCTTATAAGACTTAAGTCTGAACTGAAAACTTATTTTCTTAGACAAGCTCTCCTGTGTGGGGACCCTGCTGTGAAACTGGGTTGGATGTGTCCGCTTTCCTGCATGTAATGGAGACTTTTCCTGTTTTGATTTACAATGTAAACATAGTAACATGATGGCAGAGAAAGACCTGTATGGTCCATCCAGTCTGCTCAACAAGATAAACTCATATGTGCTACTTTATGTGTATATCTGACCTTGATTTGTATCTGCCATTTTCAGGGCACAGACCATAGAAGTCTGCCCAGCACTAGCCCCGCCTCCCACCACCAGCTCTGCCACCCAATCTCCGCTAAGCTTCTGAGGATCCATTCCTTCTGAACAGGATTCATTTATGTTTATCCCACGCATTTTTGAATTCTGTTACCGTTTTCATCTCCACCACCTCTCGCAGGAGGGCATTCCAAGTATTCACCACTCTCTCCGTGAAAAAATACTTCCTGACATTTTTCTTGAGTCTGCCTCCCTTCAGTCTGATTTCATGTCCTCTAATTCTACCGCCTTCCCATCTACGGAAAAGGTGAGCCAGTTGATGTAGTGTATCTAGATTTTCAGAGAGCTTTTGATAAAGTTCCTCATGAGAGACTCCTGAGAAAATTAAAAAAGAGTCACGGGATAGGAGGCAAGGTTCTGGAGTGGATTAGGAATTGGTTATTGGACAGAAAACAAAGGGTAGGGTTAAATGGTCCATCTTGACCTTTTTTGATGGGGCAGGTATATATGTTTATTAAATTGCAATTGTAATCAGAACCCTCCAGATCTTTTAATTGGGCATTGCTGGTCTACCTTCAGCAAAGCATAAAAGACACTCCAGGCCCTTACATAACCATCAGGTACTTTATGATGACTGAACACAGCAAGACTAATGAACTTTCTTGTGTCTGTGTGAATCTCTCCCCCCCCCCCCCCCCATTTTAGTCCAGTTCCTGCCCAGACACTTCCACTCTGATATACCCCTTCTACAGCAGTCTGATGTCACCCCAGAGCCCTGCAAAACCCCTGCAGTGCACACGCTGTGAACAAAGCCACCCACTCCACTGGTGCATTGAAGGCATTAGTTCCAGAAAGTCGTATTTTACTTCTTTTTACCTATAAATGATCTTTATCTGTAAACTCTTTGTGCACAGCTTGAAAATAGTCCTGGATATCTTTATCCATTATTTCACATCCCAACTCCTTTGGCTAGTATTATGCCAATCCTTCAAAGACATTGGGGCAGCATAACGGAGTGTTAGGGTGGATTCATGCTAGTGGCTACCGCATAAGAAAACCAGCCAATGCGGTAAAAAGCCCATGTTAGCTGCTTAGCACAGGTATGGGCGGAGATAGATTTTTAATTTAATTTAATTTAATTGAACTCCTCTTAACTAAAAAGTTCAAGGCAGAGAACAATCAACCTAACAAAATGCAACTAAATGAAGATATTCTTAAAACTTCTACATAATCGAATTACATTCAAATCTGGAGACAGATTTGTAGTCAAGTGTTGGGTCTGTGGGGGATTACCTGGCACTGCAAACCGTCGTTGTTATTTGATAGGTTTCAATTGCACCGGGTCTCTCCAAAAGGATTGAAGCCATTTCTTAAAAAGGCAGTTTTGATAGGGAAAAAAGGTCATTCTACATTTGTGGATTGCAACGGATGGCCCACTACTTTCGCAATGGCGAGCTAGGATGATTTTTCTTTGCTCTTTGGAGGGTAGAGCTGTGAGTGACCTGGCCTCGCCTAGGGGGGCCCTGTTTTGTCAGATGTTGGCCTCGTTTTGGGATTCCCTAACGTCGGTGGCACGGAGCAGAATACTTAATTCATAAGGGGTGATATGCCTGGTTTCATGGCATGGCAGCAGGGGAGGGAGGGGGGTTTGGGGGGACATGTTTGTATGGTCGGTAGGGGTAGGGGGGTTTGTAGAGAGGAAATTCCTGTGGCGGGTGATTATGCTGTATTTGACAACTGTTGGAGAAGCAGATTTTATTGGCTATTTTATACTTTATTGGCTTTATGTCATGTCACCATTAATTGTAAAGATTGGCCTATAATGTTGGGGAGGGGAGGGGAGGGGGGGATAAAAGATGGATGATGGAATGTCTTGGAGTATACTTGACACAAGTTGTGGTCTCTGTTTGGAGGTTGCTGTATTCCAATCGAAAGTATGCCATTTCTTTTCTCTATGATGTCATCAATAAAGATGTTGAAATAAAACAATATAAATGACAGATTTCTATTCCCAATGACAAGGATCAACATCCAAAATATTTTTGAACAAGCCAAGTTTTCACGAATCATCAAAATTTCACACAATCTGTTGTCAATCTAATTTCAAGAGGAAGAGCATTTGCAAAGTCCAGCTCCTCTTCCTAATGGGTATTCAATGTTTTGTTTTGTTTTTCAATTGATGTACTGAACGAGCAGGGACTACCATTTTAACATCATTTCGAGACCCGATAGCTCGCTTTGGTTGATATAATTAGATTAAATTGTGTAAATAAGCAGGAGCCATACCATAGGAGATTTTTAAAATCAACGTCAAAAGTTTAAGGTCGATCCTGGCTCTACAGGGAAGCCACCGTAGGCTTTTCAAAAACAGGGCAGGACGTTCAAACCTACAGCCAAACCCTATTAGTTTGGCTGCTGCATTTTCCACAATCTGTAGTCTTCTTAATTGTTTCTTAGGAAGACCCAGATATACAATATTACAGTAGTCTATAATTATCGCCGTTACCTGTGCAATAATCTGGACATATTTAGACTGCAAAAAATACTTAATATAACAAAGCATCTTCAGTTTCAAAAAACATTTATGAACCATGTTATTAATCTGCAGGGACATTGTAGAATATGAGTCTATCCACACTGCCAATAAATTTATTTCCTCTTTCTTTAGGAAAGGAACTTGATGTACTTTGTGGTGGGGTCCTTACCCATAATATATTTGTCTTTATTTAGATGTATTTAGCCCAGCAGGGCTCACAATCTAAGTTTGTACCTGAGGTGATGGAGGGTTAAGTGACTTGCCCAAGATCACAAGGAGGAGCAGTGGGATTTGAACCAGCCACCTCTGGATTGTAAGACCGGTGCTCTAACCACTAGGCCACTCCTCACTGGTGGCCAGGATATGACCGATACTGATGTATGTAGGATGTTACCACACACAATTTGTCACAGCTGCCAATAGCACAAGGCATATATAATGCACTTGAAAAAGTGTTGCTGCACTGCACACAGTCTGGTAGCACACCATGACTCCACTGCAAAACCTCTCTGATCCCTCTTAAGCAATACCCTCCCCCAATTAGGTGTCCCTCCTTCATCTGGTCCTCACTTCTCTTAAACAGACCCCTTCACAGAACCCCCCCCTACACAGCAATCCCCAACAACGAATCCCCTCTCCACCAAAATCAGACCCCCAACAAGAGGAACCCTGGTCCCCTATAGATGAGATACAGTTTTTCTTTAGGACTGAACAATCGAATCGAGAGAGCATCCATTTGCTCTGTCTGTATCTGAAAACTATTAATGAGTAGATAAAGGCTAATTTTTTAAGATTAAATATGTCAAAGACACAAGTAATGATTTTATCTAGCTATCACGTGGCTGATGTTCCAAAATCTCTTCTTGACGATCAGGAAGTGTTCTTAGTTGACAATATTCAGTCATTGGGTGCCCTGAACACGAAACAGGATGTTCGGAAGATGATTGGGGTGATCTTTGCTAAACTCAGACTGATTTGAAGGATCATCTGAGTCATGAGAATTTCAGAATGATTTATTCAGAGTATTATCATTCTTAAATGTGATGATTGCAATAGTTTTCACTTAGGATTACCTGGAAACTCATTGAAGTCATTTGGAGATTGCACAAATGCAACGGCTAGAGTAATATTTGTAAATTGTTTTTAAAGTTTTGCTTAACTTAATCTGTAAATTCCTCAAGTCTGCACTTGTTTACGATCTGCCTCAATGAATTCATTGGATGCCCCTAAAATCAAAAAACCAAAGTAAAGTTCTTGAACATTCAAAAATGTACCGTTCTTCACAATGATCACGTACCTTTTAGTTTCAACTAGATTACTCACTGCTTCACCCCTTACACTAAAAAACACCCCAGTCATGTGGTTTACATCAACCAATATCAAATCCTCATTAGATTAATAAAAGCCACTCAATTTCCTTATTCAGACCATTAGATTCAACTGAGTCCAATTAATTTTGGAACTTATAATTTAGAACTTGTTCAAGATTTTAAATAAGTTGCAAAATTGGATTTACAAATTGGACTCAGTTGAATCTAATGGTGTTACATGGTTTGTATGGTGCTTACCAGATCTGTGCGGCACTGTACAGAGTCATGTAATGGACAGCCCCTGCACCCAAGAGCTTACAATTTAGTAGAGGCAAACAGGACATACACTAAAAAACATACAGGTGTCTTTCAGTTCAGAGAGCAAGTCAAAGGCTAGAAGTTAAAACACAGCTATTGGTGGGATTAAACTGAGCTTGTCCTCAGATGTGACTTTGGGGAGTAATATTTCTTCAACCAAGAAAAACAACTAAACCAAGTGGGAATGAGTGACATGAAGTTGTTGTTACAAGAAATTCTATTCACTTCTCCAGCAATTGATATGTTAGACTTTCTGCCCACATTCGCCACGAATTAATATGTTGGAAGAAATGAGTTATTTTGGGGAAAATTAGCTCGAGAGCAACTCGCTACTGTTTATAATTTAAGAGCAAGCGCTGTATTTATAAGTTTTAGGATATTAATTTCTCCACCAATCACCAAAGGTGATAATTGCAATAAATTAAATAAATTAAATATATATATATTCAGAACACAAAGAGACCGTATTTTTAGATTCAAAAAAGATTGATTTAATATACACTTGCACACGAGAGGTAGGTTTCAAGATCTTTTACAGGTAATCTGTGCTTAAAATAGAACAAAATAGCAGGTAGATCAAAAGTTGTTACTCACAAGTCCTTGTTACACAGTATGAACAGCATTAGGTAAGCACATGTTTTAGGAACAAGGCTTCAGCGGAGCGGACCCCAAAGAGAGCAGCAGTTTCCAAGAGAGGCAGGTTTCCAGAGGAGGCAGGTCCCAAGAGCGGCAGGTCCCAAGAGAGGAGGCAGGTTCCAAGAGGAGCAGGTTCCAAGAGAGGCAGGTCCCAAGAGGAGCAGGTTCCAAGAGAGGCAGGTCCCAAGAGAAGGAGGTTCCAAGAGGGCAAGCTGGGCTGTTTCCAGGCCTTTTATAATGTTAGCAGAGAAGCATGGTGTGTGCATGTCTTGGATATTTTGCAAGGCATTATGGTTAATGTAGTCTGTTCACATGACCACATTATAAGTCCTTCTTTCTGCAGATGTCCTGGCGTCCATTTGTCTGATAGATGATTGAGCTTCTTTTGTCTGATAGATGGGCTTCTGAGTCTGAGTAATAGGTGGAGTTTCACTGTCTTTTGTTGCTGTAGCCTCTGTGATTGATTCTTTGGATAGGTGTTGATGGGCTTAGGTAACCACCCAGGCTAGTAGTTTTCCAGTGGAGAGGGGGGAAGTAAAGTCTTTGCAGCTGTATATTTTATATGATTTGGATCTGATCCAGCAAAACCAATAACTCTGAGAATTAAACTTACATCATGCTACATATTTCAGTAATAAACTGATACCGTTACATTGTAACCAAGAACATAAGAATAACCATACTGGGTCAGACCAGTGGTCCATTTAGCTCAGTTTCCTGCTTACAACAGAGGCCAAGCCAGGTTACAAATACTTGGCAGAATCCCAAAGTGCAGCAAGATTCCAGAATCCCAAAGAGTAGCAACATTCCGAAATCCCAATCCTAGGGCAGGCAGTGGCTTCCTCATGACTGGGGTGTTTTTTAGTGTAAGGGGTGAAGCAGTGAGTAATCTAGTTGAAACTAAAAGGTACGTGATCATTGTGAAGAACGGTACATTTTTGAATGTTCAAGAACTTAACTTTGATTTTTTAATTTTAGGGGCTTCCCTTGAGAAATTCCATGAAATGTAGGGACAGCCAATGAATTCATTGAGGCAGATCGTAAACAAGTGCAGGCTTGAGGAATTTACAGATTAAGTTAAGCAAAACTTCCTCATGTCCGTCTCAATAGCAGACTATGAACTTTTCCTCCAGGAACTTGTCCAAACCTTTTTTTAAACCCAGATATGCTAACCACTGTTACCACATCCTCCAGCAAAGAATTCCAGAGCTCAACATGAAAACGTATGAACTAATTGAGGGTGACCAGGTGGTTGGATGGCTTCAGGGGTTGGCTGTGACAGGCTTTGTTACCCCTTATTGTACCCAGAAGTACCCTCTTAGACCTCCAGGCATCTGGGGCAGTATCCTAGAAGTTACAGCAGGCAGACTGAGAACCAGCAAAACCCAGTTCAAATCCCACTGCAGCTCCTTGTGATCTTGGGTGAGTCACTTAACCCTCCATTGCCTCAGGTACAAACTTCAACAGTGAGCCCTCCAGGGACAGGGACATTTTTTTTTGTTACATTTGTACCCCGCACTTTCCCACTCATGGCAGGCTCAATGCAGCTTACATATTGCATACAGATACTTATTTGTAGCTGGGGCAATGGAGGGTTAAGTGACTTGCCCAGAGTCACAAGGAGCTGCTTGTGCCTGAAGTGGGAATTGAACTCAGTTCCTCAGGACCAAAGTCTACCACCCTAACCACTAGGCCATTCCTCCACTAATACCTAATCTATCTCACTTTGAACTATGGAGGAAAGCTAAATCCCCCTTTACTGTACTTGAATTGCACAAGTACAGAACAGTTGTTTTCCAGCATTATAAGGTGTTGCATGTCTTCTACCTGCTGATTGTGCAGACAGCCAAGAGGAGTTAAAAAGTGCACACACATTTGAGTGGAGGAGTGGCCTAGTGGTTAGGGTGGTGGACTTTGGTCCTGAGGAACTGAGTTCAATTCCCACTTCAGACACAGGCAGCTCCTTGTGACTCTGGGCAAGTCACTTAACCCTCCATTGCCCCAGCTACAAATAAGTACCTGTATACAATATGTAAGCCACATTGAACCTGCTATGAGTAGGAAAGCACAGGGTACAAATGTAACAAAATAAATGGTAATTCTGCATTCTGTTTGGCTCCCTTGAGGCATCTATGCCCCCCCCCCCCAAAAAAAAAAAAAACCCTCTTTTTGGCTGGCTATGGAAACTCATAGGTAATCTTGGCTGATCAGATAAAGAGAATTTTTAGTTTGACAAGTTAGATGATTATTTACCTGGGTAAATAACTTTTAGAATTTCCCCCCCCCCCCCCCTTCTGTAAGGGCCCTGTGGTCTCTTACTAAAATCAAGATTACATCAGAGATGGCTTCGTTCTAGTTTCTTGTGCCACAGGCTGGTGATATGAGGACCTCAAACCTGTCCAGGGCAACCCCCAGCCAACTAAGTTTTCAGGAGAACCCTAAATGGACCTGCATGAGATAGATGAAGACCTCCAGATGCTCTGAGAGTTTATAAACACCTATAGTAGAGTTTCAAACTTCTGCTACTTTTGAAGTAAAGAAAGAGTCTGGGATCCTCAAGACTGTGTGTAGACTGTTTTTTGGAGAGCCAACATGGATTTAGTGAAGGGAAATCTTGCCTCACCAATCTATTACATTTCTTTAAAGGGGTGAACATGTGGATAAAGGTGAGCCAGTCGGATTTTCAAAAGGCGTTTGACAAAGTACCTCATGAAAGTCTCCAGAGGAAATTGGAGAGTCATGGGATAGGAGGTAGTGTCCTATTGTGGATTAAAAACTGGTTAAAAGATAGAAAACAGAGAGTAGGGTTAAATGGTCAGTATTCTCAATGGAGAAGGGTAGTTAGTGGGGTTCCCCAGGGGTCTGTGCTGGGACCACTGCTTTTTAACATATTTATAAATGATCCAGAGATGGGAGTAACTAGTGAGGTAATTAAATTTGCTGACGACGCAAAGTTATTCAAAGTTGTTAAATCACAAGAGGATTGTGAAAAATTACAAGAGGACCTTATGAGATTGGGAGACTGGGCATCTAAATGGCAGATGACATTTAATGTGAGCAAGTGCAAAGTGATGCATGTGGGAAAGAGGAACCTGAATTATAGCTACGTCATGCAAGGTTCCACATTAGGAGTGACCAACCAGGAAAGGGATCTAGGCGTCATCGTTAATGATACATTGAAACCATGTCCTTAGTGTGCGGTGGGAGCTAAGAAAGCAAATAGAATGTTAGGTATTATTAAGAAAAGAACGGAAAACAAAAATGAGGATGTTATAATGTCTTTGTATCGCTCCATGGTGTGACTGCACCTCGAATATTGTGTTCAATTCTGGTCACCGCATCTCAAAAAAGATAGAGTGGAATTAGAAAAAATACAGAGAATGGCGATGAGAATGATAAAGGGGATGGGATGACTTCCCTGTGAGGAAAGGCTAAAGTGGCTAGGGCTTTTCAGCTTGGAGAAAAGGCGGCTTAGGGGAGATATGATAGAGGTCTATAAAATAATGAGGAGTGGAATGGGTAGACGTGAATCGCTTGTTTATTCTTTCCAAAAATACTAGGACTAGGGGGCACACAATGAAGTTACAAAGTAGTAAATTTAAAAAAAATTGGAGAAAATGTTTCTTCACTCAACGTGTAATTAAACTGTGGAATTTGTTGCTGGAGAATATAGTAAAAGCAGTTAGCTTAGCAGGGTTTAAAAAAGGTTTGGATGGCTTCCTAAAGGAAAAGTCCATAGACCATTATTAAAATGACTTGGGGAAAATCCACTGCTTATTTCTAGGATAAGCAGCATAAAATGTATTGTACTGTTTTGGGATCTTGCCAGGTACTTTTAACCTGGTTTGGCCACTGTTGGATACAGGATACTGGGCTTGGTGGACCTTTGGTCTGTCCCAGTATAGCAATACTTATGTACGTACTTATGATATACACCATTCCCCCTCCCCCCATGTAAAGAGCCCTGATCATGTGTTTGCACTGTGAACGGGTCCAAATGCCATGTCTCCTGCTTCAGGTTTCTGTTCTTACCCCCACCCCCACCCCGGTGGTCACTCTAGCTAATCCTTGTTTCATTACAGGTGCCTGGTCTAAGCTCTCTGCCATGCTGCTGAAATGTTTAACTTCGCTGCCTTTCATCTTTTGCAAAGCAATAGTTAACACATGCTTCGAAAGTCACAGAAAGCTTTGCAGCCCTAGAGACATCATCAAAGACTAAAGAACCATGACTGGAAGTGCCACTGGCATATTCGTGCTGATGACAGAATCAGAGCCCATGATTGCTTCCATGAATGAAAAGCTCTTGCACACCTACTCAGGAAGGCTGTGTTAGCCAAGTGCTGCTGGACTATGAATAGATTGGCACATGCTGCAGCTGTCTGTTGACCCTGACACTTCCTCCTTCCCACACACCCAAAGACACACAAGATGACATTGAGGGGCATAATAGAACGAAAACGTCTATCTCCATGGGCGTTTATCTCCGAGAACGGGTCCGTGAAGGGGCGGACCGAACCCGTATTTTCGAAAAAAATAGACGTCCATGTTTTATTCGACAATTTGTGAGCTGGGCGTTTTTGCTTTTCAGTGATAATGGAAAATGAAAGCGCCCAGCTCAAAAACGAATAAATCCAAGGCATTTGTTCGTGGGAGGGGCCAGGAGTCGTAGTGCACTGGTCCCCCTCACATGCCAGGACACCAACCGGGCACCCTAGGGGGCACTTTTACAAAAACAAAAAAAAAGGTAAAAGAGCTCCCAGGTGCATAGCACCCTTCCCTTGTGTGTTGAGCCCCCCCAAATCCCCCTCAAAACCCACTGCCCACAAGTCTACACCATTACTATAGCCCTAAGGGGTGAAGGGGGGCACCTACATGTGGGTACAGTGGGTTTGGGGGGTTGGACGACTAATAAGCATTAAGCAGCACAATTGTAACAGGTAGGGGGGGGGATGGGCCTGGGTCCACCTGCCTGAAGTCCACTGCACCCCCTAACAACTGCTCCAGGGACCTGCATACTGCTGCCAGGGAGGTGGGTATGACATTTGAGGGTGAAAATAAAAAGTTGTGAAACATCATTTTTTGTGGTGGGAGGGGGTTAGTGACCACTGGGGGAGTCAGGGGAGGTCATCCCCGATTCCCTCTGGGGGTAATCTGCTCATTTAGGGCACTTTTTGGGGCCTAGGGTCTAGGAAAAGTGCCCTAAATTCTAGCTACAAACGCATACTTTTTTCCATTATCGGCGAAAGGCGTCCATCTCTCCTCAGCCGATAACCATGCCCCAGTTCCACCTTCGCCACGCCTCCAACACGCCCCCGTCAACTTTGTACGCTTCCGCGATGGAGTGCAGTTGAAAACGTCCAAAATCGGCTTTCCATTATACCGATTTATTCGTTTTTGTGAGATAAACGTCTATCTCCCGATTTGGGTCGAAATCTAGGCGTTTTTCTCTTTCAATTATAAGGTGGATTGTGTGCACAGCAATGTGCACAACAGACAGAGAAATCTAAGTGCACAGGGTGACTGAATGTGCCAAGGAGCATGTGCAAGACTGCAAAACATTGCCTCTTCTGACCTGTCTTGCTCAGGACTTTCAGCTCCTTTGCAGTCTCTGCCCACCAATATACTGCTGTGCAGTGCTCTGGCCCCTATCAATTATGCTGTGAACCAGGAGAAGTGCTGGGGTCAGCATAAGTTGAGAAAAGAACAGAGTATCAACTACTATTACCCCAGCTGTCCTGTCTTCCCACCTGCATTTTCCTATCACCTCAATCATGCCCCACACCATTGATACACACAACTCTGCCAATGCACCTCACTCCTGCCCTGCAGCACCCCCCTGGAAACATAATACCTCAATCAACTAGTAAGCCATTATCACAAGGTTTTCATTCACACTCAGCTCTCCCATTGTACGACCGATGCTTAGAGATCTCCTTGCTCCACTGATGTCCTCCCCACACATACAAGTGACCCTAGAAATACACACAAAGATGCGTTTACATGCAACCGAATAGAGCTGTGTATCACATACATACACACGCTGATGGGTGAGCTTTCAAAATGAGACACACACTGACATGTTTCACACTCAGCCATACACGCACACGCTTATCTATTATTACATATATTCACATGTATAGAGCCACACGTGATGTTATACCGTTACACACGCATGCACAAACAGGGCCAGATTCTACAGACATTACCTGACTCTTCTTCCCCCTTTCCCCCTCTAAGTTCCCCCCAATTGTACCTACCATACATGTACCTCATTCTACCACAACATCACCTTGTATTCATTCATACCATGTATTTGTTCAGACCGGAATCGGCTAACGCCGTTAACGGTTATATGTAAACCACATTGAGCCTGCAATAGGTGGGAAAATGTGGGATACAAATGTAACAAATAATAATAACAACTGCATTTCCTGCAAAGGAGAGAACAGATAACATGAAGTCCTGTGCATGGCTGTAGTGCTGCAGATCGGCAGCGAATTCAGTACCAGTAGTGAGGTGGAGTCAGAAGCGCAGCCAGAATGAGGCAGGTTGACGGCGTGGGGGGAGTGAGAGCGGACTTCCACCGGCGCACATTTTCAGTGCAACAGGACGAAAAAAAATGGGCGCTGGCAGAACTCCATTTGGGGGAGCGGCTGCTCCCCTGGCGTCCCACCTAGCTATGCCACTGGGTGGAGTGCCCCCGAGTGCAGCTAGCTGACCGTATCATGGGATGCCTGGCCTGTGTAGGACGCATTTTTCCACCATGGCCTGGCACCCTTGTGGGGGGGGGGGGGGGTGCTCAAGGTGAGAGCTTTTAAACCTCAGCTAGTACAGGGAGAGGCCATTTCTGTGCTAGGGCAGCTAGTGAGAGCAGTCTTCCCCCCAGACCCATCCATACACCGGATACTTTTGTTTACTGTCAGAGGTCACAGCTTTGATGGCGGGAGTACCCTATACCCCCTCCTCCCCCAATAAAGTCTGTAGCCCCCTTCCCAACCTGCCCCTGAAAAAATAAGATTCCCCCCCCCCCCAAAGGTCTAAATCTCCCTCCCACCCCCAACCCCCACCTCCAACTCAGGATAGCACCCCCACCTCCAGCCTACCTGATGTGCCTGATGGTCCAGTGGGGCAATGAGGGCAGGAGCAAACCTGTCATGTAATGGACAACCCCTGCACCCAAGAGCTTACAATTTAGTAGAGACAAACAGGACATACACTGAAAAACATACAAGTGTCTTTCAGTTCAGAGAGCAAGTCAAAGGCTAGAAGTTAAAACACAGCTATTGGTTGTGGGATTAAACTGAGCTTGTCCTCAGATGTGACTTTGGGGTGTAATATTTTTTCAACCAGCTAAACCAAGTGGGAATGAGTGACATGAAGCTGTAACCAAGAACATAAGAATAGCCATACTGGGTCAGATCAGTGGTCCATTTAGCTCAGTTTCCTGCTTACAACAGAGACCAAGCTAGTACTTGGCAGAATCCCAAAGCGTAGCAAGATTCCAAGTCACTCCCGCCCCTAGCGGCTGCTTTGATAACATGAGAATATTGACCATTTAACCTTACACTCTGTTTTCTATCTTTTAACCAGTTTTTAATCTGCAATAGTACATTACTTCCTATCCTATGACTTTCTAATTTCCTCAGGAGTCTTTCATGAGGTACGTTGTCAAACACTTTTTCAAAATCCAGATACACAATATCGACCGGCTCCCCTTTATCCACATGTTTGTTCATCCCTTCACTATAACCATGTTGACTTTGTCTCATTAATCCAGTGGTTCCCAAACCTGGTCCTGGAGACACCCCAACCGGACAGGTTGGATGGAGGGGAGGGAAGAGAGAGGAAGTGAGATGAACATGGATGGAGGGGAGGAGAGAGGAGAAATGCTGGACATGGATGGATGAGAGAGGAAAGACAGGAGATGCATATGGATGGAAGGGAGGGAAGAAAAAGGAACGAGATGCATACTGACGAGATGAGGGAAAGGAAAAAGAGGAGAAAAACTGCACATGGATGGAGAAAATAGGCAAAAGCTGGATCCACTCTATACCTCCTCCAGTCAAGTCCACGGAGGACCCAGCTTTTACCTATGGATGTAGAACAAGAAATGAAGAAGAAAGGAGGAAAGTAAAGAAATAAATGGAAAGGAATCCCTGGAAACGGAGTTAAGAGAACAGATAGAGAGCAGCAAAATCAGAGACTGGGACCGACATGATCAGAAAAACAAAGTCACCAGACAACAAAGGCAGAAAAAAAATCATTTTATTTTCATTTTAGTGTCTGGAATATGTCCAATTTGAGAATTTACATCTGCTGTCTTATTTTGCACTGGGTATATACTGGAGCTGTAGCAGCTTACAGAAATTATTTAGTATGAAAAAAATCACATTATTTTTTTCTCCTATACTAGTATAATACTTTCAATATGCGCCATGGCTGGTATAAGAGGTGTGGCTAATAAGGGTGTGGCTATCATAGAGGTGAAGCCATATGTAGTGACCCCGCCCATAATGAGTACCGGCACCTTTCTTTCTACAAAAAAAAAAGCACTGCTTTTTTCTACCTTTGTGGTCTGGACACTTTATTTTTTTCAACTAAAGAAGCAACGAAAGAGGTGTGGAATCACCAATGCTAAAGCTATAACAGAAAAGCAATCCACTAATATTCCTATGAAACTTTCAATCAATATTGCAAAACAATTTTTCTTTTAAAGGAAGGTAAAGCCTCAAAGCCACTCAGACCCTAATGGGTTTTGCAGAGCAGTAGCGATCCAAACAGATCATGACTTCATCATTGGCAAAAAAAACTTCCAGCAGTGTCAGTACTCAACAGTGCTCAAAACCCAAATTTGATAAATTTATAAAACAACTTGTCTTCATAAATTTGCTGACGACACAAAGTTATTCAAAGTCGTTAAATCACGGGAGGATTGTGAAAATTACAAGAGGACCTTACGAGACTGGGAGACTGGGCGTCTAAATGGCAGATGACGCTTAATGTGAGCAAGTGCAAAGTGATGCATGTGGGAAAGAGGAACCCGAATTATAGCTACGTCATGCAAGGTTCCACGAAGTATTTTTTCACAGAGATTGGTGGATGCTTGGAATGCCCTCCCGCGGGAGGTGGTGGAGAGGAAAACGGTAACGGAATTCAAACATGCGTGGGATATACATAAAGGAATCCTGTGCAGAAGGAATGGATCCTCAGAAGCTTAGCCGAAATTGGGTGGCGGATCCAGTGGGGGGGAAGAGGGGCTGGTGGTTGGGAGGCGAAGATAGTAGTGGGCAGACTTATACGGTCTGTGCCAGAGCCGGTGGTGGGAGGCGGGGCTGGTGGCTGGGAGGAGGGGATAGTGCTGGGCAGACTTATACGGTCTGTGCACTGAAAAAGACAGGTACAAATCAAGGTAAGGTATACACATGAGTTCATCTTGTTGGGCAGACTGGATGGACCGTGCAGGTCTTTTTCTGCCGCCATCTACTATGTTACTAGGAGTCACGGACCAAGAAAGGGATCTAGGTGTCGTCGTTGATGATACGTTGAAACCTTCTGCTCAGTGTGCTGCTGCGGCTAAGAAAGCAAATAGAATGTTAGGTATTATTAGGAAAAGAATGGAAAACAAAAGTGAGGATGTTATAATGCCTTTGTATCGCTACATGGTGCGACCACACCTTGAATATTGTGTTCAATTCTGGTCGCCGCATCTCAAAAAAGATATAGTGGAAATATGAAACCATTTTGGCCCATAGGCGTCGACGAATTAAGTCTGTTTTGAAGACCTGGGCTCGTTTGGATCACTTTTGTAAGGAGCCGCATAGCACCACTTGATTTTGTGTATCCATACTGTGTGTTTCCGGGTATTGCCATGGCTCTTTGATCTTCCTTTGTGTTTATTTGCGGGGGGGGGGGGGGGGGGAGTTGTTTGCTTTTTTGTTTATTTTTCAGTTTACCTTTGTATTATCGGTATGAAAAAGCCTTTAATAAACATATTTTTTAAAAAAAGAAAAGGTGCAGAGAAGGGTGATGAAAATGATAAAAGGGAATGGGACGACTTCCCTATGAGGAAAGGCTATAGCGGCTAGGGCTCTTCAGCTTGGAGAAAAGGCGGCTGAGGGGAGAAATGATAGAGGTCTATAAAATAATGAGTGGAGTGGAACGGGTAGATGTGAAGCGTCTGTTCACGCTTTCCAAAAATACTAGGACTAGGGGGCATGTGATTAAGCTACAATATAGTAAATTTAAAACGAATCGGAGAAAATGTTTCTTCATTCAACATGTAATTAAACTCTGGAATTCATTGCTAGAGAATGTGGTAAAGGCGGTTAGCTTAGTGGCGTTATAAAAAAGGTTTGGAAAGCTTCCTAAAGGGAAAAGTCCATTGACCATTATTAAATGGACTTGGGGAAAATCCACTATTTTTTTTTGTTACATTTGTACCCTGTGCTTTCCCACTCATGGCAGGCTCAATGCAGCTTACATAGTGTATACAGGTACTTATTTGTACCTGGAGCAATGGAGGGTTAAGTGACTTGCCCAGTGTCACAAGGAGCTGCCTGTGCCTGAAGTGGGATTTGAACTCAGTTCCCCAGGACCAAAGTCCACCACCCTAACCACTAGGCCACTCCTCCACTCTGAAGAAGTGCTATAAAATGTTTTGTACTTTTTTGGGATCTTGCCAGATATTTGTGACCTGGATTGGCCACTGATGGAAACAGGATGTTGGGCTTGATGGACCTTCAGTCTGTCCCAGTATGGCAATTCTTATGATCTTTATCAGCCTTCATTTTCTATGTTTCAATGGCTCCCTCATGTTGATGATGCCCCAGGATTTATCGAGCTTCCCATTTATCACTTTCTTCTTTCCATCTAGATAGGATCTACCTCTCTGCTCATAACGCATAATTAAACTCTGGAATTCGTTGTCGGAGAACGTGGTGAAGGCGGTTAGCTTAGCAGAGTTTAAAAAGGGGTTAGACAGTTTCCTAAAGGGCAAGTCCATAAACCACTACTAAATGGACTTGGGAAAAATCCACAATTCCAGGAATAACATGTATAGAATGTTTGTATGTTTGGGAAACTTGCCAGGTGCCCTTGGCCTGGATTGGCCGCTGTCGTGGACAGGATGCTGGGCTCGATGGATCCTTGGTCTTTTCCCAGTATGGCATTACTTATCATCACCACGCACCCTCCCAAGTCTGGAAAGTTCCTCAGTGGAATATATACACAGATAAATACCTTCATACAACCAGTGGCGTAGCTACGTGGGGCCACGGGGGCCTGTGACCCCGCAGATTTGGTCCTTGCCCCCCCCCCCCGTCCCAACAACCCTCTCGACCCCCCTCCCGCCGCCAACCCGCCGTTGCCTACCTTTGCTGGCGGGGGACCCCAACCCCCGCCAGCCGAGGTCCTCTTCTTCCTTCGTTCTGTTTCTGAGTCTGACGTCCTGCATGTTGTACGTACAGGACGTCAGACTCAGAAACAGAACGAAGGAAGAAGAGAACCTCGGCTGGTGGGGGTTGGGGTCCCCCGCCAGCAAAGGTAGGCGACGGCGGCGGTGGTGGAGGGTTGGCGGCGGGAGGGGGGGGTTGAAAGAGTCATCGGTGGGGGGGGGGTCAAAGTTGGTGGTGGTGGTGGCAGGGGGTTGGTAATGGCGGGGGGTGGGGGTTGGTGGCACGGGGGGGGGGGGCTAAAATGTGCCCCTTCACCTCGGACTCTGGACCCCTCCTCCCGCTGAAGTCTGGCTACGCCCCTGCATACAACACTACACTAAAATGACATATTGTTACGTTCTTATAACAACATTGAAAGAGGGGGAAAACCCCTAAAATAAATATAAAATTAAAAGAATGTTCACAACCCTACAGCACAGCAAGTTTACACACAACAATTGAATATGGTGTAAGAAGTCAACAGACCACTTGAAGAAGATCAGACTTCCCAAGATTGAAGGGAGAAACTTCTGCCCAGTGAAGGGGTGAATGTAGCCATCACTTTCATTAAAAAAAAAAAAAAAATACAGACCCCACCCCTCAAAAATTATAGAACAGAAAACCGAATACACAGCAACTACCCAGTCAGTTTTCTTACTCTGTTCTGTGTTCTGTCGATAGATTATTTTGTCCCCTTGTGAGGATAAATATGTTCTTAAAAGCTCATTTGTGTCATAACCCAAGGATAATTCACGCTATGATGCAGAGAATCTATAACACACACTTCGGGTGGGCTCCGATCCAAAGTGCCCTTCTCTGTTATTCATGTCTGGAATTTAAATACCCCTCCTCTCCCCTAACTCCCTTCTTTTTTTTTAGCTACAGGAAAGTGAGTTTACTTTTAACAAAAACTGAGATATTTTCTTTCAAAGAAAATCATATGTTATTTCAAGTGAGATACAGCCTTGTATTAGTGGACAATGAATAAGGCCTTCCATCAATGACAGAGACGAACGTAATTAAAGCAGGAACGTGTCTGTCTTAAACTTTGGGAACAAAGAGGGGGAGTAGGAAAATCAATCTCGCCTTTGTACTGGAGCCACTGACCCATTGAAGCTTTGAAGATAATTTCGTAGAGAAATTGTGAGAAGTTAGTTAACTACAAACAGCAGCTACCTTCTCATTCCAGCTGCGTAATCGAGCGTTACAAATTAGAGGGAAAACAAAGGATGGAGGGGTAAAAATATTGCATTCACTTGATTTTGTTTTTCTCTTTAGGGCAGCAAAATTGTCTAATAAATTTACCTGGGGAATAGGAAGAAACGAGCAAGTAGGGCATTCACAGGGACTCTCATGAGATGGCTTCTGGGTCTCATCAGTGGCCTTGTACTTGTCCCACTGGCAGGGTTAAGAGATTGAATTCCAGCTTGTATCACATTGAATGATTTATTCGCAGTTTATTACATGTTGCATCACCTGTGAACTGCATTTTAAGGAGTTTGTCACAAGCTCTTTGGGATGGATGAGGCAGGGGCATTTTAATACCATACTACTGTATAATGGACCAGATTCAGTAAATGACGCCGAAAAAAATCTGCATAGAGCGATAAATTCTATCAACGGTGCTCTGAGTTGGGCACCGTTTACACAGTCAGGCTTATTTTCGAAAGAGAAGAGCGCCCATCTTCCGACACAAATCGGGAGATGGGCGTCCTTCTCACAAGGTCAGCCAAATCGGTATAATCGAAAGCTGATTTTGGGCGTCCTCAACTGCTTCCTGTCGCGGGGACGACCAAAGTTCACGGGGGCGTGTTGGCACCATAGTGAAGGTGGGACTTGGGCATGATTAAGAGATGGGTGTCCTCGGCCGATAATGGGAAAAAAAAGGGTGTCCCTGACAAGCACTTGGCCGACTTTACGTGGTCCATTTTTTCTTGCGACCAAGCCGTGAAAAGGTGGCCGAACTGACCAGGTGACCACCGGAGGGTATTGGTGATGACCTCCCCTTACTCCCCCAGTGGTCACCAACCTCCTCCCACCCTAAAAAAAAAATTTAAATTGTTTTTTTGCCAGCTTCAAATGTCATACCCAGCTCCATGACAGCAGTATGTAGGTCCCTGGAGCAGTTTTAGTGGGTGCAGTGCACTTCAGACAGGCGGACCCAGGCCCATCTCCCCTCTACCTGCTACACTTGTGGTGGTAAATGTGAGCCCTCCAAAACCCACCACAAACTCACTGTACCCACATATAGGTGCCCCCCTTCACCCCTTAGGGCTATGGTAGTGGTGTGGGGAGTGGATTTGGGGGGGGGGTTGGGGGGCTCAGCACCCAAGGTAAGGGAGCTATGCACCTAGGACCAATTTGTGAAGTCCACTGCAGTGCCCCCTAGGGTGCCCGATTGGTGTCCTGGCATGTCAGGGGGACCAGTGCACTATGAACTGTGGCTCCTCCTACGACCAAAGGGCTTGGATTTGGTCATTTTTGAGATGGGCGTCCTCGGTTTCCATTATGGCTGAAAACCGGGGACGACCATCTCTAAGGTCGACCATCTCAACATTTAGGTCGACCATCTCAACATTTAGGTCGAACATCTCTAAGGTCGACCTAAATATGGAGATTTAGGCATCCCTGACCGTATTATCAAAACGAAAGATGGACGCCCATCTTGTTTCGATAATACGGGTTTCCCTCCTGCGAGGTCACGCTCATGAAAACTTGGGCGCCCCGTTTGATTATGCCCCTCAGTATCACCTTGAGCCCTTTTCTGTACCAAACCTTGGACACGAGGATTTACACCAACTTAAACCTGGAGTAAATCCTGGCACATAATTTGGGTGTGAATCTCTGGTATTTAGTAATACTGCGCACATGCCCCTCCCATGGCCACGCCCCTTTTGGATCGCACACGATAAGATTTCCATGCAGGTCTTTATAGAATTGAGTATAGCAAGATGCACATGTAATTCCTAATTGTTTGCAATTGCCCCTGGATTCCATATAGTGCACCAAGAGATTTGAGTCAAAATCCAGGCGGATTCTATAACAACGCTAATAAATTACGGGTCCTTTTACTAAGGTATCCATTTTTCAATGCGCCTGTAAAAAAAGCTCTTTAAAAAATTTTTTTTGCCGAAAATGGACGTGTGGCAAAATTGCCGCATGTCCATTTTGGGTCTGCGACCTTACCACCAGCCATTGACCTAGCAGTAAAGTTTCATGCGGTAACCAGGTGGCCAAATGCCACTTTGCGCGTGTCCAAAAATAAAAATTATTTTTCTTGGCCGTTCGTATTGGCCGCACACCAAAAATGAAATTACTGCAAGAGCTATGCAGTAGCCAGGCAGTAACTCCATTTTGGCATGCGTTGGGCACGCGTAGAGCCTTTTGCGGCTTAGTAAAAGGGCCCCTTAATTGGCTTAACAAGCTAATTAGCATTGATAACAGCACTTAATGAGCAATAATGAGCACTAATTGGCAATAATTAGAATTTACGCTCACAATTCCATAAACTTATTCTGTAACACACTGCACCTAACTTCTAACGTGTGAAGACAAAAAGGGACGAGGGTGTGGGCGTTCCAAAATTTACGCATGTAGTTATACAATATGGCCCTCTGCGTCTAAATCTACTCCATGTTTCGTTGGTGTAAATGGACGAGCATAGTTTTAAGCGCTGGGATATCAACTAAGCGAATTCTATATACTGTGCCTAAATCTAGGTGACGCTTATAGAACATGCTTAGCAGAAAATGTTTTCTGCGCGGATTTTTTATGCGCCATATATAGAATCCCCTCTTGACGCCAATAATTGCTTATTGGCGCTAATTGGCTCATTAACAATTTAGTAGCATACACATCTCAGGGTAGCGGCTGCTGACATGAATGTGTAGTAAAGAAATTCTCCCTCCTTTTTAGCTGTTGCTAGCTTAATGACGGAGAAGATTACAAATAGCGTTAGCTGGGTGGAGGGTGGGGCGGGGGGGGGGGGGGAGGATGAGTCATTGGTAAATGGAGATACAACATTCAGTTATAATGCATTTAAATGTATGCGTGGTTGCAGTTCATGTAGTGACCTAGTGGTTAGAGTACCGGACTTGACATCCAGAGGTGATTGCTTCAAATCCCACTGTCAGAGGCGTAGCTACAGGTGGGCCTGAGTGGGACCAGGCCCACCCACTTTGCCCTACTCCTCCAATCAGTGCTGGTCTTCTAGACACCGGTTAGGTTGCAGTGGGAGTGCACAGACTCTGCCTTTCAGTTCTGCCGCAGCAGCAGTGGCGTAGCCACAGGTGGGCCTGAGTGGTCCAGGGCCCACCCACTTAGGGCTCCGGCCCACCATAGCACACATTTACCGGTAGCTGGTGGGGATCCCAAGCTTGGCCAGCTGAAGACTTCCCCCTGATGGTAACAAAAATGCTACTCTCCATGATACTGGCACCTGATCAATGCTCAGTTTTCAGCGCATGCCTGCTGCAGACTGCCAAGGTGGAAAGAAGCATTTTCCTGCCAGCTGTGCTATTTTTATGGTGATGGTTTGGGGGGGGGGGGGGGGAAGAACATTTGGTGCCCACCCACGTCTTGCCTAGGCCCACCTCATTCAGGTGCACTTAGTAAGCTGCATTGAGCCTGCTATTGAGTGGGATAGTGTGGGGTACAAATGTTACAAATAAATAAATAAAAACAGCAGCTCTGGCGACAGCTCTCCTTTGCTGCTCAACACTGGCATTCGGTGCATGCTTGGTTTTCATGCTGCTGCCGACTGTGAAACTGGGTTGAAGAAAGTCTTGGTCACATCCAAGGAGGTTTCCAGCTGGTGGGGGCTTAGGGATGTGGAGATTACATGCGCCCACCCAGTTTCCTCAGCTGCCCACCCAAAATCTTAGGTCTGGCTACGCCTCTGCTTGCTGCTCCTTGTGATCTTGGGCGAGTCATTTAACCCTCCATTGCCTCAGGTACAAAATTAGATTGTGAGCCCTCCAGGGACAGGGAAATACCTAGTGTACTCAAATGTAACTCACCTTCAGCTACTGCTGTAAAAAGGTGTGAGCTAATAATAAATAATAATTATTTATTTATTGCATTTGTATCCCACATTTTCCCACCTCTTTGCAGGCTCAATGTGGCTTACAATACATCATAGATACTGGAAATAAGAAGAGAATATACATTTGGTATTACAGAAGGATTTTGGGTTGCATGGTAATGGAATACATGATAATGGTATAGCAGAAGACATTTTAAGACATTTTGGATATATGTGAAGAATTTTACATGTGTTGATCTTTGTGGTATATCTTGTCAAAGAGATGGGTCTTCAGTAGTTTGCGGAAGTTGGTCAGTTCATAGATTGCTTTTAGGTTGTGTGGCAACGCGTTCCAGAGTTGTGTGCTCATATGGGAAAAGGTAGATGCGTGCATTAATTTGTATTTTAGACCTTTACAGCTGGGAAAATGAAGATTAAGGAATGTGCAAGAAGATTTTTTTGCATTCCTGGAAGGTAGGTCTATTAGGTCTGACATGTAGGCTGGGGCATCGCCATGGATGATTTTGTGAACTAGGGTACATACTTTGAACGTGATGCGTTCTTTAAGTGGGAGCCAGTGTAGTTTCTCTCGTAGGGGTTTTGCCCTTTCATATTTTGATTTTCCGAATATTAGTCTGGCTGCCATGTTCTGGGCTGTTTGGAGTTTTTTGAGTACTTGCTCTTTGCAGCCGGCGTAGAGTGAGTTGCAGTAATCCAGGTGACTGAGTACCAATGATTGTACCAGATTGCGGAAGACGGTCCTTGGGAAAAATGGTCTTACTCTTTTTAATTTCCACATTGAGTGGAACATCTTTTTGGTTATGTTTTTCACGTGTGTGTGTTTAGCTGCATTGAAAATGGACATTCCTGAGGAAGTGTTTAGGTCAGGGGAAGAGATTGGTGTACACCCTGGGGATTTCCTAAAGTACAAACAGGTCTTTGCCTCCCTCCCCCACCCCCCAAGCACCTGCAAGAGTAGCATATGCAAAGTGCCTGGGCGCCATTAAAGTTTGTGCTTGAATGTCAAGTTCTGGTGTTTGTGGAGCTCCTGTGCGAGATCTACATTTGATCTCTTGTCATAATTTAGGGTAATTAATTCATGTTTCAAATTAATTAGCTCTTTTGCTAGAGTCCTTTGGAATTGGATGGACAGGTCTCTTGGGTTTTTATGTCATGTTTATTCCTAGCAGGTGATTCTCTGAAGGGTCTGGGAAAGAACCTTAAATGTCGAAACTAAGCAAGAAAGGAGCCCTTTTATTAGCCTGAGTTAAGCAGCTAGCGTGGGTTTTACCGTGCGGTAGACGTAACCAGAAACCTACACTAATGGCTGCCATACGTTGAAACCAGCCAGGGCAGAATAACTAACATGCATTAACTCTCTCTTTTTTGTGCCAATTTCGGGGTCCTTTTACAAAGGCGCACTGAAAAATGGGCTGTGGTAGTGTAGGCGCATGTAGGCGCACTCAGACTGACAAGAGGTTTAGTAGTAATAATTAGTAATACCCAGGCACACTATAGTAACCAGAAAAATGTAGTAGGGAGGCTGTTTTGAAGTGTAATAACATTCCCATTTATTGGGCTCTCCAAAAATGTACAAATATATAGATACAAAAGATGGCTTCCTAAAAGAAAAGTCCATAAGCCATTATTAAAACAGACTTGGGGAAACTCCACTGCTTATTTCTGGGATAAGCAGCATTAAATGTACTTTTTCGGGATCTTGCCAGGTATTTGTGACCTGGAATGGCCACTGTTGGAAACAGGATGCTGGGCTTGTTGGACCTTCAGTCTGTCCGAGTATGGCAATACTTATGTACTTGTGATTCCAAATGGAATCTTGCTACTCTTTGGGGTTCTACATGGAATGTTGCTACACTTTGAAATTCTGCATGGAATCTTGTTATTCTTTAGAATTCTAGAATCTTGCTACTCTTTGGTGTTCTACTTGGAATGTTGCTACTCTTTGGGTTTCTGCCAGGTACTTGTGACCCGGATTGTCCACTGTTGGAAGCAGGATACTGGGCTTGATGGACCTCCGGTCTATCCCAGTATGGCAATACTTATGTAGGGATAGAAAACAATTTAAGCAAATACTGCAGTCCTTAAGAACAAGTAAAATATATGCAAAATGTATGAAAAGGTTTTAAAGAATGTACAGTCCTGAGTCTCCTCTGCACAGTGCCCTCCGTCTCTAATCTCATTCATCTTTCACACCTCTTGGCAGATGGTTGTTACACTCCTTACTGCTCTCTCATTTCTCCTTCCAGTTGGTCAGCCTCTGTCTCTCCTCCTATCTGTCCTTCACAGTTATACTTTAACTCCTGGGCATAGGTTAAACCCTGTAGTTCACGCCTTTCGCTCTCTTTTAATAGGTAAACCAGGTTTTCTGTGCGCCAATCATGCTTGTCTCTCTCTGGCTCTGTTTTCCCAGTGCTTCCTTTCTCTCACATCGCTCACGTCAGACAACAAGCATGATTTGGGCCCTACCTCCTATTTCTCTGAGGGACTGATGCAGAAAGCCATGCGGTAGAGGCATCAGCTTCTACTGTAAAATTATCTCAATGCGGTAATCAATAAGCATGTAAATTACTGCTGTGTTAAAAACGTGACAGTAATCTGTAGCTCACTGCAAAAATATCCCCCCCCCCCCTTCCTGTCAGGATATGAGCAGCGAGTGGGACAGGCCATGAAATATTTTTTTCACTCAACGCATAATTAATCTCTGGAATTCATTGCCAAAGGATGAGGAAAAAGCTCTTTGCATAGCTGGGTTTAAAAAAAAAAAAGATTTAAACAAATTCCTGTAAGAAAAATCCATAAAGTTTTTAAAAAGCTAGGCCTAGGGACAGTCACTGCTTATCCCTGGGGGTGTAGCATGGAATCTTTATTCTGGAACCTTCCAATCATAGACCCTATATCTGGCTATGACTGTGACCTCCTCCTTCCTGTGCTGTTTTCCTCTGAAGTGGCTCCCACCCTGGCTGACTGAGTAGCAGAATGGGGACTTGAACCCCAGGCAATTCACATGACAGTCCACAGCACTCCCACTAAGCCATCAGGTCAATGTTTTTAAGTCAGCACCATTCTGTCTTGGGTTCAGTGCACACCAAGAGGGATCACTGAAGTCTAATTAGCTGATAGTGAGAGAGAAAAGTTACAAAGCAGGGCAGATGGTTAACGTTTAACATTATAATAGCTTCAGAGGGCACCCGCATGGTTATGGCCAGCCGTATGTACTGTATCTAAGATGATTCATAAATATTTGTCGTCATTTCATAAGTACAAGACATAGCTTGCTTACATTTATTAAATGCCTTTAGAGCAAACCTTAGGGTGAGGAAAAAATAAAATATATGACATCCATCGCATAAACAAAGACATGACTTTGCTTAACAAATTTCCAGATACAAATTACAATAACTCAGTAACCCATTCTACATAAAACAACAACTCAATGCCCTCTTCCAATGTCTTGCCTCGAGAAAATATTTTTTCACTCAACGCATAGCCAAGTTCTAGAATTCATTGCCACACGGTAAAGAGCAGTTAGACAAACATTCCTTTACACAAACCCAACACTGAATCCTTCAAATATGTTCCACAAAAATGCTTCCTGGTAGAGCAAGGGTTTCATCTTCTTACAAAATTTGAGGTCACTGGACAACTGCCAAACCTCGAAGAGCAACCTATTCTGTAATCTGCAGCCTTGACATCTAAACATCCTATCCTGCATCTTTACCAGCCTAAAGCCTTCAGGAAGTACTTGCAGTATCACTCCCTGCAATGACCTTGTCATCTACCATGGAATATATTATTTTTGGCTGTGCCTTCTCATCTGAAAGTTCAATTTTATTACACACATCATCTGGGTTTCCCTACATTGTGGAATACACTACCTTTGTCTCTTCAAGCAGAATCTTCATTTCAACGATTTAAGGCGGGGTTGAACCCCCCCCCCCCCCTGTATTTCATAAAGGGTGCTGAAATTTGTAGACCCACATTTGAGCATGATCCTTAGATGCGAGTGCAACTAAATTGGGTAACAACCTGATTAATATCAAAAATTGGATGCTAACAATCAATTATTAATGTTAATTGGCACCAGCATGCTACATACTCTCAGGGATCTAGGTATCATGGTTGATGATATGTTGATGATACGTTGAAACCTTCTGCTCAGTGTGCATCGTCTAAGAAAGCAAATAGAATGTTAGGTATTATTAGGAAAGGAATGGAAAACAAAAATGAGGACGTTATAAAGCCTTTGTATCGCTCCATGGTGCGACCGCACCTCGAATATTGTGTTCAATTCTGGTCGCCGCATCTCAAAAAAGATATAGTGGAATTAGAAAAGGTACAGAAAAGGACGACGAAAATGATAACGGGGATGGGATGACTTCCCTATGAGGAAAGGTTAAAGCGGCTAGGGCTCTTCAGCTTGAAGAAAAGATGGCTGAAAGGAGATAGGATAGAGGTCTATAAAATAATGAGTTGACTGGAAGAGGTAGAAGTGAATTGCTTGTTTATTCTTTCCAAAAGTATTAGAACTAGGGGGCACGAAATGAAGCTACAAAGTACATAAGTAATGTCACACTGGGAAAAGACCAAGGGTCCATCGAGCCCAGCATCCTGTCCATGACAGCGGTCAATCCAGGCCAAGGGCACCTGGCAAGCTTCCCAAACATACAAACATTCTATACAAAAAGTTTCAGCATGTTTGTCTGACATTGCTGTCTGGATGTCTCAACGCCACCTGAAATTAAACATGACCAAAACCGAGCTTCTCATTTTTCCCCCCAAACCCACCTCCCCACTCCCCCCGTTTTCTATTTCTGTTGATGGCTCTCTCATTCTCCCTGTCTCCTCAGCTCGAAACCTTGGGGTCATCTTTGACTCTTCTCTCTCCTTCTCTGCTCATATCCAGCAGATCACCAAGACCTGTCGTTTCTTTCTTTACAACATCCGTAAAATCCGCCCCTTTTTTTCCGAGCACTCTACCAAAACCCTCATCCACACCCTTGTCACCTCTCGTTTAGACTACTGCAATCTGCTTCTTGCTGGCCTCCCACTTAGTCACCTCTCCTCTCTCCAATCGGTTCAAAACTCTGCTGCCCGTCTCGTCTTCCGCCAGGGTCGCTTTACTCATACTACCCCTCTCCTCAAGTCGCTTCACTGGCTCTCTATCCGTTTTCGCATCCTGTTCAAACTTCTTCTACTAACCTATAAATGTACTCACTCTGCTGCTCCCCAGTATCTCTCCACACTCGTCCTTCCCTACACCCCTTCCCGTGCACTCCGCTCCATGGATAAATCCTTCTTATCTGTTCCCTTCTCCACTACTGCCAACTCCAGACTTTGCGCCTTCTGTCTCGCTGCACCCTACGCCTGGAATAAACTTCCTGAGCCCCTACGTCTTGCCCCATCCTTGGCCACTTTTAAATCTAGACTGAAAGCCCACCTCTTTAACATTGCTTTTGACTCGTAACCACTTGTAACCTCTCGCCTCCACCTACCCTCCTCTCCTCCTTCCTGTACACATTAATTGATTTGATTTGCTTACTTTATTATTTATTTTTTGTCTATTAGATTGTAAGCTCTTTGAGCAGGGACTGTCTTTCTTCTATGTTTGTGCAGCACTGCGTACGCCTTGTAGCGCTATAGAAATGCTAAATAGTAGTAGTAGTAGAATTGTAAAACAAACCAGAAAAAAAATTTTCTTCACTGAACATGTACCAGGAAATATTTTTTTACGGAAAGGGTGGTAGATACGTGGAATGCCCTCCCGCGGGAGGTGGTGGAGATGAAAACGGTAATGGAATTCAAACGTGCGTGGGATAAACACAAAGGAATCCTGTTTAGAAGGAATGGATCTATGGAATCTTAGCGGACATTGGGTGACAATGAAGGTAATTGGGAAGCAAAACTGGTGCTGGGCAGACTTCTATGGTCTGTGCCCTGATTGTGACTGAATAGATATGGAGGGGCTGGAGTGTAAATTTAAGAGGCTTTAACATTAACTTCAGAACTTTTAGTACAAGAACAGTGCTGGGCAGACTTCTATGGACTGTGCCCTGAGAAAGGCAAGGACAAATCAAACTTAGGTATACATATAAAGTATGGAAAACAAACTGGCAGATCAATATAATATCCAAACCACTTTATTGAAGATACCGTATGTAAGACAAATGCCCGAAACAGGCCTGTTTCGCCCAACAATAGGGTTGCGTCAGGGTCTAATCTGTATCTTCATCAAATGAGAGCGGTAGTAAATCATATATCAAGGCAAGGATAAAAGAAATTTCCTTTATAAAAAACCAGCAAAAGCAGCATAAACCAGCGTGTTCTCTGTGACGCCAAATGCCCGATGAGCAGTCTGCTATCAAAAGCTTTTGCTGGTTTTTATGGCGCCATTTTGTTAGAGGATTTTCAGCAAGAAAGAAAGCAGAACTTTAAGCAGGTTGCAACGCCAGTTCCTGAGGAAGCCACGGAACGGTGAAACGGTGGCACTGAAGGACTTAAGCTAAGTGTTGCATTCCATTGTTTTGGCGCTTTCCTGTATTTGAACTGGTTGCAGTCAGAATTGCTATATTTAAAAACTTCACATTGAGCACTAAAAAGCACATTAAAAAGAAGAGTCTAAAAATCCCTATGATAGAAACAAGTCAACGGCTCGTCTAATACCCGTTGAGAACCTGGGACGTGAGGTCCGACAGGTTTCTGAGGGATTCTAAGTATTTTACAGCCATTGAGCCATTTTTTGCAGTGTCATTTTTTTTGTCTTGTCACAGACACAAAATCCTGCCCTTGCAGGACATCAGACTCACAGAAACAGATCAGCAACGTGGCCGCGCAGGCTTCTGTTTCTGTGAGTCTGACGTCCTGCACATAGGTGCAGGATGTCTGACTCACAGAAACAGAAGTCTTGCAGATCAGCAACGCGGCCGCGCCAGAGAAGAGGACCGTCTGGCAAGGGTTGGGGACCCCCGCCAGCAAAGGTACCTGATGGCGGTGGGGAGGGTTGGTGGTGGTGGGAGGGGGGGGTCGAAGCAGTGGCGTTCCTAGGGGGCGGACACCAGGGGCGGCGCCCCCCCCGGGTGCAGCACCCTCCCCCGATGCAGCGCGGACCCCCCCCGGGTGCAGCACCCCCCCACGATGAAGTGCGGACCCCCCCCCGGGTGCACGCCGCTGGGGGGGGTGCCGCAGCGCGCGCCTGCTCAGAGTTCCCTGACTTCGCGCGTTCGCTGCAGCTCCCTCTGACCCGGAACAGGAAGTAACCTGTTCCAGGGCAGAGCAGAGGGAGCTGCAGTGAACGCGCGAAATCAGCGATCTCAGAGCAGGCGCGCGCCGCGGCACCCCCCAGCGGCATGCACCCAGGGCGGACCGCCCCCACCGCCCCCCCCCTTGGTATGCCACTGGGTCGAAGGGGTTGGTGGAGGGGGGACTAGGGCCAAATCTACGGGGGCCCATGCCCCCTTGGCCCCACGTAGCTACGCCCCTGCTGAAAACTGGAAGATATGCTCGTTCTCGCTGCATTTCTACGACCATAAGTTATGACTGTTGGTACATAGGTGTACAGCATGCCAATGCCAGGCTGTGCTAGATTTGTATAATGGTATCTGGGTGCCCAGATGCTGTTATAAGAAAAGGCTCTCACCGCACGGCATCAGATTGACATTTCCTGTGTCACTGCAAACGACAACAATATACCATATGTCTTCATGCCTTATTATCGCCCTCTAAGCTCCCATTGTCTCCTTCCAACGTTTCAATGTTTGTGTTCCATTGTTAAATTCCTTAACGACACCTCGATTGTCTCGCATAACTCTGCACAATGTAATCCATAACCAATCTGTAACAAATTGTATTTCCATCATTTAACTGATATTGTAAGCCACACTGAACCCGCAGAAAGGTGGGAAAATGTGGGATACAAATGCAATAAATAAATAAACTCATCCTTATCATGGAATGTGGATCTGTAGCCACAATTTCATTTTATTTCTGCACCATCCTTAAATCTGGAGGAGTTCATTCACTCCTGGATTCTGTATATGATGTCTGGATTTGCAAGCCAAAACTTGAGCACCCTCCCGAGACGCGCACGCAAATCGATTGGCTAACAACCAATAATTGACATTAATTGGCACTCATTAAAATTAGTTCCTGCACCTGGTTGGGTCATGGCACTTAACTCCAATAGAGCATAGTGACTCAAAGGGGGTGTGGCCATGGGGGGGGGGCAGGGAATGTCAGGGACATTGCAAAAAGTTACGCATGCTATTACATAATACTGCCTCAGTGAGCCTAACTTGGGTGTCTTCGTTTACAGCAGGTTTAGTCTGGTGCCAAAAGATAGGTTCAACCAGGGGCGTAGCCAGACCTCGGCTGGAGGGGGGGCCAGAGCCTGAGGTGGGGGGCACTGTTTAGCCGCCGAACGCCCACCCCCCACCCCGCCGCCACATCAGGTACCTTGTTTGCTGGGGGGGTCCCCAATCCCCACCAGCTGAAGAGTCTTCTTCAGCGCTGGTCGAATCCAGCGCCTTCTTTGTGTGATCATCTGTTTATGATGCCTTACGTACTGCACGGGGCTACATGCACGGCGCAGGACATAAGGCGTCAGAAACAGATGATCACACAACAAAGGCGCCGGAGTCGACCGGCACTGAAGACTCTTCGGCTGGCAGGGATTGGGGACCCCGCCAGCAAACAAGGTACCTGATGCGGTGGCGGGACGGGGGGGCGACTGGTAGCGGCGGGGGGGGGGGGGGTCAAATGTAGAGCGGGCCAGGGCATAATCCGTGGGGGCCCATGCCACCTTGGCCCCACGTAGCTACACCCCTGGGTTCAACAATCAGTGCTAAGCATGATTCTATAAGGGGTGTGCACCCAACAGCGTAGCCAGGTTGAGGGTGCGGGGGAGCGGAGAGAGGACTGCCAATGGCGTCAGTGTGTATTTTATACTGGACAGACCGCATGAAAAATAGACACCGGTGCCGCTGAAAGTCCATTTGGGGGAGCAGTCGCTCCCCGGCGACCCACCTAGCTACGCCTCTGTGCGCACCCTGTACAGAATTGCGCTTAATACCAATTTTTTCCCAGCACCATGGATAGAATTTATCCATGGTGCGACCTCACCTTGAGTATTGCTTTCACTTCTGGTCTCTGTATCTCAAAAAAGATATAGCGGAATTACAAAAGGTTCAACGAACAGCGACCAAAATGATAAAGGGGATGGAACTCCTCTCGTATGAAGAAAGGCTAAAGAGGTTAGGGTTCTTCAGATTGTGAAAAAGATGGCTGAGGGGAGATATATTAAGGTCTACAAAATTCTGAGTGGTGTAGAATGAGTAGAAGTAAATCGATTTTTTTACTCTTTCAAAAAATACAAAGACCAGGGTACACATGATGAAAAATAAATAGAAGAAAATATTTTTTCACTAAACGAATAGTTAAGCTCTGGAACTCTTTGCCAGAGGATATGGTAACAGCGATTAGTGTATCTGGGTTTAAAAAAGGTTTGGACAAGTTCCTGGAGGAAAAGTCCGTAGTCTGCTATTGAGGTAGACATGGGGAAAGCCACTGCTTGTCCTGGGATTGGTAGCATGGAATGTCGCTACTTTTTGGAATTCTGGAATCTTGTTATTCTGGAATGTTGCTGTTATTTGAGATTCTACATGGAATGTTGCTACTCTTTGGGTTTCTGCCAGGTACTTGTGACCTGGCTTGGCCACTGTTGGAAACAGGATACTGGGCTAGATGGACCATTGGTCTGACCCAGTATGGCTACTCTTATGTTCTTATGCCCCTCAGAGTGCAAGATCCTGTCTGAGGGGATCTTTTACAAAGGTGCGGTAGTGTTTTTAGTGCACGCTAAACGCTAGAGATGCCCACAGGAATATATGGGCGCCTCTAGCGTTTAGCGCACGCTTATTTTTAGAACGTGCTAAAATCGCTAGGGCGCCTTTGTAAAAGTCCACCCGAGGGAATTTAGTTTCACTCCAATTCTGACACTTGCTTTCTTTTAAGTTTTGAGTCCTATACTCTGTGTGGAGTTGCTGGACCCTGAAATAGTGAAGTCTCAGGGTCGAGTCCAGGCTCCGCAACCCTGTCTGGCTCTGCTACCAGGCCTCTTACACAGCGCCTGCACTACAGGCCAGTTAAAGCATCCAAGCACATAATCAAAGCTCGGTAATGAGTTATTAATTAAGCAGGGGCATCCAATTCTCTGCTAACTTCCTTCTAAACAATCCACGAGAGATTTGTGAATTTTGACTTCCTGACACCATTAAACGAATCAATATTGGGTTTTCAGACACAGGCAATTCAGAGAGCTTTCCTTGTTATTTGACAGTCCTTGCAGTGGAATACTAATGAATGAATTAAGAGAGGGCAGGTTTTGCATGTGTTCCATTAAAAAGATGCTTATCTCTGGGGGATTGGTGGGGGTGGGGGGGGGGGCTGATTTGCATGGCAGAAGACTGGGCTGGCTGTTGCAGGAACATTTTCTGTTCACTTTCTCATTATTATTTATAGAGGGACTTAAGCACTGGAGGCATCAGCTGCCAGTCAGCAGGAGGATTCCCTCTAGCCATGGAGAAGAGACACCGGCAGGGTATTATTTATCTGTACGGCAGGGGCAGAAGGACACCAGTCCTGCTCTCTCTCTCTCTCTCTCGTGAGCTCCCCTCTGGTTATAGGTCAAAAAGGTGGCCCTGCGGGCTGTGCAAAGCTTCTGTCAATGACTAGACAATACACATCAATACCACAAAGTGTCACTGGACTGATACGGGCCGGGACCTGTTCAGATCACCCACGGCAGTACACTCTGTGCCAGAGCCGGGGTTGGGAGGCAGGGCTGGGGAGGTGAGGATAGTGCTGGGCAGACTTATACGGTCTGTGCCTGTGCCAGAGCCGGTGGTTGGGAGGTGGGGCTGGTGGTTGGGAGGCGGGGATAGTGCTGGGCAGACTTATATGGTCTGTGCCAGAGCCAGTGGTTGGGAGGCGGGACTGGTGGTTGGGAGGCGGGGATAGTGCTGGGCAGACTTATACGGTCTGAGCCAGAGCCGGTGGTGGGATGCGGGACTGGTGGTTGGGAGGCGGGGATAGTGCTGGGCAGACTTATACGGTCTGTGCCCTGAAGAACACAGGTACAAATCAAAGTAGGGTATACACAAAAAGTAGCACATATGAGTTATCTTGTTGGGCAGACTGGATGGACTGTGCAGGTCTTTTTCTGCCGTCATCTACTATGTTACTATGTTACTCTGTTCCTTATCTAATAGGTAACAGTACCACTGCATGGATGTGTTGTTGGGGGGGGGGGGGGGGGAGGTTGGTTTCAGGGGGTTCTATCTGTATTAATAACCATTCCCTGTCATTTTTTATTTCCTAAAGGTAAAGTCCACGCTGAGCATTGACTCTATGGTTGTACTAGTAGGACCAGCATAAGCCCTGGTGGCAACCTATCCTGGAATCTGATACCACTCAAGTACCACAGAGGTACTGCTGTGATTAGCCCTGGAGAAAACTGGCTTCTTGGCGGGCTGTGATACCTGATGTTGAGCATTGGTAGATCTTGGATATGTCCAAAGGAGGCATGAATTTAGGGTTGATAATTCACATACTGTAAAGTTGACAGTCAGTTCTGTTTAAAGCATTCCCTGGTACATCCATAGGATCCAACTTTTCAAAATGATTGGGGGTGCGAAACCCAATGGAAATGATCTCTCCTTGGCCACAATGAGTTTGCTCAATATTATTCTCAGGCCCCAAAATATTGGGGGAGCTTGGGCACCCCCAGCACCCACAGAGCTGGCTCCTTGGTATGGTTTTCCTTCGTTATTGGAACTAAGGAACATGGTCAGTGCCGAGGTAAATATGCTGCATTCTGATTGGTTGAGGGCATCACAAAACAGGTGATGAGAGACATTCAAACCTATATAAAGAGCAGTAAATCGAAAGCAGATTTTTGGCGCCCTCAACTGTTTCCGTTGCGGGGATGACCAAAGTTCACGGGGGCGTGTCAGCACCGTAGCGAAGACGGGACTAGGGTGGGATTAAGAGATGGGCGTCCTCGGCCGATAATGGAAAAAAGACAGGCGTCCCTGATGAGCATTTGGACGACTCTACTTGGTCCATTTTTTTTCACGACCAAGCCTCAAAAAGGTGCCCGAACTGACCAGATGACCACCGGAGGGAATTGGGGATGACCTCCCCTTACACCCACCAGTGGTCACCAACCCCCTCCCACCCTAAAAAAAAATTTTAAACATTTTTTGCCAGCCTCTAATGTCATACCCAGCTCCATGACAGCAGAATGCCATGGGGAAAGCACAGGTTCTTAGCAATGCAGTCAATCGGAATACCAAACATGCAGATGTTGTTGAAGAGGTGGCTGGTCTTATATTCCTTAGTCCAACCTGTACAAGGTGGGTTTCAGATTACTTTAGCCATCAATTGACAGGTTCCAGTTGGGGTGGAGAAGACACGAGAATGTCAACAAAACATAGGACTAGAACTGATGACTGATACTCGGTGTTCCTGACGAACTACGTCAACGTCATGAAGCCATTGTCACCCGCAAGTGATATTCTGCAAGCTGAAGATAACTGCTATATTGGACATGTAATCCCCGTGATAACTGGAATTCAGTCAAAAGTACAAAATTACAGGGATTGGCTGATGATGTCCATCTTGGATAAGACAATGCAACCGCTAATCACAGCTCTGACAAGATGAGTTCCTTCAAGATTTGATCCAGTATTTAAAGATGACGACTACCATATTGCAACAATGCTTGTTTCGAGCATTCAAGTTGAGATGTCTACCAGAGCATAAGTGGTATGAGAAGACACAGCTTCTGATTCATGCTGTGGCTGCAACAGAGACTGAAGTCAGAGCTAGCGGCGTAGTTCCAATTTTCATTTGCGCAGGAGTTACAATCAGCTTCCAAGGAAAAGACTACTACGGGAAGTGAAGACGTCTTTCATTTTTTGTCTACAGCAAAGAACAACCTTCCAGCAGTCGAATCTGGTTGAACGTTAGCTGGAATGTTTAGACACTTCCACAAACAGCTTGCTTGCATTTTCGAAAGTGGCAAAAGCTTTTATCAAGTTCAATGCTGCACTTCCCAGCACTCCCCAGAAGTGCAGCAATAGAACGGTTACTTAGCTGCTATTCTAAAAGTCATCAGGCAGGATCTGCAGCTTCCTTGAGTTTGTTTGGTGTGGGATGTCCACTCTACTGTTGTCCTTAATGTCCTGTTTAAAGTCTAGTGATGCTACCTGGCTTTAACACCTAATAATAAAACTTACCAATTTCATAGAGCAGTTGTCATAATATCCAGGCACAACATGGTCGCCGCATCTCAAAAAAGATATAGCGGAATTAGAAAAGGATCAGAGAAGGGCGACGAAAATGATAAAGGGGGTGGGATGACTTCCCTGTGAGGAAAGGCTAAAGCGGCTAGGGTTCTTCAGCTTGGAGAAAAGGCAGCTGAGGGGAGATATGATAGAGGTCTATAAAATAATGAGTGGAGTTGAATAGGTAGATGTGAAGCGTCTGTTCACGCTTTCCAAAAATACTAGGACTAGGGGGCATGCGATGAAGCTACAATGTAGTACATTTTAAAACGAATCAGAGAAAATATTTCTTCACTCAACGTGTAATTAAACTCTGGAATTCGTTGCCAGAGAATGTGGTAAAGGCGGTTAGCTTAACAGAGTTTTAAAAAGGTTTGGACGGCTTCCTAAAGGAAAAGTCCATAGACCGTTATTAAATGGACTTGGGGAAAATCCACTATTTCTGGGATAAGCAGTATAAAATGTTTTCTACATTTTGGGGATCTTGCCGGGTATTTGTGACCTGAATTGGTCACTGTTGGAAACAGGATGCTGGGCTCGATGGACCTTTGGTCTTTCCCAGTATGGTAATACTTATGTACTTATGTAACATGCGTTTCCCCCAAAGAGCTTACAATCTAAGCAGATACTTGAGCCAATGGCAGATAGTGACTTGCCCAAGGTCACAAGGAGTGGCAGAAACAGGATTTGACTTCTGACTTCACCTGATTCTCAGCCCATGGCTATAACCAAGGCTGGCCTTAAGCAGAGCAGATAGGGGCAGCCGCACAGGGCCCCCGTGCCTAACCGAATCAGCTTTGCAACTGGCAGCTGCCCACAAATGAAAGCTTCTTTTTCCCTCCCATCTTTATGTCCTTGTCCCTCCCTCTTGATAATCATGCCTCTCAGGAACCATGCTCTGTACTCCTCCCACCTTACCACCAGCCAGCCCTTACATCTCCTCTCTCCCATTCCTCCTCACCTTTGGTTTCCCGCTTCTCAGAGGGTTACCACCATTTTATTGCCTTTTTGGCTTCACCTCCTCACATCTCTGAGCAGGGGGTCACCAAACTGGTCCACAAGGGCTCAGAAATTACTAAGTCCAGCCCTGGCTGTAACCACTAGGTCAATTCCTGTATAGTTCTTGGTAATCAATAGAAATAAAACAAAATAAAACATGGAAAAGAAAATAAGATCATACCTTTTTCATTGGACATAGCTTAATACATTTCTTGATTAGCTTTCGAAGGTTGCCCTTCTTCGTCAGATCGGAAATAAGCAAATGTTGGTGGATGACAGTATATATAAGTGAAACATCAAAGCATTTCATTGACAGTCTAACAGGATGATGGTGGGTTAGGTGAGAGACAGGGAGAGCCGTGTAGATGAGGGACAGGGAGATATGCATGGAGACAGGAGGGTGACAAAGCAGTACAATGTTATGGTTTATAATGGGCTAGAAAACCCAGATCTTTTTTAAGTCCTGTCTGGTGGGTGTCAAAATATTTAATCCTTCTGATTTCAAAGGTCTTACGTTCCTGTATTGTTTTAAAGTTCACTTTTAGGATTCTTATCATAAAATCACTGGTACAGTGTTCTGGTTTTGTAAAGTGTTGCCCCACAGAGGTGACATCCTGGTTGGTACTAGCATTTTTCATATGGTGTCTATGTAAATTAAATCTCTTCTTTAGCATCTGACTTGTTTCTCCAATGTGGCACCCTTCATCGCATTTTTTACACTGGATGACATATACTACATTGGAAGATGAGCATTTGAAGGATTCCTTTATGTTGAATATTTTTCCTTTGTGAATGACTGTGGGGTCCTGTGAAATGTTTTGGCATAGCTTGCAGCTGGATATATTGCAAGGATGTGTGCCATTCTCTTCTTTTTGAGTCTGTGTTGGGAGTTTACTTCTGATTAGCTTGTGTTTTAAGTTGGGTGGCTGTCGGAAAGCAAGCACTGGTGGGGATGGAAATTTCTTTTTCAGTAATTCATCCTCCTGGAGTAGAGGCTGAAGATCTTTTATGATTTTTCTTAATTTTTCCAGCTCTGGGTTGTATGTCACTATAAAGGGGATTTTCCCTGGGTGTTTTGAGGGAGGAGGCAATATTCTTGGAGTTTATTTTGGGGTTGTAGCCTTTCTGTTCGAAGGATGCAGTCAGGATTTCAAGGTGTCTGTCTCTGTTCCCTGGGTCAGAGCAGATACGGTGGTATCTTGTGGCTTGGCTGTAAATAATGGATCTTCGTATGTGAAGGGTGGAAGCTGGAGTTGTGGAGGTAGCTGCATCTGTCTGTGGGTTTCTTGTATATAGATGTTTGTATATAGCCATCGCTGATTGAGACCGTGGTGTCTAAAAAATTGACTTTTTCTGGGGAGTAGTCAATTTTGAATCTGATTGTAGGATGGTATGTATTGAAGGAATAGTAAAATTGTTTCTTCCCCCTCAGTCCAAATCATAAAAATGTAATCGATGTACCGGTAGTATTTTAGGGGTTTGGTCTGGTATGTATTCAGAAATGTCTCTTCCAGCTCAGCCATGAAAAGGTTGGCATATTGGGGTGCTGTCCTGGTGCCCATCGCAGTGCCTATTATTTGTAGATAGATATCATTGTTAAAGCGGAAGTAGTTGTGAGTTAAAATAAATTTGATTAATTTTGTAATAGTTTCTGGTGAGTATTGATGGTCCAGTGTGGATGTATTTAGGAGCCTCCCACATGTGGCTATGCCATCCGCATGGGGAACGTTGCTGTATAGTGATTCTACATCCATCGTGACCAGAAGGGTACTTGGTGGTAATTGCTTGATATTTTCCAATTTATTCAGAAAGTCTATGGTGTCTTATATGGTATCATAAGTACATAAGTACCGCCATACTGGGAAAAGACCAAGGGTCCATCAAGCCCAGCATCCTGTCTCCGACAGCGGCCAATCCAGGCTTCAAGTACCCGGCAAAACCCATAAAAACAATTTAATTTTTTATAATGTTCAATGGACTTTTCCCTCTGGAATCTGTCCAAACCCCCTTTAAATTCCGAAAGGCCAGCTGCTGTCACTACATTCTCCGGCAACGAGTTCCAGAGTCCAACTACACGCTGAGTAAAGAAAAACTTTCTCCCATTTGTTTTAAATCTACCATATTCTAGCTTCATCTTGTGTCTAGTTCTTGGAAATTGCTCTTTGGTGAACACAACTCTGCTGCTTTCTAGACTTTCGTGCAATGGGACTGAGAGAGCAATGAGAAGACGTCACAGATGCCAAGTTACCCAGTTACAGACTGGAGACTTTTTGGCCAGTTCTGGTTTTTAACTTACATCTCAAAGCGGTGTGGGATTTGTAGTGCCTAATTCTGCCCATTAAAATTAGTACTGCAAGTCTCATAATGCACCAAGATGGGGTGGTAAGCGATCCAAGACTGTCCCCAAATCTCCAGCCTGGAAGTAGGTAACTCGGCAGAAAGTACCGGGCTTCACCTTGCCTATAAGATCCGGCCTCCCTGTTTGAGGGCCGTAACCTTGCATTGTACGCATGTTTTTCCGAATGCTGGCGAGTTCGCCGGCAGTAGTAGGTTTTCCTTAAATTGAGTCGCAGGTGTTTCCCATATCTCATTTCATATACACATTTGAGTCTGAGACACAAAGGAGCGAACAGAGCACCTGACTAATGAGAAGTAGGGACAGGAGGGAGGTGTGACCGGGGGGGGGGGGGCGGGGGGGGGGGGGGGGGGGGGGGAGGTAAACCCAGGTGTTAAGGAACTTTGCTGTCATTCAACTTGGGAAAGACAGACAAAGAATCTGGCAACTGTAATGTTGTTTGGAGAGTTAGTGGCTATTCTCCCAGCTGAAATGAGTTTACCGCCCAGCACTTCTAACATCTGACAGCTGCATAAAGGTTTTCCTAATACCTCCTGAGCTATTCAGGCTTCTGATATCACATCTCATTTTCTGCTTCACTGGTGAAATGCTGTTGATCTGAAGCAATTGAAGATTTAATTTCCCACAGATCAAGCTCCATCTGATATCAGCACTTCCAAGAGCTATTCGACTCCCGGCCTTGGTGGCAGCTTTCCTGGGGAGGTGCAGCTTGTAAAGCAAGAGACAGGGAGCACCGCGCTGTCATTTAAAATGTCATGCGTGACTTGCCCTGAATAGCGTTACAGTGCAAACAGGTACAATTTGGGAGGTAGAGTCCAAACCTGAGATGTTGGTTCCTGCTGTGAGGCAGAATAAAGCTTTGAAAGGGAAATTTCTGAATTGGTAACATAGGCTTGGGAGATCGCAATATCAGTCTACTTGGATAGGTAAAAGTAAGGGTTGACAAATAACTCGCCTTTAAGCCAGTGGCGTACCTACCAGGGGCCACGGGGGCCTTGCCCCCCAAATTTGCTCTGGGCCCCTAGTTTGGCTGGCAGGGGTCCCCAACCCCCGCCAGCTGAAGCCTTCATCCAGCGTTGGTCTCCGGTGCCGCCGCATTGCCAGACGTGAGGGGAAGAGACAGCAAGGCAGGTGGCGGTGCCAGAGACCAGCGCTGGGCAAAGGCTTCAGCTGGCGGGGGCTGGGGACCCCCACCAGCCAAGGTATGTGCGGCGGTGGTGCTTCAACTGGTGGTTGGGGACCCCTGGCCAGCCAAGATATGTGCAGCAGCGGCAGTGGGTGGACCAAAATGTGCCCCCCCACCTTGGGCTCTGGCTCCTCCCATCTCGAGGTCTGTCTACGCCCCTGCTTTAAACGCGTCCCATTGCCCCATCATTTTTTTCTTACAGCCCTTTACAGCTTTCAAAACAGACCCTGCCACAGCCCTGCTGAAATGAAACTGTAATCTACGTCTATCCTTCCTCCCTCTTCTCCTCCGACATGATGAAGAGAGAAGAGACTTTACAAGTTGACAAAAACAAATCACTTGCAAGGGGCTTCTTTCAAACCTGTGTCTATTAACTTGGCAAAAGAAACATACAGACACAAATAAGCTTGGAAAGATACTTTCCAGATGATATTCAGAGAGACTTTAGTGGGCAGGAGAAGCTCCGCCCACTTAAATCGCCTGGGGCTGCCAGCAGCAGTTAACCAGCCAGTGCCACTGAATATGGGCTCTGAGGACCCATAAAAAATGGGCAGGTCAGGAGCAGTACTACTACTACTACTTATCATTTCTAAAGCGCTACTAGACGTACGCAGTGCTGTACACTTGAACATGAAGAGACAGTCCCTGCTCGACAGAGCTTACAATCTAATCAGGACAAATAAGGCATAAGGACAAACAGTAGCAAGATTCCGGAATCCCAAAGAGTAGCAAGATTCTGCCCAGAATCCCAACAGTAGCAAGATTCCGGAATCCCAAAGAGTAGCAAGATTCCGCGCAGAATCCCAACAGTAGCAAGATTCTGGAATCCCAAACACTACACCTGAACATGAAGAGACAGTCCCTGCTCAACAGAGCTTACAATCTAATTAGGACAAACAGGACAAACAAGAGATAAGGGAATATTAAAGTGAGGATGATAAAATAAGGGTTCTGAATAAGTGAATAAGGGTTAGGAGTTAAAAGCAGCATCAAAAAGGTGGGCTTTTAGCTTAGATGTGAAGACGGCCAGAGATGGAGCTTGACGTACCGGCTCGGGAAGTCTATTCCAGGCATATAGTGCAGCAAGATAAAAGGAACGGAGTCTGGAGTTAGCAGTGGAGGAGAAGGGTGCAGATAAGTGAGATGTACCCAGTGAACGGAGTTCTCGGGGAGGAATGTAGGGAGAGATGAGAGTGGAGAGGTACTGAGGAGCTGCAGAGTGAATGCACTTATAGGTCAATAAGAGGAGTTTGAACTGTATGCAGAAATGGTTAGGAAGCCAGTGAAGTGACTTGAGGAGAGGGCTAATATGAGCATAACGACCCTTTGCGGAATATTAGTCGTGCAGCAGCATTTTGAACAGATTGAAGAGTAGAAAGATGGCTAAGTGGGAGACCTGTGAGAAGCAGTAGAGGGGGTGGCATTGGGGGGGAGCTGGTGGTTACACTGGTGCTGCTAGCTAACCCAGCCAGATTAGGACAGCTCAAAATCTGTACTCAAGTACGGCAAGCTGGAGCTGAAAGACGACCTCCCTATGAGGAAAGACTAAAGCAGTTAGGGCTCTTCAGCCTGGAGAAAAAGATGGCTGAGGGGAGATATGATAGAGGTCTATAAAATAATGAGTGGAGTGGAAAGGGTAGATGTGAATCGCTTGTTTAATCTTTCCAAAAATACTAGGACTAGGGGGCATGCGATGAAGCTACAAAGTAGTACATTTAATACAAATTGGAGAAAAATATTTCTTCACTCAACATGCAATTAAACTCTGGAATTTGTTGTCAGAGAATGCAGTAAAAGCGGTTAGCTTAGTGAGGTTTAAAAAAGGTTTGGCTAGAAAAGTACATAAGCCATCATTAAAATAGACTGGGGAAAATCCACTGCTTATTTCTAGGATAAGTAGCATAAAATGTATTGTACTGTTTTGGAATCTTGCCAGCTACTTGTAACCTGGATTGGACACTGTTGGAAACAGGATGTTGGGCTTGATGGACCTTTGGTCTGTCCCAGTGTGGCAATACTTAAGCTGCCGCAAGAGGCCACAACAGATATTTTCTTTAGGCAGCCACAAGGGGCAGACGCGAGTGGGCTTTGCTCCATATCAGGGTAATTGAAATCACCCATTATTATTGTGTTGCCCAGTTTGTTTGCGTCCCTAATTCCCTTTAACATTTCTGCATCCGTCTGTTCATCCTGGCCAGGCGGACGGTAGTACACTCCTATCACTATCCTTTTCCCCTTTATCTTTGCGCTGTGCGTTTGCCACTATCGGGACTTGTGACTAGGTCAGGTATTTGTCCATGCAGTAAAGAACACCAATAGTGAGAATCACGCTGCTCTACCTCCAAAATCCAAGAAAACAGTAGGGCTTATGCAGGGGGCCCCCAGAGCGACTCAGGCACACATCCTTCATCGATCACCACATCACATGATCTCCTTCCAGATCATGTATAAATACCACCGGTCCCAGTACAGATCCTGGAGTAATCCGCTATTCACTTTTCCACCGCTGAGAAAACTATTTAACCCTGCTCTCTGTTTAACCAGTTCCAAATCCACAATAAGACACTGCATCCTGTCCCACGAGTCTCATTTCCTCAGGAAGGTTTCACTGGGCCTGCTCTGCTGAGAAATATTGCTTGAGGCTTGTTATTTAATAACACTAGCATATATATTTGTTTTGTCATTCAAGGTATTAAGGGGCAATTCTCTAACTGGGCACCCTGATGCCACATAACGATCGGGTCACTGTATTACGGCATCTGGGCGCTGAGATTCCAATACAGAATACAAGCATAACCCAGTACATAAGTATTGCCATACTGGGACAGCCTGAAAGTCCATCAAGCCCAGCGTCCTGTTTCCAATCCAGGTTAGAAGTACCTGGCAACAGTGGCGATCCTAGGGGGCATGACACCCGGGGCGGAGCGCCGATGCGCCCCCCCCCCCCGGCGAAATGACACCCTCCCCAGGTGCACGCCGCTGGGGGGGGGGGTGCTGCGGCGCGCGCCTGTCAGCTGAGTTCGCTGACTTTGCTAACTTCGCTGCAGCTCCCTCGGCCCCGGCCGGAACAGGAAGTAACCTGTTCCGGGGCAGAAGGAGCTGCAGCGAAGTTACCGAAGTCAGCGAACTCAGCTCACAGGCGCGCACCGCGGCACCCCCCAGCGGCGTGCACCCAGGGTGGACCGCCCCCCCCCCTTGGTACGCCACTGCCTGGCAAGATCCCAAAACAGTACAATACATTTTCTGCTGCTTATCCTAGAAATCCTGTCAAAATGCTAAGTGGCGGAACTCTACCACAAATGTGTACATATGCAACCCAAAAAATGGTAGCAATAAAGTCAACTGGTCACCACATTAGTGTGATATGGGGGAGTCTCATACAGTCGCCAAGGCAAGTAGGTTATCAACCAATCTGATATGCCTGATCAACGTGACAATTATAATCATAGACAGCCCCCTGCCATCCGTACCCATTTTTATTGCTTATCGTGTCCTTTTTACTTCTTTTGTGTCATTATTCACATTTCACTTTATTCAGTTACGTGACCAATGCACTTTCTGTAAGAGTTTTTTCATTTACTGTAGTGGAGATATCAAACACTTATCTGTGTGCACCTCCTCGAGCAATTCCAAGAATCCTTACTATCCCGACAGGTGCCTGTTTCGCTCTTATGCTTTGTCAAGGGACAGTCCTGTGAATGCAAAGACAGGAAAACATTAGCTCAAACCTTAGTATTTGTCACGTTGACCAGGCACACCAGATTGGTGGTAACCTACTTGCCTTGGTGACTGTATGAGACTCCCCCATATCGTATTCATTTGGTGACCAGTTGACTTTATTTCTACCAATTTATTTTGGGTTGCATATCCTAGAAATAAGCCGGGGGTTTTTCCCGAGTCCATTTTAGTAATGGCTTATGGACTTTTCTTTTAGGAAGCGATCCAAACCTTTTTAAAACCCCGCTAAGCTAACTGCTTTTACCACATTCTTTGGCAAAGAATTCCAGAGTTGAATTGGTGCGCCATCCACTAGCACTCGTAACTTAGGCGAATTCTATAAGCTGCATGCGTAAGTGGGAGACACACTTATGTCCCAGGCTATGTGATTGTCCCCCTTGCATGTTCCTGATTATTTTTGTAAAGTTTTTAAAATGTGCAAGACAGGACCAGCATTAAGATCTGAGACCTCTAAACAGCTCTGTATGCCTTCTCCAGTGATTTATCACTATGTGGATACAAAGATGTGAGCATTTTCGGTTGCTGGTCCTTTGCTATGGGATGGTTTGCCTGGGCATTTAAAATTGTGTGATAATGTTCAGCATTTTAAACAATTTTTGAAGACTCACTCTCTTTTTTAAAGGCCTTTCTAGAAGAATGAAGTGTATTTAAATAATTGTTTTACAGCTAATTGTGTTGATGTATTGATTGTTGCTGATTTTTGCTGCTTGTTTATGTCTTATGTTTCTATTGAGACTAAGTATGTTTTTTGGTTACCTGCTTTGGGTCAAGACGGGATACAAATAAAATAAATAAATGTGCACGCTGTGACACTCACACGCACCCAGGAGTGTAGCTAGGTGGGGCCACGGGGGCATGGGCCCCCGCAGATTTAACCCTGGCCCCCCTGCTTTCACCCCCCCCCCACACACCACCGACCCTCCCCCACCACATTCGACCTCCCCCTCCCGCCGCTGCTGTCAGGTACCTCTTCAGCACCGGTCTCTGGCGCGTTGCTGATCTGGATTCTGTTTCTTTGAGTCCTGACGTCCTGCACATAGGAACGTGCAGGACGTCAGGACTCACAGAAATAGAATCCAGATCAGCAAATGCGCCGGACTCGGAGACCGGCGCTAAAGGGAACTTCGGCTGGCGGGAGTTGGGGACCCCCACCAGCAAAAGTACTTGGCCATGGTGGGGGAGGGTTGGCGGCCGGAGGAGGGGGGATCGACAGGGACAGGAGAGGGGTGCCAGTGGTCAAAAGTGGCAGGGGGGGGGGGGTCGGCGGCACCAGGGGGGGGGCTAAAATGTGCCCCTTCACCTCGGGCTCTAAACCCCCCTCCCGCCAAAGTCTGGCTACGCCCCTGCATGCACCCTTACAGAATAGCACTTAGTCACTTTGCTAGTGCTTATGTGTGAAAGTGCCAGATTCTGTAAACTTCCACATGCAAGGGGATCATGAATACGCACCTGGTTCTAGAATTGCCCTTCATGTGTAATACCCAAGATGGCTAAATGGATGAACAGATGGGCAACGGGACCTGTCACTCTCTGTCCCAATTTGTCCTTGAGAACAAAGAAGAGGGATTTAAGGAGCGCTAGAGAGAACAGAAGCATAATAAACAAGGAGGAGAAGTGGAACAAGATGAGTGGAGTGGAACGGTAGACGTGAGTCGCTTGTTTACTCTTTCCAAAAATACTTGGACTAGGGAGCAAGCAATGAAGCTACAAAGTAGTAACATTTAAAACGAATTGGAGAATATATTTCTTCACTCAACTTGTAATTAAACTCTGGAATTCGTTGTCAGGGAATGTAGTAAAAGCAGTTAGCTTAGCGGGGTTTAAAAAAAGGTGTAGCTGGCTTCTTAAAGGAAAAGTCCATAGACCATTATTAAAATGGGGAAAGTCCATTGCTTAGTTGTAGGATGAGCAGCGTAAAATGTTTTATACTTTTTTGGGATCTTGCCAGGTATTTGTGACCTGGATTGGCCACTGTTGGAAACAGAATGCTGGGCTTGATGGACCTTCGGTCTGTCCCAGTATGGCAATACTAATGTATTTATGAGTCTTTGTGCTCTCACTGGGTTCCCATTTACTAGAAACCTATTCTGACCAGGTTCAGTTGAGGAGAAACCTAGAAGATATAACCGAGGAGATAAGTGCTGGAGCTGGTCTGCACCTCTTCTGACAGAGAATTTTCAAATGTTTCCTTGGGCAGGAAAGCGCCATCCTATGACCACCTCACACCGAAAAGCCGCGTGCACAAGGAGAGAGGTCTGACCTCATGTGTTTACATAGCACAGAGGAGAAAGGAGGAAATCCTGTTAAATATATTCTATCATTCTTTCATTAGGTATTCTTTCCGACATTCCCACATCTGAATGCAACCATAAATGCCTTGTAATGCGATATTAAGTACAGATGGGCAGAAGAACAGACACATCAGTCAGAATGTAATAATGTCAAAAACTCAAATTCAAAGAGAACTGGGGATTGTTTTTTTTTTCCATCGCAAATTCTTTTCAGATTCTTAGAACAATATAGCGAGAGCCCTCTGGCATTTTGATCTATTTTTAGCTTGCTTTCCAGTAGTACAGATTGCAGTACACAGCTATTTCTTTTCATATTTATACCGTGCATACGGTCACAGTAATCAGCCAGTAAATATGTTTCCAGGGACCATTACTAACATTCTGTGCCTTCCCCGTTTAAACTTTACTCTGGAAACGGAAGGCTGTGATGCAACAGGCCATCTCTGGCCAAATCAGAAGTGAGTCAACAATCATCACAATGGCGTTCTGACACTTAGAACATCTTTTTTTTATAAACATGAACCCCCCCCCCCCCCCTCTCCCCCTTGAGGGGTGAGTTTAATGAGAATTGAGGGGAGAAAAGAAATCTTGGTAAAGTGCTTTTAAAACACAAACAGATTTTTTCTTTCTGGGTTCATAACTGCCAGTTTGGTTTGCCTTGATGGAAGAGCAGGAGAATGCAGCTCCTTGAACATTTTTACAGTGCGGTAGGGGGATGGGCCCCACAGCTCTGCCTGCATGCAAATGAAACCAAACAGACAGGCTGCTGGGAGCACTTCTACACATTTTAAGGGGATTAATTCACTGACGGGAATAAAGCTTGTGGGATAAATGATGCACACAAACTGAATGGAGAGAGCTGGATCAGAATGAGGGAATTAGAAATCTGCTCTCCATGAGTATACGGGAGGGGGAGTATGGTGGCCTTCCTAAAGAACTCTAGCAGAGGATTGGGCTTTGCTTCTGTGTTCACCCTTAATGGGAAACAGCCCTAGAGTCCTGGAATTCTGAACCCCAGTAAACACAATACCCTTAGAGGTTCTTCTGAAGACAAGAAGAGTGGTAGTCCTGGGTAAGAAGGCCTTTGTGAACAGCTCAAGGACCAGCAGTCCTTGGGAGTAGCTCAGGGCAGAAAAAATGGCCTTTGAGAGCACTATTGGTGCCTAGGGCTGAGAAGAGTAGAGATAGGTCTCTAGTGAGGAACCCTGGTACTGGTGTTTGCAGAGCCCTGTTAAGGGCTGGTAAGCCTGAACCCTTGGAGGGAGAAACCCCAGAAGCTTCTCAAGAAGAATACTAGAGGGACCAGGGAAAGCTTCCAAGAAGGTGTGGCAGACCTGGAAAACCAGCAGCCACTACCCCAAGAAGTCTCCAGCATAGGGGACTAGGAGAGCATGGCTTTACAAGGAAAGGAGAGGAGGGACCTAGGAAACAACCAGACCAACACAGACTTAATTGAGAAACTGGGAAGGGCTTACAGCTTCGTAGGACATTGGCAATCAAGACTGAAGTGGTTTAAAAGGGTGTGAAAGACTACAAGTTACTGGTTATAAAAATCTGAGCTAAAGACTAATGCTATTAAGTGCATAAATTAATCCAGTATATCAAATGCCTTGTAAGAGGTTAAATAACAAGACTGTTGGTGTTTTTCTGTGGTAACTCAATGTCATAAGAAATCTTCATTTCTTAAGTGCATAAGGTGTATATAGAGGCCTATGTACCTTCCTCTGATGTAGTTTCCTGTTTCCGCGAGGGCGAGACACTGAGAGCAAAAGGAAGGCTGGAGGCGAGCCTGTTGCTTTCACTGCCTCTGCTGCAGGCACTGCGACTTCAGGTAAAAAAAAAAATAAAAGATTTAAACGCTGGGCAGCAGGAACAGAAAGCAGGGCTGTCGGGGAGCTTAGGGCGGACAGGTGGGGCTGGGGTTGGAACTGCAACTCAATGGGGGCTGAAAAGGGGGACAGGTGGAGGCTGGGGTGAGTCACTGGACATGGAGGGGTATAGGGGGCAAAGCAGAATCATTGGACATGGAGGGGAGGGGGCAGGGGAGAGAGGAGAAATTATTGGACTTGGATGGTTAGAGGAGGGCAGAGGAGAATTACTGGACATGGAGGGGGGCAGGGGAGAAAGGAGAATCGCTGGACATGGTTGGGAGGGGAGGATAGGGGCAAAGAAGAATCACTGGATATGGATGGGAGGGGAGGGGAGAGAGGAGAGTTGCTGGACATGGATGGAGTGGAGAGCAGAGAAGAGAGGAGAAATGTTGGAGGGAAGGAAAGACAGAGGAAAGAGATGTACACAGATGGGGGGAAGGGAGAGAGGAGAAATGCTGGACATGGATGGAGGGGAGGGAAGACAGAGGAAGTAGATGCACATGGATGGAGGGGAGGGGGAGAGGAGAAATTCTGGACATGGATGGAGGGAAGAGAGTTGAAATGCAGGACATGGATGGAGGGAAGGGAAGCGAGAAGAAGTGAGCTGAACATAGATGGAGGGGAGGAGAAATGCTGGACATGGATAGAGGAGAGGGAAGAGAGAGGAAGGAGATGCATGTGGATGGAGGGGAGGGAAGAAAGAGGAAGGAGATGCATACTGACGAGATGAGGGAAAGGGAAAAGAGGAGAAAAACTGCACATGGATGGAGAAAATAGGCAAAAGCTGGATCCACTCTATACCTCCTCCAGTCAAGTCCATGGAGGACCCAGCTTTTACCTATGGATGCAGAGCAAGACATGAAGAAGAAAGGAGGAAAGTAAAGAAATAAATGGAAAGGAAGCCCTGGAAACGGAGTTAAGAGAACAGATAGAGAGCAGCAGAATCAGAGACTGGGACCAACATGATCAGATCAGAAAAACACAGTCACCAGACAACAAAGGTAGAAAAAAAATCATTTTATTTTCATTTTAGTATTTGGAAGATGTCCAATTTGAGAATTTATGTCTGCTGTCTTATTTTACACTGGGTATACTGGAGCTGTAACAGCTTACAGAAATTATTTATAATGAAAAACAATCACAAGTTAAATTTTTCTCCTATACTGGTATAGTATTTTCAATGGTACTGTTTATATGCACCATGGCTGGTATTAGGGGTGTGGCTACTGTGGGTGTGGCTACTATAGGGGTGGGGCCACAGATGGTGACCCGCCCATGACGAGTACCAGTACCTTTTTCCTACAAAAAAAGTACTGATTGTATCTATCATATATCCTGTTTCTGCTCCCCTCTACAGAATACCTATGAGATGGCAGATAGGAAAGGTGAAAACAGGCAGATGTTATTCCAATAGAGAAAAATTGCTAGATTCAAGGTTGGGACCAAAAAAACTGATGGACGGACAAACATCTTGCAACAGAGCAGAGGGCAAAGGGAGGATATTGGATAGAAATCATAAGACATGGTGGGGGAGATGGACAGGGGCATAGCTACGGGTGGGCCTGGGCACGGCTCAGGCCCACCCACTCTTTCAGACCCTCTAAACGGCGCCAGTTAGGCTGCAGTGCTGCACAGCCTCTCACTCCAGTGGCAGCCGGCAGCAAACAACAACAGCCCTCCTTCCTGCCTGATTTTTCTTGCCTGCAGTGTGCAGTCTGCTTAAGACTGGGGACTTGGGAGGGACCTGTGTTGGGATCTGCACCGATATGCAGCAATATCTCTCTGCATCATTCTCTGGCAGGCAGATGAGCAAAAGCCCCGCGTTGTTCCAAATAGCGCTCTAAAATAGCGCTGGTGCAGCGCAGGGCGCTATTAGACCTATGATCAGAGTTAATGCATGCAAATTTAAGCAGCGCAATTATCTCTGATGATGGGGTAGAAGTGCGGGAGAATTGTGCCTGAGCATGCGCTCAGCACAATCCTCCCGCACTTGATTGACAGGTCTGGGCTGGAGACCAATGAAAAGAGAAGGACGCCCATCTTTAAATCGGAAGATGGACGTCCTCAACTGCCCTGTTGCAGGGACGGCCAAATATCAAGGGGGTGTCAGAGGTATAGCGACGGGGCACTTAAGGACGTCCAAAATTGGATGTTTCTATGAGAAAGACGTCTTTCTCATAGAAACATCCAATTTTGGACATCCTTAACTGCCCATTGCAGAAACGTCCAAATTTGGATGTCCTCAACTGCCCCGTCACAGAAACGTCCAAATTTTGGACGTCCTCAACTGCCCTCGCTGGCAGGTTTGCTGTAGGGGGGGATGAGGGCCTGCCAGCATGCAAATGCATGCTGGACAGGGCTCACCATTCCTGCCCAATGATCTGCAAACCCTAACACCAGCTCGGAGCTGGCGTAGGGTTTGTCGCAGCCAGCGACCCAATCTTTGGCGCGCTGGATGCTGAACATTGGGGATGAATGCGTTAAGCGCTGATTATTTGCATGCTACTTGCGCTAAGAGCCCTCGAGCGTGTTGTTTCATGCGCTCAAGGGCTCTGATCATGGGGTGGTAGCAAACGCTGGCGCTAGTATGGCGCTGCTTCTAGTGTCCTTCAGCTGAAGACAGTGCTCTCAGTCCCACGTGGTGCCTGCCCGGCTCCCCAGTGCCTCTGCGGCGGCGCACAACAGAATCTGCTGAGGCTTGGCCGGGGTCTCCTCCACAGTACTGTATGCACAAACGGCAAGGAGCCAGTACAGTCAGTGCCCTGCATCACGTGAATGCTCACTGACTGCATCATGCACCTATCCATAGCTTCTTTTGGGAAATTCAAGCCCAGGTAAACAAATATTTTAATATGTGTAATACTGGTGGCCTTCTGGGTGGAGGTGGGCACTTCACTGCCGGGGGGGGGGGGGGGGGGAAGAGATATTTAATGTTGGTGGGTTTCTGGGTAGGGGTGGGCTCAGTGCCCAGGTTAAAATAAAAATAAGGTTTTATATTTCATGTTGGTGGGTTTCTGGGTGGTAGTGGGCTCTGTAGTGCCCAGGACATTTAAAAAAAAAAAAAAAAGGTTTTATATTTAATGCTGGTATGCATGGGGGGGGGGGGGGGGGGGGGGGGGTAGAGACTGGGAAGGGCAATGGAGATGCCACACTAATGGGGGATGGGTAGGCAGTAGGGTAGGGAAAGGCTGATGCTAGGCCACAGGGAGGAGTGAGGTGGTAGGGAAGGGTAGGGTAGATTCTGGGCTACAGGAAGGGATGGGGGTAGGTAAGATTCCGGGTTACAAGGATAGATAGGGGAGTAGGAAGGAAAGGGTAAGACTGATACCGGGCTACAGGGATGGATGGGGGGTAGGGTAGGACTGATTCTGAGTTATAGGAATGGGGGGTAGGGAAAGGTAGGGCTGATTTCTAACTATAGGGATGGATGGAGGGGGGGGGTAGGGAAGGGAAGGGTAGGGCTGATGTTGGGTTACAGGGAGGGATGGGAGTAGGGAAGGGTAGGGCTGATTCCAAGCTATAGGGATGATGGGGGGGGGGAAGAGTAGGGAAGGAAAGAGCAGGGATCTACAGGACAATTTCAAATGTTTAATCCTTTAGTCTGTAGTTGATGAGTGTTGGTCTGTATTCTGCATGTGACTGAGCAGGTGAGATATTCTGCTGGCATGTTGTTTGTGTAGGGATCTATGAGTCTGACATCTGGCTTTTCAAATGGGAAAAGCATTGCTGTTGTGTATATTCACTGTTCCTGGTACTTGTGTGTTCAGAGAATTGGTGGTGTTAAGGTTTGCTACAAAGGCTACATCAGGGAGTGCCAGGGAGATAAAAATTCTAGATGTAATAAAGAACTGCTTCTTGGAGCAACTGGTCCAGGAACCGACGAGAGAGGGAGTCATTTTGGATCTGGTCATTGGTGGAGTGTAGGCATAGTGCGAGAGGTTACAGTGTTGAGTCCCCTGGGACCAGGGGCGTAGCCAGACTTCGGCGGGAGGGGGGTCCAGAGCCCGAGGTGAGGGGGCACATTTTAGCCCCCCCTGCAATGCCGACCCCCGCCGCCACCAACAACTTTGCCCCCCCCCCTGCTGATGACCCTCTGGACCCCCCTCCCGCCGCCAACCCACCGTCGCCTACCTTTGCTGGCAGGCAAAGGCAGGCGATGGCGGGAGGAGGGGGTCGAAAGGGTCATCGGCAGGGGGGTCCAGGGCCAAATCTGTGGTGGCCCAGGCCCCACGTAGCTACGCCACTGGCTGGGACACAGTGATCATAACATGATTAAGTTTGAACTACAATCTGGGATGAACCCGCAAAGGAAATCTACTGTGGCTGCATTTAATTTTCAAAAAGGCAACTAAAGTAAAATGAGGAAAATGGTTAAAAAGAAACTAAAAGGATCAGCTACAAAGGTTAGGACACTAAATCAGACGTGGACGTTATTCAAAAATACTATCTTGGAAGCCCAGTTCAGATACATTCCAGGTATTTGCAAAGGTGGAAAGAAGAGAAAACGTCAGTCAGCATGGTTAAAAGGTGAAATAAAAGAGGCCACTACAGCCAAAAGATTGTCCTTCAAAGAATGGAAAAAGGACCCAAATGAAGAAAATAAGAAGCAACATAAACACTGGCAAGTCAGATGCAAAGCATTAATAAAGAAGGATAAAAGAGACTACGAACAGAAACTTGCCACAGAGGTTAAAACTCACAGTAACAACTTTTTCAGATACATCAGAAGCAGAAAGCCTGCGAGGGAATCTGTGGGACCATTAGATCATGAAGGAGCAAAAGGTGTGCTCAGGGAGGACAAAGCCATAGCGGAGCAACTGAATGAATTCTTTGCTTCGGTCTTTACAGAAGAAAATGTATGAGATCTGCCTGTACTAGAAATGGTTTTCAAGGGTGATGATGTGGAGGAACTGAAAGAAATCTCAGTGAACCTGGAAGATGTACTGAGCCAAATTGACAAATTAAGGAGTAGTAAATCACCTGGACTAGATGGCATACTTCCAAGGGTACTCCAAAGAACTCAAGCATGAAATTGCTGATCTGCTGCTAGTAATATGTAACCTGTTGTTAAAAGCATCCATAGTACCTGAAGATTGGAGGGTGGCCAATGTGACGCCAATTTTTAAAAAGGGTTCCAGGGGTGATCCGGGAAATTTCAGACCGGTAAGCCTGACGTCGGTGCAGGGCAAAATAGTGGAAACTATTATAAAGAATAAAATTACAGAACATGTAGACAAACATGGTTTAATGGGACAGAGTCAGCATGGGTTCAGGTGAGGCAAGGGAAGTCTTGCCTCACCAATTTGCTTCATTTCTTTGAAGGCGTGAATAAACACATGGATAAAGGTGAGCTGGTTGATGTAATGTATCTAGATTTTCAGAAAGCTTTTGATAAATTCCCTCATGAGAGACTCCTGAGAAAATTAAAGAGTCATGGGATAGGAGGCAAGTTTCTGGTGTGGTTAGCATTTGGTTATTGGACAAAAAAGCAGAGGGTAGAGTTACATGGTCATTTCTCTCAATGGAGGAGGATGAACAGTGGAGTGTCGCAGGGATCTGTACTGGGACCGGTACTATTTAACATATTTATAAATGATATGGAAATTGGAACGACAAGTGAGGTGATCAAATTTGCAGATGATACAAAACTATTCAAGGTTGTTAAAACACATGCGGACTGTGAAATATTGCAGGAAGACCTTAGGAAATTGGAAGACTGGACGTCCAAATGGCAGATGAAATTTAATGTGGACAAATGCAAGGTGATGCACATTGGAAAGAATAATCTGAATCATAGTTACCTGATGCTGGGGTCCACCTTGGGGGTCAGCACAAGAAAGATCTAGGAGTCTTTGTAGATAATATGCTGAAATCTTCTGCTCAGTGTGTGGTGGTAGCCAAAAAAGCAAACAGGATACTAGGTATTATTAGGAAAGGGATTGTGAGTAAGACTGAAAATACTATAATGACTTTGTATTGCTTCATGGTGCAACTGCACATTGAGTATTTATTTTTGTTACATTTGTACCCTGCGCTTTCCCACTCGTGGCAGGCTCAATGCAGCTTACATGGGGCAATGTAGGGTTAAGTGACTTGCCCAGAGTCACAAGGAGCTGCCTGTGCCTGAAGTGGGAATTGAACTCAGGTCCTCAGTTCCCCAGGACCAAAGTCCACCACCCTAACCACTAGGCCACTCCTCCACTGTTGCTACTATTTGAGATTCTACATGGAATGTTATTTGAGATTCTACATGGAATGTTGCTATTCCACTAGCAACATTCCATGTAGAAGTCAGCCCTTGCAGATCACCAATGTGGCCGCGCAGGCTTCTGCTTCTGTGAGTCTGACATGCAGGAAGTCAGACTCACAGAAACAGAAGCCTGGGCAGCCTTCTACATGGAATGTTGCTAGTGGAATAGCAACATTCCATGTAGAATCTCCAATAGTATCTATTTTATTTTTGTTACATTTGTCCCCTGCGCTTTCCCACTCATGGCAGGCTCAATGTGGCTTACATGGGGCAATGGAGGGTTAAGTGACTTGCCCAGAGTCACAAAGAGCTGCCTGTGCCTGAAGTGGGAATTGAACTCAGGTCCTCAGTTCCCCAGGACCAAAGTCCACCACCCTAACCACTAGGCCACTCCTCCGCTCCTATTGAGTATTGTGTTCAGTTCTGGTCGCTGTATCTCAAAAAAGATATAGTGGAATTAGAAAAGGTTCAAAGAAGAGCAACCAAAATGATAAAGGGGTTGGAACTCCTCTCGTATGAGGAAAGGCTAAAGAGGTTAGGGATCTTCAGCTTGGAAAAGAGATGGATGAGGGGAGATATGATTGAGCCCTACAAAATCCTGAGTGGTATAGAATGAGAAGTAAATCGATTTTTTGCTCATTCCACAAGAACGAAGACTAGGGGATACTCAAGGAAGTTACATGGAAATACTTTTAAAACAAATAGGAGGAAATATTTTTCACTCAATGAATAGTTAAGTTCTGGAACTCTTTGCCGGATGATGTGGTAACAGCGATTAGTGTATCTGGGTTTAAAAAGGTTTGGACAAGTTCCTGGAGGAAAAGCCCATAGTGTGCAATTGAGACAGACATGGGGACGCAACTGTTTGCTGTGGGATTGGTAGCATGGACTGTTGCCACGATTTGGTTTCTGCCAGTTACTTGTGACCTGGCTTGGCCACTATTGGAAACAGGATACTGGGCAAGATGGACTATTGATCTGACCCAGTATGGCTACCCTTATGTTCTCTGAGTATTTATGTGGTTTATGTTGATACAGGGCAGCTGTTGGGCAGACTGTTTATTAGAAATCCTTCATCAAGTGCAGTCTATGGCATTATTAAGGAGTATGGCTATCACCGATAGAATGTATATCAATATCCAAATACTGGTCAAACATGATGCAATGTTGTAAGCGAGGAAAAGCCTCAAATACCAAGGAAAACTCCTATGTTGGAACACCAACTTAAGGGAGCCTCCTTCCATTCATCATGGGCTGAAAAACCTCGTACATTGCAATAATTTCACACTTGAACCTGAGTCGTTGTATCTTAACGGTTCTAAGCTGCACTTATCTCATTTAGGAGTATCCCAAGAAACGCTGCTCACACCTATATACATAGTGCCCACCCATATCAGCTCTGGGCCCACCCAAAATGTCAGGTCTGTCTACGCCACTGGTTAGAAGAGAGGACAGAGATGAGGATGAAATCCTAGGTACGAAGTCTTGACAGGGAAAGAACGGAATAGAGAGGGGGATGAAAACAGAGTAACATAGTAGATGACGGCAGATAAAGACCTGTGCGGTCCATCCAGGCTGCCCAACAAGATAAGCTCATAGCATATGGTATGATGTGATACTTCATATATATATCTGATCTTGATTTGTCCTTGCTATTTTCAGGGCACAGAACGTAGAAGTCTGCCCAGCACTGGCTTTGCTTCCCAATTACTGGTGTTGCTTCTTTGGTTCGGTGCCTTCCATACAGGATTCCTTTATGTCTACCCCACGTATTTTTGAAATCCACTACCGTTTTCATCTCTACTACCTCCCGCGGGACGGCATTCCAGGTATCTACCACCCTCTCAGTGAAAAAGTACTTCTTGATATTATTCCTGAGTCCCCCCCCCCCAGCTCAATTCATGTCCTCTAGTTTTACAACGTTCCCGTCTTTGGAAAAGGTTTGTTTGTAGATTAGTACCTTTCAAATAATTGAAAGTCTGTATCATATCATATCTGTAACAGAGAGGAGACAGGAGTTACAAGAGGGAAGTGGACAAAGCAGGGATACAGCGACAGAAGGGCAGAGGAGATGGCGCGAACGGACAGAGGAATTAGAATGAAATGGACAAAGAGGGGATGGAGAAGTTATTGGCAAGAAAACAGATAGAACAGATGAGGGGACTGGGAAACGGTAATGGGATTTGATATACTGCCTTTCTGTGGTAGAATCAAAGCCGTCTACATTGATTATATACAGGTACTTTCACTGTCCCTAGCAGGGGCGTAGCCAGACTTCGGTGGGAGGGAGGTCCAGAGCCCGAGGTGAGGAGGCACATTTTAGACTCCCCCCCCCCCCCCCGGCACTGCCGACCCCCCCCCCTCAATGCCAACCGCCGCCGCCAACTTTGACGACCCCTGCCTACGACCCTCTCGATCCCCCTCCCGCTGCCAACCCTCGCCCACCACTGCCATGGGCTACCTTTGCTGGCGGGGGACCCCAATCCCCGCCAGCCGAGGTCCTCTTCTTCCCGCGAAGGTTTGTTCTGTTTCTGACAACGTGCAGGACGTCTGACTCACAGAAACAGAACAAAGAGGCTTCATTCTGTTCCTGCACATACAACATGCAGGACGTCAGAAACAGAACGAAGCCTTCGCGGGAAAAAGAGGACCTCGGCTGGTGGGAATTGGGGTCCCCTGCCAGCAACGGTAGCCCACGGTGACAGGGGAGGTTGAGAGGGTTGTCGGCAGGGGGGTCCAGGGCCAAATCTATGGGGGCCCAGGCCCCTGTGGCCCCACGTAGCTACGCCACTGGTCCCTAGTGGGCTCACTCAATGTTTTTATACCTGGGGCAATGGAGGGTTAAGTGAGCTGCAGTGGGAATTGAACCCACTTCCCCAAGATCAAAGTCCACTGCACTAACCACTAGGCTACTCCTCCACTAGCAACAGTCCATGTAGAATCTTAAAATAGTAGCAACATTCCACTAGGCTACTTTGGGATTCCGGAATCTTGCTATTCTTTGGGGCTCTACATGGAATGTTGCTGCTTTTTGAGATTGTGCCTGGAATCTTGTTAATGGGACTTGATATACTACCTTTCTGTGGTTTTTGCAACAACATTCAAAGCAGTTTACAAAGTATATACAGGTCCTTATTTGTACCTGGGGCAATGGAGGGTTAAGTGAAGGAGCTACAGTGGGAATTGAACCAAGTGAACAGGATCAAAGTCTGCTGACTGCCATACTAGGAAAGACCAAAGGTCCATCGAGCCCAGCATCCTGTTTCCAACAGTGGCCAATCCAGGTCACAAATACCTGGCAAGATCCCAAAAAAGTACAAAACATTCTATACTGCTTATCCCAGAAATAGTGGATTTTCCCCAAGTCCATTTAATAACGGTCTAAGGACTTTTCCTTTAGGAAGCCATCCAAACCTTTTTTTAAACTCTGCTAAGCTAACCGCCTTGACCACATTCTCTGGCAACGAATTCCAGAGTTTAATTACACATTGAGTGAAGAAACGTTTTCTCCGATTCGTTTTAAATTTACTACATTGTAGCTACATCGCATGCCCCCTAGTCCTAGTATTTTTGGAAAGCGTGAACAGATGCTTCACTCCGAGGTGCGGACTGATCATTTGAACAATAGGGCAGTGTCTAATAGCAGTAGGTGGTTCACTCTCCCCTAGCTTCCATCTAATGTAATCACTTTAGTTAGGTGGTTAGGGGTCCAAAACACTGTCGGTCCACCCCCGCTTCACTCCCTTTGCCTGGGTCCTCTGTAGTCAGGTCTGTAGAGAGATAACATTTTGGAGGGGGGGAGGGGCTCCTCTGAACAACAGTGGAGAAGTTTCATGTCCTGGCAGAATTGGTGTTACACACATTGAAACTCAGGAGAGAAACAAAGGTTCAAGCCCAGCCTGCACCAGGTGCCCTGAATTTCACCCTCAGTGCCTTAACTTCTCCAGGGGATCTCATGCGGTGCACCCACTTTCCCACCCTGCAAAAACCAGGCCTGCTCCCTGGACCTGGCTCCTTTCTGAACAGCTCTGCAGTGGGTTCTCCAAGCTCGGCAGCAGGAGAGTTCCTCTCTCTGATCTAACAAGAAGAAGATTGCATTTTGCTTCAGGAAATTAAAAAATTCCTGTAATACCAACCCACCACTCAGAGCCAGCCTGTGGGATCCCAGAATCCCCCCCCCCCCTACTCTGAAGCTGAGCCAGGAGAAGTTTCGAGGAGTAATTCCGAGCCCTTTTATAAAGGGCCGTGCCAAATACATGAATTATATGAAAGCCACATTTCCTTCTGTGTTTGGGACATTTCAAGCTCATTACCAGGCATTTATCTTTCTTGTCTCCTGTGCTGGTCTTCTTCTGGTTCCCACAGATCCCCTCCCCGAAAAAAACAATGTAAAGACGCAGCAGAGGGCCGGGATATTGCTCTGCATTTGTGCGTGTGCTGAGCCTGTCCTGGCTTTCAGCGTCTGCCGCTAGGGAATTACAGACTGGAGGCAGATCACAGCGCACTAAGGAACCTGCTTTTCAGCTTGTTGCAATGATTTTAACCATGACAGTAACAAGACACATGTGCGGCATCACAGTGGAGCTCTGAACTGGGCCTACTTTAAAGAAATACAAAACAGGGGACCACATTACCAGAAAAAGTCCTGGGAATAACTTTTTTTTTTCTTCTGGAAAATGTTGGGAAGAGTGTAACATAGTCCATTCCGCTTCCGCCATCATATTTCACACTATGGAGGCAAACCGCCCCCCTCCCCCCATTGTGCGCATTCCATTATTCAGAGGATATAATGTATGAGAACAGGCCTCTTCATGTACACTCTGAAACAATGGGGGAGGGGGCCTGCCCCCTTTTGTATGCAGTATAACATTAGGAATGGTTTACTCCTTCAGTCAGGGCTGCCGGCTAAGCTCCCCGGGTCAGGTATCTGGGACCAGGGCTCACAACACAAATTGTACTTCAGATGAGCTGGGTACAGGCTGGGGCAGAAGACAGTCCTCTGGTAGGCCGAAGGGTGTTCCCACACTGGGGGGGATGCAAAAGTCCACTTTTCTCACATAACAACCAGCAGTCTCAGTTAGAAACGTCAAACCTTCTTTTACTTGATCAACATTTAACCACAGCACTTCACAACTCAACCCTCTTCTCTTCAGTCTAAGTGCAAGAGGCCAAAGTTACATCCAATCAGTGGTGTGCTGGAGCAGGCTCTCACAGGCTCGCAAGAGCCGGTTGTTAAGTTTTTAAGAATTTTGGGAGCCGGTTGTTAAAGTAGAGCCCTCCATGGCTACTTTAACAACTGGCTCCCAAAATGTGGGAATTATCTTTTACTTTGCTGGTGGTGGGGATGCTGAGCCCTGTAAGCCAAGTAAATAGACTACTGCTGCTCCCTGCTCTTTGTTTCCAGCTCTGAGCAGCAGGCTGGGACTTCTCCAGCATGTGTGAGAAGTTACAGCATGCTGCTCAGAGCAAGACGTTGGGAGTGGTAGCAGTCCATTTATTGGCTGCCAGCAAAGGTATGCCTAGCGTGCCCGCACGAAGGGAGAGAGGAGAGCGAGGCAAGTTTTGCTCCCACCCCCCCCCCCCCCCCGGCCACCCCTGGCCCTTCCAACTGCAGAGCTGGCTACGTCCAAAGAAAGAGCCTGTTGTTAAAAATGTACCAGCACGCCCCTGCATTCAATCAAATGTCTCCAATGTCTGTCCCATCCCAGATTAGGGATCCTCTGGCTGGCTAGCAAAGTCCTACCGGCTGTGGGGCTCCTCTGCACCCACGTCCCTCCAGCCTAGGGTGTCTTTTTCTCCACCAGGCACTCCTTTCTTCTCCTAAATCCCTTCGATGGGGTTCCTACTCAGGCTCCCTCTGCCCCCCCCCCTCCCAGCAGACGTTTCCAACAACCAGCTGCTTCAAGTCCACCTGTTCAGCTCCGGGGCTCTCCCTCGGCACTCTCGGCGGGAGTAAGGCAACCAAAAACCTGAATCCACTTTTCACAATCCCTTTCAGCACTTCTCCGCCCCACCTCCGTTGGCTGGGCTCCCCCCATTTCTATCCACTGGGTCACCTTTACCAGCTGCCATTGCCATAGTGAGCCCCAGAAAATCCTCCCACTTTCTGCCTACAGCAGAAGCACTTTTCCAGGGGAGGGGTTGTCACAGGATTATATGCCATTTCCCTGATACTGTATACATTTCTGGGTGCACAGCCAGTGGCGTAGCTACGTGGGGCCAGGGGGGCCTGGGCCCCCGTAGATTTGGCCCTGGACCCCCCTGCCCACGACCCTCTCGACCCCCCTCCCGTCGCCAACCCGCCGTCGCCTGCCTTTGCTGGTGGGGGACCCCACCCCCCGCCAGCCGAGGTCCTCTTCTTCTCGCAAAAGGCTTCCTTCTGTTTCTGACGTCCTGCGAGAAGAAGAGGACCTTGGCTAGCGGAGGATGGGGTCCCCCACCAGCAAAGGCAGGCGACGGCGGGTTGGCGGCGGGAGGGGGGGGCGAGAGGGTCGTCGGCAGGGGTGGGGCAAAGTTGGTGGTGGCGGCGGGGTCAGCAATGATGAGGGGGCGGCAGTGCTGGATGGGAGGCTAAAATGTGCCCCCTCACCTCGGGCTCTGGACCCCCCCTCCCGCCGAAGTCTGGCTGCGCCCCTGTGCACAACCCCTGTTTTTCTCAATATAATACTGGGCTGGGTTACATGGCCCCCTTCCTTTGGGCACTGGGTAACATTCGAAGACCATGGCTTCCCCGTGTGTCTCCTCATGCACTTTGTAACACTGAGCGTATGCCCTCATGATCACATACTGTGCAACACTGGGGTGTACATTTCTGTTCACTAGGTCTTCATGGCCCCCACATCTCTGGAGCAGTCCTCTACTCGTAGAATATAACACTGAATGTACACCCCCTCCCTTCCCCCATGTGCTGTGTAACTGAACATAAAGTCCCTAGACTCTGCTGTTAAATTTTCATTAAAATCCGTGCTCTCTTTCAGAGAAGGCATTACTGTCGTGTCCTGAAACCTGATCGTGCACGTGTCAACTCAGGGGGATAAGGATCTCCTGCAGAGGACTGAGATGGAGACAGGCGTGAAGAGGTCTTCCAAGGGGCTTCCCTGGAGAGAGCTGAGATGGTAAGAGATTTCGGTCAATGCATTAGTACATAAGTAATGCCACACTGGGAAAAGACCAAGGGTCCATCGAGCCCAGCATCCTGTCCACGACAGCGGCCAATCCAGGCCAAGGGCACCTGGCAAGCTTCCCAAACGTACAAACATTCTATACATGTTATTCCTGGAATTGTGGATTTTTCCCAAGTCCATTTAGTAGTGGTTTATGGACTTGTCCTTTAGGAAACCGTCTAGCCCCTTTTTAAACTCTGCTAAGCTAACCGCCATCACCATGTTCGCCGGCAACAAATTCCAGAGTTTAATTACACGTTGGGTGAAGAAAACTTTTCTCTGATCTGTTTTAAATTTACTACACTGTAGTTTCATCGCATGCCCCCCAATCCTAGTATTTTTGGAAAGCATGAACAGACGCTTCACATCCACCTGTTCCACTCCACTCATTATTTTATATATCTCTATCATGTCTCCCCTCAGCCGTCTCTTCTCCAAGCTGAAAAGCCCTAGCCTCCTTAGTCTTTCTTCATAGGGAAGTCGTCCCATCCCCGCTATCATTTTAGTCGCCCTTCGCTGCACAATACTCAAAGGTGCAGTCGCACCATGGAGCTATACAACAGCATTATAACATCCTCACACCTGTTTTCCATACCTTTCCTAATAATACCCAACATTCTATTCACTTTCCTAGCCGCAGCAGCACACTGAGCAGAAGGTTTCAGTGTATTATCGACGACGACACCCAGATCGCTTTCTTGGTCCGTAACTCCTAACGTGGAACCTTGCATGACGTAGCAATAATTCAGGTTCTTTTTTCCCACATGCATCACCTTGCACTTGCTCACATTAAACGTCATCTGCCATTTAGCCGCCCATTCTCCCAGTCTCGTAAGGTCCTTCTGTAATTTTTCACAATCCTGTCGCGAGTTAACGACAGCATCCAAGAAAGATCACTGCAACATGCAGGTTTTAGAATGTGTAATTTTGTTCCCAATTTCTAGGCTACCTTCCCAAACAAAAGCTCAAAGCAAAAATACAAAATACAGTTTGTATACTGTTACTGTACGGCTGAAAATAGGAAGGGTTATTTTCAGCATTTCTGCTTAGCTTGCTAGCCTGTGCATAACTCAGACTTTATATACATGGCCCTGCTAATAGGAAAATTCCAAGTTCCAAAATCGAATGGGTGGACATGCCGTGGGATCACACACTGCAGGTGCAAAGCATGGGAAGGACGAAAATAAAGCCCGGTGCGTCCTTCGGCCAACCAACCCCATTCCTACTCCTTTGTCCTGCAGCCAGTAACAGTGTTATTGATTTAGTTATTTTCAAGCATTTATATCCCGCTTTAAAATCAAAGCGGATTACAGTACAAAACATTCAGGGTATCGAATAAACACACAACAAAACAATCACATAAAATCTCATTCAATATAAATAAAACAAAGCAAAACATGAGAAACTGTAAAAGAAATAAACTCAATCCTATCCGTCAATAAAAGCTTTAACAAAATAAAAAGTTTTTCGGCAATTTCTTAAATTGTTTATGATCAGCACAAAATCTTAAATAACCTGGCAAAAGGCTCCATAAATTCCCTCCAGCTATTGAAAAGTTATGATTCCTTGGTTCTGCAAAACAACATGTTGAAACAACTTAACTGTTTCATTGACATAGACCATAAATCACTTCGTGGCTCATACATATGGATACAACTCAAGAAATATTGTGGAATATTAAACTATATACATGTTGATGTATCAAGATTAAAATCTTAAAATTTTACAGGTAACCAGTGCAAACATTTCAATGTGGGAGAAACATGTTCAAACCTCTTCAGTCCTACAAGCAAACGAGCTGCCGCAATTCTGAACAATTAGTAGAGCCTGCATCCTGGATGAATTTAAACCCCTAGAGGGAGTTTTTCCATGAGTAAATAATGGTTTACCTCTGGAAATTCCTTTCAAAACTGCCCCCACTGTATGCAAACCAAAACATTTTCGGAATCTGAAATCAAAGGACTGATCCGTGAGGATTGTCGAATGGATAAAAAAGATAGCAAGTCCAATCACTCATAAGCAACACCATTTAAACCAGATTGCAACACCTGCAGTGTAATATATGTTCATCATATGTTCCTGTCCCATGATATATGTGTGGGAAACAAAGCCATCAGAAAACTCATCATTGAACACAGAAACTGCATCAGTGGCCACGTAATGAATGCTCCACTAGTGGAACATTGGTATAACAAGAATCATTGCATCTCTGATTTGAAATTTATAGTGTTAAAGTCTTCAAGAAATCATGTAGAGGTGGAGACCTGGGTCCTTTAGGATCAGCTACAATAAAAGTATTACTGCACACTATTTCCAGTATTGGATTCGTCCTTTGGTCAGCCTCTACTCCTGTTTGCTGCAAAGTCTCTACCATCATCATCTTCAGAAGGATCCTATACCTTTTTCTTTTTGTTTGTTTTCCTAAATTTCTAGGGCTGAGACTGGGGACAAATTTAATTTAGTTCACTCTTAACCATCTGTAAGAAATGATTTACATAAGATGGACTTGGGGAAAATCCACTGTTTATTTCTAGGATAAAGCCAGGTACTGCTGGGCTTGATGGATCTTCGGTCTGTCCCAGAATGGCAATACTTATGTTCTTATGTTCCTAACACCGCTGCCCCACTCACCATGCCTCCAGTATCCCAACAGTCAGTAACTTTACAGGCATAACAATTGCAAACTTTGAAATCAATTATTGAGCTTATTAAGCAGGGAGTGAGTTTTAAAACCTGATCCATTCCACCCAGATGCAGCAAAATGCAAAACGCTGGCCACCATCAGTGAAGCCGTGTTAAACCTACAGAAAAGTTTTATATTTTTGAAAATTGTTTAAACTGTACATAAGTAATGCCACACTGGGAAAAGACCAAGGGTCCATCGAGCCCAGCATCCTGTCCACGACAGCGGCCAATCCAGGCCAAGGACACCTGGCAAGCTTCCCAAACGTACAAACATTCTATACATGTTATTCCTGGAATTGTGGATTTTTCCCAAGTCCATCTAGTAGTGGTTTATGGACTTGGCCTTTAGGAAACCATCTAACCCCTTTTTAAACTCTGCCAAGCTAACCGCCTTCACCACATTCTCTGGCAACGAATTCCAGAGTTTAATTATACGTTGGGTGAAGAAACATTTTCTCCGATTTGTTTTAAATTTACTACACTGTAGTTTCATCGCATGCCCCCTAGTCCTAGTATTTTTGGAAAGCGTGAACAGACGCTTCACATCCACCTGTTCCACTCCACTCATTATTTTATATACCTCTATCATGTCTGATACTAAATGGAAGGGTTTTTATGCATATGAAGTTACTGACCTGTTGTTCCCCGGCTTGGCTTCCACTCCTCTGATGCTACTTGCAAGGCAGGATGCCTCAGAGGGAGAGAAGTTGTGTTATAGGGACAGGTTGTCGGAAAAAGAGAGCTGGGGTTGTTGGTGGGCGACCTCAGAAATGCATGAAGAGCTTCTCACAGGCAAGCTCTGAAGAATTTAGGTGATTAGTCTAAGACCCCTGAGGTAGGCACTTGGCCGAAGCACAGTGCCGTGACAAGTCCTACCAGGAATGAAGTCTTCTTTTCTTACCAAGTCGTCCTCCTGTTTGTTGACTATACTACTTTCTTTTTTGGCATTCCTCGGCATAAGTCTACTACTATAAATCATTTCTATAGCGCTACCAGTGGTACGCAGCGCTTCACAATTGAACATGAAGAAAAGACAGTCCCTGCTCAAAAGAGCTTACAATCTAAATCAGGACAGACAGACAGGACCAATAAGGATAAGGGTAGGACAGACAGAAGGACATATAGGGACAGGGACTATTGAAGAGAGGACGACAAGATAAAGGTTATGAGCAGGTGACAAGTTAGGAATTAAAAGCAGCATCAAACAGGTAGGCCTTTAGCCCGGATTTGAAGGCGGCCAGGGATGGAGCTTGACGTAATGGCTCAGGAAGTCTAGTCCAGGCATAAGTTGCGGCGAGATAAAAGGAACAGAGTCTGGAGTTAGCGATGGAGGAGAAGGGTGCAATTAGGAGAGATTTGCCTAGTGAATGGAGTTCCTGGGAAGGAGTGTAGGGAGTCATTGTTATGCCAATGGACAGGCTCTGAGGCTTTTTCCTTCCATTCTATTAACTGGTGAAGGTTTAAGAGATATTTATTAATTTATTTATTACATTTGTACCCTGCGCTTTCCCACTCAAAGCAGGTTCAATGCGGCTTACATAGTAATTGGGATTACAAAGTATTGATGAAGAGAAATAAGTTGAGTATTATCGAAATAATAAAAGAAATAAGAATGTAGAGATGGAAGGATGAGAGGAGAGGTATGAGCAAGGGTAAGTGAGCAATTGGAGGGGTAGATGAGGTGGAAGGGGATGGGCAAGGGTGAAGGCAGTAGGAGAGGTATGAGCAAGGGTAAGTGAGCAATTGGAGGGGTAGATGAGGCGGAAGGGGATGGGCAAGAGTGAAGGGAGTAGGAGAGGTATGAGCAAGGGTAAGTGAGCAATTGGAGGGGTAGATGAGGCGGAAGGGGATGGGCAAGAGTGAAGGGAGTAGGAGAGGTATGAGCAAGGGTAAGTGAGCAATTGGAGGGGTAGATGAGGCGGAAGGGGATGGGCAAGAGTGAAGGGAGTAGGAGAGGTATGAGCAATGGTAAGTGAGCAATTGGAGGGGTAGATGAGGGGGAAGGGGATGGGCAAGAGTGAAGGGAGTAGGAGAGGTATGAGCAAGGGTAAGTGAGCAATTGGAGGGATAGATGAGGCGGAGGGGGATGGGCAAGAGTGAAGGGAGTAGGAGAGGTATGAGCAAGGGTAAGTGAGAAGTTGGAGGGGTAGATGAGGCGGAAGGGGATGGGCAAGAGTGAAGGCAGTAGGAGAGGTATGAGCAAGGGTAAGTGAGCAATTGGAGGGGTAGATGAGGCGGAAGGGGATGGGCAAGAGTGAAGGCAGTAGGAGAGGTATGAGCAAGGGTAAGTGAGCAATTGGAGGGGTAGATGAGGCGGAAGGGGATGGGCAAGAGTGAAGGGAGTAGGAGAGGTATGAGCAAGGGTAAGTGAGCAATTGGAGGGGTAGATGAGGGGGAAGGGGATGGGCAAGAGTGAAGGGAGTAGGAGAGGTATGAGCAAGGGTAAGTGAGCAATTGGAGGGGTAGATGAGGCGGAAGGGGATGGGCAAGAGTGAAGGGAGTAGGAGAGGTATGAGCAAGGGTAAGTGAGAAGTTGGAGGGATAGATGAGGCGGAGGGGGATGGGCAAGAGTGAAGGGAGTAGGAGAGGTATGAGCAAGGGTAAGTGAGAAGTTGGAGGGGTAGATGAGGCGGAAGGGGATGGGCAAGAGTGAAGGCAGTAGGAGAGGTATGAGCAAGGGTAAGTGAGCAATTGGAGGGGTAGATGAGGCGGAAGGGGATGGGCAAGAGTGAAGGGAGTAGGAGAGGTATGAGCAAGGGTAAGTGAGCAATTGGAGGGGTAGATGAGGGGGAAGTGGATGGGCAAGAGTGAAGGGAGTAGGAGAGGTATGAGCAAGGGTAAGTGAGCAATTGGAGGGGTAGATGAGGCGGAAGGGGATGGGCAAGAGTGAAGGCAGTAGGAGAGGTATGAGCAAGGGTAAGTGAGCAATTGGAGGGGTAGATGAGGTGGAAGGGGATGGGCAAGAGTGAAGGCAGTAGGAGAGGTATGAGCAAGGGTAAGTGAGCAATTGGAGGGGTAGATGAGGTGGAAGGGGATGGGCAAGAGTGAAGGCAGTAGGAGAGGTATGAGCAAGGGTAGGTGAACATTGGGGGAGGGGTAGATGGGGCGAAAGGGGATAGAACAAGGGATAAGCAGAGGAAAATGTGGCGGGAGATGTAGTCTAGGTCGTTGTCACTGTCTCCTGGATATGTGATGGATAGATGGGTTCATAGGAATTAATCTGGATCTTTTGGGTAGGCTTGCCTGAACAGATGGGTTTTTAGTGATTTCCGGAAGGGCAGATGGTCATTGAGGTATCGTTGCATGCTTTGTTAAGTAGCTGTTCCCACGTAGTGGATTATTGGTATTGGAGAGAATTTGTATTTAATGGGATCTGTTTCTCTTCTTGTCCTTATTTTGGCCCTTTTACTACGCCGCGGTAGCCCAAAATCGACCCTACCGCCGGGGTAGCAGGGGCGCCCGGCGGTAGTTCCGAAGTTGGCGCAAGCAGTTTCCCGCAGTAAAAAAAACCATTTTCTATTTTCTACTGCTGGGCCGTTCCCGGCAGTAAGCGGCAGCGTGACCACATGGCCACACACGGCCATTTACTGCCCCGGTTTTTAAAAAGGCCTTTTTTCCCACCGCAGTAAAAATTGGCCCAGAGCGCGCCAATTTTATGAGTGAAAACTAGCGCAAGCCGCTTTTTTTTTACTGTGGCTTAATAAAAGAGCTCCTTGGTGCAAAATGTTGAAGGGGGAATCCCCAGGATTTCAGGACCAGATCATGGCAGATATAAATGGACTCCTACTGCACACCTGAATCTAAAACAAAGAAGAGACGTCTATGCTGCTGGGCTGAGATTGCTGGGCTGCGTCGGTGCACAACTTCCTGTCAGATGATCCTGTTCACTTGACGTGGACTTCTTTTCACTTCTCAGCAGGTGCAATCAGCACATTTCAGCTGGCCGGAATTCACAGAAATAAAGGGAAACAACCAGGCCACAGGGAATAATGTGATACCTTTCTCCTGGATTAAGATATCACCGTGTCCTGGTGTTTTTTGTGTGTTTGCTGACTTTTTGTCTGTGCATTCTTTGCTGAGCAATAATATGACAACCACAAGACTTGATCCGCTCAGCTGGAATGACGTGATCATTTCAAAAGCTGTTTGGGATAATCGGGCCCAAAGCATGCGACTGCAGGTGTGGCACTCATGTGCTTCAGAGACCTCAGACGGCCAATTAGCCGAGCTTGGGCAATTCCTGATATTCATGCCCTGCTGAGAACCCAAAGTAATAACCCTGCACCAGGCTGACTTGAAATTATCATGCGGATGCAGAAGTGGCAGGTAGGATGTAGCTTCGGCACTTTCCTGCCTTCCATTCATAGAAACAGAGAAAATTTTGGCAAATAAAGATTTCGGAGTCAATATTGAGCCGCTGGCAGCCGGCGGTTTTTATAACTGAGCCTGAATATTCAATGTCGGATCCTATCTAGCTTTCAGTATTGACTATCCAGATATCTGCAATCGCCCGGTAGTTAAACAGGCACTGGCCATATTCAGGCTACTGCCCAGTTAAACTGGCAGATAAAGTTAGGACTGTCTTTTTGCTGTCCTAAGTTTATCCATTTATTAGGGTGGTTAGCCGCTAACCAGTTAACTAGTGTCTCCGCCCAAACTGCCCCTGGACTGCCCCTAACCCAGCCGCTTTGCATAGGGTCAGTTTCAGTGACTCTATCCGGTTAAATGCTGCTGATTATTGGCGGCCGACAAGTTCAGTGGGGTTTAACCGGGCAGAGTAACTCAAAACGTATTTGCAAGATTCTTTTCAGCCAATTTATTTGGTCGACAGAATTTATGAATAGAAGACTTTTCTATAGAGCGGATTTTATTAAATTATCCCTAGCAGGAACTGAGAGCAGCACCTTGCAGTGGGGTGAGGAGAATTACATGCACAGAGGGTTTTAGCAGGATAAAGTCATAAGTTCATAAGTAATGCCACACTGGGAAAAGACCAATGGGTCCATCGAGCTAGTCATGCCTAATGGATATAGTAAAAGCAGTTAGCTTAGCAGGGTTTACAAAAGGTTTGGATGGAAAAGTGCATAGACCATTATTAAAATGGACTTGGGGAAAATCCACTGCTTATTTCTAGAATAAGCAGCATAAAATGTATTATACTGATTTGGGATCTTGCAGGTACTTGTGACCTGGATTGGCCACTGTTGGAAACAGGATGCTGGGCTTGATGGACCTTCAGTCTGTCCCGGTATGGGCTGGCAATACTTATGTACTTATGCCAGCCCTAAGAATATCTGAAACCAGTAAGAAAATACTCAAAAAAGCTCATGTCTCCCACCCTCCCTGTGCAATCATATGAAATAAACCCCTCACCCAAAACAAAAGAAAACTAAGTGGGGTTAAAGAAATAGGTCTGCAATCCTGAGGTAAGAAAATAAAAATAGCATACTAGTAAGACCATTGGTCCATCTAGCCTAGTATCCTTCTTCCAACAGTGGCCAATCTAGGTCATAAGCCCCTGACAAAATCTCAAATAGTAGCAAGATTCCATCCAGAATCTCAAAGAGTAGCAACATTCCATATAGCATCCCAAACAGTAGTAAGATTCCATTCAGAAACCCAAAGAGTAGCAACATTCCATATAGCATCCCAAACAGTAGTAAGATTCCATTCAGAAACCCAAAGAGTAGCAACATTCCATATAGCATCCCAAACAGTAGTAAGATTCCATTCAGAAACTCAAAGAGTAACAACATTCCATATAGCATCCCAAACAGTAGTAAGATTCCATTCAGAAACCCAAAGAGTAGCAACATTCCATATAGAATCCCCCCCTACGAAGGGACACCACCTTGTAGTGGTGGAGGGGCTTCTGTGTTTCAATGACTCAGAGGGCTATGCTGAAGGGTTACCCATATCAGACAGGCCTCTGAGGAGAAACCAAAGAGTGTCCCAACTAGGGAGAGTGGAAAGATGGTGACCTGAAACTCGAACGCTCAATGGCCCAGCTGACCTCTGAATTTCCGTCTTTGTTTACTTGAAATTTCCTCTCTGCAATTGCAGTTCCTTAACTGAGAGGAAGGGGACAATCGGGGGTCAGCCGCCAATAGCCAGTGTGGGACCGCTGCTTGACGAGCTGCCCACAGATGATTGGGTTGGTGAGTCCTTTGATTAGCGCCGGCGAAGGAGCGTTTTATGCTCTTGGACCTGGAAACAACTTCATCGCTCCCGAAACATTTAACCACCATGTCCAAAGGAGTGGAGGAGTGAGTTAGGAGTGTATGCTGAACCGTAAGTCGTTTACAGCTGAACCCGTGTTGGCTGTGCCACAACTAAACCCGCAAGAGCTATCAGCTTGGAGCTTTTGGCTCCCGTGGAGGTTACATTGAATATCATCTAGAAGGCGCTCCAGGACCTAACGGTGGTAGTAAATAACTTTGCTTCCGATATAATCTTATTAGTGAGCCACATGGATAACCTAATCGAACCCTTTGAGAATGAAAAATTGATACAGCAAATTAAGTTCTACAGGAATAGGAAATGGTTAAGATTTTGAAGATGATAATAGACCAGAAAATTTTGAACAAAATTAATATTATTACAGATGATTAATATCGAGATTGTTTTTTCCTCTGAAATGATTCCTCTTAGTATATTTATTCAAAAGGAGTGAAGCCTGTGAAACTGGGATTACCTTAATCAGTGGGAATTGGATTAGAGACTCAAGTGTTTGTATTGTTAAATAATTTCTGGTTTTAAAAGAGAAAAAAATGAAATCTGTTGTATTATTTCCACTAATATTGGACAATAAGTATGTTTCCAACGAAATAAATTGACTATACACCGTTTTGGGTTTGAAGAAGCCAACCAGACGATCAATGTGGAATGATGATTCAGATAAATAATAACTGGGGATAATCAGGTTAATACCACGTTTTCTTTGTTTACAGTTGTTTAATTGATCTCCTTGTCTTGTTTCACTCTCCCTATTTTGTGGTCTAAGGAAGAGTATAGAATTACCTGATTGAAATAATTTTTGTATTATTTTGTCTGTATTTCTGGCAAGTTATTTTAGTGCTTGTAAAATTAAATTGTTACAAATAAAATTACATAGAATCCCAAAGAGTAGTAAGATTTCATTCAGAATCTCAAAGAGTAGCAACATTCCATGTAGAATCCCAAAGAGTAGTAAGATTCCATTCAGAAACTCAGAGTAGCAACATTCCATATAGAATCCCAAAGCGTAGTAAGATTCCATTCAGAATCTCAAAGAGTAGCAATATTCCATATAGAGTCCCAAACAGTATTAAAATTGTATTTAGAAACTCAAAGAGTAGCAACATTCCATATAGCATCCCAAAGAGTAGTTTCCATTCAGAAACTCAGAGTAGCAACATTCCATATAGCATCCCAAAGAGTAGTAAGATTCCATTCAGAAACTCAGAGTAGCAACTTTCCATATAGAATCCCAAACAGTAGTAAAATTCTATTTAGAAACTCAAAGAATAGCAACATTCCATATAGAATCCCAAAGAGTAGTAAGATTCCATTCATAAACTCAAAGAGTAGCAACATTCCATATAGAATCCCAAAGAGTAGTAAGATTCCATTCAGAATCTCAAAGAGCAGCAACATTCCATGCTACCAATCCCAGGGCAAATAATGGCTTCCCTATGTCTGTCTCAATAGCAGACTATGGACTGTTCCTCCAGGAACTTGTCCAAACCTTTTTTAAACTCAGATACACTCACCGCTGATACCACATCCTCTAGCAATGAGTGCCAGAGCTTAGCTATTCGTTGAATTAAAAAGTATTTCCTCCTGTTCATTTTAAAAGGATTTCCATGTAACTTCCTTAAGCGTCCTCTAGTCTATGCACTTTTTTAAACAGTAAAAAAATCAATTTACGTTTATCCGTTCTACACCACTCATGGGCCGATGCTCAAAACCTCATGCCGGCGCTAGAAGCTACTTGCTCCAGACCAGCGCCAGTGTTAATGTGCACAGAATACTCAGAAGCCGCTAGCGCAGGAAACAACTTGCACGCCACTTGATTAGCGCAAACTGAATTTAACTGTTGGCAAATGGAACTAAATGAGATAATTAGCTATTTATCTTCCAATCAGGGGCATAGCTAGGTGGGGGCATGGGCCCCCACAGATTTAGCCCTGCCCCCCCTCTATTTTTGACCCCCCCCACCACCACTTTCAATCCCCCTCCCCCCGCCACTGACCCTCCTCCACCACCGCCACTGCCTGGTACCTTTGGGAATCCCCGCCAGCCGAAGTCTTCGGCGCCGGTCTCCATCGCCTTCGCGGATCTGTTTCTGTGTGTCCTGACTCCTGACGTCCTGCATATGCAAAACAGTGCTGATGGGTTTGAACGGGCAAACGCACAAGAGCTGTGCTTACCTGCAAATCTCTTGTGTAAGTGTGTCAGGCACGTTTCCCCCCTTCACACAACATGCATATAATTTGAGGGCTATTAACGCTGAATATTGGGAAGTTATTTTCGTGTGCTGTTCCCTATAGCAAAGGAGTTCCTTGCATCAGGCCATTAGTATTTTGTAGACCTCTATTATAACCCCACTCAGCCGTCTCTTTTCCAAGCTGAAGAGCCCTAACCTTTTAAGCCTTTCCTCATATCATTTTGTTCAGACTTTTTTGAACCTTTTCGAATTCTGCTGTATCTTTTTAAAGATACGGCTAGCAGAATTGCACACAGTACTCAAGCTATGGTCGCACCATGGAGCGATATGGTGGGCATTATAATTTTCTTAGTCTCATTTACTATCCCTTTCCTAATAATGCCTAGCATTCTGTTTGCTTCTTTTGGCCAACACCACCATACACTGGGCAGAAGATTTCGGCTGAATATCAGGAGCTTGAAACGCATACTTAGGATCTCGAAGGGATAGTAGCTGGCATGGACGGACAGACTGGATAGACCATATGGTCTTTATCAGCCTTCATTTTTCTCTTCCTCTGTTTCCTGTGTTGGCCTTTACAACATCCACGGGAGGCTCTTCTATGCACTGGTATCTTCCTCCACATTTCCTATAGATTATATACATAATTCACACAGGGCTCCTTTTACTAAGCGGCAGTAAGTCCAGCGCGGGCTTACCGCCAGGCTACCGCAGCAGCCCCCGATGGGCTGGTAGCATGGAATGTTGCTACTCTTTGAGATTCTGAATGGAGTCTTACTGCTCTTTGGGATTCTACATGGAATGCTGCTATTCTTTGAGAGTCTGAATGGAATCTTACTGCTCTTTGGGATTCTACATGGAATGTTGCTACTCTTTGAGATTCTGAATGCAATCTTACTGCTCTATGGGATTCTGCATGGAATGTTGCTACTCTTTGAGATTCTGAATGCAATCTTACTGCTCTTTGGGATTCTATATGGAATGTTGCTACTCTTTGAGATTCTGAATGGAATCTTACTACTCTTTGGGATTCTACATGGAATGTTGCTACTCTTTGAGATTCTGAATAAAATGTTACTGCTCTTTGGAATTCTACATGGAATGTTGCTACTCTTTGAGATTCTGAATGCAATCTTACTGCTCTTTGGGATTCTATATGGAATGTTGCTACTCTTTGAGATTCTCAATGGAATCTTACTGCTCTATGGGATTCTGCATGGAATGTTGCTACTCTTTGAGATTCTGAATGCAATCTTACTGCTCTTTGGGATTCTATATGGAATGCTGCTACTCTTTGAGATTCTGAATGGAGTCTTACTGCTCTTTGGGATTCTACATGGAATGCTGCTATTCTTTGAGAGTCTGAATGGAATCTTACTGCTCTTTGGGATTCTATATGGAATGTTGCTACTCTTTGAGATTCTGAATGGAATCTTACTACTCTTTGGGATTCTACATGGAATGTTGCTACTCTTTGAGATTCTGAATAAAATGTTACTGCTCTTTGGAATTCTACATGGAATGTTGCTACTCTTTGAGATTTTGAATGGAATCTTACTGCTCTTTGGGATTCTATATGGAATGTTGCTACTCTTTGAGATTCTCAATGGAATCTTACTACTCTTTGGGATTTACATGGAATGTTGCTACTCTGAGATTCTGAATGCAATCTTACTGCTCTATGGGATTCTATATGGAATGTTGCTACTTTGAGATTCTGAATGGAATCTTACTGCTCTTTGGGATTCTATATGAAATGCTGCTACTCTTTGAGATTCTGAATGGAATCTTACTGCTCTTTGGAATTCTGCATGGAATGTTGCTACTCTTTGAGATTCTGAATGTAATCTTACTGCTCTTTGGGATTCTATATGGAATGTTGCTACTCTTTGAGATTCTGAATGGAATCTTACTGCTCTTTGGGATTCTATATGAAATGCTGCTACTCTTTGAGATTCTCAATGGAATCTTACTACTCTTTGGGATTCTACATGGAATGTTGCTACTCTTTGAGATTCTGAATGGAATCTTACTACTCTTTGGGTTTATATATGGAATGTTGCTACTCTTTGAGATTCTGAATGGAATCTTACTGCTCTTTGGAATTCTGCATGGAATGTTGCTACTCTTTGAGATTCTGAATGGAATCTTACTACTCTTTGGGATTCTACATGGAATGTTGCTATTTGAGATTCTGAATGGAATCTTACTGCTCTTTGGGATTCTACATGGAATGTTGCTACTCTTTGCGATTCTGAATGGAATCTTACTACTCTTTGAGATTCTATATGGAATGTTGCTACTCTTTGAGATTCTGAATGCAATCTTACTGCTCTTTGGGATTCTATATGGAATGCTGCTACTCTTTGAGATTCTGAATGGAGTCTTACTGCTCTTTGGGATTCTACATGGAATGCTGCTATTCTTTGAGAGTCTGAATGGAATCTTACTGCTCTTTGGGATTCTATATGGAATGTTGCTACTCTTTGAGATTCTCAATGGAATCTTACTACTCTTTGGGATTCTACATGGAATGTTGCTACTCTTTGAGATTCTGAATGCAATCTTACTGCTCTATGGGATTCTATATGGAATGTTGCTACTTTGAGATTCTGAATGGAATCTTACTGCTCTTTGGGATTCTACATGGAATGTTGCTACTCTTTGAGATTCTGAATGGAATCTTACTGCTCTTTGGAATTCTGCATGGAATGTTGCTACTCTTTGAGATTCTGAATGTAATCTTACTGCTCTTTGGGATTCTATATGGAATGTTGCTACTCTTTGAGATTCTGAATGGAATCTTACTGCTCTTTGGGATTCTATATGAAATGCTGCTACTCTTTGAGATTCTCAATGGAATCTTACTACTCTTTGGGATTCTACATGGAATGTTGCTACTCTTTGAGATTCTGAATGCAATCTTACTGCTCTATGGGATTCTATATGGAATGTTGCTACTTTGAGATTCTGAATGGAATCTTACTGCTCTATGGGATTCTATATGGAATGTTGCTACTCTTTGAGATTCTGAATGGAATCTTACTGCTCTTTGGGATTCTATATGAAATGCTGCTACTCTTTGAGATTCTGAATGGAATCTTACTGCTCTTTGGGATTCTACATGGAATGTTGCTACTCTTTGAGATTCTGAATGGAATCTTACTGCTCTTTGGAATTCTGCATGGAATGTTGCTACTCTTTGAGATTCTGAATGTAATCTTACTGCTCTTTGGGATTCTATATGGAATGTTGCTACTCTTTGAGATTCTGAATGGAATCTTACTGCTCTTTGGGATTCTATATGAAATGCTGCTACTCTTTGAGATTCTCAATGGAATCTTACTACTCTTTGGGATTCTACATGGAATGTTGCTACTCTTTGCGATTCTGAATGGAATCTTACTACTCTTTGGGATTCTACATGGAATGTTGCTACTCTTTGAGATTCTGAATGGAATCTTACTACTCTTTGAGATTCTATATGGAATGTTGCTACTCTTTGAGATTCTGAATGCAATCTTACTGCTCTTTGGGATTCTATATGAAATGCTGCTACTCTTTGAGATTCTGAATGGAATCTTACTGCTCTTTGGGATTCTACATGGAATGTTGCTACTCTTTGAGATTCTGAATGGAATCTTACTGCTCTTTGGAATTCTGCATGGAATGTTGCTACTCTTTGAGATTCTGAATGGAATCTTACTACTCTTTGGGATTCTACATGGAATGTTGCTATTTGAGATTCTGAATGGAATCTTACTGCTCTTTGGGATTCTACATGGAATGTTGCTACTCTTTGCGATTCTGAATGGAATCTTACTACTCTTTGGGATTCTACATGGAATGTTGCTACTCTTTGAGATTCTGAATGCAATCTTACTGCTCTATGGGATTCTATATGGAATGTTGCTACTTTGAGATTCTGAATGGAATCTTACTGCTCTTTGGGATTCTACATGGAATGTTGCTACTCTTTGAGATTCTGAATGCAATCTTACTGCTCTATGGGATTCTATATGGAATGTTGCTACTTTGAGATTCTGAATGGAATCTTACTGCTCTATGGGATTCTATATGGAATGTTGCTACTTTGAGATTCTGAATGGAATCTTACTGCTCTTTGGGATTCTACATGGAATGTTGCTACTCTTTGAGATTCTGAATGGAATCTTACTGCTCTTTGGAATTCTGCATGGAATGTTGCTACTCTTTGAGATTCTGAATGTAATCTTACTGCTCTTTGGGATTCTATATGGAATGTTGCTACTCTTTGAGATTCTGAATGGAATCTTACTGCTCTTTGGGATTCTATATGAAATGCTGCTACTCTTTGAGATTCTCAATGGAATCTTACTACTCTTTGGGATTCTACATGGAATGTTGCTACTCTTTGCGATTCTGAATGGAATCTTACTACTCTTTGGGATTCTACATGGAATGTTGCTACTCTTTGAGATTCTGAATGGAATCTTACTACTCTTTGAGATTCTATATGGAATGTTGCTACTCTTTGAGATTCTGAATGCAATCTTACTGCTCTTTGGGATTCTATATGAAATGCTGCTACTCTTTGAGATTCTGAATGGAATCTTACTGCTCTTTGGGATTCTACATGGAATGTTGCTACTCTTTGAGATTCTGAATGGAATCTTACTGCTCTTTGGAATTCTGCATGGAATGTTGCTACTCTTTGAGATTCTGAATGGAATCTTACTACTCTTTGGGATTCTACATGGAATGTTGCTATTTGAGATTCTGAATGGAATCTTACTGCTCTTTGGGATTCTACATGGAATGTTGCTACTCTTTGCGATTCTGAATGGAATCTTACTACTCTTTGGGATTCTACATGGAATGTTGCTACTCTTTGAGATTCTATATGGAATGTTGCTACTCTTTGAGATTCTGAATGCAATCTTACTGCTCTTTGGGATTCTATATGGAATGCTGCTACTCTTTGAGATTCTGAATGGAGTCTTACTGCTCTTTGGGATTCTACATGGAATGCTGCTATTCTTTGAGAGTCTGAATGGAATCTTACTGCTCTTTGGGATTCTATATGGAATGTTGCTACTCTTTGAGATTCTGAATGGAATCTTACTACTCTTTGGGTTTATATATGGAATGTTGCTACTCTTTGAGATTCTGAATGGAATCTTACTGCTCTTTGGAATTCTGCATGGAATGTTGCTACTCTTTGAGATTCTGAATGGAATCTTACTACTCTTTGGGATTCTACATGGAATGTTGCTATTTGAGATTCTGAATGGAATCTTACTGCTCTTTGGGATTCTACATGGAATGTTGCTACTCTTTGCGATTCTGAATGGAATCTTACTAATCTTTGGGATTCTACATGGAATGTTGCTACTCTTTGAGATTCTGAATGGAATCTTACTACTCTTTGAGATTCTATATGGAATGTTGCTACTCTTTGAGATTCTGAATGCAATCTTACTGCTCTTTGGGATTCTATATGGAATGCTGCTACTCTTTGAGATTCTGAATGGAGTCTTACTGCTCTTTGGGATTCTATATGGAATGCTGCTACTCTTTGAGATTCTGAATGGAGTCTTACTGCTCTTTGGGATTCTACATGGAATGCTGCTATTCTTTGAGAGTCTGAATGGAATCTTACTGCTCTTTGGGATTCTATATGGAATGTTGCTACTCTTTGAGATTCTGAATGGAATCTTACTGCTCTTTGGAATTCTGCATGGAATGTTGCTACTCTTTGAGATTCTGAATGTAATCTTACTGCTCTTTGGGACTCTATATGGAATGTTGCTACTCTTTGAGATTCTGAATGGAATCTTACTGCTCTTTGGGATTCTATATGAGATGCTGCTACTCTTTGAGATTCTCAATGGAATCTTACTACTCTTTGGGATTCTACATGGAATGTTGCTACTCTTTGAGATTCTGAATGCAATCTTACTGCTCTATGGGTTTCTTTATGGAATGTTGCTACTTTGAGATTCTGAATGGAATCTTACTGCTCTTTGGGATTCTATATGAAATGCTGCTACTCTTTGAGATTCTGAATGGAATCTTACTGCTCTTTGGGATTCTACATGGAATGTTGCTACTCTTTGAGATTCTGAATGGAATCTTACTGCTCTTTGGAATTCTGCATGGAATGTTGCTACTCTTTGAGATTCTGAATGTAATCTTACTGCTCTTTGGGATTCTATATGGAATGTTGCTACTCTTTGAGATTCTGAATGGAATCTTACTGCTCTTTGGGATTCTATATGAAATGCTGCTACTCTTTGAGATTCTCAATGGAATCTTACTACTCTTTGGGATTCTACATGGAATGTTGCTACTCTTTGAGATTCTGAATGGAATCTTACTACTCTTTGGGTTTATATATGGAATGTTGCTACTCTTTGAGATTCTGAATGGAATCTTACTACTCTTTGGGATTCTACATGGAATGTTGCTATTTGAGATTCTGAATGGAATCTTACTGCTCTTTGGGATTCTACATGGAATGTTGCTACTCTTTGCGATTCTGAATGGAATCTTACTACTCTTTGGGATTCTACATGGAATGTTGCTACTCTTTGAGATTCTGAATGGAATCTTACTACTCTTTGAGATTCTATATGGAATGTTGCTACTCTTTGAGATTCTGAATGCAATCTTACTGCTCTTTGGGATTATATATGGAATGTTGCTACTCTTTGAGATTCTGAATGGAATCTTACTGCTCTTTGGAATTCTGCATGGAATGTTGCTACTCTTTGAGATTCTGAATGTAATCTTACTGCTCTTTGGGACTCTATATGGAATGTTGCTACTCTTTGAGATTCTGAATGGAATCTTACTGCTCTTTGGGATTCTATATGAAATGCTGCTACTCTTTGAGATTCTCAATGGAATCTTACTACTCTTTGGGATTCTACATGGAATGTTGCTACCCTTTGAGATTCTGAATGGAATCTTACTGCTCTTTGGGATTCTACATGGAATGTTGCTACTCTTTGAGATTCTGAATGGAATCTTACTGCTCTTTGGGATTCTACATGGAATGTTGCTACTCTTTGAGATTCACACCCCTACCGCATCGTCATTTCCGGTGCTACAAAATGTTTGTAGCGCCGGACTGTACCCAGCGGTAATCACTGCCCGGTTACCGCTGGGTTAGCGCGAGAGCCCTTACTGCCACCTCAATGGGTGGCAGTAAGGGCTCCCCCCTAAAATGGCCGCACAGCAAGTGCTTTACTTGCCACCCGATCATTTCCTGCAGGAACGCCAGACCTTCCCTTTTACCAGCTGCGGTAAAAGGGGGCCTCGGCACACATGTAAAACATGCGCTGATGTCAGCGCCAGCCCCCTTTTGCCACAGCTTGGTAAAGGGGCCCCACAGTGTCCTTTCATTTGTTACCTCAGCCTACTCAGAAGCCGCTGGGGTTATGATAAATACGGCTGCTCCGTGCAGCTCACCTCAGCTTTCACAAGAGTTTGATGCAGCTGTAATGTCACTCTCTGCCTACTGACTTCTTTTTTTCCCCATATTGAGTGGGCAGCAAAATAATAGTGCCTGGAACTTCTTAAAATGTGTTCCTTGAAGTGGTTATTATAAGTATAATCCTCAGTGGTTCTGCGGGAAAGTGAGGCTGACACCCTGTAAGAGTCTGTTTATCATGAACGGGATTTTGGTCCCTGTGTACTCTGGTAGGACCTTACTTTTCTCTGGACCAGCTCATATCCTCAGGACGTGTGCCTTTTCCCTTGTTCAAACAATTCAGAGTGTCCCACCCCCCCACCCCACACGCACGCAGAAACTGGAGGATGAGAGATGTCCTCAGGAAGTATCAAGGTCTTTCCCTCTCTCCCTGATTGATTAGCTGAGCTGACCTGAGTCCTTTAAACTCATCCCACCTCCAGCCCAGATGTGCATATATCTTCCCAAGGTGAAAAACCCAGCCGACACCTTGTTAAATCTAACTGATGGGAGGCTTGCGAGAAAGCCCCAGGAAAGGCCAATGAGGGGCAGTGCAGTCCGGCTACATTAAAATCATTTCAGGGTCTTTTCACCCCTCTGGGCAGTTCCCTTCCTCTGCTGAGCTGAATTCTGAGCAGCTCCTAGCATGAGGGAGGAAGGATGGATGGAGGACTACTTCTTCCATGCTGATGATCTCCCACTCATTCCTGATGCCAGCAGGGCTGAAGGGGTTTCAAACTTGGCTTTTTGCACTAAACCTTTTTCTCACAGTCATAAAATGGGAGAAAACCTTTAGTACATACAGCCCCAAGGTTTGGAAGGAGAGCTCAGTCCACGGTGTTGATATCTGGTAATTATTTTGTTGGCATGGAGGACTAACCTTAGTGGTTAGCGCAGCCACCTGGGGAACTGGATTCAGTTTCCATTGCTGCTCCCTGTGACTCTGGGTAAGTCACTTAACCCTCCATTGCCCAGGTACAAAATAAGTACCTGTATATATGTAAATCACTTTGATTTTAACCACAGAAAGGTAGTATATGGAGAATGGAGTGGATAGAGCACCGTTCACGGAAGAGAGTGTGTATGAACAACTTGAAAATCTAAAGGTGGACAGAGCCATGGGACCGGACGGGATCCACCCCAGGATATTGAGGGAGCTCAGAGAGGTTCTGGCGGGTCCTCTTAAAGATTTGTTTAATAAATCCTTGGAGACGGGAGAGGTTCCATGGGAGTGGAGAATGGCGGATGTGGTTCCTCTTCACAAAAGTGGTGATAGGGAAGAAGCTGGAAACTACAGGCCAGTAAGCCTCACTTTGGTTATTGGAAAAGTAATGGAAGCGATGCTGAAGGAAAGGATAGTGAATTTCCTGGAAGCCAATAAGTTGCAAGATCCGAGACAACATGGTTTTACTAAAGGGAAATCGTGCCAACCGAATCTCATTGAATTCTTTGACTGGATGACCGGAGAATTGAATCATGCACGTGCTATAGACGTAATCTACTTAGATTTCAGCAAAGCTTTTGACACGATTCCCCACAGGAGTCTCTTGAATAAACTTGACAGGCTGAAGATAGGACCCGACGTGGTGAACTGGATTAGGAACTGGTTGACGGACAGACGCCAGAGGGTGGTGATTAATGGAATTCGCTCGGATGAGGGAAAGGTGAATAGTGGAGTGCCTCAGGGATCGGTGCTGGGGCCGATTCTGTTCTATATATTTGTGAGTGACATTGCCGAAAGGTTAGAAGGTAAAGTTTGCCTTTTTGTGGATGATACTAAGATTTGTAACAGAGTGGACACCCAGGAGGGAGTGGAAAACATGAAAAAGGACCTACAGAAGCTAGAAGAATGGTCTAAGGTTTGGCAATTAAAATTCAATGCGAAGAAATGCAAAGTGATGCACTTAGGGAGTAGAAATCCGCAGGAGATGTATGTGTTAGGCGGTGAGAGTCTGATATGTACAGATGGGGAGAGGGATCTTGGGGTGATAGTATCTGAGGATCTGAAGGTGAGGAAACAGTGTGACAAGGCGGTGGCCATAGCTAGAAGGTTGCTAGGCTGTATAGAGAGAGGTGTATAACTATCGAGAGTGATTGAGAGAGTCCTTACAATTATATTTCGTGGAAATTTTTTGAAGCTTCTTCGATATCATTCAAGATTCGAGATGCCTTACGGATGTGAACTATTTGTCCTTTGATTGAAGCTAAGTACTTCATTTTTTGTAGTTCAGACTATCCCGGATGGTGTTCCCGCGATCTAGTTTTCTTTTGCTTTATTATTTTTCTGATAATACATATTCAAGATATTAATTGTGCATACTATATAGGGATTTATTATTATATCACCCTCTTTTCTTTACTGCAGATTGATACAGTGATCGCAATCTGCAGGTTTTTCGGAGGTGGCGGTTGGCCTATCATGTAAGCCCTTCTAGGTGTGTCCACTGAGTTGGCACCCTAGGCTTGTGAGGCCTTTATTTAATATTTTCTAAGATATAACCTTTTACATATGCAACAGTGATATTTTTTGTTATTTAGAGCATTTATTTATAAGTTTCTTAATTTATTGCTCTAAGCAGATTTACTAATTTTTTGTGATTCGTCTAATGCAACCATTTCACAACACAGTTCTCAGGGCACACCTAGGCCCATCGGGGTTTCAAGATACCCACAATGAATATGCATGAGATAGAGTCTCACCGCATCAATTGCGTGCGGATCTAACTCATGCATATTCATTGTGAATATCCTGAAAACCCGATGGGACTAGCTTGGGAATGGCTGATCTAATCGTTTGACATACTATAATGACAATCCATTCCAACTGTCCAACCCTTCTCCCCTCCAGGTCAGAGACAGACATACAGACAACTCAAATACACACATACTGTATATACAGACTCTCCTGGAGGTGGGGTTTCTTAGGAACACTCCCCCTAGAGGGAATCACTAAGCCTGCCTCATCACACCGGGCAATGGAGGGTTAAGCAGGGCCGCCGAGAGACTAGGCCGGGCCAAGGGCAAGGCTGCCCTGCCTCCGCCCCTCCCCCACCGTTGCCAACCCCTGTTGCTCCCCCCGCCGCTATGGTCCGCGGTCTCACCTGCCTGCCTCCACGGCTCCAGGCCCCCTTCATTCAAAGCGGCAGTCGCAGATCGCGTCTCTTCTGGCCTTTCCTCCCTGTGTCCCACCCTCATCTGATGTAACTTCCGGTTTCCACGAGGGTGGGACACAGGGAGGGAAGGCCAGAAGAGACGCGATCTGCGACTGCCGCTTTGAATGAAGTGGGCCCGGAGCCGTGCAGGCAGGCAGGTGAGACCAGGGATTGCAGCGCCGGCGGCCTGACCCCGGCACCGGGCCCCCCTTGGAGGCCCGGGCCCGGGGAATTTTGCCCCCCCCCCGCCCCCCCTCTTGGCGGCCCTGGGGTTAAGTGACTTGCCTAGAGTCACAAAGAGCTGCAATGAGAATCAAACCTGTTCCCCTGGTTCTCAGGACAGTGCACTAACCATTAGGCTACTCCACTTCAAAGATAGAGGCATATGTATACACATGCATGTACACACATACAAGAATTCCATGAGCCATGCTGTGCATGCTTTTCCCACTTGTTATTGTTACACTGGAGAAGTGGACTAATAATTAATGCAGCCGCCCTTAATCCCAGCATCCTGGGTTCAATTCCCACTGCAGCTTTTTGTGACTCTGGGCAAGTCACTTAACCCTCAATTGCCTCAGGAACGAAAACCAAGATTGTGAGCCCTCCAGGAACAGAGACAGTACCTGCTTATAACTGGATTGTAAGCCACATTCAACCTGAACTCTGTTTGGGATAGTGGGGATACAGATGTCATTATAATAATAATTTCCTGTTCTTATTGTTTGAAGGGCTGAGGTGTATTTTTTCTCCTGTATTTCAAGCTAAAGTCAGAATGTAGCCCCCCCCCCCCCCCCCCGTCCCCTCCCTCTGAAGAGACTGTAACTCCAAAACCTAGTCAAGAAATGGACTTTAGGCCATTTGATGTTTTTGGTTGAGCTTTATTTCCAGATATGAAAGAGGGTCAAATGCAAGAACCATACCACATTATCCCTGCTACTGTCCGAAAATGAAAGGGGGATTCCTGCAAAGCTATTGTCTGGAGCCTGCTATTTCTCTCACATAACACTTTGATAGTGCACAGGGGAAAAGCAGCTATTTGGGAGAAGTTAGAGGTTAATTATCATTAAGCACTTTCTTCAATGCACACCCCCTCCCCCTCTTCCAAAGGGACTGAACCTGGGCTGTATTAATGAGAAGTCTCCATTTTTCCCCTGGGCACAGTGCACAGAATTTTCAGGCTTTGCCAGCAGTGCTGTTAGGTACAAGAGAGTCAACAAATCTCGGCTCTGCTTCTTTTTCTTTTGATCTTATTGCCAGGTCCTCTTTCTTTCTTTCTTTCTTTCTTTCTTCTGCCTCAGTGTTTTCCTCTTTTCCCACATTTTGGGAATAGCAGTTTTGCATCTTTTTACCTGCCCACAGAGGCTGTTTTTTTTTTTTTACCAAATTTCCATCCACTTTCTCTTCCCTGTAACATAGTATCATAATAAATGACGGCAGATAAAGACATGTACGGTCCATCCAGTCTGCCCAACAAGATAAACTCATTTTACATGGTATTTGATACTTTATATGTACACCCGAGTTTGATTTGTCCTTGCCATTCTCAGGGCTCAGACCCTAGAAGTCTGCTCTGCCCAGCACTGTTCTTGTACTAAAAGTTCCGAAGATTCCGGAATCCTAAAGAGTTACAAGATTCCGGAATCCCAATTAGTAGCAACATTCCATGTAGAACCCCAAAGAGTAACATAGTAAGTGACGGCAGATAAAGACCTGAACGGTGCATCCAGTCTGCCCAACAAGATAAACTCATTTTACATGGTATGTGATACTTTATACCTGAGTTTGATTTGTCCCTGCCTTTCTCGGGGCACAGACCGTAAAAGTCTACCCAGCACTGTTCCTGTACTAAGTTCTGAAGCTAACGTCGAAGCCCCTTAAAATTTACACTCCAGCTCATCCCTATCTATTCAGTCACGATCAGGGCATAGACCGTAGACGTCTGCCCAGTTCCCGTTTTGTTTCCCAATTACCGGCGTCGCCACCCAATCTCCGCTAATAGTCTTACTATTCCTGTATTATTGCAATGCCTGTATGAGCTTTTGATGACAATCTGCACAGTCACACCCTCTGATCACTTTCGTTCCTAATGAGGAATAAATAGAGCAGAATCATCTGGATTTCATCATAGTGTCATGCTGCAAAGGCGCACACAGTGTCTTAGACCCACACAGAAATGCCCCAGATTTTGTCAGAAAGCTGATTTTTGCAAATCTGCCACTTTGTGCTTTGCCCAGACCTGCAACAGCCTGAAGTTTGGGGGGGAGGGGGGGGGGGAAGGTTTTGCAAACTCATTTGTCAAACATAAGGATTTTGTGCCAGTTTGTTAGTGAGTTACTGGAACAGAGTTAAAACCAGTTTGCATGTCTCCTGGCTAACTGGGAGGTTCTTTCAAAGTCTTTAAATTCTGATGCTGGTCCAGTGGCAGTGCTGGGTGCTCTCATGAGTCCTTAAGCAGCCTGTGAGCAATGAGCTTGGAGGGAGCCACCGAGAGCCGACTCACTGCTCCATGCCGGCCGGTTCCGTTGGCAATTCCTAAAATTGTGGGCCGACTGGAAGTAGCGAAACGCCAGATGTATGTGTATACTAAATATAGAGATCTAAGATTAGCAAGGAAGTGGTGAGATAGGCAGAGGTAGATTGTGTTACAGAAGTAATTCTCAGGGAAGGGCTGCAAGAGAGACTCCGAGACCTTCTGGATATCTAATTCTGCTGCTGCAGATGAAGCAGTTTTAAATCTGATTGTATCTACATGCGCAGGTTATCCTCTATTGGCAGGGTGTCATTAAATAATAGAACACAAGAAAACACCAATTCTGTGGCTGTGCTGCAGGTGTGATAAATCTCCGTTACTGTCATGCTGAATTTTAATGTAGGTGGAAGCTGGCAGACCAAGAGCAGGTGCGATCTAAAGTCCTCGAGTTATGCACAAGGCCTGTGAGCAGCCCCAGCCACTAATCCGTTCTACAGTGCTCCAAGATGTATGTAACAAAATCAGCTTCCTCCCAGCCTCCTCCATCACACGCACACACTCACACTCACACTCACATGCCCACACACATACATACTCACATTCATGCACACACACTTACACACACACTCACATGCATACTCACATATATGCACACACATACATGCAAATTCACACTCACACACTCATACTCGCATACATTCATACACACACTCAAAAACACACTCATACATGTACACTTGTACACTCACACTCATACACACACACATACATACTCACATTCATGCACACACACTTACATACATGCCCACGCTTACACACATACTCACATGCATACTCACATATAAGAAAATTCACACTCACACACTCATACTCGCATACGTTCATACACACACTCATACATGTACACTTGTACACTCACACTCATACACACACGCATACATACATTCACACTCACATGCATGCATACTCGCATATATGCACACTCAAACACATGCACTCATACAGATGCACACTCACACTCACATGCTCACACACATGCATACTCACATACATGCACACACACTTACATACATGCCCACGCTTACACACATACTCACATGCATACTCACATATAAGAAAATTCACACACACACTCATACTCGCATACGTTCATACACACACTCATACATGTACACTTGTACACTCACACTCATACACACACGCATACATACATTCACACTCACATGCATGCATACTCGCATATATGCACACTCAAACACATGCACTCATACAGACGCACACTCACACTCACATGCTCACACACATGCATACTCACATACATGCACACACACTTACATACATGCCCACGCTTACACACATACTCACATGCATACTCACATATAAGAAAATTCACACTTACACACTCATACTCGCATACGTTCATACACACACTCATACATGTACACTTGTACACTCACACTCATACACACACGCATACATACATTCACACTCACATGCATGCATACTCGCATATATGCACACTCAAACACATGCACTCATACAGACGCACACTCACACTCACATGCCCACACACATGCATACTCACATACATGCACACTCTTACACTTGTACACTCACACACAGATACATACTCACATTCATGCACACACACATACATGCCCACGCTTACACACATACTCACATGCATACTCACATATAAGAAAATTCACACTCACACACTCATATTCGCATACATTCATACACACACTCAAAAACACATGTACACTTGTACACTCACACTCATACACACACGCATACATACATTCACACTCACACACATGCATACTCGCATGCATTCACACTCATACACACACTCACATACACATATGTACACTCACATATTTGCACACTCATACACACACACTCACACACAGAGTGCAGGCAGCAGGCGCGTAAGCATGCGTCGCTTGTGTTGCCACCACTGCATTGGCTACCTCCTAACTGCAGGCTGAAATCCAAGATGTTGTGTCTCGTTTTCAAATACTTTCATCTGGGTACACGGGGGGGGGGGGGGGGGGGGGGGGTAATGAAGATAATAGGGTTGTAGATGGATCAGTTCCAACAAACACTCGTAGTGGTTCTGTACTGTTCTTCCACCTTGGTGCCTACTTTGTTGTTCATTGCGGTATTTCTCATGACCAAAACAGTTTGCCTATTCCTTATGTGCTACTGAGGGCTCTTCGATCATCCTGGCCTTTTCTACTCAGTTGAAATCACATGATTTTGGGTCCCCATTGAGCTGTTCATTCCTGCTGCAGCAACAGAAGGAACAGGATTTGTTGGCTAAAACAAGGTTATTTACTTAAGCTTTTTCCAGATGGGGTAACCATTGCTTATTGTTAGATCAGCGGGTACCAAACTCATCTATCTTGTTGAGCATGGTAGATGTCAGGTATGGATCAGGTGAGGCACTGGCCCGGGGTACCAGTGATATAGGGCACCAAAATCCCAGTCTGGTCCTAGATGCTGGACTGGAATTGTGATGCCCTTTATCACCAGCACCTCACCTGGTCCAGCATTAGGGGGCAGTGGCCTCTCTAGCCAGAAATATTTGGGGTGGCATCAGGGAGGCATGCCAGATATACAGTGTGGTGTGGGGGGGAATCCAATGTGGCATTTCCATATATCATAATTATCCCCTACATTTATTAATTTAGATTTTGCTGACACCTTCTTCAGTAGTAGCTCAAGGTGAGTTACATTCAGGTACTCTGGATATTTCTCTGTTCCAGGAGGGCTCACAATCTAAGTTTGTACCTGAGGCAATGGAGGGTTAAGTGACTTGCCCAAGATCACAAGGAGCAGCAGTGGGATTTGAACTGGCCACCTCTGGATTACAAGACCAGTGCTCTAACCACTAGGCCACTCCTCCACTTCAAAGAGTCTTGTTACTCTTTGGGGTTCTACATGGAATGTTGTTACTGTTTGAGATTCTGCATGGAATCTTATCACTCTTTAGGGTTCCAGAATCTTGCTGTTCTTTGGGGTTCTACATAGAATGTTGCTACACTTTGAAATTCTGCATGGAATCTTGTTATTCTTTAGAATTCTAGAATCTTTATTTAGACTTTGCACACACCTTTTTCAGTAGTAGCTCAAGGTGAGCTACATTCAGGTACTCTGGATATTTCTCTGTCCCAGGAGGGCTCACAATCTAAGTTTGTACCTGAGGCAATGGAGGGTTAAGTGACTTGCCCAAGATCACAAGGAGTAGCAGCGGGATTTGAACCAGCCACCTGGGGTGGGGGGGGGGGGGGGGAGTGGAGGGAAAGATACCATTTCCAGTGTGGGGGCAACAGTTGGCTCCGAGAATCATAGTCCCTTGAGCCAGCCCTGGTAGATGTTGTTGGAGGGTGGGTAGTATAGCACAAGGTTGGTAAGTGAGCTTGTGGAAGGTGGTTAGAGGGGAGTTTTAGTGGGTGAGTTAAGCAAAGGGTGTCTTTTTGCTGTGTTGGGGTGAGTGGAGGATTTTTGAATATTGGGGGAGTTGGTTGGAAAGAGTGGGGTGGGATGTGAAAATGATGATGGGGAAGGGATAGGTTAGAGTTGTGTTGGGATTGGGGTTTTATTGAATATTTTTTGCTTCTTGTTAATTGTAATCATGGGGGTTTATTTAATTATTTTGTTTTAATTTTAATTACTGGACTTCAAGTTTTAGATTTCCCATCGGTGATGTGTAGCAAGATGGAGCTCAATAAAATGAAATAAAACTTCCAGTGCAAACACACACACTCACAAATGCATTTACACACTACCTCACCACAGTAATCCATACACACACAAACACATTTTCACATTATCCCACCACAGTAACACACACACACGCACATTTACACACTGCCCTATCACGGAAACACAAGCACACACTACCCCAGCATATGACATACAACACAAGCAGCACTGTGCAAGCTACACACACACACACACATTTACACACTGCCCCACCACAGAAATACACACGTATATAGTTTCACATTATCCCTCTACAACAGAGGCGTTCCTAGGCTGGCTGACAACCGGGGCAGATCGCCGATGCACCCCCTCCCCCGGCGAAATTACACCCCCCAGGTGCATTTTTACCTGCTGGGGGGGGTGTGCCGCGCACCTGTCGGCTCCGAGTCCGCTCGTTCCCTGCTGCTCCCTCTGCCCCGGAACAGGAAGTAACCTGTTCCACGCAGAGGGAGCAGCAGGGAGGGAACAAGCGGACTCAGCCAACAGGCGCGCGGCACCCCCCTAGCGGCCTGCACCCGGGGTGGACCGCCCCCACCGCCCCCCCCCTTGGTACGCCACTGCTCTACAACAAGGGTGGGCAACAACCCAGTTAGGGTTTCAGGATTTCCCCAATGAATATGCATGAGATCTATTTGCTTGCACTGCCTCCATCGTATGCAAATAGATCTCATTCATAGTCATTGGGGGAAAACCCAACTGAGTTGTGGTCCTCGAAGACTTAACAGGTTGCTCACACAAACACTTTCACAATACCCCGTCACAGAAACACACACACGCACCCACATTTTCACGTTATCCTCCACAGAAACACAACAAATGTAGTAACAGTGCAAACTACACACAGTGCAGAAAGACATGTTGCACACTGCCCAAGTACAGGACATACAAGTACTGGTCTCCGTATCTCAAAAAAGATATAGTAGAATTGGAAAAGGTACAGCGAAGGGCGACGAAAATGATAGTGGGGATGAGACGCCTTTCCTATGAAGAGAGGCTGAGAAGGCTAGGGCTTTTCAGCTTGGAGAAGAGACGGCTGAGGGGAGATATGATAGAAGTGTATAAAATAATGAGTGGAATGGATCGGGTGGATGTGAAGCGACTGTTCACGCTATCCAAAAATACTAGGACTAGAGGGCATGAGTTGAAGCTACAGTGTGGTAAATTTAAAACGAATCGGAGAAAATTTTTCTTCACCCAACGTGTAATTAGACTCTGGAATTCGTTGCCGGAGAACGTGGTACGGGCGGTTAGCTTGACGGAGTTTAAAAAGGGGTTAGATAGATTCCTAAAGGACAAGTCCATAGACCGCTATTAAATGGACTTGGAAAAATTCCGCATTTTTAGGTATAACTTGTCTGGAATGTTTTTACGTTTGGGGAGCGTGCCAGGTGCCCTTGACCTGGATTGGCCACTGTCGGTGACAGGATGCTGGGCTACATAAGTACATAAGTAGTGCCATACTGGGAAAGACCAAAGGTCCATCTAGCCCAGCATCCTGGCTAGATGGACCTTTGGTCTTTCCCAGTATGGCACTACTTATGTACTTATAACACAGGCACACACACACAGTCCCCTCCTCAAATACATGCACCAGCAGTGCAAGGTTCTTCAGAAACATCAGTGGTAGGAGCCTCTTTACAACCCCCCCCCCCCCCCCCCCCCCCACATGGTCTTCCTGCCAACCCCCTAATTTCTCTTCATGTCTTAATGATTTCCTCTCCTAGACATGGAGAGCCGCAGATTCTGCTGGAGTGTGTTTTGCATTTAAATACTTTGTTGGCACACATCCACTTCATTAATGTGGGGGAGATTCAGCCAATATTTAGAAGAAAAACACATTTGGCACTCGAGGGAGCTGCATTTAGAGCTTTATTGCTAATTTGATGGAGTGTTAATAGGCACTACAAATGTCATTGCTTGTTCATAGCAGCTGTCTTAAATCTTGTCTTCATGTTGGACCAACAAACTTACCTTTATTAGTCTTTCTGGAAGGAGCCAAAGATTGTCGTGCTTCCCTCTTCTACCAGGTGTCTGTTGCAAAGTACCAGCTCCCATCTTACTCCGTAAGAACCCCTTATGTGCCAAGTGGCAGTGCCAACCAAGTCCAGGCTAGGAAGCCTTCATCCCCTCCTGCTGGCACTCCTGAAATGTCCTGAGTGTGCCTCACTTCAGACAGGAGGTCATGTTGACTGGGCCTAGCCCTGGAAGTAGCACGATCATGTCCCACTATGCCATCCAGTGGTGCTCAAACTGGTCCTCTCCCCCACCGAGAAAATCATGTTTTCAGGATACCCCTAATGGATATGCATGAGTGAAGCTTGCATGCACGACCTCCAATGTGTGCAAATACATTTTGTGCCAGTGGTATTCACTCCCACGCCTCAAGGGCTGCCAACAGGTCAGGTTTTTGGGATATCCATAATGAATATGCATGAAAGAGATTTACATACAGTGGAGGTAGTAGGCTTGCAAATCTCTCTCATGTATATTCATTATATAGGGCCAGGCTTTATGAACCTCAACATGTATACACCGGGAGAAAGGAGGTATGATAGAGACGTTTAAATATCTCAAGGGCATTTATGTACAGGAAGTGAGCCTTTTTCAACTGAAGGAGAACTCTGGAACGAGGGGGTATACGATAAAGTTAAGAGGGAATAGGCTTAGGAGTAATCTAAGAAAGTATTATTTCACAGAAAGGGCGGTGGTAGCGTGGAATGACCTCCCGGTGGAGGTTGTGGAGTCGAGGGCTGTGTCAGAATTTAAAAAGGCATGGGATAAGAACGTGGCATCGCTTAGGAAAAGGAAGAGTTAGAGGTTACAGAGGATGGGCCGACTGGATGGGCCATTACACCTTTATCTGCCTTCATGTTTCTATTAGACATATTCTGAAAATGTCACCTGTCGGCGGCCCTTGAGAGGACTGGTAGTGAAGACCAAGATCATATGCAAATTGCTTAGGGAAATCCTAAAAAATATCACTGACTGTGAGGACCCAAGCATGAGTTTGAGTACCACTGTCAAAAGAGACATACTGAGCTGATATCCACCCTTAATAAACTGAAGCTACACCACCTTAGATGCACTGGGAGTTCCTCCTGACATGGGGCTTTGTGATCACCCTACATGGCAGTTTTATGTTGTGGAGGAGAGGGTTGACTTTGGAGCCTTCCCCCACTTCTTCATTTTGGCTCAATGAATGATATATGAACTTTTCTGTATGATCTCCAAGGCAAGACCCAGCAGTTTTCTGATATATCTAATAGAAATCACTTCTGTAAACCAAAACAGTCTCACAGAAACACACCAATGATCATTCAGTAGTGTGCTGCTTAGTGGAGGGCTGATTAGGCCTTGCCATTTGGTAAAACATGGGATTTCGGGCATTAGAATTTCAGGGAGTGTATAGGCATGCGCGATGTCCTCAGTCCAGCTACACAGGGAAGTCATTTATGAACTTCTATAAAGGGCTCCATGGGACACTGGGGGAGAACCAAAGGAGAGACATCAGTTGACTTTGATTCGCCAAGTCCACAGAGGAAGGGCCAAGTGTCTTTCTTTTCTACTGAGAGAGCATAGCTTTTCACTCAGATCAGAGATCTGAAAGGTTGACTTGGGTTCCATGAGGGGTCCAGCTGCACTCAGGAGAGTTCCTACTCCAAAGTCTAAGGGTTGAGAGGATCATCCAAAAGATGTTGCCAACCAACCAGCTATTCTGATAGCATGTTTAAGGGAGAAGACTTCTGACATTTTGACCAGGTTTCTGAGGGACAAAGGAACCCATTAGAAACTAGAAGTCCACATTTTCCAACTTAGTGAATTCCAGTGCCATGAGAAGATGTTCTTCATTATTTTTTGTCTCAATCAAAGAGCAGAGCTATGTATTTTGTGCTTCAGAACTGGGCAGGATTTGCATGGACAAGTAGACACATACCTACCTAGTCACGTTGGAGACTGCAGACTTACGTGGAGGTGCATTTTCAAAAGGGACGTCCAAGTTTCGATTTGGACATCCTTGCAAAACATCCCAATCCAGGGGCGGGGAAACCCGTATTTTCGAAACAAGATGGACGTCCATCTTTCGTTTCAAAAATACCATCAGGGACGTCCAAATCCTTAAATTTGGTCTTCCATAGAGATGGACGTCCATAGACATGGATGTTTCTGATTTTCAGCGATTTTCAAAACCAAGGACATCCATCTCAGAAACGACCAAATGCAAGCCATTTGGTCATGTGAGGACAGAAATGCAAGACAAGGCAAAACATGGAAGTAGATTAAAACTGGGTCAAGAAAAGGGTAAGACAAGGACAAGGCAAGGACTGGATCCAGACAGGACTAGACTGAAAGAGACAAGACAAAGCACACCTAGACAGGCAAGACAGGGTAGGAGCTAGACAACAAGAATAACAGAAGCAAGACAATAAACAAGGCAGGAACAGGATTCAGGATTCTCAAACAGGCTTGGCTGGATCAGGATTCTCAAACAGGATTCAGGATTCTCAAACAGGCTTGACTGGAACAGGATTCAGGATTCTCAAACAGGATTCAGGATTCTCAAACAGGCTTGGCTGGAATAGGATTCTGGAATGGACGGCTTGACTGGAACAGGATGCTGGAACGGGCTTGGCTTCACTGGAACAGGAGTCTGAAAGGGACTATTCTGGAACAGACTTGGCTTGGTTGGAACAGGATACTGAAAGGGACATGGCTTGACAGACAGCAGGAACAGAAACTAGCTCAAACACATAGCAGGGGCAGAACCTGGCTCAAACACACAACAGGAACAGAACTTAGCAGAAACAGAGCTCAAGAGCCAGGAAGCAAACATAGCAGACAAAGGATTAAGCAGACTAAGGGAATACAAACAAACAAAGAAGCAATGTGCTTACCAGCACCCACAGCTGGATAGCAGAGAAGTAATCGGGTATGATGCTGGCTTCTACAGACTCAGAATAAACAGACAAGAACCACACACACAGGAAACAGAACAGGGAATGCAGGAAGAGAGCTTGGCTAAACACGGAGGTTGGCTTAAACATAGAGCTTAACTATATCAAGAGTCAAAAGCAGGGCTAGACTAAAAGCAGGAGCCAAGGGTAGAATCAAACAGATAGACACCAAGAGCAGGGTGTGGCTCTACAGCCAGGCTTTCAGGAAACAAGATTCAAAAGCAAACTCACAGAAACAAAGGAAAGCATTGAAACACAAGACTCAGAGAAACATAGCAGAGACCTTCAGGAGTGAAACACTCAGCAAATTGGATACGATCTAAATAGGTGATCTCCATTTTGTGAAAGTGCTATACTGAGACCGACAAGGCGAATAAAATATCTTGGATGGATGCATGAATGAAACTTCCACTGAAGCAGCCTGTTGTTGGCGAAACAGGGTTCCCCTGTTGGGAGATTTTGATTACCACTGTACGAGAATACCGGGAGATGGGAGTATTACCACATGGCAACACCGGTTAACTGTCATCCAAGATAAGTAACGTTTGATCGTTTACTTTTCACTTAAGAATTGAGTCTCACCCCTTAGGTATTTGTAAAGGTGAGAAGGCATTCGTTTTCATGAATACAAAAGTAAAGTGGAGTTTTTTTAAGACTAATGATTAATGAAGGAGTCCTCTTTATTCAAAAAGGTGTGTCCTTTAAAGGGTGTCTCTGAGTCTACTGAGGTCTTTTTTTTTCTCCACAATTTTCCATTGAAACTTGCTATATACGCCTTTAAAATACCTTATTTACAATTGTAGAATTATTGGTATATGTTTTGATATTGAATTCTACAAGTTCCAAATAACACAGTGTGATTTTAATTACCTCCATATAGACTGGGTTAATGTAACATCAGGGCACGCTAGGGAGGTAAACTTCCTCGATGAAATAAAGGACAGCTTTATGGAGCAGCTGGTACAGGAGCCAACGAGAGAAGAAAAAATTCTAGGCTTAGTCATTTGTGGAGCGCATGATCTGGTGCTGGAGGTAGCGGTCCGGTGGCTGCTTGACAACAGTGATCATAACATGCTCACCTTTGAAATTTGCTTTAAAAAAGGTAAACATAGGAAGTCAAATACGTTAGCATTTAACTTTAAAAAAGGAAGCTATGGTAAAATGAGAAGAAAGGTTAAAAAAAACTTAGAGGAGCGTCTGAGAGGGTAAGAAACCTACAACAGGTGTGGATGCTGTTCAAAAACACCATCCTGGAAGCCCAGGCCAAATATATTCCACATATCAGAAAAGGAGGACGGAAAACCAAACGACAGCCGGCGTGGTTAAAAAGTGAGGTAAAGGAGGCTATTGGAGCTAAAAAGGAATCCTTCAGAAAATGGAAGAAGGAACAGAATGAGGAAAATAAGAAGCGGAATAAGGAATGTCAAGTCAGATGCAAAGCGCTGATAAGAAAGGCAAAGAGGGATTTTGAAAGAAAGATAGCGTTAGAGGCGAAAACTGATAGAATTTTTTTAGATACATTAAAAGCAGGAAACCGGCAAAAGAATTGGTTGACCCGCTGGATGACCGAGGTGTAAAAGGGGCGATCAAGGAAGACAAAGAAATGGCAGGAAAACTAAATGAGTTCTTTGCTTCGGTCTTCATCGAGGAAGATTTGGGTAAGATACCGGTACAGGACAGGGTATTCGAAGCTGAAGAGTCGGAAAAACTTATTGAAATATCTGAAAATCTGGAAGACATAATGGAGCAGTTCTGCAAACTGAAGAGTAGCAAATCTCCTGGACCGGATGGTATTCACCCTAGGGTACTGATAGAACTAAAAAATGAGCTGGTAGAGCTACTGTTATTGATTTGTAATTTATCCTTAAAATCGAGCATGGTACCGGAAGATTGGAGGGTGGCCAATGTCACGCCGATATTTAAAAAAGGTTCCAGAGAAGAACCGAGAAATTATAGACCGGTGAGTCTGACGTCGGTGACGGGCAACATGGTAGAGACTATAATCAAGAACAAAATTACAGAGCACATTCAAAAGCATGGACTAATGGGGCAAAGTCAACATGGATTTAGTGAAGGGAAGTCTTGCCTCACCAATCTGCTGCATTTCTTTGAGGGGGTAAACAAACATGTGGACAAAGGTGAGCCGGTTGATATTTTGTATCTAGATTTTCAGAAGGCATTTGATAAGGTCCCTCATGAAAGACTCCAGAGGAAATTAGAGGGACATGGGATCGGAGGTAGTGTCTTACTGTGGGTTAAAAACTGGTTGAAAGATAGGAAACAGAGAGTAGGATTAAAAGGTCAATATTCGCAATGGAGAAGGGCAGTTAGCGGGGTCCCTCAGGGATTGGTGCTGGGACCTCTGCTTTTTAACATATTCATAAATGACCTAGAGATGGAGTTAACTAGTGAGGTAATCAAATTTGCCGATGACACAAAGTTATTCAAAGTAGTCAAATCGCTGGAAGATTGTGAAAAACTACAAGATGACCTTACAAGACTGGGAGACTGGGCATCTTAATGGCAGATGACGTTTAATGTGAACAAGTGCAAGGCGATGCATGTGGGAAAGAGGAACCCAAACTATAACTACGTCATGCAAGGTTCATCGTTGGGAGTCATGTACCGAGAAAGGGATCTAGGTGTCATCATTGATGATACCTTGAAAACTTCTGCTCAATGTGCTGCTGTGGCTAGGAAAGCGAATAGAATGTTGGGTATCATTAGTAAAGGGATTGAAAACAAAAATAAGGATATTATTCTGCCATTGTATTGCTCCATGGTGTGACCGCACCTCGAGTATTGTGTTCAATTCTGGTCGTCGCACCTCAAAAAAGACATAGTGGAATTGGAAAAGGTGCAGAGAAGGGCGACAAAGATGATACAGGGGATGGGACGACTTCCCTATCAGGATAGGCTGAAGAGGCTGGGGCTCTTCAGCTTGGAGAAAAGGCGGCTGAGTGGAGAAATGATAGAGGTCTATAAGATAATGAGTGGAATGGAATGGGTCGATATGGAGCGTCTGTTTACGCTTTCCAAAAATACTAGGACAAGGGGGCATGCGATGAAGCTGCAGTGTGGTAAATTTAAAACAAATCGGAGGAAAGTTTTCTTCACTCAACGAGTAGTTAAACTCTGGAATTCTCTGCCGGAAAAGGTGGTTAAGGCGGTTAACTTGGTGGACTTCAAAAAAGGGTTGGATGGCTTCCTGGAGGAAAAAGCCATAGAATGTTATTGAATGGACGAGGGAATAATACAGTATTTCTAGGATGGGCGGGACAAATTGCTTGTTCTTTTGGCCGCTGTCGATGACAGGATGCTGGGCTCGATGGACCCTTGGTCTGTCCCAGCATGGCGATGGTTATGTATTTATGTACTTAAGGACATTGCTGATATCAAAATGATATAAAAGGGCACCTGTCATGGCAAGGGGTCACATCTTTATCTGACCAAATTCAAGGTAAGGTATACACATATGAGTTTGTCTTGGGCAGACTGGATGGACCATGCAGGTCTTTTTCTGCCGTCATCTACTATGTTACTATGTTACTATGACCTATCAGAACACATTATAACTCTGAACTATACCATGCTGGAGATGGAGGACAAATGCTGGACACAGGAGGAGAGAGGGGGGAGATGCTGAACTAAGGCAGGAGAGATACTGGAATACTCCTCCATCTAGTGTCTTCACTCTCTTGCTTTCTCACTCTTTCTAGTGTTTCCTCTTGTCTACCTGTCCATCCATGCCCAGCATCCCCATCTCTGACTCTCTTTCTATTTCTCTCTCTATCACTTCCCTGTTTCCAGCATTTTCTCTCTCTCTCTCCTCCAGCATCGCCTGCTCGTTCTCCCTCCTATTTTTGCTTCTAGGTTCTATGTGGGATGCGGGTCCTGTGAGCAGGTGCTGCTTCTGTATTCTTTTGAAATGTTTGATCCCTACACTCACTAGCAGCCTGCCTCTTGCTGCCACACTCAGAAGCAGGACCTGTAGGTCCCCTTCAGCCGCTTCAAGAGAAGAAAGCATTTGGGGAGGAAAGTGTAAAAGAACATGGATGGAGAGCATGAGGAGAAGTGTTGAAAAGCGAATGAACGCTCATAAACATAAGCTTTCTAGGGGTCCAATGTAGGGTTACCATATTTTGTCCCCCAAAAAGAAGGACACATGCCCGCCCCACCACACACCCCGCCCCTGTCACATTTTCCCCTCACCCGTCACACACCCCATCACCCCGCCTCCCCATCACCCCCCTCCCCTTACCCCTTTCATGCCCTCGCTCCGCCCCTGTCACATTTTCCCCTCACCCGTCACACACCCCATCACCCCGCCTCCCCATCACCCCCCTCCCCTTACCCCTTTCATGCCCTCGCTCCGCCCCTGTCACATTTTCCCCTCACCCGTCACACACCCCATCACCCCGCCTCCCCATCACCCCCCTCCCCTTACCTTACTACTGCCCTGGTGGTCTAGTGACCTCTTTGGGGCAGGAAAGAGCCCTCTTTTTCCTGCCTGGAGCGCTGCCCTGCATGCATCCTTCCTGTTGGTGATCTCGGCGCCGATTCAAAATGGCCACCGAGAGTTGAAGTCTTGCGAGGTCACTTCAATTCTCGGTGGCCATTTTGAATCGGCGCCGAGATCACCAACAGGAAGGATGCATGCAGGGCAGCGCTCCGGGCAGGAAAGAGGGGGCTCTTTCCTGCCCCAAAGGCGGAAAAGGTCACTAGACCATCAGGGCAGTAGTAACTAAGGGGAGGGGAGGCTAGCAATCTGCCCATTTGTCCGGATTTCTGGACAAACGGGCAGATTGGCAAAACCCGCCCGGTTGCCCGGACATGTCCTCTTTTAATTCTGGACATATGGTAACCCTAGCCCAATGTTGAATTAATCCAGCTCTGCTTCTGAACTGCTGAAGTCTACTAACGGTCCCCTGTTCGTTTTTGGACCCCTGGACTTTCTAATTTTCATCTCGAGCTAAGCATAAATTTGTTTTGGACAACACTCATTGCATGGAGTCTTTTATTAGAAAGGCTGTGTGACGAGTCCCCTTGAGCCCTGCAGCTCTTGCTGTTCTGTTCCTCATGAGCTAAATCCAGGGCTGTGCTGAGTTTCTCAGTGCTCTGCAGTAGTCAAAGCTGGTCCCTTACCAAATAAAAGGAGGGCGCCTGAGAAGAGAGGCCTTACGTGAAAAGGACAGTTGACTTGGGAGACCCTCCTAGGGCTGTCCTTCATTTCCCAGGTCCTGACCCTGTGCCTCGTCGTCTTTGCACCTGCCAAGACAGCAGACAGAAATCTGAAGAAAATTTGTATCACTGCTCAGCGAAAGATATCTCTAATGCGGCTTCCTCTAAATACATTACTCTCTACTGTTAGTGCATTGTGGGATTTGTAGTCCTGAGATCGACTCTACAGATAACGGAATAGATCAGGAGGTGGCTATTGGAAAGCCAGGGCTAGGCTAAGTCTTCTCTCCAGGAATGGAGCTTCTCGGTAGCCCCATCCACCCTGATTTGTCCCTTGTGCAGGATGACGCCTGCTCATGAGAACACTACATTTCCACCTTTTCCTGGAAAGAATTGTGGGGATAAAGCTGTCACTTTCCTAGTGGATAAAGCAGTGATCTGGGAGTTGGGCAAAACCAGGGGTGAGATCCTGCTTCTCTCCCCCTTCCGCCATCACTTAACCCTCCCATTGCCTTACATCATAAGCCCTGTGGGGAAGGGAAATACCTAGTGTGCTTGGAGCTCAGGTTTGCAAGGTGCATAATTAACTCTAAAATTCATATCCTCACCCTCACTGTTGACTCTTGCCCTCTCAGGGTTCTGTCTAATTATGACTTGTTTGTAGTTAGAAGGTCTGTAGTGAGTTCTGAGCAGCTCTGTACAAACTCAAAATTAAGCATGGCCCTTACGTACAAAGCCCAGTATTCTCAGTCAGGTGTTTTCCATCTCTCGGACTCTGACATCATTGGTCTCTCTAAGGTCCTCAGCCTTACATGAGACCTCATCTTGCCAATAGTTGGAAGGTTAGGGGGGTTAGGGGTTCTGGGCCTGCTAATTACCTCTCTGGCTGCTTAATTAGCGTGTTTTGCAGAATGCAAGGAGTAGGGGGCTCCATTTAAGAGCCGTGTGTAGTGTGAAGATGTTATTATGATCTCACACCTAGCTCTGCTCTCATCTGCGTGCCTCATGTCGGGCAGCATCCATTGTAATGAGTTAGTGCAAGTAATATATTCTCGTCCTTGCCAATACTTGCCCAAGGGCTGTCTAATGTGGTGCAGTGGTGGTGGGAACATGGATCAATCTGCATAAAATAAGGAGAAACAGATAGAACTGACAGCTCCACGGCCCCCCTCACCCCTCTGGGGTGACAGAGGTCCATTTATTTCACACCTCCATGGAAAAAAAAATGGTCCTGCAGCCTCCGTCAGCATACAGAGTGGATTTGGTTCCCAGGCATGTATTCTGCCTCTGATCTATGACAGAAGCCGACACACTTCCGGAGAAAAGAACAGAAAGAGGAGATTGTTATAAGAGGCAAAGGGAGACAGGTAAAGGCAGAAATATCTGTTGGAAAGTGAAGGATGTTGGGAGAAGTAAATTAAGCTGCAGCAGGGAGAGAGACAGGATAAGGGAGGGAGGAAGCCCAGGGGAGAATCCAGGCACTATGGAGCCTTCTCTGTTGAAGTTCATTAATGGTGAATGCTCGGGAGAGAGGGGATGTGGAGTTACTCTTACTGAAACACCAGTTGGCTCTTATGGGATGTGAACTGTGAAGATTCAAGTTACTTTGCAATGATTTGAAATTCAACCAAACAAAAAAAATGTCATGGTGCGTTCCCTTTTCACAGAGTTATGTACAAAAGATGAGCACTGATCTCATAGTACCACCGCAGATGAGGGCAGGTGAATGACTTGCATCCCATTGTTATTATTGTGGTCTTTGTAATTCACTTTGACATCAGAGATCAAAGGGGAGGTGTCACATTTGACAATAAACTGGCCTATTTTCAGTGCCGTAGCGAGGGCGGTTGACACCCGGGGCGGGTCGCTGCGGCGCACCCCCCCCCCCCCTCCCAGAGCACATTCTTACTAGCATAGGAAAGCGGAGGGCGGGCGGGAGGGCCGATCCGCCCCAAGTGCACGTCGCTGGGAGCTGCGTCGGCTCCGCTGGTTCCCTGCTGTCTCTGCCCCGGAACAGGAAATAACCTGTTCCGGGGCAGAGGGAGCAGGGAACCAGCGGAGCCGACACCCCCCCAGCGGCGTGCCCCCGGGGCGGACCGCCCCACCGCCCCCCCTTCCTACGCCACTGCCTATTTTGTTTGCCCAGGTATCGGTCTACACTGCCGATAGTTGCCAATCACAGAGCTTAGCCTATAGGACTTGCCTAACGGTTAGTGCAGTGGCCTGAGACCCAAGGGAACCAGGTTCAATTCCCACTGCAGCTCTGGGCAAGTCACTTAACCCTCCGTTGCCCCAGGTACAAAATTAGTACCTATATATAATATGTAAACCGCTTTGATTGTAACCACAGAAAAGTGGCATATCAAAGCCCATCCCCTTCCCCCGTTCCCTTTCCCTTCCTTAGCCAACATAGTTCCTCTTCTGCACTGCCCCCTCCCCTTCCACAATAACTACCTTCCATAATAACACTCAGCAGCCTTACTTGTCCCCCAATAACTCACCAACACCAGGGCAGCTGTTACTTGAAAATTCCTCTCCCAAGGTCACAGTGACCTTTCCAGATGGCTTCCACCACCAGCACCATCCTGCAGCACTGACTTCAACATAAGGAGCCAGACAGGCTCTGCTTTTCCCCTGGGACCTTCTACCTCTGCTTCCTAATGTGATTGCAGGACATGAGACACATGGAGGGGCATTTTCGAACGGGGATGACCATCTCTAAGGGCGCCCAACTCTAAGGACGGTGCCGCGAAGGGGCGGGGCAACGCGTATTATCGAAACAAGATGGACGTCCATCTTTCGTTTTGATAATACGGTCGGGGACGCCCAAATCTTGACATTTAGGTCGACCTTAGAGATGGTCGTCCTCAGGTTTTGGCGATAATGAAAACCATAGACGTCTATCTCAAAAACGTCCAAATCCAAGCCCTTTGGTCATGGGAGGAGTCAGCATTTGTAGTGCACTGGTCCCCCTCACATGCCAGGACACCAACCGGGCACCCTAGAGGGCACTGCAGTGGACTTCAGAAATTGCTCCCAGGTGCATAGCTCCCTTACCTTGGGTGCTGAGCCCCCCAAATCCCACCCCCCCCCCCCCAGGTCCACCTGCCTGAAGTACACTGCACCTACTACAACTGCTCCAGGGACCTGTATACTGCTGCGATGGACCTTATGGCATTTGATGCTGGCATACAGGCTGGCAAATAAGTATTTTTAAACTTGTTTTTTTATGGTGGGAGGGGGTTGGTGACCACTGGGGGAGTAAGGGGAGGTCATCCCCAATTCCCTCCAGTGGTCATCTGATCAGTTCGGCCACCTTTTTGAGGCTTGGTCGTGAAAAAAAATGGACCAAGTAAAGTCGGCCAAGTGCTCGTCAGGGACGCCTTTTTTCTATTATCGGCCGAGGACGACCATCTCCTAATCACGCCCCAGTCTTGCCTTCGCTACCCTACCAAAACGCCCCCATGAACTTTGGTCGTCCCCGCAATGGAAAGCAGTCGAGGGTGTCAAAAAATCGGCTTTTGATTATGCCGATTTGGACGACCTTGCGAGAAAGACGCTCATCTCCCAATTTGTGTCGAAAGATGGGCGTCCTTTTCTTTCAAAAATAAGCGTGATGATGACACCATAGGAGCCAACTTTTCAGAATTATTGGGGGAGCTAAGCCCAATGGAAATAACCCCTCCCTGGACACATTCAAGGAATTTTCTCAATATTGGGGGCGCTCAACCACCCACAGAGTCGACTCCTATGGATGACACTGCAGATCGTTCATAAGAACTCATCCTATAAAACCTTTTTATTATTACAAAAATATCTCCGTACACTGTGGAAGTGTAGTAATGTGATCGAGGGCTGGCTGCAAGGAGACAAGTTGTAAAAGTAAAGAGAAAACTCTTTATTATGGCACTCAAATATCCAGAAACCTGTTGCTTCACAGGCTTTCGTGTTACACCAATAAAGTCTCTTATAAATCAGAGGAAAAAAGTCTTACAAGGGCTGGCTTCTGACCTGGCCCAAATAGAGCGTGCAGCAGGTTCAAAACAGTCACAGACAAACCCAGGCCCAGCTTCAACCTGGACACACAGGATCAGGATCTTCAGAATGAGTCAAGAAAAGAGCGTCCTACCTTGGCAGTTCTTTTACACATTGACTGTGGAGGCATAAGCTTGATGGCTACCCCTTTCTTCCAGGAGCTTCCCTACTTGTTTTTAGGCTAGGTTTTTATCTGCCCTGCTTGAGCCCCACCCTTTCTACTGGGTACCTGAGAACCTGGTGCCTTAAGGTGACCCAGGGAGGGAGTTTCAATGGGGACTGGTAGTCTCCTATACATTCCTTCACAGGAAGTAATGTGCTGGTCTGCTTAGAGTAGGGTTACAATATTTTGCCCCCCAAAAAGGAGGACACATGCTCTGCCCCCTTTCACGCCCTGCCGCACCGCCTTTCACGCTCCGCCCCGCCCCTTTCACGCCCTCACTCCACCCCCTGTCACATTTTCCCCTCCCCCGTCACACATCCCATCACTCCCCCTCCCCATCACCCCCCTCCCCTTACCTTACTACTGCCCTGGTGGTCTAGTGACCTCTTCAGGGCAGGAAAAAGCCCCCTCTTTCCTGCCCGGAGCGCTGCCCTGCATGCATCCTTCCTGTTCGTGATCTCGGCGCCGATTAAAAATGGCTGCCAAGAGTTGAAATCTCGTGAGGTCACATCAACTCTCGGCGGCCATTTTGAATCGGTGCCGAGATCACGAACAGGAAGGATGCATGCAGGGCAGCGCTCTGGGCAGGAAAGAGGGGGCTCTTTCCTACACGAAGGCGGAAGAGGTCACTAAACCACCAGGACAGTAGTAAGTAAGGGGAGGGGAGGCTAGCAATCTGCCCGTTTGACTGGATTTCTGGACAAATGGGCAGATTGGCAAAACCCGCCCGGTTGCCCGGACATGTCCTCAAAAAGAGGACATGTCCGGGTAAGCTTTAGAGAGATGCCACTCTAGATCCCAAGGCAGCCATTTTGGTTCTGAATTATTCTACTTTGTTTTCTCTACCATACTGATACGGTGCTCAGTGAAACAAAAACTTGACATTAACTTAAGGTAGTAGAGAGATGAAAAAGCAGCAAAATGAGCGAGGTCTGTGTGAAGAATAGATTGTTACGTTTGGAGTGGACATTTGCCAGGGAAGTGACCTCTTCGCTATAGGTGCTAGACTGTTCTAGTGGAAGATGCAAGGTGGGCGAATGGGTGAAGATGAGAGGAACTAACTCTAGGTCTCCATGCTTGAAATCTCAATGCCACCATCCGCTGGCGGGTCCAGGACAGTTTACATTATAAATATTAGCCAAACAAATTAATCCATCGTATAAAAACAATACATCACACAGAGAGAAAAAGTGACACACCATAACATTGCTAAATCAATAATACAAGTGAGTCTTGATCTCCTTACGGAAAGAAAAATAATTTGCGTCTGTTCTAATAAAAGAGGACAAGGCATTCCACTAAGGGATCATAAAATCAGTAAACATAGCTTTAGCTCTCCTCATAAATCTTATACCCTTCAAAGAAATTGGGCACAGTATTAGCAAGCTACATATTCTTTCTGAAAATCTACCAAAGGACACACAAATTAAATCTGTCAGTAGAGACAAATAGGAGGAAATATTTTTTCACTCAATGAATAGTTAAGCTCTGGAACTCTTTCCTGGAGGATGTAGTAACAGTGATTAGCGTATCTGGGTTTAAAAAAAAAGTTTGGACAAATTCCTGGAGGAAAAGTCCATAGTCTGTTATTGAGAGGGACATGGGGGAAGCCACTACTTGCCCCGGGATTAGTAGCATGGAATGTTGCTGCTATTTGGGTTTCTGCCAGGTATTTGTGACCTGGATTGGCCACTGTTTGGAAACAGGATACTGGGCTAGATAGACCATTGGCCTGACCCAGTATGGCTACTCTGATGTAAGAAGATAGCCCATAAATTGCCTGAAAAAATAAACAGAGAGATTTATCTATTATTCTTTGTTGAACTGGTGACCAATGTAACTGAATGCGATATATTGAGATACTATCAAACTTTCTAAGATTAAAGATCAACCTAATTACAGTATTTTGGATTAACTGCATTTTTCTTACTAAGCGGTGGTAAAAAAAGGGCTCTACACTAGCAGCGGGGGCTGTTTTTGTCGCTCCCCGAAGCCCTTTATACACAGTGTGTAAAAAGGCCAAAAAAAAGATATGGCCATGCTGTAAGATTGCTCTTTCCGCATGGACATGCCGGGGGGTAGGGTGGAGTCAGGGGCGTAGCCAGACTTCAGCGGGAGGGGGGTTCAGAGCCCGAGGTGAGGGGGCACATTTTATCCCCCTCGGCACTGCCGATCCCCCTCCCCCGCCATTTTTGACCTCACTGCTGCCGCCACCACCACCTTTGACCCCCCCCCAGCGCCAACCCTTTTGACCCCCTCTTTCCGCTGCCGCCATCAGGTACCTTTGCTGGCGGGGATCCCCAACCCCCACCAGCCAAATTCCTCTTCTCCAGCACAGCCGCGTTGCTGATCTGCAAGGGGGGCTTCTGTTTCTGTGAGTCTAACAAAACAGAAGCCTGCGCGGCCACGTTGCTGATCTGCATACATAGTAACATAGTAGATGACGGCAGAAAAAGACCTGCACGGTCCATCCAGTCTGCCCAACAAGACAAACTCATATGTGTATACCTTATCTTGATTTGTACCTGCCTTTTTCAGGGCACAGACCGTACAAGTCTGCCCAGCAGTATTTCCTGCCTCCCAACCACCAGTCCCGCCTCCCATCTTCGGCTCTGGCACAGACCGTATAAGTCTGCCCTCCACTATCCTCGCCTCCCAACTAACAACCTCTCTTCCCCCACCTGCTCCGCCACCCAATTTCGAAGCCTGCTCTGTTTCTGTGAGTCTGACATCCTGCATGTCAGACTCACAGAAACAGAAGCCTGCCCTTGCAGATTAGCAACGTGACCGCACAGGCTTCTGTTTCTGTGAGTCTGACGTCCTGCACCTAAGTCAGAAGCAGAAACAGAAGTCTGCCCTTGCAGATCAGCAACGCGGCCACGCCAGAGAAGAGGACTGGCTGACGGGGGTTGGGGACCCCGCCAGCAAAGGTACCTGACGGCGGCAGGGGAGGGTTGGCGGCGGGGGGCCAGGGCTAAATCTACGGGTGGCCCATACCCCTGTGGCCCCACGTAGCTACGCCCCTGGGTGGAGCACTTACTGCCACTCACTGAGGTGGTGGTGAGGGCTGCCACGCTAACCCAGCAATAACCGGGTAGCATGTGACGCTGCATGATTACCGCCGGGTAACCCCTTGCAGAAATTTTTTGAATATTTTTTGAATATTTCCACTAGCACCAGAAATGCCATACCCTGGTGGTAGAAGTACCGCCAGCGTTCATGTTGGGCCAGCGGTAGCTCCAGATTGGTAGTAAGTTCGTGGTGGGCTTACCACTGCTTAGTAAAAGGGTCTCTTTTTTTTTTTTGTAGAGATATTCAAATAAAGCACAAAACAAGAAAACAAATGTCGCAAAATTAAATTGCCACAATTTAAAGAATGTTTTCTTCCATAAATGACTTATCTGTGAGTTCCTATTGAGGAAACTACACTTCTCCTTTCTTCCTCAAAATGTACCACCTGTTCCTCTGATCCCATTCCCACCCACCTTCTTAATGCCATCTCTCCTACTCTTATTCCTTTTATCTGTCACATTCTCAACCTCTCACTTTCCACTGCAACTGTCCCTGCTGCCTTTAAACATGCTGTGGTCACACCTCTCCTTAAGAAGCCTTCACTCGACCCTACTTGTCCCTCTAATTACCGACCCATCTCCCTCTTCCCTTTTCTCTCCAAATTACTTGAGCGTGCTGTTCACCGCCGCTGCCTTGATTTTCTCTCCTCACATGCTATTCTTGACCCATTACAATCTGGTTTTCGCCCTCTCCACTCAACCGAAACTGCGCTTACTAAAGTCTCCAATGACCTATTACTGGCTAAATCCAGAGGTCAATATTCCATCCTCATTCTTCTTGATCTTTCCGCTGCTTTTGACACTGTCGATCACAGCATACTTCTCGATACCCTGTCCTCACTTGGATTCCAGGGCTCTGTCCTTTCCTGGTTCTCTTCCTACCTCTCCCTCCGCACCTTTAGTGTTCACTCTGGTGGATCCTCTTCTACTTCTATCCCTCTGCCTGTCGGCGTACCTCAGGGTTCTGTTCTTGGTCCCCTCCTCTTTTCTATTTACACTTCTTCCCTTGGTTCATTAATCTCATCCCATGGCTTTTCCTACCATCTCTATGCTGATGACTCCCAAATCTACCTTTCTACCCCTGATATCTCACCTTGCATCCAAACCAAAGTTTCAGCGTGCTTGTCTGACATTGCTGCCTGGATGTCTCAACGCCACCTGAAATTAAATATGACCAAAACCGAGCTTCTCATTTTCCCCCCCAAACCCACCTCCCCGCTCCCCCCGTTTTCTATTTCTGTTGATGGCTCTCTCATTCTCCCTGTCTCCTCAGCTCGAAACCTTGGGGTCATCTTTGACTCTTCTCTCTCCTTCTCTGCTCATATCCAGCAGACCGCCAAGACCTGTCGTTTCTTTCTTTACAACATCCGTAAAATCCGCCCCTTTCTTTCCGAGCACTCTACCAAAACCCTCATCCACACCCTTGTCACCTCTCGTTTAGACTACTGCAATCTGCTTCTTGCTGGACTCCCACTTAGTCACCTCTCCGCTCTCCAGTCGGTTCAAAACTCTGCTGCCCGTCTCATCTTCCACCAGGGTCGCTTTACTCATACTACCCCTCTCCTCAAGACCCTTCACTGGCTCCCTATCCGTTTTCGCATCCTGTTCAAACTTCTTCTACTAACCTATAAATGTATTCACTCTGCTGCTCCCCAGTATCTCTCCACACTCGTCCTTCCCTACACCCCTTCCCGTGCACTCCGCTCCATGGATAAATCCTTCTTATCTGTTCCCTTCTCCACTACTGCCAACTCCAGACTTCGCGCCTTCTGTCTCGCTGCACCCTACGCCTGGAATAAACTTCCTGAGCCCCTACGTCTTGCCCCATCCTTGGCCACCTTTAAATCTAGACTGAAAGCCCACCTCTTTAACATTGCCTTTGACTCGTAACCACTTGTAACCACTCGCCTCCACCTACCCTCCTCTCTTCCGTTCACATTAATTGATTTGATTTGCTTATTTTTTATTTTTTGTCTATTAGATTGTAAGCTCTTTGAGCAGGGACTGTCTTTCTTCTATGTTTGTGCAGCGCTGCGTATGCCTTGTAGCGCTATAGAAATGCTAAATAGTAGTAGTAGTAGTAGTAGTAGTAGAGTCAAAAGATAAAGTAAAATCCAAGATTATTCCAAGTACTTTAGCTTTAGTCTCAACCGGAAAGATCAAATTCTGCAACAAGGTTATCTCTGTAGGGGTGACTGAGTCAGGATCATGAAACCATAAAAGTTTAATTTTACTTGAGTTTAGTTTTCAACAAATTTATAGCAGCCCCATCCTGAATCTTCCTCAGTCAAACCAGAGTTAACCCAATGACTCAGCCAGGCACTCTTATATAAAGAAAAATACAAGCCAAAGAATAAGAAACACAATCTAGCCCACTTTAATTGAGGAGAACATTACTAGATCAGATTTAAAAAAAAAAACTGCTGAGTATTTTTATGCAAACACACTACCCATGGACTGTCTCAAATAACTGACCTCACTTAAGCAAAAGCTAAACTTACATAAGAACATAAGAATAACTATACTGGGTCAGACTAATAGTCCATCTAGCCCAGTATCCTGTTTCCAACAGTGGCCAATCCAGGTCATAAGTACCTGGCAGAGACCCAAAGAGTAGCAACATTCCATGTAGAACTGCAAAGAATAGCAAGATTCCGGAATCCTAAAGAGTAATAAGATTCCATGTAGAACCCCAAAGAGTAGCAACATTCCATTTAGAATCCCAAGTACATAAGTATTGCCATACTGGGACAGTCCGATGGTCCATCAAGCCCAGCATCCTGTTTCAAACAGTGGCCAAGCCAGCTCACAAGTACCTGGCAGAAACCCAATTAGTAGCAAGATCCCATGCTTCCTGGGACAAGCAGTGGCTTCCACATGTCTGTCTCAATAGCAGACAATGGACTTTTCCTCCAGGAGCTTGTCCAAACTATTTTTAAACCCAGATATTACTACATCCTCCAGGAAAGAGTTCCAGAGCTTAACTATTCATTGAGTGAAAAAATATTTCCTTCTCTTTAATTTAAAAGTATTCCCATGTAACTTCATGGAGTGTCCCCTAGTCTTTGTACTTCTGGAACGAGTGAAAAATCGATTCACTTCTACTCATTCTACACTACTCAGGATTTTGTGGACCTCAATCATATCCTCCCTCATCGGTCTCTTTTCCAAAGCTGAAGAGCCCTAACCTCTTTAGCCTTTCCTCATACGAGAGGACTTCCATCCCCTTCATCATTTTGGTCACTCTTTTATCGATTTGGCTCAGTACATCTTTCAGCTGAGATTTCTTTCAGTTCCCCCACATCATCACCCTTGAAAACCATTTCCGGTACAAGTAGATCTCTTACATCTTCTTCCATAAAGATCGAAGCGAAGGATTCATTCAGTTTCTCAGCTATGACCTTGTTTATTTCTTATGCTGCTTCTTATTTTTTCAGTTGAATCCTTCTTCTATTCTTTGAAGGACATTTTCTTGGCTATAATAGCCTCTTTCACTTCACCTTTTAACCATGCAGGCTGTGATTTTCTCTTCTTTCCACCTTTGTAAATGCGTGGAATGCATCCAGCCTAGGCTTCCAAGATGGTATTTTTAAACAACACCCATGCCAAATGGGACTCATTTTCAAAGCACTTAGACTTGCAAAGTTCCATAGGTTAGAATGTAACTATTTATTTATTTATTTATTTGTCGCATTTGTACCCCACATTTTCCCACCTATTTGCAGGCTCAATGTGGCTTACATAGTACCGTCAAAGGTGTTTGCCCAGTCGGTTGATAACAAATACAAGGTTGTATAGTGATCGTATGAGGTATAAGTGGAGGGTCAGAAGGGATGAAGATTGCGCGTTGTCCAGTACGATCATAGTCATGCTGTGATGCTGGGTGAAGAGGTTTACATGAGATCGTTGGGGTAGGCCTTTTTGAAGAGGTTGGTTTTTAGTGATTTCCTGAAGTTCAGGTGGTCGTGAATTGTTTTCACAGCTTTTGGAAGGCCATTCCATAGTTGTGCGCTTATGTAGGAGAAGTCGGATGCGTAAGTTGTTTTGTATTTCAGTCCTTTGCAATTTGGGTAGTATAGGTTTAGGTAGGATCTTGACGATCTGACTTTGTTTCTTATTGGTAGATCTATAAGGTCTATCATGTATCCTGGGACTACACCGTATATGATTTTGTGGACTAAGGTGCAGATTTTGAAGATGATCCGTTTTTTGATTGGGAGCCAATGCAACTTTTCTCGAAGAGGTTTGGCACTTTCGAAGCGTGTTTTGCTGAATATAAGCCTGGCTGCTGTATTTTGTATTATGTAAGTCTAAGTGCTTTGAAAATATACTTGTTAGTGTCCTTACCTTTGCAGCCAATCCTTTTAGCTTCTTTTTAACCATTTTCCTCATTTTATTATTGTCGCCCTTTCGAAAATTAAATGCAGCTCCAGTAGATTTCATTTTTGGCTTCATTCCAGATAGTAGCTCATACTTGATCATGTTATGATCACTGTTTCCCAGGGGATCCAACACCTTTACCTCTCATACTATGCCCTGCACACCACCAAGGACTAGATCTAAATGGCTCACCCTCTTGTCAGTTCCTGGACCAGTTGCTCCAAGAAGCAGTCTTTTATTACATCCACCCCAGGATATTGAGGGAGCTCAGAGAGGTTTTGGCGGGTCCTCTTAAAGATTTGTTTAATAAATCCTTGGAGACAGGAGAGGTTCCGAGGGATTGGAGAACGGCAGATGTGGTCCCTCTTCACAAAAGTGGTGATAGGGAAGAAGCTGGAAACTACAGGCCAGTAAGCCTCACTTCGGTTATTGGAAAAGTAATGGAAGCCTGGAAGCCAATATGTTGCAAAATCCGAGACAACATGGTTTTACCAAAGGGAAATCGTGCCAAATGAATCTCATTGAATTCTTTGACTGGGTGACCAGAGAATTGAATCAAGGACGTGCTATGGATATAATCTACTTAGACTTCAGCAAAGCTTTTGACACAGTTCCCCACAGGAGGCTCTTGAATAGACAGGCTGAAGATAGGACTCAACGTGGTGAACTGGATTAGGAACTGGTTGATGGACAGACGCCAGAGGGTGGTGGTTAATGGAATTCACTCGGATGAGGGGAAGGTGAGTAGTGGAGTGCCTCAGGGATCGGTGCTGGGGCCGATTCTGTTCAATATATTTGTAAGTGACATTGCTGAAGGGTTAGAAGGTAAAGTTTGCCTTTTTGCAGATAATACCAAGATTTGTAACAGAGTGGACACCCCGGAGGGAGTGGAAAACATGAAAAAGGATCTGCAGAAGCTAGAAGAATGGTCTAATGTTTGGCAATTAAAATTCAATGTGAAGAAATGCAAAGTGATGCACTTAGAGAGTAGAAATCCACGGGAGACATATGTGTTAGGCGGTGAGAGTCTGATATGTACAGGCAGGGAGAGGGATCTTGGGGTGATAGTATCTGAGGATCTGAAGGCGACGAAACAGTGTGACAAGGCGGTGGCTGTAGCCAGAAGGTTGCTAGGCTGTATAGACAGAGGTGTGACCAGCAGAAGAAAGGAGGTGTTGATGCCCCTGTACAAGTTGTTGGTGAGGCCCCACCTGGAGTATTGTGTTCAGTTTTGGAGGCCGTATCTTGCTAAGGATGTAAAAAAAATTGAAGCGGTGCAAAGAAAACCTACAAAAATGGTATGGGATTTGCGTTACAAGACTATGAGGAGAGACTAATTCCCTTGCCCGTAAATGTCTTGTCTGTTTTTACCTAGATTGTAAGCTCTTTGAGCAGGGACTGTCTCTATGTGTCTCATTTTCAGCGCTGCGTACGCCTTGTAGCGCTATACAAATGTTATTAGTAGTAGTATACCTTGGAGGAAAGGAGAAACAGGGGTGACATGATACAGACGTTCAAATATTTGAAAGGTGTTAATCCGCAAATGAACTTTTTTCGGAGACGGGAAGGCAGTAGAACTAGAGGACATGAAATGAGATTGAAGAGGGGCAGACTCAAGAAAAATGTCAGGACGTATTTTTTTCACGGACAGAGTGGTGGATACTTGGAATGCCCTCCCGCGGGAGGTGATGGAGATGAAAACAGTAACGGAATTCAAAAATGCGTGGGATAAACATAAAGGAATCCTGTTCAGAAGGAAGGGATCCTCAGGAGCTTAGCAGAGATTTAGTGGCAGCACCGGTGGTGGGAGGCAGGGCTAGTGCTGGGCAAGACTTCTACGGTCTGTGCCCTGAAAATGGCAGATACAAATCAAGGTCAGGTATACATATAAAGTAGCACATGTGAGTTTATCTTATTGGGCAGACTGGAAGGACCATACAGGTCTTTTTCTGCCGTTACCTACTATGTTACTATGTATCTAGGAATTTTATTGCCCTGGTGCTCCCTGATGTAACAGTAAGAGCTAACATTAAGATAATGTATCCTAACTTTTACGTTGAAACCCTCTGCTCAGTGTTCTGCGGCGGCTAAGAAAGCAAATAGAATGTTAGGTATTATTAGGAAGGGAATGGAAAACAAAAGTGAGGACGTTATAATGCCTTTGTATCACTCCTTGGTGCGACCGCATCTCGAATATTGTGTTCATTTCTGGTCACTGCATCTCAAAAAAGATATAGTGGAGTTAGAAAAGGTACAGAGAAGGGTGACGAAAATGATAAAGGGGACGGGACGACTTCCCTATTAGGAAAGGCTGAAGCATCTAGGGCTCTTCAGCTTGGAGGAAAGATGGCTGAGGGGAGATATGATAGAGGTCTATAAAATAATGAGTGGAGTGGAATGGGTAGACGTGAATCTTTTGTTTACTGTTTCCAAAAATACTAGGACTAGGGGGCATGTGATGAAGCTACAAAGTAGTAAATTTAATACGAATCGGAGAAAATGTTTCTTCACTCAACGTGTAATTAAAATCTGGAATTCATTGCCAGAGAATGTGGTAAAGTGGGGTTTAAAAAAGGTCTGGACGGCTTCCTAAAGGAAAAGTCCACAGACCATTATTAAATTGACTTGGGGGAAATCCGCTGCTATTTCTGGAATAAGCAGCATAAAATGTATTGAACTTTTTCGGGAACTTGCCAGGTATTTGTGACCTGGATTGACCACTGTTGGAAACAGGATGCTGGGCTTGATGGACCTTCGGTTTGTCCCAGTGTGGCAATACTTATGTACTTACTCTTCCCTTGCAAGAATTCCTGTTATAGCAAAGAATCAAAGAATACATTGATGCCCCCATACACTATCAAGCACTCGCAAGAGATTCAAAGAAAATCAATGCTCAACACCAGGCACTTGGGTCTTCAATGCAAAATGGATGTCTCAAAACCAGGGCTTCCCAGCCCTCTCCTGAAGGCTCACCTAACCAGTCAGATTTTCAGGACTACCACATAAAAAAATAAGAATATAAAAATAGCCAATCTTGGCCAGACCAATGGTCCATCTAGCCCAGCCTTTCCTCATATGAGAAGAGTTCCATCCCTTTATCATTGTGGTCGCTCTTCTTTGAACCTTTTCTAATTCCACTATATCTTTTTTAAAATATGGCAACCAGAACTGAACATAATACTCAAGGTGAGGTCGCACCATGGAGCTATTCAGAGGCATGATAGTATTCTTGGTCTTATTCTGGCTTCCGATCAGATACCGCATACAGTTCAAGCTTCTCCTACTAACCTACAAATGCACTCGATCTGCAGCCCCTCCTTAGCTCTCTACCCTCATCTCCCCTTACGTTCCTACCCATAACCTCCGCTCTCAAGACAAATCCCTCCTTTCAGTACCCTTCTCCACCACCGCCAACTCTAGGCTCCGCCCTCTCTGCCTCGCCTCACCCCATGCTTGGAACAAACTCCCTGAGCCCATACGCCAGGCCCCCTCCCTACCCATCTTCAAATCATTGCTCAAAGCCCACCTCTTCAATGTCGCTTTCGGCACCTAATCACAACACCTCTATTCAGGAAATCTAGACTACCCCAACTTGACATTTCGTCCTTTAGATTGTAAGCTCTTCAGAGCAGGGACCGTCCTTAGTTATTAATTTGTACAGCGCTGAGTAACCCTAGTAGCGCTCTAGAAATGTTAAGTAGTAGTAGTAGTAGTAGTAGTTATTCACAATCCCTTTCCTAATAATTCCTAGCATCCTGTTTGGTTTTTGGCCACCGCCGCACACTGAGCAGAAGATTTCAGCGTATTATCTACAAGAGCACCCAGATCTTTTTCTTGGGTGCTGACCCCCAAGGTTGACCCTGGCATCAGGTAACTATGATTCGGATTATTCTTTCCAATGTGCATCACCTTGCATTTGTCCACATTAAATGTCATCTGCCATTTGGATGCCCAGTGTTCCAATTTCCTAAGGTCATCCACAATCAATATGTTAGAGCCCATTGGAAAATATCCCTCATGTATATTCATTGCAGTAATCTTAAAAACTTGATTGGCTAGGTGTACCTCCAGGGGAGAGTGGAGAGGTACTGTTGCAATGTTGCTTACAGGGGTGGAGTGATCATTGGAACAGTGGAGCAGGGCCCGAGGGCCCAAGGCAGTAGCGGGCCCACTCTCCCCTAGCTTCCATCAGATTTAATCATTTTTGATAGGTTTGAAGGGGCCCAAGGCCCTTATTGCCTAAGGGAACACTGTCAGTCCACCCCTGGTTCCTTCTGCAACATCAGGAAATATTTGTATCTTTTGACCACAAAACATTACATTCTTCCTTTAAAGTAATTTTTTTGGATTACCAATTTGTCAGATTCAGATCAAAAGGAGACAAGAAGAGTAGACATCTCAATTGCCTATCCTGAGAAGTCTTCCGGTAAGATCAAGTCTATCAGGAGAGGCAACCAGGTTCAACTCCCCTTCTCCAGTTCCTGCAGTAACAGAGTTATTAGATACATAATGACATTTAGAAAGACCCAGTTCCTCTACACGAGTAATACCTAGGACTTCCTCCAGATATCTTCTTAAAAGGATAAGAGGAGACAGCACTTGCACTGCCCATTCTTAAATTTTCCCATGATGCAATTTTTGTACTCTCGCCAGATTTTCCAAAGCTTCTAATTTAAATTCCAGAGGCCTGTAGTCCATGGATCTACAATTCCATAGTTGTCATCTAGGAGTCAGCAAATACCAACCTCTAATTCAGCAATCTTAGACGCGGTTTCCTTAGAAAAATCACAAAAGTGAGCAACAGAACTTCTTAATAAAATGTCTAATTTTGACATTGCCCTCCATATGTCCATCGAAGAAATATCCTCCAAACCTTCAGGGGTCTGAACAGTAGGCATACCTGGATAAGAAAATATTGGCTACACTATCAAGACCCTTCTTCCTTAGGGCCATTCTTGAACTGGAAGTAGTGGTAACCTTTTGTTCAATAGATGGGTCAGAATGAACTAAATCATATACCGAGACTGCTTTCTGAATTAGGCATCTGTCCATAGGACTAGCAAAAGACAATTTGACTAAACTTTCATTTCCTTTTACCCAAGCCTTTTTCAATGAAACAGTCTTTGCCGCATCTTCCGGACTCTGAAGGGGTTCCAAAGGGGCATGCCCCTTAGTCAACCCCCCTACAACTTCATGTCTTGTGGCTAGAGTTGCAACTCTGGCATTTGTGAAGGGACCCGGCTCTGTTAGATGACATCGGTGGGTCAAACCCCACCCCATTAGAGGCATCTCGTTATGGATGTCACAGACAAGCAAGGCAGACATGGATCAGCAACCAGGTGGTACTACTACTACTTAACATTTCTAAAGCACTACCAAGGTCACGCAGCGCTGTACAATTTTAACATAGAACAGTCCCTACTCAAAGGAGCTTACAATCTAAAGGACAATTATGCAGTCAATCAATTGGGGCAGACTAGGTTCCTGAATAGAGGCAAGTGGTTATGTGCCGAAAGCTACAGTGAAGAGGTGGGCTTTGAGTAAGGATTTGAAGATGGGCAGGGAGGGGGCTTGGCGTATGGGTTCAGGAAGTTTATTCCAAGTGGTAAGGCTTCTCTTGACTTGAAGCCATATTGTCACCTATGGGAGTGAGTGAAAACAAAGTTCAGGGGTTTAGCCTTGTATCGCCGTCCAGGCCCCACCCTTTTGTATAATCCTGAAGTGCTTCAAGATAACTCTCAATTAGGCATCATTGTTGCAATGTTCTGCTGTACTGTTGCTTCTGTTTTTTTGTATATTGTTAATTTTGTGATTGTTTGTGTTTCTATACTGTAATCCACCAAAGGCCAAAATCCTTTTTGGCTCGGCTGAATATAATTAAATGAAGAAACAGAAAATGAAGTATCTCAATGCAATGTTAAGACTTGACATGAAGGGAAGGCGCTCCTGGGACACTTTTAGAAATACCACGAAGTAAAGGAAATGCGACAGCCCTTTGAGCGTCCAAATTTCCATATGAAGTTACAACCAGCAGATCTGACTAGCTGTGTCACATTAAAGCAATATCTGTTCACCCAAGTAAGAGTTATCACATAGTATATAAAGCCCAATTTGCCTGTATTTGGCTAATGAATCCCAGGGTGAGAATCTGTCCTCCTGAGGTTAACGTGTTAACATAGTCAAGCAGTGCCCGTAGCTGACTGTTTCCAGGGGTGTCTGTGCCGATTAGACCTCAGTTTCTGATAAATCATTGCTCCATTGAAAGCACGATGTGAAGGCCTGATGCTGAAACAGACTCTTATACCACCCTAGTGCAGCAAAAAGGATCCCTGTGTAAACACCAACCAATCTTCATCCTGTAAGGGCAGCGCCTGCGCTCCAGCTGAATAAATAAAATATTCTGTTCTAGCAGGAGAAAACCATTCCCATACTGAGCTGCTTTAGAGAACACACTGGGGCTATTCAGGACAAGGTTTGCTGAATATTGATACTAAGATGATAATTAGGATTATTGCCTGTCGGGCAAACTGGATCCCGACACATGCTGATACAGATGCAGCCACATCTGGGGTAGATTGCCCGGTAGCACATTTCTGGCCCCCAGACCGGCTGACATTTTCCAAAACAGCGAGGGGAAAGAAATCAATGGTATTCTTGCTGCTGTATTCCACTTTTTTTTTGTTTTTTTTGTTACATTTGTACCCCGCTCTTTCTCACTCATGGTAGGCTCAATGTGGCAATGGAGGGTTAAGTGACTTGCCCAGAGTCACAAGGAGCTGCCTGTGCCTGAAGTGGGAATCGAACAGTTCCTCAGGACCAAAGTCCACCACCCTAACCACTAGGCCACACCTCCACTGTAGCTACTATTTGAGATTCTACATGGAATGTTGCTATTCCACTAGCAACATTCCATGTAGAAGTCGGCCCTTGCAGATCACCAATGTGGCCGCGCAGGACGTCAGACTCACAGAAACAGAAGCCTGCGCAGCCTTCTACATGGAATGTTGCTAGTGGAATAGCAACATTCCATGTAGAATCTCAAATAGTAGCAACATTCCATGTAGAATCTCCAATAGTATCTATTTTATTTTTGTTACATTTGTACCCTGCGCTTTCCCACTCATGGCAGGCTCAATGCGGCTTACATGGGGCAATGGAGGGTTAAGTGACTTACCCAGAGTCACAAGGAGCTGCCTGTGCCTGAAGTGGGAATCAAACTCAGTTCCTCAGTTCCCCAGGACCAAAGTCCACCACCCTAACCACTAGGCCACTCCTTCAGATTCTGTATCACTTTGCCCATCCCCTGAACCCTCCAGTCCTACAAGTGACAGATTCTCTATCCCTGTGTCCATCCCCTGAACCCTCCAGTTCCAGAGGTGACAGGCTCTGTATCCCTCTGTCCCCTGAGCCCTTCAGTCCTTGTCCTTCTCCTGCCTTTATTTCGCGGAACAGGTCAGTCACTGTAGCATGTTAACCCCCACCCCCACCCCCTTTTAAAAATATTGCCAGTGGGTCCAAGAAGCACGTGAGAGAGAAACAAGGGGAGCAGTTTCTACTTTAAGACACTCATCAGGTTTCCGGACGGCTCTCTCCACCTTTACTATTGCAACGGCCCCTTTAAGACTCTGTCTTGGCCAGGACAATTTACAGGAAGAAAACTGTGGTCCTCTTCCAATTATTCCCTGACTTCTGCCACGTTCTCCGAGGACCCGGGAGTTGTTTGTTACAGATCACATATCTATTATTAATCGTTAGGTCCTTAGCAGAATAATTTGCAGCGTTCATTAACGAGTAACACCTTAAGGATTACTAAACAGTGTCTGCATTTGCTAATGAGCCCCTGCAGTGCAATACTTTACATATTTCATAGCCAGACAATTAGGTGAGATCTTTGCCTTTATAGCAAATCTTAAAATAAATGGTGAGAGAGGCAGGCAGGTGAACCCGAGCCCAGGTGCTTTTCTGGAGTGTAGAGGAACAGCCTTTTCCTAGAATGATTTCCAAAGCAGCGTAGCTTCCTTAGACCAGAACAGGCCTGGCATCTCCCTGTAGTAACTGGGTCAAACTGGGCCGTTCGCTGGGAGAGATTTCCAAGCAGGTCTTGTCTGCAGGACCTCCAGCATGAACAATCATGAGATATATTAGCAACTGCTTGGTGTGGGAAGCAGGGCTGGATTCCATCCTTGGTTGCTCAAGGATCCGGAGCTGGGGATCTCTACTGTGAGAAGCTCCATCACTTGAACCGTACCTTCGGCAAACAAGCTGGGGGGGGGACAGGGAACCTCAGCAAACCAAGAAAGCCAGTACCTCACTTGTTGTTTCATTGTTTAAGTTGGAACTAAGCAGGGGTGTAATCAATTCTGAGCTTCGATCTGATCACCTCCTATAAGTATGTTGTGCACAGTTGGATCTGTGGACCTCTGGATGCGGACACACCATTCGTTCTGCACAATAACAGTTTTCCACCTCCTCCGTTAATGCTTGGCAGGCAAGTTGGGTTTCCCTGCAAAGCCATGAAGAAATGGCTCACTTTTTGGTTTGGTACAACACCACAGCGAAGATGACTCAAGAATAGGCAGACGATGCTTCAGATGGTTTAAAAGTTTATTGGTAAAGCAAACGAGACTCAACACAGCAATATATATATACTAGTAAAAAAGGCCCGTTTCTGCCTGTCATGAAACGGGCGCTAGTGGGCATGGGACTCCCTTCCCCTCCCCTTACGCTAGTATCCCTGGTGGTGTAGAGGTACCTGTTCGCTCGGGGCAGGAAAGAAAGAGCCCCCTCTTTCCTGCCCGTAGCACTGCTGGTAGCTGCCCTGCTGCATCGTGTGCGAGTCTGGCTCTCGGCGTTTCAAAATGGCCGCCGAGAGTTGAAGTCTCGCAAGGCTGCTTCAACTCTCAGTGGTCATTTTGAAACGCAGAGAGCCCGACTCACAGAGGATGCAGCAGGGCAGCTAGCAGCAGCGCTCCGGGCAGAAAAGAGGGGGCTCTTTCTTTCCTGCCCCGAGCGAACAGGTACCTCTAGACCACCAGGGATAGTAGCGTAAGGGGAGGGGAGGTGATGGGGGGAAGAGGGGGCGACCGGGGGCGGGATGCTAGCGTTAAAAGGGCGGGGTGATGGCGCGAAAGGGGCAGGGTGATGAGCACGTCCTCGGCGGCTGCGATTCATTGGAAGGGGAGGAGTACCCTACTCCTCCCCGTTCGTTCATTTGCGTGGTTGTGTACATGTTCCGCCCTCAACGTCATCACGTGTGACGCGAGGGCGGGGCATGGAGACATGGTGAGTGTTCTGGCTTCACCACCATGAACTTACGAACCGGTGTCTGAGTGCCTGCAGTGACGTCAGTGTCCTCAGAATGTTGAGGGTGCGTTTTATTATAGTGTATATATATATATATATATATTACGTTCATGTACCACTTTCATTGTTGGTTTAGATCACTGTGTCAAAGTTTTTTTTTAACAAAACAGTCAGAACAAGAGCGACAAAAAAGGGGGGGGGGGACAGCAGATGATTTAAAACCTTCACTTTATTGAACATCTAGGACTCGACATGAGCCGTGTTTCGGCCAACAAGGGCCTTCTTCAGGAGTCACTTAAATTGGATGTGCATTGATGAAACTGGTATATTCAATGACTGAATCAAGGGTTAATCCTTATAAACTGTCTATAAAGAGTGCCTCCAATATCGATTGGACTCAGTTTGTACTCACCTGTTTCAGATTCTACATGGAATGTTGCTACTATTTACTTAGTAACATAGTAAATGACAGCAGATAAAGACCTGTACGGTCCATCCAGTCTGCCCAACAAGATAAACTCATTTTACATGGTTTGTGATACTTTATTTGTATACCCGAGTTTGATTTGTCCTTGTCATTCTCAGGGCACAGACCATAGAAGTCTGCCCAGCACTCTTCTTGTACTAAGTTCTGAAGCTAACATCGAAGCCCCTTAAAATTTACACTCCAGCCCATCCATATCTATTCAGTCACGATCAGGGCGTAGACCGTAGAAGTCTGCCCAGCTCCCATTTTGTTTCCAATTACCGGCATCGACACCCAATCTCCGCTAAGATTCCTTGGATCCATTCCTTCAAACCAGGATTCCTTTGTGTTTATCCCACGCATCTTTGAATTCCATTACCGTTTTCATCTCCACCACCTCCCACGGGAGGGCATTCCACATATCCACCACCTTCTCTGTGAAAAAATACTTCCTGACATTAGCCCTTAGTCTGCCCCCCTTCAATTCATGTCCTCTAGTTCTACCGCCTTCCCGTCTCCGGAAAAGGTTTGTTTGCAGATTAATAACTTTCAAATATTTGAACGTCTGTATTATGTCACCCCTGTTTCTCCTTTCCTCCAAGGTATACACATTTAGGTCGGAAAGTCTCTCCTCGTACTTTATGCAAGGTTCCACGTTAGGAGTTATGGACCAAGAAAGGGATCTGGGTGTCCTTGTCGATAATACACTGAAACCTTCTGCTCAGTGTGCTGCTGCGGCTCAGAAAGCGAATAGAATGTTGGGTATTATTAGGAAAGGTATGGAAAACAGGTGTGAGGATGTTATAATGCCGTTATATCGCTCCATGGTGCGACCGCACCTTGAGTATTGTGTTCAATTCTGGTCGCCGCATCTCAAGAAAGATATAGTGGAATTGGAAAAGTTGCAGCGAAGGGCGACTGAAATGATAGCGGGGATGGGACGACTTCCTTATGAAGAAAGACTAAGGAGGCTAGGGCTTTTCAGCTTGGAGAAGAGATGGCTGAGGGGAGACATGATAGAGGTATATAAAATAATGAGTGGAGTGGAACAGGTGGATGTGAAGCGTCTGTTCACGCTTTCCAACAATACTAGGACTAGGGGGCATGCGATAAAACTACAGTGTCGTAAATTTAAAACAAATCAGAGAAAATCTTTCTTCACCCAATGTGTAATTAAACTCTGGAATTCGTTGCCAGAGAACGTGGTGGAGGCAGTTAGCTTGGCAGAGTTTAAAAAGGGGTTAGACGGTTTCCTAAAGGACAAGTCCATAAACCGCTACTAAATGGACTTGGGAAAAATCCACAATTCTGGGAATAACATGTATAGAATGTTTGTACATTTGGGAAGCTTGCCAGGTGCCCTTGGCCTGGATTTGCCGCTGTCGTCGACAGGATGCTGGGCTTGATGGACCCTTGGTCTTTTCCCAGTGTGGCATTACTTATGTACAGAGCATATTCAAAAGCATGGATTAATGAGACAAAGCCAACATGGATTTAGTGAAGGGAAAGCTTGCCTCACCAATCTATTGCGGTTCTTTGAAGGTGTGAACAAACGTGGATAAAGGTGAGACTGTTGATATTGTGTATCTGGATTTTCAGAAGCTGTTTGACAAAGTACCTCATGAAAAACTCCAGAGGAAATTGGCGAGTCTTGGGATAGGAGGTAGTGTTTTTTTAAAATTTAATTTAATTAATATTTATTTTAACATTACAAGATTAATTTGCAAACAGCAATACAGAGAAAATCAAAATATAAGAAAATATCTATCATAGATTATTTATATGCTCTCTTTCTTAGACCACTAATAAAAGAAAAAAAAGGGGGGGGGGAGTATTACAGATGAGGAGATCATTAATTATACAGAAAATATAAAAGGAAAAATGTCTAGCCTGAATATTCCATCCTATTCAAATTCTTAATCAGTTATCATTCAAACTTAGAGTCTATTTGGTTATTCTTTTCATTTCCAAAAATGTTCGAAGCTGTTCTGGTTGAAAGAATACATATTTATTACCCAAGTATCTTTTAAGGCATTTACACGGGTAGGCCAATAGAAATGTTGCTCCGAGTGCCTTAGTCTCTTCTCTGAAAGCTAGAAATGTTTTCCTTCTATCTTGTGTTGTCTTTGTAACATCTGGATATATCCATATTCTAGAATCACAGAAAATCTTTGCCGAGTTCTTAAAATACAGCTTTAATACGGCATTTAAGTCTTGCTCAAATACGAATGATGCAATTAAAGTTCGTCGTAATTTGACTTCTGATATTGATTGTTCAAGTATATCATGAACTCCTAATTCAGAAACATTTTCTAAAGGCAAACGTTCTGGAATTTCGAGTTCCGCTCCAGGTCGAGGTATTTGAGGAAGGTAATAGACTTTGTTTAATGGAGGAATAGCCTCGGAAGGGAATCGAAGAATCTCTGTTAGGTATTTTTTGAAGAAATCTGATGCATTCATTCCTTCCGACATCGGAAAATTCAGAAGTCTCAAATTTAACCATCGATTAAAATGGTCTATTTGTTCTATTTTACGTAATGTCAAAAGTTTATCCTTAACCAATTCTTATATTTAAAACCTCAGATTGCAATTGAGAAATTTGGTTAAGTGATTCTTGTTTTACATTATCAATAGATAAAGTTAAAGCTTCATCTTTACTTACAAGAAGAGATGTGTCTTGGGCAGTTTTTGTAACTATTGTGGATAATTCTTGTATCGCTCCCCAAATAGTTTCTAAAATTGGCACCAAGGGAGTTTTATGCTCCAAGATCACTTCATCTGCGGCCTGGGGTAGAGTAGTGCCACTCAAGGTTTCGACGATACTGACTTCTGATTCGACTAGACCTTCCTCTAAACCCTTCAGGTTCCCCGCAGGACATGGTGGTGGATTAAGATCCGGAGGAGATAGAGATGTTTCAATCCCCAGTAATGTCGACGCTCCTCCGTCGGCTCTAACAGCAGGGCTCAACAACCCGGCTTCTGTTGGAAGACTTGTTGTGTATCGATGGAGAGTTTGTTGGATCGGGGACGAAGTTCTGGTCAGCGGCATTTGACCCTTTACCATCCCTTTTTTCTTAGTGTTTGGCATTGAGTCAGAAAACAGTAGTTTAGAAAAGAAAAACAGAGCTCCACAAACTTCCTCCAAACGAGTCACAGCAGTCAGGCCGCCATCTTGACTCCTCCCCCTTTACCAGGAGGTAGTGTCTTATTGTGGATTAAAAACTGGTTAAAAGATAGAAAACAGAGAGTAGGGTTAAATGGTCAGTATTGTCAATGGAGAAGGGTAGTTAGTGGGGTTCCCCAAGGGTCTGTGCTGGGACCGCTGCTTTTTAACATATTTATAAATGACCTAGAGATGGGAGTAACTAGTGAGGTAATTAAATTTGCTGATGACACACAGTTATTCAAAGTCGTTAAATCGCGGGAAGATTATGAACAATTACGAGACTGGGAGACTGGGCATCTAAATGGCAGATGACGTTTAATGTGAGCAAGTGCAAAGTGATGCATGTGAGAAAGAGGAACCCGAATTATAGCTACGTCATGCAAGGTTCCATGTTAGGAGTCACCGACCAAGAAAGGGATCTAGGTGTCATCGTTGATGATACGTTGAAATCTTCTGCTCAGTGTGCTGCGGCGGCTAAGAAAGCAAATAGAATGTCAGGTATTATTAGGAAAGGAATGGAAAACAAAAATGAGGATCTTATAATGCCTTTGTATCGCTCCATGGTGTGACCACACCTCGAATATTGTGTTCAATTCTGGTCACCGCATCTCAAGAAAGATATAGTGGAATTAGAAAAGGTGCAGAGAAGGGCGACGAAAATGATAAAGGGGATGGGACAACTTCCCTATGAGGAAAGGCTAAAGTGGCTAGGGCTCTTCAGCTTGGAGAAAAGACGGCTGAGGGGAGATATGATAAAGATCTATCAAATAATGAGTGGAGTGGAACAGATAGATATGAATCACTTGTTTACTCTTTCCAAAAATACTAGGACTAGGGGGCATGCGATGAAGCTATAAAGTAGTAAATTTAAAACAAATTGGAGAAAATTTTTCTTCACAACGTGTAATTCAACACTGGAATTCATTGCCAGAAAATATGGTAAAGGCGGTTATCTTAGCAGAGTTTAATAAAGGTTTGGATGGCTTCCTAGTCCAAAAACCATTATTAAATGGACTTGGGGAAAATCCACTATTTCTGGAATAAGCAGTATAAAATGTATTGTACTGTTTTGGGATCTTGCCAGGTATTTGTGACCTGGATTGGCCACTGTTGGAAACAGGATGCTGGGCTTGATGGACCTTTGGTCTGTCCCAGTATGGCAATACTTATGTACTTATGACTTTGACCCTGGGGAACTGGGTTTGATTCCCACTGCAGCTCCTTGTGACACTGCGCAGGTCACTTAACCCTCCATTGCCTCAGGTGCAAATTAAGTACCCGCATATAATGTGTAAACCGCTTTGATTGTAATCACAGAAAGGCAATATATCAAATCCCATTCCCCTATTCACAAATAATGCTCACTAGATGCAAAGAGTACATATTATTTACGGCACTGGAAAATAATCCAAATAGTGTTTTTCCTGCCATTTCAAACTAAAAATGAGATAAAAAGATCTTTTTCTAATATTTTAATTTCAGAATCTTCTAAATTGTGATTAGAAGAGTCACAGGCAGGAAGAGAGTTCTCCTTGGGGCAAGCACTTAAGGGCTCCTGCACTGCATACAGTGCTCAGACTTAAAAGCATTAAGAATTATACAGAAATTGAAAGGAATATTAAATGGGAATCTGTGGTATGTTTGGGAGGTCCTACACCTCTGTATTGTGTAAACATGATCCTCATTGCTCCTTTTTCCCCTTGATGGGGCTGAGAAGGCATCGAGTATCCTATGGCTAGGACTTGTGAGGTATAAAGCTGTCCCTGTTCAAAAGAACTGAAGTCCATGGATCATATGGGTGCTTGATTGCTGTGATCCATGGCAGGTCACCCAGGAGGAGAGGCCAAGGAGCTGACATGGGAGGCAGATCTTATATCGGGGACCTTGTGGTTCCTACAGCATACAGTCTGGTCATTGTGCTATTTCAGGACTTTAAAGCCTTGGCCAAACCCACCCTATTAGGCTGGGTCCTGACTGGCCAGTCAGATTGAGAGTTGTCTGGTAGCACTGTGCTTCCCATCCCTATCCTGGAACCTTTCCTAGGGGATCTCTACAAGGACACCAGGGCTGCCAAGAGACTGGGCCGGGCCCAGGACAAGGCCGCCCCCGCCGCCGCTCTCCACCTGCCCCCCTCCGTCCGCCACCGGGCCGGGCCCCCTGCATTGAAATCACAGCGCCTCTCACCTCTGTGTGAAAGCGCTGCAGGCAGCAGCAAATCGCCTCCCTTCGGGCCTTCTTCCCTCCCTGTGTCCCGCCCTCGCGGAAGTTACGTCAAATGAGGGAAGGAGGCCCAAAGGGAGGCGATCTGCTGCCCTGCTGCCTGCAGCACTTTCACACGGAGGTGAGAGACGCTGTGATTTCAATGCAGGGGGCCCGGTGGCAGACGGTCGATGACAGAGGGCGGGTGGGACTGTGGCGCCGGGTCCCCCTTGGAGGCCCGGGCCATTTTGTCCCCCTGCCCTTCCCTCTCGGCAGCCCTGAAGGACACTGTATGAGACCCAGAGGAAAGAGACATGTCTCACACTTGTCCTGAAGACCAGATTTGATAGAGGGGACATCATCAAACTTAAGGTGACCCTCTGCTTCTCAGAAGCAGCCTGCCCAGCCGAAAGGCACAAGATAGGTTGAAAGGTCTGAATTCTCAGTCTCCCTGGCTTTACTGTGTGACACAGAAGAATTTAACATTCAGAAGTGGAGGGGGGAAATGCAGCTTCCCAGAGGAGAAAGGCGAAGACTGGGTTAACAGCTCCTAGAGCAATGCTTTGCCCAATAAAAGCTTGGGTAGAGGAGGTGGGTGTATAATTTAATTCTATCCGGAGGTTAAAAAAAAAAGCAGGAAGTGACAGTAGCAAGTTCACTGCAGAGCTTGGAGTCTGAAACACTGTTCAAACTTGACTTTAGAAATACCTTGCACACACGCAGGGGTAGTTATTCATGTAATTAGTTTGCAGGTCTGTTTTCCACCGTCATAAATGCAATTAAATATCAGTTCTGTTGTGTTTCCTCATTTCGTTGGATCAACAGGTTGTTAATAATGTTTTATTTAAACCAGCCCTCTGTGGACTGATTGTGACTGCAGGAGGTGATCTCCAGGCCTCGTCTTTATCCTTATCATACTTTTAATTTAAAGCTCTAATAAAACTAGAGAGTGTTGGGAGTGGACAGAATTAAACCTTACACCCTCTGAGACCGCCCCCCCTTTCCCCCTACCTCACACAGAGCTCATTCATCGCACATCCCTCCTGCTTGCCCGTCCCAGGATCCCCTCGAACACAAGGCACTTCAATCCTACGTGATAGTAACCCCTGATATTCCTCTACTGCGACTACCCTTTTCCCCCTCCCCCCCCCCACACACACGTGAGCACACAGGTCTGCCAATGCACCTCATTCCTGCCCTGCAGTACAGCCTGACACAAAGTAACGTGTAACATAGTAGCTGACGGCAGAGAAAGACCTGCACGGTCCATCCAGTCTGCCCAACAAGATAAACTCATATGTGCTACTTTTTGTGTACACCTTACCTTGATTTGTATCTGCCATTTTCAGGGCGCAGACCATAGAAGTCTGCCCAGCACTAGCCCCGCCTCCCACCACCGGCTCTGCCACCCAATCTCCGCTAAGCCTCTGAGGATCAATTCCTTCTGAACAGGATTCCTTTATGTTTATCCCACGCATGTTTGAATTCCGTTACCGTTTTCATCTCCACCACCTCCCGCAGGAGGGCATTCCAAGTATCTACCACTCTGTCCGTGAAAAAATACTTCCTGAGGACCCACATAACACTGTTAACGCACCTCATTCCTGCCCTGCAGTATAGCCTAATCCTCTAGCACTGAGGACTCACATATCACTGATAATACACCTCATTCCTGCCTTGCAGTACAGCCTGATACTCCAGTACTGAGACATCCACATATCATTGATAATGCACCTCATTCCTGCCCTGCAGTATAGCCTAATTCTCTAGCACTGAGGACCCACATATCACTGATAATGCATCATATTCCTGCCTTACAGTGCAGCCTGATACTCTAGCACTGAGGCACCCACATATCACTGATAATGCACCTCATTCCTGCCCTGTACTACAGCCTGACACTCTAGCACTGAGGCACCCACATATCACTAATAATGCACCTCATTCCTGCCCTGCAGTACAGCCTGATACTCCAGTACTGAGACACCCATATATCACTGATAATGTACCTCATTCCTCCCCTGCAGCCTGATACTCTAGCATTGAGGCACCCACATAACACTGTTAATGCACCTCATTCCTGCCCTGCAGTATAGCCTAATTCTCTAGCACTGAGGACCCACATATCACTGATAATGCATCATATTCCTGCCTTACAGTGCAGCCTGATACTCTAGCACTGAGGCACCCACATATCACTGATAATGCACCTCATTCCTGCCTTGCAGTACAGCCTGATACTCTAGCACTGAGGCACCCACATATCACTGATAATGCACCTCATTCCTGCCTTGCAGTACAGCCTAATACTCCAGTACTTAGCCATCCACATGTCACTGATAATGTACCTCATTCCTGCCTTGCAGCACTGCCTGATACTTCAGTACTGAGGCTTCCACATGTCACTCTGCCAATGCACCTCATCCCGCAGAGATTTTTTTGACAGAATTACTAAGAGGACAAGGCTCTTCTCACTAGACTCTGGAGTTTGCTCCTGTGTGTTGATACTTCAGGCATTTCAGTCTCTTATTCACTCATTCCTGAGATCTCTCCACCTGGTTTTTGGATGGTTCAAAATCAGCACAGTCTTCTCAGCCAGGCTTCCCCAAACAGTGAGACACGGGGCGACTGTCTGCCCCATGTGACCGGAGCACAGATGTGACCTGAGGTCTCCAGAGATGAAAGACTCAAGCACTAACCTACTATTAATTCTGAACAACAAGCAGTTTCTCCCATGCTTATATTTCACTAACTCCCATACTGACCTTAACCCCTTCCACATGCCACACTGAGCCCTTGAATGAGAGGGAGATGTAAGAACAGCAGAGAACACCTGGAGGGGCTTCGGAATACCTCTGGGTAAGGGGGTGGCACAAGGCAGAGTCTAAATCAATGGTACAGACCAGGATCAGAGTGGGTGTAGGGAGAGGAGAGAAGATATGAGGGAAGTAGAGGGAAAGGAAGGAGGCAGGGATGTGTGTGTATGAGAGATACAGGGAAGGATGAGAGTGGGATGTGTGGGAGGAGAAGGAAGGGAGAACAGGAGATTGGAGCAAGTACCATGAGTAAGAAAAGAGAAGTGAAAGGAAAACGAACAGAAAAGAAAGGAGACCTGGGAATGACAGGGATAAGAGGGTGGTAAAAAAAAAAATAAAGAAAACAAGAAATGAGTGACAGAGAAAGGAAGAAAACACAACCAGAGGGAAGAGGAAATATGGAACATATTGAAGAAACCAAAGAACAAGAAAGACTTTCCTGAGAAATCTGAATGTGCTTTATTACTTGCTAAAGGGGTTGTAAACACTGGACAGCGTGTGGTCCTTTGAAACCCTATAGAAATCCCCTTTCAAGAATGTGTGAACTTTTCATATCCAACTTTAAGAAAATGGAGGTTGGGCTTCACGTTTTTAAGCTTTTTTTGTGGGATCAGCACCTTACAGCTCCTTAAAATCTCTCTCCCAAATGTCAGGGGAGAGATGGTTATCAAAATGATTTTCCTACAAGGATGGGGACAGCGGGATCACAGTGGGATGAAAATCACTTTGTCACTCTTTGACAGCTCCGGGGGCCTTGAAGGACTTTAACAAAGTGATTGTGGTGGCAAGTCACTCATCAGTGGGGAAGTGCAGGAGTGGCTGAACCATTAAGGCATCCACCTTGGGTGTTAGCTACTGAGGGGCAGCTAATAGCCATTAAACCTTGGAGCCGGGACCCATTCGAACCGGCATGCCCCTCCCCCCTTCTCCCCCTTTACCCCCTCACCTTTCCCATCACCAATAACTCTCTTTACACCAAGGTGGGATAACCATAGGCCGCAGCTTGATTTATTATTAACAATTCAACTTTAACATTCTAATAGTATAGCTCCCCCCCCCCCACCCCGAGTTACAAGTGTCCAGACATAACCTCAGCAGTCGGCCCCCCCCCCTGCCGCTCGCCATGTTAGCAGAGCGGCACTTCCGCTTCTGGCCGCCATCCTCCGGGCTCCACCTTCACAGCAAGTGCCCCGATCCGTGTGGACCTCCACACAATTTCCGGGTCAGACCCTTGAGCCCACTCTCCGTAGCTCGGGGTTTGTTTTTGCCGCTGCGACAACTCCACTGCCATCCATCTGAAAGAAACAAAAACAAGACTCCACCGCAATACGCCGCCTCACCTCCTACACCCGATGTGAGGGTGGGAGGGTGGGCACACCGCCTCCGCGGATCAGGGAACGCCCAGAGCCTCAGGGAGCTCCAGCATTTAATTTCCCCCTTTGCCCCGCCCCCTAGCCACCTCTCCTCCAATGGGCAGCTCCGTTGGGGTAACAGGGCACACCAGCATCCTACGAATCAGCCAACCATGCTCCGTTTGCACTCAGGTCGCACCTCCCCCCGCCCGCTTCCTCTTCCTGAGCCTTCTTGAACGGGCCCAGCCCTCGTTTAAGGGTAGCCCTTCGAGACAAGCTCTCGGCCGATTTTTCTCAGAATCAAGCAAAAGGTGCACACAAATCCCAAGAATTATCATTGCATATCTTTATCCACAAGGAAGGGTGGACAATTTTCAAATGGCTCATTAAGAAACAGAACGAAGCCTTCGGAGGAAGAAGAGGACCTCCTCGGCTGGCGGGGATTGGGGTCCCCCGCCAGCAAAGGTAGCCCACGGCAACGGCGGGGGAGGGTTGGCGGCAGGAGGGGGGTCGAATGGGTCATCAGCAGGGGTCATCAATAGCAGGGGTGGGGGTCGGTAATGGCAGGGGGGTTGGCGGTGCTGGGGGGGGCTAAAATGTGCCCCCTCAACTCAGACTCTGGCCCGCCCTCCCACCGAAGTCTGGCTAGGCCCCTGCTATAACCATGTGTATAAATTTGAGTAATGCCCCTGACACGCCCACAATCTTCTCATGGCCACGCCCCCTTTTCAGCTACATGTGTTAAAATTTACAGGTGCCTTTTAGAATGCGCCTAAAAAAGAGCAAATAAATCCTAATTAGTGCTGATAAGTGGTTGTTATCGGCCAATTATCATCACTGATTGGCTCGTTACTCAATTAAGTTGTGAGTGTAAATTTGGGGGGTTTGCCTAATTTAACACGTGGAACACGCCACACCTTATATAGAATCTGGTGGATTATGGCGTTGTACGCTACTTACGTTATCAACATAATAAACATTAAAACTTCTCAATAGACAACGTAGGGTCAGATTCAGTAAATGACAACCAAAGTTAGGCGCCGGTAAGTTCCGCACCAGCCACCAAGTCTATAAAGATCACTTAGCGCTAAGCAATCTTTGTAGATCAGCACTTAAGAGCAGAATCCCACACCCAACTTTGAGCACGATGACTGGCGGATTCCAAAACCTAGTGTAAATCCATACGCAAAACTGAAGGCAGTTGGGCCAGTGGCGTAGGAAGGGGGGCGGTCCACCCCAGGTGCACGCCGCTGGGGGGTGTCGGCTCGGCGCTGGTGCACTGCCCTCTCTGCCCTGGAACCGGTTACTTCCTGTTCCGGGACAGAGAGAGCAGTGAAGCAGCGCAGAGCCGACACACCCCAGCAACGTGCAGTCGGGGCGGATCGGCCCTCCCGCCCGTCCCTCGCCACAGGTATGCGCTCCGGGAGGTGCGCTCTAGCGGGAGGAGGGTGCGCCGTGCTGCACCCGGGGGGGGTGTGCAGCGGCGACCCGCCCCGGGTGTCAGCTCCCCTTGCTATGGCTCTGAGTTGGCCGCGGAAATCCAAGAATTCTATAACATGGCACCTAATTCCTGGCAACGCCCCTTCCAAGTCCATGCCCCTCCCATGGCCACACCCGCTTTTGAGTTGCATGCTATGAAATTTAGGCATCCGTTGTTGTAGGGCAGCTGCGCATGTAACTCATAATTAGACCCCGTTAAGTACCAATTAACTCCAATAATTGATTGTTGCGCCTAATCGTCTATATAGTTTCCACGCCCAGCTGGGATCCATGCCCAAATTTATGTGTCCAATTGTGGGCAACCATTCTAGAATTCGGCTGCTCTAGAGTAAGTGGAGGTGGGACATGTGGAGGGGCATTTTCGATATGACGTCTAGGTCCAACTTTGGGCATTTTGCAAAAAATGTTCAAAATTCAAGTGGGCTATACAGCCATTTTCAAAACAGAAAAACGTTAATCTTTTTTTGTTTTTGTTTTTTTAATGGCTGTTTGCTAGATTTAATGCTAAGAAATACAGGGTCATGCACTTGGGTTACAAGAATCCAAGGGCATGGTACAATATCGGGGGTGAAGTGCTTCTGTGTACGAAAGAAGAGCGGGACTTGGGGGTGATTGTGTCTGATGACCTTAAGGTGGCCAAACAGGTGGAAAAGGTGACGGTCAAAGCCAGAAGGATGCTCGGGTGCATAAGGAGAGGGATGACCAGCAGGCAGTGGCGTACCAAGGGGGGGCAGTGGGGGCGGTCCGCCCCGGGTGCATGCCGCTGGGGGGTGCAACAGCGCGCGCCTGTCGGCTGCGAGTTCGAATCGCTACGCTAAATTCTCTCGTTTGCTGCAGCTCCCTCCCTCTGCCCCGGAACAGGTTACTTCCTGTTCCGGGGCAGAGGGAGGGAGCTGCAGCGAACGAGAGAATTTAGCATAGCGAACTCGCAGCCGACAGGCGCGTGCCTCGGCACCCCCCCCCCCCCAGCGATGTGCACCCGGGGGGGGTGTCATTTCGCCAGGGGGGGAGGGAGCATCAATGATCTGCCCCGGGTGTCTTCGAGGCTAAGAACGCCACTGCCAGCAGGAAAAAAAGAGGTGATAGTTTCCTTGTAGAAGTCTCTGGTGAGGCCCCATTTAGAGTACTGTGTGCAATTCTGGAGACCGCACTTACGGAAAGATATAAACAGGATGGAGTCGGTCCAGAGGGCAGCTACTAAATTGGCATGCAGTCTCGGTTATAAAACATATAGGGACAGGCTTATGAACCTGGACATCCTCCGGCAAAGAGATCCAGAGTTTAACTATTCGTTGAGTGAAAAAATATTTCCTCCTATTTGGCCCGGCATTGAATACCTGAACTTAATTCTGCCCGTGGCTGTCGGTGGCTTAGAAAACCATCGACGGCCACGGGCTAATAACAGCCCCGTTGTTTATAAAATACATATCCAGTGCTTCACACGTGGACATTCACATTTACAAATAGTTAAGCTCTGGCACTCTTTGCCAGATGTGGTAAAGCGGTTAGCAAATCTGGGTATATATACAAAAGGTTTGGACAAGTTCCTGGAAGAAAAGTCCATAGTCTGCTATTGAGACAGAAATGGGGGGAAGCCTCTGCTTGTCGCTGAGATCAGTAGCATTGGGATTCTGTCAAGTACTTGTAACCTGAATTGGCCACTGTTGGACGCAGGATCGTGGGCTAGATGGACCATTGGTCTGACCCAGTATGGCTGCCCTTACGTTCTTATTTTTCACATGGCCTGCAGGGCTACTGGATCTTTTCATTTTCAGTGGGTGCAGAAAAGTCTGTAAAGCAAATCAAAGAACGGGTGACTGGAGACCTGGGAAAGCTCAGAGGAGAAGCAAGAATGTTCTAATTATATTTCTATGTCACTCCCTACCACTTTCACTTCCAGGTGTCACCTGTATGAGAAAGATTTATAGGGTAACTACCAACAGAGCGACGTGATCTCTCATCCAATAATTTAATTTAGTGGAATCATATTGACTCTTTTCTTTGTGTATTATATATGTGGTGTCAGCTTCTGTTAAAAATGAAGTTACATGTTGCATAACTCAGCTACCAATAGGGTTTTCTGTTCTTGGTTTTGGACAATAACCATTGATACAACATCCCCAGGACATCATAAAAGACAGAGAGAGAGAATGAGAATTGAATCAGTGTATGGGGGGGGGGGGTGGAGAGAAAGACAGAGAATCAGTGTATATGGGGGGGGGGGGGGGAAAGAGAGAGAAGGAATCAGTGTCAGGGCTGCCGAGAGCGGGGGTGGGGGTGGGAAATTCCCCAGGCCTGGGCCTCCAAGGGGGGGCCTGGAGCTGGGGTCTCTCTCTCTCTCTCTCTCTCCTGCTCCTGACGAGACCCAGGTGATCGTGTCCCGACAGGAGCAGGAGAGAGAAAACTCCGGCACCAGGCCCCCCTTGGAGGCTGGGGTAGACCCAGATGACCAGACACTGCAGGCTGGGGGGGGGGGGGGGGCCCTGTCAACAGCGCTGCTGTTCTTCACAGTCTGCCGCATTGCCTTCCAAGCAGGGGTGTAGCTACGTGGGGCCACGGGGGCCTGGGCCCCTGTAGATTTGGCTCTGGACCCCCCCTCCCGCCGCCAAGCCGTCAACCCGCCATCGCCGTCTGTACCTTTGCTGGCAGGGGACCCCAATCCCCACCAGCCGAGGGCCTCTTCTTCCTTCGTTCTGTTTCTGAGTCTGACGTCCTGCACGTATGTTGGGGTCCCCTGCCAGCAAAGGTACAGACGGCGACGGCGGGTTGACAGCTTGTTGGCGGCGGGAGGGGGGGTCGAGAGGGTCGTCGGCAGGGGGGGGTCAAAGTTGGTGGTGGAGGTGGCGGCAGTGGGGAGGGGTCGGCAATGGTTGGGGGGTCGGTGGCGCTGGGGGGGGGGGCTAAAATGTGTCCCCTCACCTCTGGCTCTGGCCCCCTCCCGCCGAAGTCTGGCTACGCCCCTGCTTCCAAGCGGCTGATTTTCCCCTCAGGCCACGCATGCTCGGTTTTGAAACAGAGCATGCGCAACCTGAGAGAAAAAACAGCCGCAGGGACAGACCACGCGGCAGACAGGAAAAGAGCAACACTGGAGGAAGATCTCTTTTGCTGGGGGGGGGGGGGCATGGGATCCCCGCCAGCCAAGGTATTACAGTTGCGGCGGGCGGGTGGGCAGCAGCAGCGACAATCCTTGGGGTGGGTGGGCGGGCAGGTGGGGGGTAGCAGCAGTGGTGGCGATGATCCTGGGTGGGGGGGGAGCGGGCCTGGCTCAGTCTCTCGGCAACCCTGATCAGTGTGTATGGGGGAAGAAAGAGAGAGAGAGAAAAAAAATCAGTGTATTGGGGACAGACAGACAGACAGAATCAGTGTGTTTTGGGGGTGGAAAGACAGAGAGAGAGAGAGAGAGAGAGAGAGAATCAATGTATTTTGGATAAACCTGGGGGGGGGGGGAAACCTTTTTCCCCTACACTCTGTCACCTTCTCTTGAATCTGTGACTCTGTCCTCAGCGTCCCCCCCCCCCCCCAATTCTTATCAGCCAATGAGCCTCCATCTCTCCTCCTCTCTTTGCGTCAGCAGCACAGGGGTTCTTCTCAGTGACTGTGGCAACTGGAGCTGGGGGTAAAAGGGTAGAAAGGAGGGCGAGGATGGGAGGGAATAACATCAAAACTCCAAAATGCAACATAAGTGAACACCAACATTTCTAGGAGAAAGGCACAAGAACAACACAGTCCCGAGGGAGCATTCGGTGTGGAGAAAGAGATCCGCAAACACCGGCAGCCAGTGTGATCAAAGAGACCAAGAAAACGTGATGACAAGATGCAGAAATTGTCCCGTATTGGCCTGATTATAATGAATTTCTGACTGCATCTTGGCATGTTGCCTGTACGTGCCACACCTTACAACTCCAGCAGGAGGTGCACTTTAATGCAATGTTGAGTGCAGGAGTTGCATTTAATGGCTGTTCCTTCTTGCATCAGGTGTATCTGGAGAAGATTCGAAACTGAGGCTTTTGCGGCAGTTGGCCGGCGCTTGTGGAACTCGCTTCCTGAATCTCTGCGCCAGCTTTGTTTTTTGTTTTTTTGTTACATTTGTACCCCGCGCTTTCCCACTCATGGCAGGCTCAATGCGGCTTACATGGGGCAATGGAGGGTTAAGTGACTTGCCCACAGTCACAAGGAGCTGCCTGTGTCAGGAATTGAACTCAGTTCCTCAGTTCCCCAGGACCAAAGTCCAGCACCCTAACCACTAGGCCACACCTCCACTGTTGCTACTATTTGAGATTCTACATGGAATGTTGCTATTCCACTAACAACATTCCATGTAGAAGTCGGCCCTTGCAGATCACCAATGAGGCCACACAGGCTTCTGCTTCTGTGAGTCTGACGTCCTGCACGTACGTGCAGGACGTCAGACTCACAGAAACAGAAGCCTGTGCAGCCTTCTACATGGAATGTTGCTAGTGGAATAGCAACCTTCCATGTAGAATCTCCAATAGTAGCAACATTCCATGTAGAATCTCCAATAGTATCTCTTTTATTTTTGTTACCTTTGTACCCTGCGCTTTCCCACTCATGGCAGGCTCAATGCGGCTTACATGGGGCAATGGAGGGTTAAGTGACTTGCCCAGAGTCACAAGGAGCTGCCTGTGCCTGAAGTGGGAATCCAACTCAGTTCCTCAGTTCCCCAGGACCAAAGTCCACCACCCTAACCACTAGGCCACACCTCCACTGTTGCTACTATTTGAGATTCTACATGGAATGTTGCTATTCCACTAGCAACATTCCATGTAGAAGTCGGCCCTTGCAGATCACCAATGAGGCCGCGCAGGCTTCTGCTTCTGTGAGTCTGACGTCCTGCACATACGTGCAGGACGTCAGACTCACAGAAACAGAAGCCTGTGCAGCCTTCTACATGGAATGTTGCTAGTGGAATAGCAACATTCCATGTAGAATCTCCAATAGTATCTCTTTTATTTTTGTTACATTTGTAGCCTGCGCTCTCCTACTCATGGCAGGCTCAATGCAGCTTACATGGGGCAATGGAGGGTTAAGTGACTTGCCCAGAGTCACAAGGAGCTGCCTGTGCCTGAAGTGGGAATCCAACTCAGTTCCTCAGTTCCCCAGGACCAAAGTCCACCACCCTAACCACTAGGCCACTGTTGCTACTATTTGAGATTCTACATGGAATGTTGCTATTCTACTAGCAACATTCCATGTAGAAGTCGGCCCTTGCAGATCACCAATGTGGCCACGCAGGCTTCTGCTTCTGTGAGTCTGATGTCCTGCACGTACGTACGACTCACAGAAACAGAAGCCTGCGCAGCCTTCTACATGGAATGTTGCTAGTGGAATAGCAACATTCCATGAAGAATCTCCAATAGTAACAACATTCCACGTAGTATCTCCAATAGTAGCAACATTCCATGTAGAATCTCCAATAGTATCTATTTTGTTTTTGTTACATTTGTACCCTGCGCTTTCCCACTCATGGCAGGCTCAATGCGGCTTACATGGGGCAATGGAGGGTTAAGTGACTTGCCCCAGCTTTGTTCTGTGCCTCAGTTCAAGAAACAGGTGAAAACCTGGTTGTTTTGTAAAGCTTTTGCTTGAGGGGAGAGTTCTCAGATTTTGCAGGACATTGGGTAACTGTGTATTTGATTGCTGTGTTTTTTTGTAATGTTTTTTATGTGTTATTTTATGAGTGTTTTGCTGTACTCCGCTTAGATGTTTGGATAGGCGGATTATAAATGTATTAAATAAATTACCAAGTCTTGAGGTGAGCGTTAGCAGTGAATTAACATTGGGGCAGGGCGGGATTAAGTCATAGGCAAACCAGGCACAGATTAGCACCCTGCTTGGGCCTCACACACAAAAAAAAAGCTAATGAAGTTATCAGTCACAGTTGTGGCGTCAAGACACAGGACAAGAAATGGCAGCGTGTCAGCCAACCGTGTCATGAGCTGGCGCTGAGCATTAGAACATTCCGAGTCATCAATTGTATATACAGAGCGGTGAACATTTTCAGGCTGAGGCGTTGCAATCTCTCTGTTCCTACAGAGTCCCTTTTGGAAAATGTATAATTAACAGTTACCCCACCTAAAATCACAAAATAGTCACAAGAGTTTTGTGGAGACACATATATTTTTAGTAACAGCGAAATATTCAGGTGAAGTTTTTTTCGGACTGGACACCAATTCAAATCTGTAGGGTTAAATGTGTCATTGGGGGTCTTTTTCGCCACTACTGTTTGGCAGTTCTTGAGAATTTAGGGGGTCTTTTACTAAAGCTTAGGGTACACTAATGGACATTGACATGGGCTAAGTACCACATGGACAATACGTATAAAACGGGATACGCAGATTTTAACACACGCTAATATCCATTAGTGCATTACACCTTTATTTACAAAACTCTGTAAGCCACATTGAGCCTGCAAATAGGTGGGAAAATGTGGGATACAAATGCAATAAATAAAATCTATATAAATAAAATCCCCCCTCAGAGTTCTGAAGCTCACTCCATCTGTGGCAGTGAAGCCCTGAACTTCTGTCCTCCTGGTAGGCTAGGCTACTATTGGGACTACTCACCCTCAGTACTCAGCCACGCCCATCTGCTCCCTATAAAACTCACCCTCAACGTTCTATTGGCTTCTGACGTCACTGAAGCCAAGGTTCGTATGTTGGAAGCTCTGAAGCCTCAAAAAACACAGTCTCTGGGCCCCGCTCTTGCGTCAAACGTTATGACGTTGAGGGCAGAGGCGGAGCGATTCACCAACATCGACGACGGGTCGAAAAACACAGTCTCTGGGCCCCGCCCTCGCGTCAAATGTTATGACATTGAGGGCGGAGGCGGAGCGATTCACCACCCTCGCGTCAAATGTTATGACGTTGAGGGCGGAGGTGGACCAATTCACCAACATCAAGGACAGGTCGAAAAACACAGTCTCTGGGCCCCGCCTTCGCGTCAAATGTTATGACGTTGAGGGCGGAGGCGGAGCGATTCACCGCCCTCGCGTCAAACGTTATGATGTTGAGGGCGGAGCCGGAGCAATTCACCAACATCGACGACGGGTTAAAAAACACAGTCTCTGGGCCCCGCCCTCGCATCAAACGTTATGACGTTGAGGGCGGAGCTGGAGCAATTCACCAACATCGACGACGGGTCGAAAAACACAGTCTCTGGGCCCCGCCCTCGCGTCAAACATTATGACGTTGAGGGCGGAGGCGGACCAATTCACCAACATCGACGACGGGTCGAAAAACACAGTCTCTGGGCCCCGCCCTCGCGTCAAACGTTATGACGTTGAGGGCGGAGGCGGAGCGATTCACCGCCCTTGCGTCAAACGTTATGACGTTGAGGGCGGAGGCGGACCAATTCACCGACATCGATGACGGGAGGGGGGGCGGGGGGGGTCACAGGAAACCCTTGCTAGCGCCCGTTTCATTGGCTCCAGAAACGGGCCTTTTTTTACTAGTAAAAAATAAAATACATTTATACCCCCACATTTTCCCACTAGAGTGAGCACAATGTGGCTTACAACGTTACAGAAGGTTACAAAGCAACGAGGGTAATGACGTGACAGGTCAGAAAGACGGGACAGAACAGTAGGATTATACAAGGATGCTTGAATAGGTTGGAGCAGTAAACGAGTATAGACAGTTAGAGATAGTCGGGGTGTAAGCGTTAATTGGTAAGATAAGCTTTCTCGAATAAAAATGTTTTTAATGATTTCTTGAATAGCTGGTGATCTTCAATCTCCTTTAGATGCCTTGGTAGAACATTCCAGGACTTTGGGCTGACGTAGGAGAGAAAGATGAAGAAAAAAGCAGTTTCTATTTAACTGATTTGCAGCTTGGAAAGTGCAGATTAAGGTAGGATCGAGCAGTTACCGAAGAATTTCTGGATAACAGATCAATTAAATATAGCATGTAAGCAGGGGCTTCCCCATAAATTATCTTGTGAGTCAATGAGCAGATTTTGAAGGTAATACGGTCTATCAGTGGCATACCAAGGGGGGAGGCGGTGGGGGCGGTCCACCCCAGGTGCACGCTGCTGGGGGGGATGCCGCGCGCGCCTGTCCTTCGTTCGTTCCATGCTCCCTCTGCTCCGGAACAGGTTACTTCCTGTTCCGGGGCAGAGGGAGCATGGAACGAACGAGGGACAGGCGCGCGCGGCACCCCCCCCCCCCCAGCAGCGTGCACCCGGGGGGGGGGGTCTTTCACGGGGGGGGTCCTTTTGCCGGGGGGGGGGTCGCACTGCATCCGGGGTGGCGCTGCACCCGGGGCGGGGCGCATCGGCGATCTGCCCCCGGGTGTTAGCCCCCCTAGGAACGCCACTGCGGTCTATAACGGGGAGCCAGCCTAGGTTAAAAGGAAGAGGCTGGGCATGATCAAAGCGTGATTTGCCTAGTATTAGCCTTGCAGCTGTGTTTTGAGCAGTCTGGAACTTTTTCTTAATAAGGCACAATATTGATTATCAGAAACCTCAGACTCCATTTTGAACAATTTTCTACAGGATTTTGGACAATTTTGCCACTTTTTAAAGGTATTTTCAGGGCTTTTTTTGAGGGGGTACTTGGGGGTACTGAGTACCAGCACCTTTTCCACTGTCTGCTAACCTTGACCCATGGTTCTCGTATTTTAATGAAAGAGCTCAGGTTCTACGTACAAATTCTGCCTTGTCATAGATTCTATGACTGGTTGCAGGGGTCCTGGCTATTGTGGGGTGAGTCCCTCAATGATCACTCCACCCCTGAAGGGTGGCCTGGCATTTGAGTACCGGCACCTTTTTTACTAGACAAAATGCATTGGGTATTTTAAACCCCCACATTAATGCAAATTAATTAGATGTAGAAGCTAATGTACTGCTGTTCACAGGTTTGTGGGGTTTAAAAATATATTTACATTATTGTCGAGGGCCCATCAATATTTTAATCCTTCCCTACATTGGGGTGAATTCATTCCAGTTGCGATATGTGCAAAACTAACCCATTAGGAGACATGACCTTAATTTAAAAAAAAATTCCTATAATTAGATGCCTTCTGTTACGAAAAGTCACTGTTGAAAAATGAGTCCTTCATTTTCCCTCGGTGGAGATATTTAGGATCAAATTCTGTAAATGGTGCCGATAAAAATACTGTAAACAGCGTTCAAAGTTAGGCACTGTTTATAGAATAACACCTGGGGGAGGGGTCCTATATATGGCTCCTACAAAAATCTGCGTAGAAAACATTTCTGCCTATGCGTATAAGATTTAGGCGCGGTATATAGAATATAATTAGACGACACCCTAATGCCTAAATCTATGCGCCTCCATTTACGCCAATGAAAACATGGCGTAAATCCCGGCGCGTAGATTTAGGTGCTGAGGCTCAGATTCTATAACAGTGCACATAAATTTTGGAATGCCCACAAAATCCCCATTTCCCCCTGAGCATGTACAGTTACTGCAGAGAGGCAATGGAACTTGAATGATAAGCTGTGTTTTTTTGTAGCACTGATTGAAACTGAGGCTGAATCTACTTGTGATCTCTCTCTCTCTCTCTTTTTTTTCCCCCCCAAAAGAGGCTTTGTGCAGTAAAACATGCACAAATGCCCTGAAACTTGCAAAAACCTTTCAGGAAAAACAAATAAAATCTGGAAATATCAGTACTTTTATAGTAAATTTTTGCCAGTAGTTCACTGGGGGCGAAAGCTTTTTTAAATTCAACATTAATGAGCTGTTGTGATGCAAAATCATATAAAGCAGCTCATTAATGTGGAATTTTGCAAAAAGGAGCATGGGAAAAGGGCTCTGCTGGTTCATTTTCACAAAATATAATTACAGCTCAATCTTTTTCTCTATGACCCCAAAGCTCTTCGTGAAGTAAAAGTGGGAGCTTTAAGGAAGCATACAACCCCTTGTCAAAGCCTGCTGGCTGAGTGGGAGTAAAGAATGGCATCCCCTCCCCCCATCACCACCATCCATAGCCTCAGCCCTATCCAATGTCGAAAGGCTCAGTTAATATTGAAGTTTTGCCCCTCTGGAACCCCCTGCCCCCACAATACAATTGGCAGCCAAAGCTTCCAGGGGGGTCCCTGCCTCATAAACTCAAGCTTACCCCAGAATGGTTTTCAATGATGGAACAGGAATGATCCCAACTCACCCTGCCTGTTGGCACCTGGCTTTGTGAAATGCCAAGATGGTGCCAACAGAGGATCGCATCTGCCCCCATCTGAGCAAGAATACTTTTGGGCAGTGTTTCCCCAAGTCGGTCCAGAAGTATCCCCTTGCCAGTCAGGATTTCAGGATATCCACAATGAATATGCATGAAAGAGATTTGCATATAATGGAGGCCGTATATGCTAATCAATGTCATGCATATTTATTGTGGATAGCTTGAAAACTTGACTGGCAATGGGGTCCAACCTGGGAAACACTGCTTTAGGGTAGGAGTTCTCAACCCAGGCCCAGATGCATGAAAGACATTGGTAATTCCCGTTCCCTACCGATTCCATAGCGAATCGGTAGGGAACGGGAATGCATCAACGATAGGGAATGCAAATGAGCTACTCGTTGTAGCTCACTTGCATTCTCTAGTCCTTCGGTACCTGAGTCGGAGAATCGGGACGTCCCTTTCGATTAGGCTCCTCTTCCTGGTCTCTTCAGCCAATCAAAGCGGGCTTAGCTGGCTGTTGTCAGCGAAACGCGCTCTGATTGGCTGAAGAGACCAGGACGAGGAGCCTAATCTAAAGGGACGTCCCGATTCTCCGGCAACCAGGAAAATAGAAAAATTTTGCTGTGGAGGGGTAAGTGGCGCGGCGAAGACTCTCAAGAAGGGGGGAAAAAACACGAGTGCCGGTAGAACAAAAAACTGCGAAAAAAAAGACGTCTCTCAGAAGCGCAGGGAGAGTACGTCCTTAAAGGACGCCCCTCACATGCGCTTCCTGCTTTTTTTTTTTTCTTTTTTACCTTTTTTGGGGGCCCTTTTCCTTTCCGATTCCCTCACAGGAGCCCTAACAAGAGGTCAGACATCTCGTTAGGGTTCCTACGGTAAGGGAATCGGAAAAAACGGTAGTGCATCTGATTATAATGGGCTGCAGCGGTACTGCAGCTCATTATAATAGCTTTTCAAACATTTGCATTCCGTTTTCGTTGCCTGCTACCGTGGCAGGGAAAATGCCCTTAGTGCATGCCCGGGGTGAACTACTTGCGTTTTAAACTGGCTAGAACCAGTTTAAAACGCAAGTTGTGGGCTCGTTAGGTCTTGTGCATCTGGGCCCCAGTCCTCAGGACATACCTAGCCGATCAGGTTTTCAGGATATCCACAATGAACATGCTCTGCCCTCATCGTATGCTATTCTGTCCTGAAAACTAACTAGCTGGGTGTGTCCCGAGCACTGGATTGAGAAGCGACGGCAGACCCTAGTGGGCTTGGACCACCATTTTTATTTAAGGACTAGGGAGTTCACTTCTGGGAACACTTTTTGGTATTTTTCTCAGGCTGGGGCATGACTGGGTAGAGAGAAGGGGGGGGGCCCTTCCCTTAATTCAGCCACCATGAACTTCACCACCAAAAGGCTGCCTCTGGGATCAGGCGTCACCTTTAAATATATCCCCTTTTCAGGAAGGGTTACCCACTGTCATTGCCAGCAATAGCACAAAGTTCCCAGTCACAGTAATGTGTGAAACTTTTTCCGCAAATGTTTGCTATAATGTTAATTTGCATATATAGCAAACTTTTTGTGAAAAGTGGCTGCTTGCCTACAGTAGTTATTGCAGGTGAGTAAATCTGTGACAGGGAACTTATGTGTTAATACATTCTGTGTACTGCCTGCTATGTTCTCTGCGCAGCAACTGAGCTTGGGGGAAAAGATTTTAACCTGTCAACCGCGCAGATAGAAGTGGGAAATTCCAAAGCAAAAATGCAGGCAGGATGCCTCTTAGGGTAATGCTTCTCCTGCAGGCACACGTGGCCACTCAGGATTTCAGGGTAACCACGAGAAATAGGCATGAAATACATTTGCATGTATTGAATATTCAATGCATGCAAGTCTATCATGAAAACCTTAGGGCAGTGTTTTTTCAAGCCATTCCCAGAGATGCCAAGTTACCTAGTTCAGTGGCATACCAAGGGGGGGGGGGGGCGGTGGAGGCGGTCCGCCCCGAGTGCACGCCACTGGGGGGTGCCGTGGCGTGTGCCTGTGGGCTCCGAGTTCGCTACGCTAACTTCGCTGGTTCGCTGCAGCTCCCTCCCTCTGCCCCAGAACAGGACACCCGGGGCGGGTGTCATTTCGCCGGGGGGGGGGGGGGGGTGTCGCATCGGCGATCCGCCCCGGGTGTCATCGAGGGTAGGAATGACACTGACCTAGTTCCAGGTTGGAGATGTTGGGACAGGTTTGGATTTCTGACCACCCCATCCTGGTGCATTATGGGACTTGGCACTACACACCCTCAAAGAAGTATCCCCTAGCAAGTCTGGTTTTCAGGATCTCTAAAATGAATATGTATGCAATCAATGTGCATACAAAGGAGGCAGGGAATGCTAACCTTTTGCACGCATAGTCACTGGAGGTACCTTGAAAACCAAACTGGTTAGATCAGGGGTTCTCAACCCACTCCTTGGGGCACACCCAGCCAGTCAGTTTTTCAGGATATTCACAATGCATATGCATGATACCAAAGAGGCAGAATGCAAATCTGTCTCATGCATATGCAATGTGGATATCCTGAAAATCCAACTGGCTGGGTGCCCCGAGGATTGGTTTGAGAACCCCTGATCTAGCCAGTGCAAAAGTAGTGGGTGACCTGGCTGAATCTTCAGCCTTTCATAAGTACATAAGTAGTGTCGCTATGCTCATATTAGCCCTCTCCTGAAGTCACTTCACTGGCTTCCTATCCGTTTCCACATACAGTTCAAACTCCTTATTGTCTTAGAAGTGCATTCACTCTGCAGCTCCTCAGTACCTCTCCATTCTCATCTCTCCCTACATTCCTCCCCAGGAACTCAGTTCACTGGGTAAATCTGTCTTATCTGCACCCTTCTCCTCCACTGCTAACTCCAGACTCTGTTCCTTTTATCTTGCTGCACCATATGCCTGGAATAGACTTCCTGAGCCGGTACGTCAAGCTCCATCTCTGGCCGTCTTCAAATCTAAGCTAGAAGCCCACCTTTTTGATGCTGCTCTTAACTCCTAACCCTTATTCACTTGTTCAGAACCCTTATTTTATCACCCTCACTTTAATATTCCCTTATAACTTGTTTGTCCTGTTTTGTCTGTCCTAATTAGATTGTAAGCTCTGTCAAGCAGGGACTGTCTCTTCATGTTCAAGTGTACAGCACTGCATACGTCTAATAGTGCTATAGAAATGATAAGTAGTAGTAGTAGTATTGCCATACTGGGACAGAACGAAGGTCCATCAAGCTCAGTATCCTGTTTCCAACAGTGGCCAATCCAGGTCACAAGTACCTGGCAAGATCCCAAAAAAAGTACATTTTATGCTGCTTACCCTAGAAATAAGCAGTGGATTTTCCCCAAGTCCATTTTAAAAATGGTCTATGGACTTTTTCTTTAGGAAGCCATCCAAATGTTTTTAAACCCGCTAAGCTAACCACCTTTACCACATTCTCTGGCAACGAATTACACGTTGAGTAAAGAAACATTTTCTCCAAATCATTTTAAATTTACTACTTTGTAGCTTCATCACATGCCCCCTAGTCCTAGTATTTTTGGAAAGAGTAAACAAGTGATTCACGTCTACCTGTTCCACTCAACTCATTATTTTATAGACCTCTATCAGCCTTACTACCTCCCCCCTCAACCCCCAATAAATTTTAGGTTTTTAGACAAGTGGTTCCCAAATCTGTCCTGGGGGAACCCCAGCCACTCAGGTTTCTTCGAATATCCACACTGAATATGCCTGAGAGAAATTTGCGTGCAGCAGCGATTATCGTCACGATTCGCACACACACCATTTTGCTTTAAGCATAAACAGTTACCAAAGTTTTCAGTCAGGAGGAACTGATCCTTATTAAACATTTGTATCTGGAGAGAGGTTATGGTTCTCATAGCATCAAGCAAGAGTTTCTACAAAAAAAAAGAGATGAAACAGGATAAACGTAAACTATGTTTTGAAGAAATTGTGAGAAGTGGGATCAACCGATCAATCAGGAAGCGATAGGGCTCGATCGGTTCACACTGAAGAAAACATTGCAACGGTTGAAGAAGCAGGTAGTCTAGTGACGTCATTTAGGTGAGATGGCTGGCACCAGTATTGGCTTATTGCAAATTTATTCAGGATGATACATCCCCAAGTTAATGAAATTGCTCAAGTTTTGACAGATTTATGTAGAGCTTTGTAGAGAGTTGTTTTTTTTTTTAAACACAGTGTGCATAAGTGACCTGCCGAGTGAAAAAGTACCAAAAGTGGTTATAAATAACAGAGATAATTGGCTATAAATGTAACTGTAATTTCCTATGGATTACAGAGATAGAAATGTCTTAAGTTTACTATTTTACATAAGTATTGCCATACTGGGAAAGACCAAAGGTCCATCGAGCCCAGCATCCTGTTGTGGCCAATCCAGGTCACAAATACCCGGCAAGATCCCAAAAAAGTACAAAACATTTTATACTGCTTATCCCAGAAATAGTGAATTTTCCCCAAGTCCATTTAATAACGGTCTATGGACTTTTCCTTTAGGAAGCCGTCCAAACCTTTTAAAACTCCGCTAAGCTAACCGCCTTTACCACATTCTCTGGCAACGAATTCCAGACTCTGTTCCTTTTGTTTTGCTGCACCATATGCCTGGAATAGACTTCCTGAGCCAGTACGTCAAGCTCCATCTCTGGCCATCTTCAAATCTAAGCTAAAAGTCCACCGTTTTGATGCTGCTTTTAACTCCTAACCCTTATTTTATCATCCTGTTTCCAACAGTGGCCAATCCAGGTCACAAATACCTGGCAAGATCCCAAAAAAGTACAAAACATTCTGTACTGCTAATCCCAGAAATAGTGGATTTTCCCCAAGTCCATTTAATAACAGTCTATGGGTTTTTCCTTTAGGAAGCCGTCCAAACCTTTTTTAAACTCCGCTAAGCTAACCGCCTTTACCACATTCTCTGGCAACGAATTTCTGAAAAAGTACTTTTTTTTATTGATAAATGTTTCTCATTTTTTAACAACACCATCAGTCTGTACCCGAGACCAGGGTAGGAATTAAGGATGGGCCCCCAATCCATTCTCTCCGATCTCCCCACCTGTGGTCTGGGCATCTCTTACCCTTCTCCCCACCATGGTCCGTCTCCCTCCCTACCCCTCACCTTGCGATCTTCTTTAAAAATGTATTTCCCTTCTCAGAGGGGGCCCCGGCACAGTAGGTCATCCTCACGAGCTGCCTCCAGCTGCCCAGAAGGTTCCCCCCTCTGACTCAATCTGCCCAGGCGTAAACAGGAAATTGTGTCAGAGGGGGGGTGGACCATGGCAGAGAGGGAAAGCTTTGGGCTAGCCCGGTGGCACTCCTGGTGCATCATCCTCACCCCCCCCCCCCACCCCCCGGCACATCGCTTTTACCTCCAGGGCTGGGGTGCACGGAGCAGTCGTGCAGCTGTCGGCTCTGACCCAGAACAGGAAGTAACGTGAAAGGGAGCAGGGAACCGGCAGAACCGACAGCCATCCCCTTGCAACATGCACCTGGGGTGGACCGCCCCCACCACCCTGCCCTTGGTACACCACTGGGCCAGCTGCTGTGCCAGGGGCCCTCTGAGAAGGGAAATACATTTTTAAAGAAGATCAGGAAGGTGAGGGAAAGGAGGAGGAGATGGACTTTGGTGGGAGAAAGGGACGAGATGCCTGAACGGTGAGGCCACCTGGAGTTGTGGGGCCCAGGGCAGCTGCCCTGTTTGCCCCCTGTTCTAACACCAGCCCTGTCTGAGGCTGAAATTTTACAGGATTATGCAGTTGATATATTACTACTACTACTCATTTCTATAAAGCTACTAGACATAAGTTATCCCTCTATCTTGTGGTATAAATACGTCACATAACCCACGTTTTGGTACCTTTCCGCTCAGTGGGTCACACGTATATATCTGACACACACACAAAGAGTATTTCCTAAAATCATTTCCCCAGGTAATTGGGCTATTTGCAAACTCTCTCCCCTCTCTGCGGCTGAAAGTACGCACTGACAGTTCTTTTGAGTTGTGTCAGTCACCGTCCAGATTACAACCTGCCTTTTGCCGTACTCAGAAGCTGCTGCTCTAGTCACAGGCTGCTGAAAACCCAAAGGAGAACCAGTGTTTACTCTCTTTACAGCAGACTCATCACTTTAGTAATCGCACTGCCTCCTGGCTCTCAGCCAGCAAGCACTCCTAGCCAGTTTCGGTTTTCAGGATCACCACAATGAGTATGTACCAGACTATGTCCCTACACATTGTGGTAATCCTAAAAACCTGAACGGCTTACGTAAGCCTCCAGTGGGCTGGTGCTAGAGGCGATTAACGCTGGCATGAGCGCAGAAGGCTCCGAGGCCTCTAGGACGGGAGGCAATGTGCCTGCCAGAGATTAGTGCAAATAGCATGCAAATGTAGTCAAACGGATGCTAATGAGGTCATTTCCTCTTCCCTTCCGATGCTCAGAGAACAGCGCACAAACACAGAGCCGCCCTTACTCCTGAAAACCTAACGTCAGCTTGGTTCAGGCTTCAGGGTGTTTTGAAGAGAGGATTTCTCTTGATTCTGTCTTTAAGATCTGCTAGTTTTGATTTCTTTTGGAAGTGGAAGGAAGCCCCTGCAAGCCTGTAAACACTGGTACCAGTGGCGTTCCTAGGTCGGCTGCCACCTGGGGCGGATCACCGCTGCGCACCCCCCCCCCCTGGGTGCAGTGGCGTCCTCCCCCAGGGTATAGCACGACACCCCCCCCCCCCCCGGGTGCAGAGAGCAGCCGCGCACCTGTCGGCTCCATTGACTCCCTGCTCTCTCTGCCTGTTCCGGGGCAGAGGGAGCAGGGAACCAGCGGAGCCGACAGGTGTGTGACTGCTCTCTGTACCCTCCAGCAGCGTGCACCTGGGGCGGACTGCCCCCAATGCCCCACCCTTGCTACGCCACTGACTGGTACTAAGAAATAAACGCGCACAAGTCTGAGCAAACTCAAAAGTGAAAGCCTGTTTTCTGCCCTTAAATATAAGCCTTCCAAATTAAAAAAAAAAAAAAGAAAAGCTTAAATTTAAAGGACAGAAAGCAGGCTCCGTGTGCATCACTTTCAGGTTTGCCTGGCGCATCCGCACAA